>NC_135348.1:42477450-43116904 GCF_023851605.1 Tamandua tetradactyla | reverse complement strand
CATGATTCGGGGTGGACTGTAAGCACAGACGTGACGATATTTGTGACAGATGTCAACGACAATGCCCCGAGATTTAGCAGACCCTCCTATTACTTAGATTGTCCTGAGCTGACTGAAATTGGCGCCAGGGTGACTCAGGTATCTGCAACAGATCCTGACGAGGGATCCAATGGACAAGTGTTTTATTTCATCAAATCCCAGTCGGAGTATTTCAGAATCAACGCCACCACAGGTGAGATTTTCAATAAGCAGGTCTTAAAATACCAGAATGTCAGCGGGTTCAGCAATGCGAACCTCAACAGACACAGTTTTGTGGTAACGTCTTCGGACCGCGGGCGTCCTTCCCTGCTCAGTGAGACCACGGTCACCATCAACACTGTGGACAGCAATGACAACGCGCCTCAGTTCCTGAAAGTGAAATATTTCACTCCGGTCACCAAAAATGTCAAAGTTGGCACAAAGTTGATCAAAGTTACTGCAGTCGATGATAAAGATTTTGGCGTGAATTCTGAAGTGGAGTATTTCATTGCTCATGAAAATCCCTTGGGAAGATTCAAGTTGGACAATAGTACGGGGTGGATTTCAGTAGCATCTTCCCTAACTGCCGATTTAGATCAAAACTTTTTGATCACGGTCACTGCCAAAGATAAAGGAAATCCTCCACTTTCATCCCAAGCAACTGTTCAAATAATTGTCACCGAGGAAAATTATCATACGCCCGAATTCTCTCAGAGCCACATGAGTGCCACCATCCCTGAAAGCCATAGTATCGGGACAATTGTCAGAACTGTTTCTGCAAGAGACAGGGATGCGGCTATGAACGGCTTGATTCAGTACAGCATTTCTTCAGGAAATGAGCAAGGCATTTTTGCCATCAACAGCTCCACAGGTGTATTAACTCTAGCCAAAGCTCTTGATTACGAGCTATGCCAGAAGCATGAAATGACTATTAGCGCTACAGATGGAGGCTGGGTTGCAAGGACTGGTTACTGCCATGTGACCATAAACGTGATTGATGTGAATGACAACTCTCCAGTCTTCCACCCTGATGAATACTTCCCTACTGTTTTGGAAAATGCCCCAAGCGGGACAACAGTCATCCAGCTAAACGCAACAGACGCCGACTCTGGAACCAATGCTGTGACTGCGTATACTGTACAGTCATCTGACAGTGACCTCTTTGTCATTGACCCCAACACGGGGATCATCACCACGCAAGGCTTCTTGGATTTTGAAACCAAGCAGAGCTACCATCTCACCGTGAAAGCATTTAATGTCCCTGATGAGGAGTGGTGCAGCTTTGCCACCGTTAATGTTCAATTAAAAGGGACGAATGAATATGTGCCTCGTTTTGTTTCTAAACTGTACTATTTTGAAATCTCAGAAGCAGCTCCGGAAGGTACTGTTGTTGGAGAAGTGTTCGCCAGCGACCGTGATCTCGGCTCCGATGGAGAGGTCCACTATCTGATTTTTGGTCCTAGTAGAAAGAAAGGTTTCCAGATCAACGAGAAGACTGGGCAAATTTATGTTTCTGGAACTCTTGATAGAGAAAAAGAAGAAAGGATCTCTTTGAAGGTTTTGGCCAAAAATTCTGGCAGCATTCGAGGTGCAGATATAGATGAGGTGACCGTGAATGTGACGGTACTCGACGCGAATGACCCACCCGTTTTCACTCTCAGCGTCTACAGTGTGCAGGTCAGTGAAGGCGTCCCGGTCGGGACCCACGTGACCTTCGTCAGCGCCTTTGACTCGGACTCTGTCCCCAGCTGGAGCAGGTTTTCTTACTTCATCGGATCAGGGAATGAAAACGGTGCCTTTTCCATCAACCCACAGACGGGGCAGATCACCGTCACCGCAGAGTTGGACCGCGAAGCTCTGCCCGTCTATGAGCTGACGGTGCTGGCTGTCGATTCAGGGACGCCGTCCGCTACGGGAAGCGCCTCCTTAGTGGTCACCTTGGAAGATATAAATGACAACGGGCCCGTGTTGACCGTCCGTGAAGGAGAAGTCACGGAAAACAAGCCCCCAGGGACGCCAGTGGTGACCCTGCAGGCCACCGACCCGGATCTCCCTCCAAACCAAGGGCCCTTCACCTATTACCTGCTCAGCACGGGCCCCGCCACCAGCTATTTCAGCCTGAGCACCGCTGGGCTCCTGAGCACCACCAGGGAGATTGACCGAGAGCAGATTGCGCACTTCTACCTGGCCGTGGTCACGAGAGACTCTGGCGTTCCCCAGATGTCCTCAACGGGAACCGTGCACGTCACCGTCGTAGACCAGAATGACAACCCTTCTCAGTCCCGCACCGTAGAGATCTTTGTTCACTATTACGGCAGCTTGTTTCCTGGTGGGATTTTAGGCTCGGTGAAGCCGCAGGACCCGGACGCCCTGGACAGCTTCCAGTGCTCCCTGGCTTCGGGCGTGACGAGCCTGTTCAGCATCCCCGCGGGCTCCTGCGACCTGCATTCCCAGCCCAGGTCCACGGACGGCACCTTCGATCTGACGGTCCTCAGCAGCGACGGCCTTCACGGCGCCGTCACCAGCTCCGTCCGCGTCTTCTTCGCTGGCTTTTCCAACGCCACGGTGGACAACAGCGTCCTCCTGCGGCTCAGTGTGCCCACGCTAGGGGACTTCTTGACCAATCACTACCTCCATTTTCTGCGCATTGCCGGTTCCCAGCTGACGGGCCTAGGAACTGCGGTGCAGATCTACGGGGCCTACGAGGAGAACAAGAAGACCTTCCTGTTGGCGGCTGTGCGGCGAGCCAACAACCAGTACGTGAATCCCAGCGGCGTCGCCACCTTCTTTGAGAGCATCCGAGACGTCCTTCTCCGGCAGAGTGGAGCCAAGGTCGAGGCTGTGGACCACGACGCCTGCACGCACGGCCCGTGTCAGAACGGGGGCAGCTGTCTGCGGAGGCTGGCGGTGAGCCCCAAATTACAGAGCCACGAGAGTCTCCCCGTCGTGGTCGTGGCCAACGAGCCTCTGCAGCCTTTCCTTTGCAGGTGTTTGCCAGGCTATGCTGGGAGCTGGTGCGAAATAGACATAGATGAATGCCTCCCATCCCCTTGCCACAATGGGGGCACGTGTCACAATCTGGTGGGAGGGTTTTCCTGCAGCTGTCTGGACGGTTACACCGGCAGAGCCTGCGAGAGAGACATCAACGAGTGCCTGCCTGGCCCCTGCAGGAACGGCGCCGTCTGCCAGAACCTCCCTGGAAGCTTCAGCTGCGTTTGCAAAACCGGATACACAGGTACGCAATGCCCTACCTTTACCACTAAGATCATAGCCATCTCAAATAGAATAGAAAGTAATGCAGGGTTGTCCTTTAAATGAATTTTCGTAAAAATGGACACAACCACGGCAAATGTTTTTAAGCATTTACTGTCACCCGTTACAAGATAATTATTTGACCCATTTGTGCGGTCAGAGATGCAGACGTAGAGGAAGCAAAGTAAGTTTTCCGAGGTAACCTAGGTAGTTTGTGTGGAGCTGGAATTCTAGCCCACGCAATTAATTCCCAAGCCTAAGCTCTCAGCCAATCTGCTAAGTGTCTCCACCAAGAAAAAACCAGTATAATGTCTTCTTTCAAAAGTAGCGTGAAGTTTTAAGGGCACTGTATATATGAAGCATAAAACTTTGGACATTTTATGTTCTAAATAACTGTTAACAATTGTTGTTGATTCTTTTCTTTTACTATCATTACATTTATTATCGTTTTCTTTCAAAATCATTGTCCGTATTATAATTGGAACTTGGCCCACATTTTGAGGGTTGCATTTTACAATTGATATTAACATGGCTTGGTATTTCTACTACTAGCTTAGTAGAAAGCACAATAGACTGATTTCTCAGGTAAGCCAGAATAAAAATAAATCACAACTTATCCTGACATTTTAGAACATCGTTAAATATATAATAGCAAATTTGTTCCTCAGATATTTGGCACCTCAATAGTATATGATATACATTTACATTTATCTCTGATCTCGATCTGTTTATTAGTTGATCAAGGGTTAGTACTTACTGAAATGTAAATAAATGGTATGCTATTGGTTTGAAGGGAGCAAAATTCTTTCCCATAATTTGCATAGTATACAATTTTAAAGCATACTGATTACATTGGGATATACTATAGTTCTTTCAGACACAATACTAGTGAAATGGGAAAAATAAAGGCATCTTTTTTTAAATTGTATCTTGTGAAATTATCATTCAAAAGGTTTTCTTACACAGATGCATTTGGTTATTATATTTAAAACCGTGCCCATCACATGTATACTATTGGAGAACTGAATTTCTTGACAGTGATATAAAAAAGTGCGAATTAGCCTAAGGAGATGATATAGGCTTTGCCTTCTAGCAAAATGATGCCTTGAAATGTGGATGAAGAGAAGAGGTGGCAGGCATGCTGTAGCAGAAAGAATAAGGGAATTGATATAATAGGATTTGTGAAGTCACCTAATTTTGCTGATCCGTTATTTCCTCATTTATAAAATGGCAGAAATCATAATTATCTTTTACAGGTTGTTGTAATGGGTGAACATATATATGTTAAGTACCTGACACGGTGTCCAGCATTCTATAAGTGGCAATGGTAATTAGTAACATTAATAAGTTTATTGGTGGTAATAAAGGTGTGTCATGAAATTCCTAAAGAAAAGGAATCCTGAGTAGCTAATCAGAGTTTTATTCTTAGGATCATTAACTGAAATCTTAAAGTAAGACAGTGAAGTGTGCTGCATCAGTTCACTCTCCCTTTCATGAAAGATTTCTCTGCTTGATAAATGCTATTTGATAGCATTTTCCCACAGTAGAATGTCTCTCCAAATTGGAATCTATCCTCTCAAACCCTGCTGCTCCTTTGTCAACTAAATGGATGTTTGCAAACCCTTTGTTATCGTTTCAACAACACTCACAGCATCTTCACCACAAGGGGCTTCCATGTGATGGGAAACCACTACCTTTGCTTATCCATAAGAAGCAACTCTTCATCTGCTAAAGATTTATCATGAGATGGCAGCAATTCAGTCACATCTTCAGGCTCCATTTCTAATTCTAGGTGTCTTGCTCTTTCCACCGCATCTGCAATTATGTCCTTCACCAAATTACTGAACCCCTCAAAGACATCCATGAGCATCGAGATAAACTTCTTCCCAACTCCTGTTAATGCTGATCATTTGACCTCCTTCCAGGATTCACAAATATTCTTATGGCATTTCGAGTGGTGAATCCTTCCCAGAAAGTTTTCAATTGACTCTGCACAGATCCATCCCAGGAATCAGTATCTATGGCAACAATAGGCTTATAAAACACATTTCTTCAATAGTGAGACTTGAAAGTCAAAATTACTCTTTATCCATGGGCTGAAGAATGGCTGTTTTGTTATCAGGCAGAAAACAACATTCATCTCCTTGTCCATCCCCATTAGAGCTCTTGGCTGACCTGGTGCATTGCCGATGAGCCGTCATATTTTGAAAAGAATTTTGCTGAGCAGCAAATCTCAACCTTGAGCTTAAAATATTCAGTAAATCATAGTGTAAGCAGATATGTTCTCATCCCAGCTCTGTTCTTCCGCTTATGAAGCACAGACAGAGTGGATTGCGGTCATTCTTAGGGGCCCTAGGATTTTCCGAATGATAAATGAGCATTGGCTTCAACTTAACCTCACCAGTCACTTTAACCCCAAACAAGAGGGTCAGCCTGTTGTTTGAAGCTTTGAAGCCAGGCATTGACCTCTCCTCTCTAGCTCTGTAAGTCCTAGATGACATGTTCTTCCAATATAAAGCTGTTTCATCTACATCGAAAATCTGTTGTAGCCACCTTCATCCATCGTCTCACCTAGATCTTCTGGATAACTGGCTACAGCATCTGCATCAGCACCTGCTGCTTCACCTTACACATTTATGATACGATAACAGTCTCTTTCCTCTAACCTGATGAAGCAACCTATGTTCGCTTCAGACTTTTCTGCTGCAGCTTCCTCACCTTTCTCATCCTTGATAGATTTGAAGAAAGTTAGAGGCTTTTCCTGGGTTAGACTTTGGGTGAAGGGAAAGTTGTGGCTGGTTTGATCTTCTATCCAGTCCATTAAACTTTCTCCATATAAGCAATAAGACCGTTTTGCTTTCTTATCACTCACAAGTTCACTGGACCAGCACTCTTAACCTCCTTCACAAATATTTGTGAATATACTATTTGAATTCCATTCACAACTTGGCTAACTATTTGGTGAACTCTTATAGGCCATTGTAGAGTTATTAATTGGCCTAATTTCGATAGTGCTCCATCTCAGGGAATATGGAGGTCCGAGGATAGGACGAGAGATTGGGAACAGATGGTTGACGGAGCAGTCAAACACATACAGAATGTGTTGATTGATTGTCATCTCATGTGTGCATGGTTTGTGGTGCCCTAAAATAAATTACCATTGTAACATCAAAGATCACTGAACACAGAGCAGCATAACTGATAGGATAATAATGAAAACGTTTTAAATATTGTGAGAATTATCAAATGGGACACAGAGACCCAAAGTGAGCACATGCTAATTGGAAAAATATGGCTGATAGACTTGCTCAAGGCAGGGTGGCCACAAATCTTCAATTTTGATAAGCATAGTGTCTGCGGAGCACAATAAAGCAAAGTGCAATAAAATTAGGTATGCCTGAATTAATCAGGGCTGTCCAGGTAAATACAAGATGTATGTACATACATAAAAATAAAAATAATGGCGGTGTGATGGTGGCTCAGTGGCTGAATTCTCGCCTACCATGCCAGAGACCCAGGTTTGATTCCTGGTGCCTACCCGTGCAAAATAAATAAATAAATAAATAAATAAATAAATAAACAAACAAATAAATAAATGTATATGATATTTATGTAATCAATAGATTTATTATAGAAATTGGATCATGTGACCATAGAGATTGGCAGATCTGAATTCCACAGGGCAGGCCTCAAACTGTAAACTCGGATAAAGATTAAGTTGAGTTCCCCTGAAGAACCTGGCTGACTGACGTAAAATCACAAATTCTCTCTGACTTCTGGCATCTTCAATTCTGTCTTTTAAGACTAGATTAGATGAGGAGACTCCCCATGTTGCTGAGGCCATTCTCCTTTGTTGATTGTAGATGCAACGAGCCATGGAAGCCATCAACTAATTACAGATGCACCTCTATCCATGAAATGCCCTCACAATAACAAGCCAGCTCTTGCTTAACCAAGTATCTAGACACCATAACCTAGCCAAGCTGACAAATTAACTTAACGATTGCATGTTCCAAGCTCAACATTTTTAGAAAATCCTTCTCATTCTCCCTACCTCCCAAATTGCTTCCTTTGCTAGGAATTCAACTATTAAGATTTATTTATTTGCCCTATTTTAGTAGAACACAGACATTCACACTTAGACTTTCAGTGAATTTAAATTATCCCTAGAATGAAGAAAGTGTATACACTTGGTACTCAATAGAAAAAGGGAAAATTGCCTCCTTGTGAGCGAAGGAACCATCTCCTGAATACTGCCCAAACCTTGCTTACTTTCCGATTGGACACGTGAATGACCCTGTTCACATTTCTCCTCTCCAGTGTCTTTTTTCCCACTGTTTAATCTTCTTTAAATGTATTTTGCATGTTTTATGATGTGTAGTTGAAACTTTTGGAAATGCCCTTCAATTCATCATGAAATAATAATAATTATCAAGTACTTATTTTTAGTGCTGAGAAAAGCTTCTTGTGTTATAAACATTATTTCAGGTAGTTCTCACAATTCTATGAAGTGAATAGTTATTATTCCTATTTTTAAAGATAAGGAATTTGGGTTTTAGAGGTTGTTCTAGTTTGGTAGCTGCCAGAATGCAATAGGCCAGAAAATGGAACAGCTTTTAAAAGGGGGAATTTTATAAGTTGCTAGTTTACAGTTCTAAGGCTGAGATAATGTTCCAATTAAAACAAATCTATAGAAACGTCCAATCTAAGGCATCCAGGGAAAGATACCTTGGTTCAAGAAGGCTGATGAAGTTCAGGGTTTCTCTCTCAAGTGAGAAGGCACATGGCGAACAAGGTCAGGGTTTCTCTCTCGGCTGGAAGGACACATGGCCAACACGGCGTCACCTGCTAGCTTCCTCTCCAGCTCCCCGGGAGGCATTTTGCTTCTTCATCTTCAAATGTCTCTGGCTGGTGGACTTTCTGCTCTGTGGTTTTCTCGTGGCTCTGTCCTGCTTCTCTGTTCTCTCCAGATCTCCCACTTTCTCCAAAATGTTTCCCCTGTTATAGAATTCCAGTAAACTAACCAAGACCCACCTAGAATGGGGGCAGATACATCTCCACCTAATCCAGTCTAACACCCACTCTTGAGCAAGTCATTTCCATAGAGATAATCTAATTAAAGTTTCTAACATACAGTACTGAATAGGGATTAGAAGAAACTGTTGCTCCCACAAGATGGGATAAGGACTCAAACATGGCTTTTCTAGAGACATAAACTTTTCAGAGGTATTAAAATATATCAAATAGATTGCCATAGAGAGTGGTCTACCTGGTTCTGAGTTTCTCAGCTTGACCCCAGAGCCTCTATTAGTCATAAGAATATCACACCTTGATTTATACCTCTTAGAGATACTATAACTAAGGGCATCAAGTCCTTAATATTTTCTAAGCATTTTAAGTCCGTTTTAATTCTCATGATAAGCTCATGTGATAGTGTTGGTCTGAGGTTGGTCAGGAGCTGCAACTACTCTAGGCATTCAGGTAGGAAGAATTTAATATTAGGAAATAGCTTTACAATCTTCAAACTGGGATAAAAGTGAGGTTTAGGAGAGAATTGGAATACTCTCAGCAATAAGGACATTGCAGGTATTGCAGGAAATCACTGGTGAGCATCTAGAGGAGCTGCAATGAGTGATTCCCAGGGGAATGCTCAGAAACCGCTGCAGAGCTTCCTCTGCCGAAGTCGAAGTACCTGCTGAGGTCAGAGCAGCAGTGCCGGACCCTGCTTTTCTTTCACCCTTCACATCTCACCCAACACTCTCTCACTGGCAGAACGCAAACCAAAGCCCTGCTGTATGGGAGTCTGGAAAATGTAGTTTCTAGGCTTCCAACCCCTGTACTACGGCAGGATAAGAATAGTTCTGAGTTTCAATGGACAGTATCTGGCCACAATTTTTCTGTTTTATGTAAATATGTAAAACTTATTTCTGTTTTACATGACAGGAAACTGAATGTATACTCTGGGGACTCTTGCCAGATTCCAGCCAGAGCTGCCAAGCACTACATTATAATATCTTTCTGTAAAGAATGTGAATGTCAAATACGTCTGTCAGAGCTCACCTCCGTCCCCATTTGCATATGAGCATAAATCAACTAATTAAGTATGATGTGAACAAGGCATGAAACTGAGTGACGGATATGAATCTTACATTTTTAGGAGTCGGTTAATGTAATACCTTGTTTTCTATACATTTTCTATCCTGTAATAATAAAAGAAAATTAAAATCTGATACTTTTACTGCTTTGTACAGGATACATTATACCAAACAACACAGTGACAAACTTATACTTTTTACACTGATTTAGGAATGTATTGACTAAACTTCTCTCTCTGTTTCATGTTCTTTATGATGCTAATTTCTGAAGGATCATTTGAGTTTTTCTTTTTAGCTAATCTCTGCAGGGTAGATGGATTCAGGAAGACAGAGCTAATGAGCCCAAACAGACACTTCCTTATACATATGTGTGCTTCATAGTATGGCCCTCGAAACTTCTAATACTTGCTAGATTTTATTTCAGTTAAGGTTTCTTGAGTATTAATGCGTTACTAAATCCTGATTTTTCAAGGCCTGTATATATTCACATACTTATATTTGGTCTTTAAAAGTATTTGAAATAATCTGTTTTTGTGTACTTAAACTACTTTTGTGGCCCATGACTTATATTTTATCAATGTTTTTAGAAGTCTGTGGCATTATGAAATGAAGCTGAAAGAATTTCTGAACTTTCTGCTTAAAATAATCCTAGGCCACCACCCCACCCCATCTCACAGACACACACACACACACACACATCACTACATGTTTTTCCTAAGTTAGAAATTGTGCTAAAGATGAGGAGTCTGCAGCTTGTGAATTGATGCAAACCTAAAGACTTCATCCTCAGAATTCCACAGAGTGATTAAGTGTTAGCAAAACAGGAGATTTTATGGAGAATGTTTTCTAAGCATGCAGGCATGAAACTGAAAATTTATAGAACAAAAAAAGTCACGTGTGGATATGTTTATTGTCATAAAGCCCCAGTTTATTCCTGAAATATTTTTTCAAGAAAAGTTATTTTTTTTCAAGTTTGTGTGCATCAAACCATGTACATGTTAATTTTTTCAATGCTAAGTGATATCTCATAGCATTTTCAATGATGAATGATATTTAGAGGGAATTAACTTGTTTGTGTAACTTGATTGCTATCCTCACTTTTCTGAATTACTAGAAGAAAAAACAAAAGACAATTTTAAAAATTCTTTAAGGAATCTATAGTCAGTTA
Source organism: Tamandua tetradactyla (assembly GCF_023851605.1). Lineage (NCBI taxonomy): Eukaryota > Metazoa > Chordata > Mammalia > Pilosa > Myrmecophagidae > Tamandua > Tamandua tetradactyla. Next base: position 43,106,371 of record NC_135348.1, on the reverse strand, counting down.
CAATAACTTTATGTTTCATCTTGAAGAAAATTTTCATATAATTTAATTTTTATATCACTAAATGCAGCTTTTGATCATCTATAATATAAGGTAATAAAAGCAAGAATAAAGTTAATGTGGTACATGATGTGAAAATTAATTTCTTGATTTTTCACAAAGTTAATTAGAAGACCAGAATTTATATCAATTGTTGATATGCTTCAGTGACTCAAAAGAAACTCCCTCTCAAATTATTTATACCTCCAAAATCCAGGAGATCCTGAAGAAAAATATCAGCCTAATAACTATAAAAACCAATATTACTTTCCCAATAGTAAACAAAAATTTTTTGTGTCTACTTAAACACTAATTAGAAAGCACAATTCTAGCTAGTAACTGCCTCAGCTGTTGACTTCCTGCACCCAGGTTTTTATTGTTTCGAGCACATTCCTGCACTCAGGTCCTCCCTGGGAGAACCGTGCTATAAAATGCAGCTTATTCTGTGGATCTTGTATAACAGTGGGTCCGTAGCCCCTTTCACCTTTTCCATTAACTTTCCCCCATCTGGATGCATTTTAGGTGTGGTATTTGGAGTAAGACCAGGGCTTATTACCATATGGATAACGGAGCCGTTTTTCTGCAAACTCAGGTTAGTCAGGTTAGGATGAGATTTGTCCGTCACTTGTACATCATTTAACTGTAAATAGGAACTTTTTGCAAATATATTAAGTCATATGCTGTCTCTGCGTAGGAATTTTACTGGGAAACTTGACAAATGACCTTTTTTTAAAGATGGGAGGAGTAGCTCAGAGTTCTTTTTAAATCATGCCAAACCATATATTAGTATATGTGACCAGGAAATCATAGAATACAGACCAAATTTAGTGGATAAATATGAACTGAAGCTTTCCATTAGACAGACTTTTGTGGCTCATGTTAGAAAGGATAAGAGGCTCAATTCTTGAATGATTTTATTTGCAAGGGTGGAATTAGGCTGTTTACCTTAGATGATACACTGACTTACGAGACATTTATAACTTCGTCTTCTACTATCAGAACACTTCACAGCTGCAAGGCAAAGACAAGTATTGTTAATTGACTTGCAGCATTAATTAAGTCAATGATCCAAGATTTTCTTTCACAGTGTTTCAACACATCAGATTATTTTACCAGGAGCATGTTAGAGCAATTCAAATTGCTACATTCTTTAATAGTCATTATGTCATTAATGCTGGAATTTAAATAGACTCCCTGAAGGCAAAGCAATGATGAGAAATGTAGCCAACAGGTCTTATTATTTATTTTCCACTGGGCAATAATGCTGTTGTGTTTAAAACAAAACAAAACAAAACATTATGTTTCCACTTCTCCAAAATGGTCTGTCACAAATCCAGGCAGAAAACACTTGAGGCAGAAAATTGTCTTCTTTCCACAGCCTCTCTTTTGTGTGATGCTTTGTACAGATTTAGAATAGTCTTGCCTATCACTTGAATGTAACATACTGCTGCAATATTTAAAATTGAATACCTGTGACTCCAGATTAGTGGTTTGTTTATTTTCATGTTTTCCCCTTACAGTTGAAAGATATTCTGAAATTTTCTCAGTATTTTAGCTTGGAGGGAGGTCCCCAATTTTATATACAAGGAAAAACTGTTGTATTTATTACCTTAAGATGTACAGACATTTAAGTGTTCAGTTAGCAGGGTCACGTTGTCTGACCCCTACTTATAATTTCAAATGAAAAAAATTGTGGCTACAAAATGAAAAAAAACAGACCTTAGTTAAACAAAAAACTTGTTTAGCTAAAACTTGTTTTCTAAGGCTGGTTGATATGATGAAATGGATTGTGTATATTCAACATTCTTTCCACCATCCAGATTTCCTTAACTCAGATTTTTATATGTAAGAATCAATCTCATCTAGCTTATTTTAGAGAGAGAGGATTTTATTTGAGAAATAAGCTAAATGGATTGATTCTTACCTCTGAAAAATATGAATCAAGGAAATAGAAACATTGAAAAGAATACTACAAAAGTTTCAACTAACTAAAAAATAGGAAAGAAGAAGGGACAACAGCATGGGGGGATAAAGTCAGGGAAAATTTTGAAATATGTACACCACTTTTGTTTCCCTGTAAACAGTTTTTCCTTAGAAAGGGTCTATGTAAATGATTTCCTAAGTATTGTAGTGTGTCTCTCTACAATAGGACAACAAAGTAAATTTTGATCTCAGAGATAATCCAATTTCCTCAAATTAAGTTAAATGTTCTTTTATTTCCAAGATATGACCACTCAGGATAAATTTTTACACATGGTAATAGAGTAATGATGATATATTAATATTGATATGTAAGGGTTTTTTGTTTGTTTGTTTGTTAACATTTTATACATTTCAGGGAAATTGTGTGAGTCTTCAGTCAATTACTGTGAGTGCAATCCCTGTTTTAATGGTGGATCCTGCCAGAGTGGTGTGGAGTCATACTACTGCCATTGTCCATTTGGTGAGTAGAACTTAGTTTTTGATGTAAAATATCAATCTATTTTGGTCAACAATTAACAATTTTGTTTTATTGTAGCCATGAGTGATTAAGAAGATATTGTTTTACACAAGAGGTTTTAGTTGGAAGGTTTAATATTTTAAAAGTTAGTTATGGAAAACTCATTGGATATATTGCTTTGCTCATTACCAGAAAAATAATCAACTCAAGATAATTGAATTTGAAGTTGTCTCCCTAGGACATTTTCTCCTTAAGTAGTTAGGCATGCTTTCTTTTTCAGCCTGGAACCTAGCAAATGTAAACTTTTTAGCCACTATTTTACATCACTCTTGTATTTCAAATCTTTCAGATTCAGTTGAAAGTGTTCTTTTATTTTCTTAATTTTGCATTTTACATGAATTCAGCCACTTCTATTAGAAGGATCTACTTACTAGAGATTGTGGATTTCATGATAGGCTTTTTGTCAAAGTTACAACATAACTAATAAAACTTCAGACTGGATTCTTGTGATGATAAAGTTGTTACAATGAACTTCTCCATGCCCATACAAATTTGTCTGTTCATCTTCTTGGAATGAGCCAAAGGATTCTTCTCAGGTCTTAATCAAGTGTTACCTAAGAACTGGACCAAGCAAGTTTCAGAGAAAGCTCATTTTAACTTGGTTTGTTTCATAGGTTTGTGATCATTCAATTTATTTAAAACTGCTTAAACTCACCATGTAATATCCATCTCCAGAAGTCCTGCAGTCTTAAGAGAACTTGCATCTCTCCTCAAATAAGAAAGGAGATGGACATTTTAAAATCTTTCCTTGAGCATATTATTGTGCTAAATGGACCTCAAAAGTGAAACGTATTTATCAACTATGACTTGAAAATAATTTGACAGTTTAAATAACCAGTAAAATGTGCTTAGATACCATTTCTTTTCAAACAATTCCATGGGTATATCTAGTTGCTGCTGTTGTTTTAAATAAACGCATCAATAGAATGTTAAAGAGAATCATAAGAGAGAGGCATCCAATTTTGAACTATGCATTCTACCACTTGGCCAGAAATTGTGTTATTTGCCGAAGGTCAAAAATTGAATCACATGATGATGTGTTACCTAGAACACAAATTTTATTCTCAGTCCAATATGATTTTCAAGTACCCTACTTTTTAAAAATGTTTTTGAGATTCTTCCCAACATGCCTATGAAACAATGAAAAATAGATAAAGTTCAATACAACCACAACTTTATGTATCATAAACCTTCTTTCTTTCAAGGATCCCCTATCACCCTAAATGTTACTACTTTTATAGATACGCTCAGACAGGCTTCATGATACAACCTGTGTTTTGGAAAGCAACATAAATGAAAGAGTGATTGGAATGGAAAGAGGAAAAAATAATTTTCAAGTGTCTGAACAAAGGTGTTTACAGTTTTAGGGATTCCTTTGCATTCCAGTTACAATTATGAGGACTTTAGAAAATTGGTTCCAAATAGGAACGCATGCTGCAGTTTAGCTGATATCACAGTCACAGCCAACTGGTGCAGATGTTTTGGGATTTGCATGGGCCTTGCTCTGACCTGAGCTGATATCCCCAGAGAAAGGGGAATAGCAGGGCATTGCAAATTAAATAGAGGCAGTGGATACGTAGCTGCTGGTGGAAATCTCTCCCCCGTTCCATCCAGTACCAGAGCCCACACAGAGACACGCACCCAAACAGTACTTACACTCAGACACTGTTAGCTGACAGCATAAGCACTTACAAAACAAAACTACACTCAGCAAATTCTTGAAACAACATACATGGTTTGAGATCTAGAGAGAGAATCAAAAGGAAAAAGTATTTTCCTTCTCCAATTGAATGTAGATGAGACATACAAATAAAAATGACAGATAGAATACCTAAACAAATAGCTGGACGTAGGTCCACATGCATCTTATTTTAACTATAATTTTGAAGTTAGAAAACAATTTCGTACTGTTGATCTTCTTACCGGTGGAAGAATTTCTGTTTGGTTGTATTTTTTATTTTTTATTTTTAGATTCCTTAAGAAAACAATATGTTTTCAGACTTTATGAAGACAGCTTGTAATATTATCATTTCTTGGAATTATGGATATATTGTTAATAGATGCATATGCCAGAAATATCCTTAAAATTAAAGTGATTTTCATAATTTCTCTTGGATTTTATGTAAATTTATTTCCTGGTATTCACTTTTCAGGGCAGTGTTAAGATCCACGCTAAATGGATTGAAATATGAAAATACCTTTTTCATTTTTAAACAACAAAAAAATCCTTAAGTAAAAAAATCTATAAAGAAATATTTTCCTGTTTAAAAAAACAGTATCAATTTCAATAAAAATATACTTTTTTCTAGTACCATATAATTCATGCATACATTCATACTCAAAATCTAGAATAGATTATATTTTAATCATAAGTGACTTGAGTGTACCCATTGTACAAATTATTCTTCAATAATTTCTATTTTTGATTTGTAGCCTTTGTTTTGCTTTAACTTCAGTTAGTTTTAAAAAATAATATGTATGTATCAAGTATACTACATATCAAAAATAATGCTATATAAATATAGCTACATAAAATATTTAATATAAATATAGACAGTATATAAGTTTAAAGCATATTATATTCATGTATTAAATATGAATATATATCATTTAAAATATATTATATATATTTATAATGTCTACAACTCATTTAGACTTCAACTGCAAAGTTTTAAAATGATAAAGCTATATGTAAATATATATATGATATATATAAATGACACAAGCTTTTGTAGTAGGTCTAGATCATTTTAATTTAAAGGACTGTTAAATATGCAATGTGATGTAGTTAAAACAAGTAGACAGTTAGGAGATCTAGGCTCAAATTTTGGCTCTCTCATCTGTCACTCGTGGTTCTGTGACCTTGGACAAGTTTTAAATATTTTGTAAAATGATACCATTGGTTTGTTCTAGTGCAATAATTCCTTGACTCTAAATTTACAATACATGTGCAGCCAAAATTAAGGAATGAAACCTTCGCAAGTTAGTAAAATTCATGATGTCTTGGCTTGTGTTAATTTTCCAATCATTTACCACACTCTACTAATACTTGTGAGAAAAGAATTTTGGCACAGCATTGGAACTTCAGTAAAACTCATTTTTCAATTTGAAAAAGAATCAACACAAACAAATGGGCATGCTGGATTTCAGAAAGCAGAGAAGTATTTTAACGTAGGCTGCAATAAATCATACCCGAAGAGGGAATAAAATAAGAAAGAGATAAAAATGTAAAACAGGCATTTTCTTTCCTAAAAGCAATGATTTCTTTCCCCAATTTTATGACCCTTGAAAACTTCATGAGTGCAGGGGCTGATTGTTGTAAAAGTTACAGCAAAGGGGCTCTCAACTGCAATAACGATTCGGTTTCTATAAATTATGTATTTTGAAGGGAGTTCTTCAATTGAAAACTATAGCATAGTTAAGACAAAAAGATTGACAAAATAGTTTTGGAATTTTTCCAGGACATAATCTCCATACTCCACTCTACTATGTTTGTAATTTTTAGAAAGAGGCCATACTTAGAAATGTTCCCTAAATAACTGCAAGAAAACTACCACATTGATTTATCACCCCTGTGGTATGCTCTGAAGGTAACAATTTCATTCTAGCTAAAATTTAGTTTAGATAGTATTTTGGGGGAAGGAATTTTGAACAGGTATTAAAAGCATGAGTCATTATTGTGACATAGACAAGGTGGGAATGCAAATCATTTAGTAACATGTCCTTGGAATTTGACTTACCAATAACCCCATTTGCAGGTGTCTTTGGGAAACACTGCGAGTTGAACAGCTACGGCTTTGAAGAGTTATCATACATGGAGTTTCCCAGCTTGGATCCCAACAACAACTATATTTATGTCAAATTTGCCACGATTAAAAGCCATGCTTTATTGCTTTACAACTATGATAACCAGACAGGAGACCGGGCTGAGTTTCTGGCCCTAGAAATTGCTGAAGACAGACTGAGGTTCTCCTACAACATCGGCAGCGGCACGTACAAGCTCACCACAATGAAGAAGGTGTCGGATGGGCATTTCCACACCGTGATCGCCCGGAGAGCTGGGATGGTAAGTCCTGTCACTCAGCGCGGAGCCACGCTTCCTTCTTGCTGGGTATCCCGTCACACCATTGATCAAGCTATGACTGGGGTGCAGATGAGTTCAATTTGATATATTCATTATTTGAACACTTTTGTAAAAAAGCTAAAACAAGTTTATAGGTACTATATGCATGACAACCATGCTATTTCTCAAAAACAATAAAAGGTAACAGTAAAAGAAAATAACCCGGTGCTTAAAAATCTCATTGATATTGCCTGTATATTCTAAAGGCCATGCCAGGCAACTTTTAAAATAGCACCTCTTCTTTCTTATGCATTCCTGTCCTAACTGGAAAAAAAAAAACATGAAAGAACAAAGGATAAAACTTTCCTACGAATAAATTACTGACAAAATTATGATACTTAGCACATATTTCAATATAATATCATTCTTTGTAATCCTTAATAATCCATTATCTCAATATATTGTTACCTGAGAGCTACGAACCTGAAAGTGTGTTAGGATTAAGGATGGTGTTTTGACTTTATTCAGAATTATAAATACAGAATATTTAAGGTTCTCATATTATATTCAATTTTATGATATGGCTGTCATGCTGTAACAAATGCAGTATATATTATTAAGACTGTGTTTTTTAAAATACTTTGATTTATATATCATATATAAATCATCATATCTTCCCACTGTTAATGTTTGAAAATATTTGACATAGATATAGTAGAATGGAAGGGTTTTATTTCTGTATTCATTTGTTTATCTTCCCAATTATTTCTCAGTGGTTTCCTCATCTGTAACAGTTATCGAGGATTTTGAAAAAGTAAATGTTAATTAAAAACTCTTAAAATATGTTTGGATTTGAACTTAGCAATCATAATTGCCATTTATGATTCATATTTTACCCTCTGAAAGGAGTAGATTTCGTTAAAATATTAAATCATGCGTGTTCTAGTTTGCTAGCTGCTGGAATGCAATATACCAGAAACGAATGGCTTTTAAAAGGGGGGAATTGAATGAGTTGTTAGTTTACAGTTCTAAGGCCGAGAAAATGTCCCAATTAAAACAAGTTTATAGAAATGTACAATCTAAGCCATCCACGAAAGATACCGTGGTTTAAGAAGGCCGTTGTATTTCAGGGTCTCTCTCAAGTGAGAAGGCACATGGCGAACACAGGGTTTCTCTCTCATCTGGAAGGGCACATGGCGAGTACGGTGTCATCAGTTAGCTTTCTCTCTTGACTTCCTGTTTCATGAAGCTCCCTGGGAGGCGTTTTCCTTCTTCATCTCCAAAGGTCACTGGCTCGTGGACTTTCTGCCTCTTGGTGCTGCAGCATTCTCTGCTCTCTCTGAATCTCCATTCTCCAAAGTGTTTCCTCTTTTATAGGACTCCAGTAAACCAGTCAGGACCCACCTAAATGGGTGGAGACATGTCATCCCCTAATTCAGTTTAACAACCACTCTTGACTAAATCACATCATCCAGGGAGATGATCTGATTACAGTTTCAAACATACAGTATTGAATAGGGATTATTCTACCTTTATGAAATGGGATTTTGATTAACACATGGCTTTTCTAGGGAGCATACATCCTTTTAAACTAGCACAATGCATTAAAAGAAAACAGCTAGAACAGCAAAATAAATATTCAGAGAAACGGGGATCTAAATAACCATAGTCTTTTTAAATCTGAGAACTATGACAAGCTAGCAAAAAATACAGTAAATTATATAGTTCTGAATCTGAGCAAATGAACATATATTTGGCTGAAGTTATATATCTCTTGCCACTAAATTTGGGGGACTAAATTAAATTGTTGGATTACAAATAAATGAAAAGTGTAATATATTTAAAATGTTTTTACTATAATCTTACCAGTTTCTTCTCTGGTTCATAATTAATTTTAAAGCTATACTTCCAATACTGAATTTTGTCTGTACAATATGGATAACAAGCAGTCTTTTTTCAAAGGACAAAATCTTCCATTAGCTTTCAGGAATATTTAAAATTCCCTTTAGTTTTAGTTTTGCATTTTTTTCTCAATGCTAATTTAGCACAACATTCAAATGATTTAAACAACTTTTGAAATACAGTGCTAGTTACAGAGCAAATTTATGAATCATTTTAATTATGCATTGTTTTCCATTTGCTTATGAAATTGGTGTTAATTTCTCTAATTGCAACTTTTTTCTAACATGCTTAATTTAAACAATGCATACTATTAAAATTAGCCCTAATACTTTGAGAATGAGGCCAAAATATAAGAATAAAATTAAGCAGCACTAATCATAAATTGTGACATATATATTCTAAAAACAAAATGTTGAAAACTACTAAATTGAAGATCTGATTTGAGAGCAGTTCTAGTTGTCTATTGGAAAAGGATTGGACAGAAAAATAAAATCTGGTCTATATGTGGATAATAATACCTGCAAATTTCAGTATTATTATTAATATTATATATTATTTTAAAATATTATAACTTAATTTCTTGCAGATAAAATAGCAGCTTTATAACTGCTGATTGTCCTGATTTGTCATCACCACCTGCCCCATACAGATTAAGTCAACATTGGAATGTTTTGCTTGATTTTGGTGACAGTGAAGTTTAAATTATGAGCATGCCTAAAAATCCACCCCAACTGCAGCAGATATAAAACAGAGGTATAAGAAATAAATTTCAGAAATAAAAGTTTTTCAGATGAGTCATAGGTGACTGTGCTGATTTCTCCTTGATATTTTGAAACCAGCATGCTATTAAATTAGTCTGTAAATCACTGGGAGAATACGGATTTAGAAAATTCCAATATTCTTGATGATCAATAGAACCAGAGAAAGTGAGCCTGGCAGAATTAGGAAAAATGAAAAGAGCTTTGAACATAGGTTTATGCTGACTGCGACTACACTAGAAATAATCATTTTCTAAGACAGAGAGTCGGTTCTAATAGGGAAGAGTCGATGGAGCCTCACCCAGTTCTCCAAGTGTACAGAAGACAAACATATTCTTGCGATGCTGTGAAGAGGACTCTTATGTAGATTAGAAATTTTATCTGAGAACCCGAAAGGTCCTTCTAAACTTCATCAACACTTGATCCTTGGGAGTGAGGAGAATGGACCCTCTCTGTGAGGTTGTCAAAGGATTAGAGAAACATTTTCCCATCTATTTGTAGTCTGTGGTCATAGCTATCAAGTTTTGGAGAATGCCAAATGCTGAAAACAGCGCCTTTGTCATTAAAATGTCTGCCATAGGAAATGCATAGCCCTTTTTCATGAGACATCCAGAATAAGACCCCTTCTGGGATTTGAATCTGGCATTTTCTGCAGTTCAAAACGATTTTGTTGGAAACTGGTAAAATCATTAACTTCTCAGCTTTGAATCATTGCATAGACAGGGCAAAAACATCTCAATTTACAGAGGTGGTAATAGTAAAAGAAGGAGCATTTAACTGCAAAGATTAAATTGCATGAACTACTATTGAATTAAAGAAATTCTTAGGTATCCTTTCCTTGATTGAGTAGCCTTGAAATGAGTCATTTCCATTTGTAACAATATTCTAGAAGGCAGGAAACCCGATATCTAATGCTTTTGAAAATAAGAACTATATATTGAATATTAAGATAGACTAAAATATAATTCCATTTTAGACTAAAATCTAGTACCATTATGTAAGTATTAGTCTTATTGAGATATTCATAAATATCTACATGATACTCTAATTGTGGTAGTTTTAGGTAGCTCTATAACCAATACTTCATACAGTATACATGGAAAGAGATGTGTTAAGATTTTATTTCAGAAATACATCAAAGGGAATTGTGCTGAAGTAAGAGTCTACAAAGCAGCATCAGTTGTATTATGATAACCTAATACTACCTTTGAGATTGAATGTCACTCTGTTTATGGATCACTGGGAAAACATCATTAACTATTGGAAGATTTAAATAAATGGGATATGAATGTCTTGACATAAAATTAGAAGCATAGATTTTTCTTACAACGTTAGGATTCATAATAATTTACTTGAGAAGATTACAAGGAAAATACCTGGCTTATATGAGTTTCCTGTATGGAGTTTATTAAATCATAGAAATATTTTTAAGTATTTTACCCAGTAATTTTGGATGCTTAATAACGATCATTTGATCCTGTTCATTATTACTGAAATGTCGGATATTTAAGATGTACATTTACACATCTCCTATCCAAATCTGTATTTTATGAACAATCCATAAATATCATATAAAATAGTCATAAAATGTGAGCTATTAAGGAAATGAGTCATTTCCATTCATAACAAAATTCTAGAAGAAAGAAAACCTGATATCTAATTTCTTTGCACATAAGTTGAAATGTTAGTCAACACGCTTAACTTCCCTGTGTTGTTTCTTACATTTGCTTTCTTCCTATTGAAGTTTACTTCAGATTACAGACATTTTGATAAATCGTACTTTGTAAATGGCATTTACATTTTTACTATATAAATATAACAAAGAAAGAGTAACCCACTTGTGTAGCATTCCAATATATTTATCTAGAAAGAACCCTTTATTTTATGCATTGGGGGAAACCCTTATTCTCCTCTGGTTCTGTATTTTGTCTTTTGCCTCTCCTTGTGATTTACTGGCCTTATTATAAAATGTCACACTCTAAATGTCATCCTTACAATTTCATCCACTAAAATATATAAAGTTTTGCCATTTTAAGAATTGTATTCAATTTTGAGAACAAAGGAAGACATCACAACAGCATCAGAGCACAAAATAATCTTGGCTTACAATCTGGGCCTTACACTCTACCCCAGCCGTACTCAGTAGCTATTACCCACTGCATCCACTGACTTTTGTCAGAGGCCTCATACTTTTTCCCGTTGATGGCTTCATTTATTGATCAAACAGAATATTTTTGCTAAAAGCAAAAGGCGTTTGTGTCAGGGATATGCATTTCTTAGGCTGCAAAAATGACAGCTGTTTGTTTACAAATAATCCAGGAAATTTCTACTGTGTGGCAGTATATAATAATGCACTGCAATATATGTAGATATATTGTAATATTTATAATAATGATTCTTATCATAAATGGAAAAAGCACCATTTTTTATGGTGTCCTCTATGAGTCCTCTTTGCCTCAAACTTTACATTTAGTACAAGTATTATTACAATCTTCATAAGTTGCTATAATAGTATTTGCACTGTACTTTCATAATCATTTTATGATTGTGATAATCTACTCACTTTTAAATATAGGTGAAATATTATTGGAATAAGACATTGGGAGTTCAAAAGTAAAATGCCTTTGCATTTTCTGGAACAGCTGCACAGTAGAACAGACATGTTTCTTATGATGGTGACTCAGGAAGCTCTCCCAGACCTCCTACAGAGGCTAATGGCATTTTAATGTTTTCATCTGTAAAGCCACAAGGCTGGAAATGGTTTCTCAAAGCACCCTCCCACCTCTTATACGTAAAAGTTTCAAAATTGTAATTTTAGAAGTATCTAAGAAATAGGTGCCTATAATTTGGTATTATATTATAACTATATTGCTTGATTTCTATTATAATACATTAAATAAAATTTCAACACTATGTTCACATAGAAACAAGTCTGAAAAAGTGTTGGCTGAGAGCATAGTAGGGACAGGGGAACCCAAAATGAGTGTTTCCTTCTCTTTCTTTATAGGCAGCTTCCTTAACTGTGGACTCCTGCACTGAGAACCAAGAACTGGGATATTGCACTGTCAGCAATGTGGCAGTGTCAGATGACTGGTGAGTAAAATCATTCATTTGATCTTATGGTTAGAAATAATTTTATGTTGCCAAGTGTCAACACAAAATTTTCAGACATTTTGTTCCCACCAAAGGGATTTTCATACTAGAAAATAAAACTAATAATAAAACACAGCTAATAATAAGTTACACTATACTGTGTAAAACTTGTAGCATTAAGTGGTAGAGATAGGATAAAACCCTGGAAAAGAAAGTTCAAAAGAGCCTTCAGTCTTCCAAATGCTTCATGAAGGAGTTGTGTGTACCTGGGTCATGAAAGAAGGGGCAGGTAAGGATCCCAACTCTTGTAAAACACATTCTCTGCAGGTTGCATGTGACATTTATCGACGGATGTTTTCTGATGGTACCAACACAACATTCACCTATTTAAAGCACAAGGGGTTTTAATAAAAATAATTTCAAATAGAGAAAAAGAAATAATTTCACTTCACCATTTGCATTAATCAACTTTGTGGCATCCTGTGCCATTTCTGTAGTGAAAGAACAATGCGAACTAACATTAATATTAGAGGTGTCACTCCTTCTGCTACATTTTCTCTTTTCTCTGGTTTTATGTTCCTTACTACTGACCTCATATTGTTATATAAGTCTAATTTGTCTAATCAAAATATTATTTCCTTAAGTTTATTTTATATATACCTTCAAGACCTATCAATCCTGTGGGTTATCTGTTTAAATGTCAAAGCACCTCTAACATATTATAATTATATTATATATAAGCACCTCTAATATAATATAATTCTATTGTTTGATATGCATTATAATGCATTAATACATTAAATGAATGTGTTAAATTAATAATATATTAAATAAGGAACAATTTAGAGGACATGTATCAACCTGGGTCTTCCACCCCAATTGACCATGCTAAAATAGGTGTCAGAAAATATTATATTCACACTTTTTAAAATTAAGCTGCCTATTGAAATTTATGATGCCAATGCTAATACACTTATCTCTCTCTCTTGCTTAGGACTCTTGATGTTCAGCCAAATCGAGTTACAGTTGGAGGTATTCGATCCTTAGAACCGATCCTTCAGAGGAGAGGGCACGTGGAAAGTCATGATTTTGTGGGATGCATAATGGAGTTTGCTGTCAACGGAAGGCCTCTGGAACCCAGCCAAGCGCTGGCTGCACGTGGCATCCTAGATCAGTATGACAGCTTTATATTTTACTATTTTAAATAAGATTGCCTCAAGTGTATAATATATGAGCAACAAAAGATGAAATTTTTTGTGTGTGCCCAAAACATAAAAAATACCAAAAATATTACCTTGTTTTAGATTTTTAATATTTATTGGTAGTTGAATGATACCTGTTCGGCATTAAGTGTGATATTTAGTTAGAAAATTAGTTTTTTATTTTCAGACTAAGAAAGAATATATATGTAGGTATGTGTATGCTCTACCTTACCTTATAGAGAGATGCCTTGAAGATTACATGAATTAAATGGGTGAATCACATAATAAAGAACCTGACATATAGTTAATAATGAGTCCTTAGCTACCATGCATATGGAAAATTTTGTTTGAATTTTATATTGAACATATGTATTCCAAAATAAGTCAATCCACCTTTAACCAAAGGTGATAACATGATTAAAATTGTAAACTCTATGATATTTTTTCTTATTTATTATTAATTAGGTTCCTAGAGATGATTTAGGAATTGTGAGAGTAACATATTTTATTTAAAAAATTCTTCTGTTCATAAGAAAAATGTCCAGAAAAATTATAAAGATAATGAAAGAAACCTATAGTTTAACGATCCAGAGATAAGCACTGTTAAATTGTTATAATGAACATGACTGCCTAACATTACATAATATGAACGTGCCCTATTTTAACTAATGTTATATACTTTAGTAGTTTCCACTTTTATCAAAATATTAATAACTGATTATGAAAATATTTACACAAAAATCTTTGCTGACATTTTTTTCTTAGATGAGATTTTTTTAAATGAAATCACAAAGACCAAGTTGTGAACCCTTTTTAATGTTTGTAACTTGTTTTAAAACAATTTGGCATTTGACATTAGTCTAAAACATGTTGTTATTTTATTATAAAAGTAGTATTATCTCATTATATTAATAAAAAAATACAGAATAATGCAGAGTTATCATCGCTAACCACCATTAATTGTTTGGTGTGCAGACTTCTATATCTTACTCCATGTTCATACCAATACTTTTTAAATATTGAAAAATTTTTTCCATTTAAAATATATTGAGAACATCCTTTTAGATCAAAACATAATTTACAAGTTATATATGCTGCCAAATTGCTTTTCAGAAAGGTTATATGGTAATATATGTACATATTTTCTTGTTTTATATGCCAGAAATGTTCCTACATTAATTTTCACCCAAATTATGTATCATGAAACTTATATTTCATGACTCTTCAGAAAATTTGTAATGAGACAGAATTTTCTTGAAATGAGAATTTTTAATCAAATTTTTCCCATCACTGTTTGCCTTAAAAGATTATAAAGACTGACAATTCATTGGAAACTTTTATTTCCTCTTATTATACTTAATGAAGCTTGTCTTGTTCATAAACGTACCTTGTTTTGATATGTTGGATACCATTTTCTTCGGTTACATTGGGCCAATGACAAATCTAAGGGGCTAAATATTTCAAGATCCACAAACTTGAGGATATTACTTTTTAAAAAAATTCCTTTAGAATTCATCTTAGGTAGAAAGGAACTAACATTTATTGATACCTTAGTATGTATCATACACTATTCTTAATATTTTGCTCTATTGATTCTTTTAAAACTTATAGCCATTTTGGGAGGGAGTTAGTATTGTTTTCACTTTACAGCTGAGGAAACACAATCATTCAAGGTTAGCCCACTTGCCCATCGAGCTAGAGAGTTGCAATGCTGAATCACCGGCTAGGCCTGCTGCCAGGTGCTGGATGCTCATAAATGGATAAAGCATGGTCGCTTTAAATTCATGATTCATGGTTCACAGTTTCCACACCTTCTAACTCCATCACTGCAGCTCCTCAGCTGGGTTTCTTACCTTTCAAATCCGACTATTTTTCCATTAAACAAAGCAAAATTTTATTAATCCAATTTTTCCCTTTAGCTATCATCCCAATTGTCTTTTGTTTCTTTGAAAGACTGTTCTAGCTTTGCCAAAATAATCAGTTACCTGCGTTGCTAAAATCAATGGTGAATTCTCTTCTACCTGAACTTCAGGTAACATTAGGAACATTTTATTGCTTCCTCCCGTTGAAATACTGTATTAGTTTATCACCCACAAGACACACCTGCTTTCTTCTCTGATGCATCCTATAGTTTGACCTGTTCTCTTCTGTTATCTCCGTTCATTCTTTTAGCCATTTTATCTGGTCTCGCGGTTTAAAGTACTATCTCTGAAGCTAGCGACTCTTCCTTGTTTATCTCTAGTGCAGACTCTTCTCCGAACTTTAGTCCCTCACACACAACTCATCCCATGTGGACTTCTAACAAACACCCACGATTTAAAATGTTTAAAACTGAACTTATGTTCTTTTCTCCCCACTCCTTCTAAACCCAGTCATTCTAGAATCTTCCCTGTCTCAGGTGATGATAGCTCAATCCATCCACCTGCTTTGCCAGAATACTCAGACTTACCTTTGATGTCTCTTTTTGTCTGTCATACATCACATGCAATCCACCAGCAGTCAGAATGAATTTAAAAAACAGAAGTCCATTTTTGACACTCATTTCTCTGCTCAAAATGCTTCAGTTACTTTCCTTCTCATTCTAAGCCGAAGTCAAATCCTAAATTGCCTGGCACTGCCCACGTGATCTGGCCTCCCCTTATTTTCCTGACTTTATCTACCTACTCTTCTCTTTCTTGTCCACTCTTCTCCAACCTCACTGGACCTGTTGCTGCTTCTCAAATATGCCAGGTATCTTCCCACCTCATGGCTTCCTTGCTTGCTCCTTCCTCTGGCAGGGATGACCTTCTCCCAGACGTAATCTGCCCCCTTCCTTCTCATGGGTCTTTACAATAAAGGGATCTTCCTTCACTGCCCTAACTTGAAAATGCAGCAATGTTCCAAACTCCCTGCACCACCCTTTCTCTGTCTTATTTTTCCCTAGCAATGAACTCTTTCTAACATAGATATTTAGCTAAATTTTTGGTTATCATCTGTCTCCCCCCAAAAGGGGAAAAAAAAATATGCTTATGGCAGTGTGGATGTTTGTGCATTATTTTACCATCTTGCCTGCCACAGTGTTTAGCACATAATAGGAGCTCAATAAACATTATCTGGATGACTAGTCCTCTGGGAGAGATATATAATCCAACAATATATGACCCCTGGATCAAATTAAAGAAAAATGTAAATTTGACCCAGATGGCTTGCTCAAATAAGAATTAATTAATGTGTGAGATGTTATTTTTGTAAGATTTGTAAGATTTTGTAAGGTCTGTAAGATGTTATTTCTGTTCAATGTTTATCCTTTGATAGGGGTACGCTGTGTGATACAGGACAATGCGAGCTGAAATAACTGAATTCTAGAAAGCAAACAAGTCAATAACAATGTATGGGTAAAATCTACTTGCATGTAGTAACTCCACCGGCATCTTGTTTAGTGTCTTTTGCTCGTTGTTGTGGTTTGTCTCAGGTGCCCCAGGCTGGAGGGCGCCTGCACGCGCAGCCCCTGCCAACACGGCAGCACGTGCGTGGACCGCTGGTCGTGGCAGCAGTGCTACTGCAACGAAGGGCTGGCCGGGAAGTTCTGCGAGAAAGGTGAGTGCGCGCTTAACCAGCTGCTGGGAATCACCCCAACCTGAAACTGCAGACATGCGCCTAGACACATAATTGGATTAAGAGAATGACCACTTCAGCAAAAATCTTAAATGCACGATAATTGCAAAGTATAGTAACATTTTAAAATTCCCCTATTTGACCTAAGGATTAATATCCTTGGAAGGCTTATTTATGCATTAAAATTTTAGCCTCTGTTTTTTACAAGTTTGATTTCGTTGCTTCTGTTTTACCAGTAGGACTGGTAAGCAATCTACCAACCACTGGCTTGATACATTCTGTCTTTTGGGAGATATTTCCCTGTAGGAAGTTGTGCACATTAAATCCCTGAATAGAGAGCGCAACACATCATGCACTGGCAATATAATCTGTGAAAATTAAGAGTGGTATTGAAATTTAATTTGCAGTTACCAGTATTGGTTTTGAATATTGCTTTTTCAATTGTTTCATTAGTCATTCATTTTTAAGCCCTAATGTTATTGTAAATAAGAAATCAATGTGTTCACGCTCTTGTTAGAAAATGATATTCTGTAATTTCAGACCTTACATCCCACTAACTGACCCTATTATGGCAGTGTTTCATTTTCAAATGAAAACAAAGGTGAGGGTGATTGTATTTCATGATAAAGTCATAGATATACTTTAATAACAAATCGTAGTTGCAGAAATTATCATTTCTGATAGATTATTTAGACATGGTAGAGACAGAAAAATTTATGCTGCTCCATGATTTTTTTCAAAAGTAATGGGTATTTAGCAAATAGAAACCTAATTATTTTTGAAATATGATGTGAACCATTGACTTGACTTATGCTTATAAGCCTGAGATTCTTTTTGAAATTATTATTTGAGCTATAATACACATACTATGAATTCACCCTTTTAAATTGTGTGTGGAAACTCATTTGAGCTCTTCAATTTTATGTCTTTTCTTCAGCTATATTATTTATTACTGTAACTTGAACTCCTACAATTCTGGAGTCAGATTATATGCTATTTGGTGATTACCGATAATAAAGTTAGGGTTTGAAATATAAATATTTGATTCTACACTTCTTTGTCCAAATTTCTAATAGGCTAGAGTCTAAAAGTCAGAAATCACTTTAACTATGAAAACATATGTCCATTTAGGAAGTTTGGAAACAGTGACACTGATAATAAGCAAATTTTTCAAGTACATATTTTCGACAGGTGGCTCTCTCTTCAGGTATTTAGGATTTATATCATGAATCAATCGTTTTGATGAGTATGTCACAAAGGATAAATAACTGTCATAAAGTGTTTTCACTTCATAGTTTTGAAATAGAGTTCAACAACTGAGTTAACAGATGGCAGTTATTTTTTTCAAGAGGAGAGTTAGGGGACGATCATTCCAAAACTAAGTGTTTTCATTGCCCTTTTTCTTAATTTTGTCACTATAGAAAACTCTCTAAGAAAAGTGTAATGGATGCTTTCATTTTTTTCTCTTGTTGTTGGCTTTTAGCTATTACCCCCGACACAGCCTTGTCATTAGAAGGCACAGGGCGCCTGGACTACCACATGAGTCAGAACGCGAAGCGGGAATATTTGTTAAGACAGAGCATAAGAGGGGCCACGGTGGAGCCTTTTGGTGTGAACAGTCTGGAAGTAAAATTCAGGACAAGAAGCGAGAATGGCATTTTAATCCATATCCAAGAAAGCAGCAATTACACCACTGTGAAGGTAAAAAAAAGCTAATGGTGACTTCATTTGGTGAGCTCTCCTGCTCCGTCACGGTTTAGACCACTTCTCCCACAATTTCTGTCCCTTTCTTTACAACGCATTAGAGTTCCAACCGATGCTGGGTGCTATTCCAATATCATCTGTCAACTATTCCTCAGGCACAGCCAGCGATCGGAGTGGCTTGGTTTCTAAACATTTCTGTCTTAGCTTAGACTAGGGACCACTGCTGGGTAGGCCAGTTGAAAAAGAATTTGTTGCCATTTATTTTCTCAGGTTAAAATTTACATTGCTTTTAAAACAAAACATCCTATGTCCTTGAAATGGTGAAAATGTTTTCCTCCAAGAATTATTCCAACTACTGAGATGTGTGTTTATTTATGTCTATATATATATATCAATTAACAAGATTAGAATAAAGAAAGACATTTTGAAATTATCTGACTTTATTCTGTTGACTGTTAGGTAGAATGTATGATATTGGTTATGTTTGGAATTTATTGTAAGCACAATTTTGGCAAAATTCTCCAGGTAATTTCTAAACAAATTGTTTTAAAACATTGTATTTCATGAGAACAAAAGACTGATTTGTCACTAGGCTTTTATATATATATTTTTCCCCTCATATGCAAATGAGTACAACAGATAAATGAGTGACTAATTTTATTAGGTATGCATTTCCCATCAACTCCCAGCTTTCTTAATCTCTAACACTGTTAGTCTAATTTCTTTCCCACAAAAACGTTTGTCTCTTAGTCTATCTGTTTGGTTCAGGTATTTTGACTGCTTTCCATTAGTATCATTTTTATATTATAATTCCATAGACAATTTTTGTGATATGAATTTTAGTAAATTTTTAATGAGACAAATCTAGATTTCCTGAATTCTTTTTACTCATAAATCAATATTTTGAATATATTATTGAGGCTAGCTCATAAAGAAAAATGGTAATATCCATAAAATCACTAGGTTTAGTTCACTTAGAATAGTAAAATTAAAACAGATGTTCACCTCTCAACATCAGCCTATTCTCAAAATTTCTCTTTGTGCAGGCCAACTGTGGTTGTTATGTTGCATATGCATGTCCAAAAGTATGTACAAATACAAATGTACAAAAAATCCTTATTTTCTTAAAGCCTCAAATTGTAATCCTCCTAGTCTAATGGTACTAAACTACAAATAATTTTTCCTCCCACAGAACTTTTGGAAATGTCCGGACATAGCTTATTGCTGCAAGTGGGGGAAATGTGCTGCTTGCTTCTTGTAGTGTGTGTGTATGTGTGTGTGTGTGTGTGTGTGTGTGTGTGTGTGTGTGTGTGTGTGGTGGGGAAGAAGGTTCGCTGTGCATTGTAGGATGTTTAGAACCATTCCTGGTCTCTACCCACTAGATGCAAACTTTCTTGACCAAAATGGGGGAGAGAGAAATGAGACCAAAAAGTGTCAGTGACTGAGAGACTTCAAACAGAGTCGAGAGGTTCTCCTGGAGGTTCAGAATAGCGCATTATATAGATATTCCTTGTTAGTTTATAAGTGCTGGAGTGGCTGGAGGGAAGTGCCTGAAACTGTTGAGCTGTGTTCATCCTGAAGGTAACTGCAAAGAAAGAACGTTCACAGTGTGACTGTGGTTGTGAGAACCTTGTATCTGATGCTCCTTTTATCTAGAGTATGGACAGGTATGTAAAAAAATATGGATAATAAAGAAATAAATGCTAGGGGGGGATAAGTGGTAAAATAATTTGGGTAGCTGGAAACACTAATCGTCAATAAGAGGGAGGGGTAAGGGGTATGGGATGTATGAGTTTTGTTCTTTTTTTAGCTTTTTATTTCTTTTTCTGAGGTGATGCAAATGTTGTAAACAATGATCATGGTGATGAACACACAACTGTTTGATGAGACTGTGAGCCATTGACTGAATGCCATGGATGGATTGCGTGTGTGTTAAGAATTTGCCAATAAAAATATTTTTTAAAAAAAGGAAAGAGATATAGGCTTTCATAGACTATAGGATATTTTTTGTATCTTTTGAAAAACTTTGACATTGAGTTCCGTTCATTATCTGTTACGCTGCTTCCACATTCTCGTGCCATTTAAATGACATATTAAACATATCTGTATGTTATCTCTTTAAACCAAGGAGTTCAAGTAAAAATACAGTGTGGCTGAAGAAATAAGAGACAGAATTCTTTCTTTCTTCCAAAGTAACTGAGTGTCAGGACCCATTTTGTTACCATAAAATCTTGCATTTCCAACAATACAATGGCTTGCGACTTCTCCAAACTTCTTTACATTGGTAGCACATACTTAGGAGATATTGTTCACATTGCAAAGTAAATGTTAGTGAAGAAAAATAATGTATAATGCAGACCAAAATGCACATTTATTTTGTATGAAGTTTTGAACAGCTGCTTTTCAAAGAGATTAAGGGGCCTGGCAGGTAAAGTGAGTAGACAAGATAAGAACAGGGAATAAAAACTAAATAGAAAGAGAGCAGCTGCTGTAAGTGGGCAAGTTATTTGGATGAGAGGATACGATCTGCTTACTCAGGAAAGGAAGTTAGATAGAATGGTCTGTTACTTATCAGTTAGCTTATCCATGCCCAAGGGTGCTGGTTTTCTTCTTTCCCTCTTTTGGCTCACTTCCTGACAGTTTCTTTCTTCCTTTTTTATTTTCTGCAGGCTCTGAATCAATATCATGCCTTCTCTCTGTCTTCATCTATGTCTTCGAATCTCTCTCTCTGTCCCCCTCTCTCATTCCTTCATTCTCTCCCTCTGTCTCTGTCTCTCTTCTGACTCATTTTCTCTCTCTCTCTCTCTTTTTCAATGACACACACACATACACACACACGAAGGCAGCCAGAAAATATTTTGAAAAGCAAAAAAGAAAATGGGTAAATGGAATCACACATCATTCAGTGAGTGAGAGGGAGGTGAAGCTGGTAGCAGTAACAGTGTAAGGAGAAAGGAGAATGCACAGAACAGGTAGAGTCTGATTGGATGAAGAAATTAGGAAGGCCAAAATTCAGAGACAGAAAGTAAAACAGAAAGCGTGTTTGTGGATCACCATATGGATGCTGGATTTTAAGTATTTCTCAAATCTCCATTCATGGAAAGTCACATAGCTCCTAAGTTGGAGCTCTGTATTAATATTAAATGTTGGACTTTACATTACAAGTGGATTTTATTGTTTTGGTGTGTAGTATTTTAAATTGCTTTTGTTTTGTTGGGTTTTTAATTTTCAAGTGAGGTTGCAGATATGACACAGAAGATTAAAAGCTCTGTGGAGTCAAAAATAAAAAATAAAAAAAATAGATAAATCTATGAATAAATAAAACTAAGCAAAAATGAATGGTAGGTTTTGAAAGTCAAGAGTAATATAAGTGTTAGGGGGAGAATTATCGGAGAGAAAGAAACATTAGGAACATTGTAACGGGAACTTATATCACTCATCCCGTCGGTGATGTATTCCAAGTGCTCGCTGCTCTGAAACCCATCCACTGAAAGGATGACATGGCGAAGTCAAGTAGACTTCCCCCAAAGCAAGGAGGAGACTCTTTCTCATTGCTTCTTTTCAGAAAGGACTCTATCACCAAAGAGGGGGTGCTGTTTTCACTCATGTTTGATGAAATATTATTGTCATTTGACTAGAACGTTCTCCTTTTCCTGAGTTTGGTGCTGAAATATTGTACTGTCTGAAGGAGCTGCTTTAATAAAATATCAGCATATGAGTAATGTACATAAATGTATTAGGCACATTTTCCACAAAGTACAAATGTACTGATTTTTAACTCTCCCAAATGTAGAACTGTTCGTTGCATGTAGAAATAGCATTTAATCTGAATGACAAAATAAACCGATTCATCTTTCATCTCTGTCATTCGAATCAGTGCCACTTCATCCCCTTGCCAGCTCTATCCAGCAATACTGATATACTTTCTGAACCAAATGTTCATCCTGCCTCATAAATAACTTCATTTTCTAAAGTTGCCTGCTCAGACTACT
Organism: Tamandua tetradactyla; assembly: GCF_023851605.1. Taxonomy (NCBI): domain Eukaryota; kingdom Metazoa; phylum Chordata; class Mammalia; order Pilosa; family Myrmecophagidae; genus Tamandua; species Tamandua tetradactyla. The sequence continues at coordinate 43,083,527 of NC_135348.1, read as the reverse complement.
GGAAACTTAGTAACTAGAAAGTGGAGTAGGAGCTTCCTGTTACCCAAAGTTCTACTGGGTCAAATGAAAGAAACCAAATATCTGTTAGAGAAATTGTAAAAGACAGTCAAAGTGGAGCCTTGCCCACACAGTTCATTATTAAGGGGTCAGAATTTATTCATCTTAATTTTTTCAACTAAATAAATGATGTAAATAATAGGTGTGATGTTTTCTAAGTTTCCAATATATAATTGATGAGAGGTAAATTAGTTGTCTTTATTTTTCCATCTGCACCTAACTTTTAGCTGAGTAATTTATTTTTTTCTTTTTGCAAATCATTTTAACACTTTTTTAATCACTATAACCCATAGACTAAACTGTCCAAACCAACACACTCACCATTGCCATTAAAATATAGTCACAAAAATGTACAATTCATCTATGTTGAAATGGGTCGACTCAACGTTATCACAATTGTGTTCTGGAAAAGAATTATATCCACCTTGAATCATTAGATACATATTGATTATATAGAGAACTATATAATATATAAAGAACTACTGAGACTATTAAATGAGAAGATATAGATGGGTTGTTTAAATTATAGAGGCTATATTTATGAATACACCCAAATAAAACCAGACTCCTAAGTTATTCTGTTTGTTTTAGTTTGGCCAGTATTTTAGTATTCGTACCATTTGTGATTCTATGCAAGTATATCATACTAAGTTCACATTAATTTAAATTTGTTTTACAGATTAAAAATGGCCGAGTCCATTTTATATCAGATGCGGGAGTCGCTGGGAAAGTGGAGAGGAATATTCCTGAAGTGTATGTTTCTGACGGCCATTGGCATAATTTCCTACTTGGAAAAAATGGCTCAGCCACAGTATTGACCATGGACGGAGTCTATAGCAGAGACATCACCCATCCGACTCAGGATTTCGGTGGACTCAATGTGCTGACTGTATCTCTTGGAGGAATTCCACCCAATCAGGCTCATCGAGACATTCAAATAGGTAAATGCTTAAGATGAAAAGTCACAGAAGAAAGGTAAAATTGTTACACACTAGGTAACAATTGGATCTCTGATCAGATCAATTATGGAGAATCTAAGACTATTATTGCTTTCTTTAGAAAGCTTGTAAGACGCTATCAGCCACTATTTCCTTTATCCACTTGCACGTGGCCTCTTAAATTCATTTTTCTGCCTGCAGCGCTTTGATGCTTTCCTTGTCACTGAAGCACTTATTTATCCCTTCATTAATTTACATGACAAATGTTCACTGAGCTCTCTGCCTGACACTGGAAGTACAATTTTAAACTAAATATATAGCCATCATCCTCATAAAACATATAGTCCACTAAGGGATATAAACATAGACCAAATAATTATACCAACAAATATGTAGGTAAACGATGCTAAGTGAAATGAAGGAAGATTATAGAGTTCAAAGGGGTTGCCAAATTGAAAGGATTAAGCCCCAACCTCACTGACTTGGACTACACTTTAACTGCAGTAGCCTCCTCAAAAGTTTCTACTTACGAAGAGTTTACATTCCTAGGAATGGTTTAAGAACACGTTTTTCTGGGGTACATAGCTCCAAACATACATATCAATTTAAGTAGTCTATAATTTAAGTAATTAATTGTAGCATTCCCAAAGTCTTAAATAACGATTTAAATATATATATAATTATTTTTATCAAGCCATAAATGAAATGATATGGCTTGATAAAAATAATTATATGAAAAAAAGTTCCAAAGTTTAACGGCAAATCTACAAACTCAGAAAAAAATAACAATTTTAAGTAAATTCTGGCAATTTTTCTTCATCCTTCCTGTGCTAACCTATACATGTTCATGTAGTTTATTCCTTCACAATCTATTATTTATTTTGGCAGAGTGGTTACAGTGGAGTGGAATTTGATAACTAGGTCTGAAATCATACTTTAGATATATTTTATAAATATAGCTGTATATGTCTATATATGTAGATATATATATAGATTTATGTCTACATATCGTTTAATATATACATATGTAATTGCAAAAGGTAAAACAGGACATAGATGACTCATAAACACTGAACTCTTACTTACTGCTTAAGAGCCAGTCACATTTTCAGGAGATATTTGGTGATTCTGGGTGTTGTAAACAAACAAGCCCGGTGTGCGGGTGGCTCGGTGGTGGAATGCTCACCTTCCATGAGGAAGACCGAGGTTTCGTTCCTGGGCCATGAGCCGCTCCCCTAAAAAAAGTAAAAAAAGAAAGCCAGTGTAAATCGTGCTCCTTCGCTAGTACTAAAGTAGATCCTTGGACCCTGACGCAGGAGCTTTAGCAGTTTCAATGCAACTTAAATCAAGTGAAGTGTTTTCCAACTTTTCTTTTGTTTTTTCATCATCCCCTAAACAGCCTCCTTAGACATTTTTTCTAAACCTTCCACACGGCCTCAGGAAATGTGGAAGACGCAGTTACACCGTACATCCGTGTAGCCCTTTAGAGGTCCGCAGACCATTGCATTGCTAAGAATTTTTTATCCCCAAGAATCAAAACTCACCCCCTTTGGGGATGATAGCGCCCTCGTTGGGAATGGCCTGGTGGTTGAACTATTGCCCTAGTGCTTATTTTCTTGAAGTTCATTTCTGTATAGTCACTTAGGTGTGTATTCACTGAAAACATAACCCCACTGGAATAAAAAGAGGGAGAGAGAGAAATGCCCGGCCTGCTCGAGCCATTCACAGGTCTTCAGAGCGCTGGCGTCCGAGCCCCCCACCCACTTTTGCCGCGGACGCTTTGCGCCTTTGGCTCGTCGCGTCAGGGCCTGCGCAGCGTCTTGCCTTCGGTGGCTCCGGGGTCCCGGCTTCTCCGCTCCCCGGGCGCGCGGCTCCCCCTGCGGCATCCTCGGGTCCTGCTTCCCTCTCACGTGCCCGGTGCTTTCCTGCAGGTTTCGACGGCTGCATCGCTTCGCTGCTGTACGGGGGCGAGAGCCTTCCCTTCAGCGGCCGGCACAGCTTGGCGTCCATCTCCAAGACGGACCCCTCGGTGAAGATTGGCTGCCGCGGCCCGAACGTGTGTGCCAGCAACCCGTGCTGGGGCGAGCTGCTGTGCGTGAACCAGTGGCACGCGTACCGGTGCGCGCCCCCCGGGGACTGCGCCTCGCGCCCCTGCCTGCACGGCGGCACCTGCGAGCCCGGCCTGCACGCGGGCTTCACCTGCAGCTGCCCCGACTCGCACACGGGCAGCACCTGCGAGACGGCGGTGGCCTGCCTCGGCGTCCTCTGCCCCCCGGGGAAGGTGTGCCGGGCCGGCAGCCCCGGGGGGCCGGCGTGCGTCCCCGGCCAGCCCCCGGAGGAGCCCTCCCTGCCCCTGTGGGCCGTGCCCGCCATCGTGGGCAGCTGCGCCACCGCCCTGGCCCTCCTGGTCCTCGGCCTGATCCTGTGCAACCAGTGCCGCGGGAAGAGGGCGGGCGGCGCCGAGGGTGAGAAGAAACCCAAGGAAAAGAAGAAAAAGGGAAGCGAGAACGTTGCTTTCGATGATCCCGACAACATCCCGCCCTACGGCGACGACATGACGGTGAGGAAGCAGCCCGAAGGGAACCCGAAGCCGGACATCATCGAGAGGGAAAACCCCTACCTCCTCTACGACGAGACGGACCTCCCCCCCGGCGCCGAGACCCGGCCCAGCGCGCCGCTGGCCTCGCCCGAGCAGGAGCCCGAGCTCTACGACATCGACAACGCCAGCAGCATCGCGCCGTCCGACGCCGACATCGTGCAGCACTACAAGCAGTTCCGCAGCCACACGCCCAAGTTCTCCATCCAGAGGCACAGTCCCCTGGGCTTTGCCAGACAGTCCCCCATGCCCTTGGGCGCCAGCAGCCTGACCTACCAGCCGTCCTACGGTCCGGGCCTGCGGGCCGCCCCCCTGAGCCACTCGGCGGGCCCTACCCCCAACCCGCTGTCTCGCCACAGCCCCGCCCCCTTCTGCAAGTCCTCCACCTTCTACAGGAGCAGCCCGGCCCGGGAACTGCACGTCCCCATCAGGGACGGCGGTGCCTTGGAAATGCACGGGGACGCCTGCCAGCCTGGCGTTTTCAACTATGCCACGAGGCTGGGAAGGAGAAGCAAGAGTCCCCAGGCCATGGCCTCCCATGGCTCCAGGCCCGGGAGCCGCCTAAAGCAGCCCATCGGGCAGATTCCCCTGGAAGCATCTCCCCCGGTGGGCCTCTCGATTGAAGAGGTGGAGAGACTGAACACCCCTCGCCCCCGAAACCCGAGCATCTGCAGCGCAGACCACGGCAGGTCTTCTTCAGAGGAGGACTGCAGGAGGCCACTGTCCAGAACGAGGAACCCAGCGGATGGCATTCCAGCCCCGGAATCTTCTTCCGACAGTGACTCCCATGAGTCTTTCACTTGTTCGGAAATGGAATATGACCGGGAAAAGCCAATGGCGTATACTTCCAGGATGCCCAAATTATCGCAAGTCAATGAGTCCGATGCAGATGACGAGGATAATTACGGAGCCAGACTGAAACCTCGGAGGTATCACGGCCGCAGGGCAGAGGGGGGGCCGGTGGGCCCCCAGGCAGCAGCCCCGGGGCTTGCTGACCACACGCTGCCCTTGAAGCTTGGCCAGCAAGCAGGGAATTTCAACTGGGACAACCTCTTGAACTGGGGACCTGGCTTTGGCCATTATGTGGATGTTTTTAAAGATTTGGCTTCTCTCCCAGAAAACGCAGCAGCAAATGAAGAAAGCAAAAGTGGGACAACTAAGCCTGTCCCCAAAGATGGGGAAGCAGAACAGTACGTTTGAACTTTAGGTCCTGGCATTAGAGAAGACATAAAACCGAGCAACACTCAAACCAGTCCAAGGGTGCCGACCAGGTTGGGTCGCATTTGCAAAACAGGCCGGTATGGACTGGGAGAAAAGAAATACTTTCAAAAAATAATAATAACCGCAATGCTGCTGAAACAGACTCGAAACAGCTCTTTAATTTATGTATGCTTGGTTGAACTTATTTTCCTGCATGCATTGAATTCTGTGACTCGTTATGTGGCATGCAGCATTCGAAAAGTTTTCCTTATTTACCAATGTTTGACTTGTGATTTTTTAAATGGATACCTTTGCCATTGCAGAAACGGACTTGTGTCTTCACTGTGGGGTTGTGTGTATTGTTTCCATTGTATCATTATTGGTGCTGTTATTATTGTTACTTTGCATTGCAAGAGCTTTGAGATTTAACCTAAACCTTGTAGAGTGTAGAAGAGAGACCTCCCCCTTGAATGAAAGACTAAGCAGTATTAACAGTTTTCAGGATGGTAGTTTCCATGTCTGGTGGTGTTCAGAAACGTTTGCGTATTGGAGTAAGTTGTACATGACAGTGGGTACTGAAATTAGATCATTTTGTTCAGCACTTTAGAACCTTCCCACAAAACTGTGTTATAACTCCTGAATCTTTTTGAGCGTGGCAGTGGCCTTCTCACTTTCATCAGGTTTTCCAGTAGGAACAAAATGATTGGGTGTTGTCCCCAGAACTCTGCCACTCTCCTTGCTGTGGAATGATGTTCTCAGCAGCACTTCTCAGAGATCCTTTTAAAAGTTATTTATTGAATAAATGTTCTATGGTTTTAACATTTTAAAGAATTGACCTAAAGAAAGTTTATGATTGGACTTATTTTTTCAGCCATTTAACATTGACCCCAAGTACCCAGTTTCTATAATTGACGTAAGGTCAAATTTCAATACTTCATTACTTTCTGTTATTTTATAAACCCTTCTTTTAATACTGTGTAAAAAGTTCTTTTTGTTTGTTTGTTTTTACAACTAAGCTGTGTTTTTGATACTGATATTTTCCTATGCTGAATTGTTTTCTTACTTTCAGGGAAGGTAAGAAAATACGGTTTTTTACATTTGTTACTTATGTAACATTCATATTTTTCACGTTTTGATATTTGTAACATACTGTATGCTTTCTACTTGTAAATGCCAATAATGGAATTAAAATATTTATTTAAAATATTTTGGATCCATAAGAACAATATTAATTTTTCATCTCCCTATATTCTTTGCATATGCCATTGAGAAAGGTCTCTGCTTGTATATAAGGTATGGTGGGTTTGAACCAGAAATAGGCAGCCCCATTTTCTTTTAAAAGCGGGAGTATGACCATAAATAGGCAACATCATTTTCTTTTAAAAGCGTGAGTATAAATAACTGGCAGGACAGCTATTATAGGGTCACTTTAGTGCTTCCCAACATGTCAGATTTCTTGGACTTCTCTTGAGCATGATAAGTCTAGGCTCAGTCAGTCTTAAAGGACTAACTCTATAATGAGTCTGGTGTAAGCAATGCATATTTGCACGTTCCCTGAAGAGCGTATTCACTGAAGCCAGCTTTGGGCAAAACGTATATTATGTAGACAGCCATGAATTAAAGCTAACTATGGAAGGAGGTCTGTGTCTGATTTTCTCCAATGATCCCACTCCACATTTTCTTAAGCCCAATGATGGGCAGGAAAGGCAAAGTTCTCCTTTACCGACCTGGCTTTAAAGGATGATTGATCATTCTTTAATTGATCATTCTACTGCATAAATTCTAAACAGATTTTGTTTATTCCCTTAGCCAAGACAAACCTCCATTGCCAAGTAGACATCCAAAAGGGACAAAACTCAGGAAAACGGGAAGATCCAGAACAAGAGCGATTTGTTTATAAATAGTGACATCTGAAATGACAGGGCTCCTACTAATTACTTCACAATCTCAGAACGTTGCTTAATTAAGTACCTGCCCCCAAACTTAATATTTACTGAGAACATTACTGACTTACTATATAGAACAAGAATTTTCACGTTATGTAAAATTTTTAGGAAAAAAAATGTTTTATAAAAATAACATCAACAGATTGACATGTCAGATTGATTTCATCATTTAATAATGTCGCGATCATCATTTTTTGTCTCAAAATAGGAAGTTACTGTGGGTTTAATAGAAATCATGATGTCACTTTTATGTGGTTTAGGGACTGAGTATAAGACACTAATCTGATTTTTTTTAATTGCCTGTGATGAATCAACATGTTTCAGATTCCACTATGAATTTTAGTATTACGATTTATGCTCCAAATACGGGAATACTTTGATTGCTTTGCATAACTCAAAACAGAATGCATTTTTCCCAAAAAACTCTGAAGCATCTCAATGTCCTCAAGGATATAAACTTTATAATTGAGAACAGAACTAGAAGTAAAATGATAAGCATGATTACTAGCTAAGGGTTAAAGGGAAAAAAACCTGATGCCAAGATTATGTATTCGTATTGTCTAGGAATTCTTTGTGAGATAGAGAACTATATTCCCTTGCTTAATCAATTCCAGTTTAGGAATAAGATAGGATTCTTATAGGAAAATCTCTAGACTTAGGTTCTTTGAAATCTTTTCCACCCAAAGCAAGAACAATATTTGTAGCAAAACAAATCAGAAATGTATTAAATGTAGATCTCATTTAAAATGGAGAATAATGTCTGAGTTACTGAAGTAGTGAAGTGGTAGAACATGCAGCATTTTGAAGCAGCAGTGGTTACAGGCAAACTGACGAGGTGACAATCCCCTCAGGTAGATGGTTAGCAAGAACCCACTTGTTCACACATACAGCCGTGGCCTCAGAATGATAACCCAGCTTCTGCAAGGGGCTGTGGGTGCTGGGAATCCAGTCACCCTTCAGGGCTCTCCCCTCATCTGTGCTGTGGAAAAAGCATTATTTTTTCTCAGGTGCCTGAGGAACCTGCTCGGTGGGATGCAGAAGCATCTGAGCACTCAGCCAACGTGTCTGTGGGCTTGGAGTGACAGCAGGGCTCAGGGCTCCGCTCAGTCAGTTCCCAAAGGGCATATTGTTGTGGCTTTCAAGACAGTTTATGGAATTCTCTAAATTAGCTGGTTTTACAAGCTGATAGCTTGCTCAGATAAATTGAAATCATGTTAAATAAGCAGAACTTCAGAGAGACCTAGAGCAGAACTCTCCAATTACACGTTGTTTTCGAAATGCTTAAATGCTTACCAACATCAAGGCTGCTGGAAATGCAATTGGCTTTCACTATTGAAAGCTATTTCTTTTATAGATACTGTATCTATAAGGAAAAATAACGTACATCTCCAAGCAACTTATTACTTCTAGACTTCCCGCTAAGAATAAATCACTACTTTTATGTAAATGCATTATATTTTACTTGAATTCAACATTATTGTACAACGGATCTGTGAAGGGTGAGAATGATTTTTTTGAAGTTTCAATCAATAATTCAGCAATGTACTTTTTGTTTTCCTGTTTTATTTTATCTTATAGATACAGTTTTCAAAGGACTAGCATTACCAGAAGACTGAATTTATATTCCCCAAGGGAAAATATACCTAGAAATGAGATGAAATACATTTAGCACACTTTTATTAGAGCTTTTGGTGGGAAGTAAAATATTAGGGTTTACTATCTATCTGGTATATTTTCCTTAAAGATATTTTGAATGAAAAACCACATCATAATAATTTATATGGTTAGTATCACTGAACCAGCTTTCATAGTTTATTAGGGCAAAATTTAAAGGCCAAGGTTATACATGAATTCAACATTTTCATGCATTGATAATGAAAGAAAAAAATACTAGGTTCTCATAAAGCATCATTTGGTTTGTGCACGGAAGGACCAATGATTCACTCGTAATATCACCTACACATCTGTGATAAGCACAGCAAACAAAAACATCCTGGACTAAAGACCACGAAATACAATCTTCTCCTTTTATGGAGAAATAACTGAGATACAAAGAGGTTCCTTGCCCTGAATCATATCTTTTTAATGAAAAACGATGGCTATCGGGTGCCCATTCATGCCAGGTACTGTTCTAGATCATATAATTAAATAGTTAAGAAAACAAAGAGCCTGCCTTGATGGCATTTACCTTCTAGTGGATGAGACAGACAATAAATAAATCTAGAAACAAATATGCGGTGTAATATCTAGTGGAAACGTGCTTTCAAAGAAAGCAAGGTAAGAGACTAGAGATTGACTTGGGAATATGTACATTATTTGAAATGAGTGGGTCAGGGAAGCCCTAATGTGGAGGTAATGTTTGAATAGGGAATTGAATGAGACCGGTGAGCAGCTGTGGAGGTATGGGGCTGGGGGCACGGGAATTTCCAGGCAGGACCAATGGCCAGGGAAGCCACAGTAGGAGAACTTCTTACCTGCATGTTAGAGGGTCAGCAAGAGGGTCAATGAGGGCACATTATTTTCAACACAATGACAAAGACAGCACACAAAAACTTTAGGGACAAAGGATGTGAGGGTAAAGAGTAGGAGTGAGAGTTCAGAGCAGGCTTAGGAACCGAGCTGTTGTTGACTCAAAGCTCTAATTATGGATATTGTGTTGCATTATGAGAGTGCATTCAAACGCAAAGTAATTCTTGAAGATGAGGATATGCAATCCTTCTGCACTGACTCGAAAATCCAGAAGACAAAAGGAGAGATGAATGTTTGTTAACATGGATTGAGTCATTCTATCATATATGACCAATCTAAACCTGAAAGCATTTTAGTAAGATAAGCAATAGCCATGTCTGCTGGTTCTTTATAACTGAGGCTTGTACGTATCAAGGAATGAGATTTTTAGCCATGAGAAGTTTACAGAAATCTTCATATTCAAAATTGACTTCTCTTTATAAGAAGTGGAACATTTGCAAGGAAAACTTTTCAAACTCTATGTGACGGCTTTATATGGGGGTGGTATTGATGACAAATAAGATATCTCCAGGAAACTGTGATAAATCTATGCCTAAATTCAGTTAAGCGTTGTGTTGCCCAAACACCTTCTAATGAGTTTGTTTGTTTCTTTGGAATGAGTACTGTTATCTCCATTTTTGCATTACTAAGAAATTTTTTTTCAAAGTGTATCAATTTAATTTTCAAAAGATTTCGATAAGGACTCAAGTGGAGTGTGATTTAAGATATGAAGACATGCTTTTGATGTTTACCATGAGAACTCTTGGGAGAGTCATTTTATGTATGTGCAATGTGCATATGTCAGACTCAATTTTGTTAGGATTCACATGGGGCAATTCTGACTAATGGGTAGTTGACATTATAAAGATAACCTTAGCTAGGAAACCTGAGACTATTTGTATTTATGAAAGGAATATGTTGAATGAATGACGTTTGTTAGTCAGGGTTCTCCAGAGAAACAGATCCAATGGGATATATATATATGGATTCATTTTATGGAATTACCTCACGCAAAATTGACTCACACAATTGCGGAGGATGACAAGTTGTAATTCTGTAAGGCAAGCTGAACTGATGAGAAATTACAGTAGGTGCAATGATGCTGAAGCAACCTTGAGACTAAATTCACAAGGAAATGCTGGCAGGCTGAAAATTCAGGTAAGACTTGATGTTGAAAACTTAAATCAGAAATGCTGCTGATTCTTGGAACCCTCAGTTCTCTTGAAATCTCCAACTGATAATCTCTTTTACTTAAAATCAATTAATTGTAGCTTTTAATCCCATCCGCAAAATAACTCCATCGCAACAACTCAACCAGTGTTCGACCAAACTGGATCAAATTCCCATATGAAATTAACCATCCTAGCAGGCTCATCAAATCCTCATGAAGTCTGATATACTCAAAGTAGATATACTAAAGACCTATTTTGGGGAGAGTATTTATATAAGACTATAAATATAATTAAATATGGTAGCAACTATATTACAAAATCTTTAAAAATATGCTTCCCAAAGGCAGATGATTTCCAGGTGACCCATTGAATACTTCCAGCTGTATTAGTTTATGAATCACTTTGCCAAACTCCCAAATTAGGTTGCCAAGTTGTTATCTCAATACCCTTCCAACCCAAATGACAAAGCAAAACAAAAAACAATGTACAAAGCTTTTTGGCAACTTCATTGAGTTCCCCATTCAAATTGAAACCACGTTGCATGTGGTACAGATGCTGATGCAAATAAGATTCCTCTTTGCCAGAGCAGGCTTCTCACTCACCTCATCCATCTCTTCCCTATTTGCATAGTTTTAGGCCAGAATGTTGCTGAAAATTCAGAGTTGTGGAAATGACTGAGACAATGAGAGCAGCAAATCTTACTCTAAAATTATCTTCTCTTACAGCTAGAAGTCTGAGGGAAGGCACAGATGTCATGTAGTGGGTCTGGGGAACGTTAGTCGGAAAGTTGCGTGATGAGATGTCCTCCGTATGTGAAACTTGGAAATTTGAGGAAAGGCTCTAGATAAATATAAAATGAAAAGACGACTGCCAGAGACTTTGGCAGAACTGTCATCAAGAAACTTAAATTGACGATCATCTACTATTGAACAGGAAATCATTTCATGTGGTAGAAATGTTTCATCTACTCCAGACCACAAATTTACAGTAACCAGTAGCACACACTGCACAGAATAATTCATAGATTTGGGATGTGCTATCTAAACCAATATATATATTTTTTCTTTTAAGCTTTACAGACAGTGATTTTGTGGTGCTCTTCCCAGAAGGAGGATGACTCAGGGTGTCAGTTATGAAATTTAAAAAAGTGCATTTCTTCTGTAATTGTCTTATTTTATTCAGATTCAGATGAAGAAGAGAAATATGAGCTCAAGAAATGTTCAACAGATTTTATCTGTAATTTCTGGACAGTCTTCTATTAAAAGTTAAGTACAATTCCTGGCCACTTTGCACTCAATGACCATTATAAAATAGATATTTGTGGTTGTAGAGCATGAAATGAGAAACATATCTATGTCCTATCAATCAGCGTGTGAGTATTGGCCACGCATTCATATTTTAATTGACTCAACACTGAGGATGGCTATGTGCCAAGTGCTGTACTGACTAGATAAATAACTGCCCCTGGCCTTCAAGAAGCTCACCATTTTGGGTGACTGAAATGTTCCTTTCCAAAAATACTTCCAAATATTCATTTCTCTGTTTTTAGAGAATTATTTATACGTTTCCAAGGCAATTTCCCATTGTATTAATATGTACTCCATGTGCAGTCACTTCAACAATCAATTACTTTGAAAGATTTGGCAATTTACTGCATTTCAAAGGTAATAGAACAAGAAGTATCAGTGAGATTTAGAGGATATTTGAGGCAATTTACTAATAATTTTCAACAATTCCTGGATTGTTGAACTGTGTAAGACCTGCCTTAAAATTGCCGACACCTGAACACTTTTTCCATGAACTAACGTGTATCAGTTAGCCTTGGTCAATCTACATATTACTATTTTGAGGTTTGTTCATTTGGCTTCAGGATTGTATGTTTTTATAGCATTTGGCGTCATCCCCAGTAAGAGATTATTTGAGGTTATCCAGAGTCAGATTCATCATGCTTTGCTGAGCTCATGGTAAATAAGGCTGAAGTTTAATTTGAGTAAAATAACAGAATGACTACCTATGACAAATTGTCTAATTATCTTGAATTTCCATTTTTTCCACATCTTTTTTTAAAATTTTTTATTAATTAAAAAAAATTATAAAAACACAAACATTCCCAACACATACACTCAGCAATTCACAATATCATCACATAGTTGCATATTCATCATCATGGTCATTTCCCAGAACATTAGCATCAATTCAGATAAAGAAATAAAAAGACAACAGAAAAATATTGCAAACAAAAAAATTTTTTTTCTTTGTTTGAATTTCCATTTGCCTTCTACTTTCAATCGCTGCTAATTTGCCATCTTAATTTCTCTAAGCCCCCTTCAAATTGTGGCAGAATGTACCTTTGGCTATGTTATGTGGAAGGAAACAATCAAAATTTTGAAAAAAAATAAACAAATGACATGTTTATTCTGACATTTTTGTTTTTCTAACTATATTTTTTCTAATTATTTTAACAAAATTCAATAAAATGAATGAGTACTGATTTTGCTTTAAATTTCCTCTGAAATATTCAATATAAATTTTATTACCTTTTAAGACTTCCAGGTAGGCTAATTATATATCTTTTAAGAGATGCTGACCGAGCAACTGGAAATATATAATTTATCTATTCAATAATCATCATGAGATACATAGAATTTATTATTATAGACAGCTGCTGTCATTCCTAATGTCACAAAACAAATGAAATATAACTTTATGTGCTAGGATTTCAGGATGAATGCATTTCAGAATAACCAGTCATTCTTACATTTTTGATAGTATTGATCAGAGAGCTTCATTTATGGCTATACTTACATTGGTAATGATTTGTTTTAATAGGCAGCAAATGCAATCACATAGTAAAATAATATAACATTCTTATTAAAAACACACTATAACAAAGACAACACACAACGTTGAATGGTGTATACCAGGGCGTTTTAAAGTAAGCAAACATTTCAGCTATAATACAAGTATCAACAAATTTTTGGAAGCGTTTAAAATACTGGCTCTTGCAATCAGTCCTAGCAAAGTTTTATAATTCGCAGGATAATTTGGGGCATTTGAGATTTCTGGGAAATTTTAGAGATAGGTATAAATTTTTTTCCAGTTCAGATTTAATTACGCTAAGGTGCCTACATTAATATTTACTCTAATATTAAAATTATTTTAAAAATGCAAATACATAAAAGACTAAGTAATAAATGAAGTGAAAGAGTATAGTAAACACTACATTTAAATATGATACCTTGTGACTATGACTATGCGATATCACTTAGAGACTCACAATCAAAAATTCACAAGCAAAGAACATCATTGATAATCTTTTTAAAATGGAAGCTTCTTGAGGATATTTAAGAATTTTATGCTGTAGGAACTTGAGAAACCATTCTAATTTTCTCAAAGCAAAGATTTAAAGATTTACAAATCATTTCAGCAATGATTTGTAAAATAAGTGCTCTGAGTTCTAAACCCTGTGACATAATTCTAGGATTATTTACCATAGAAGAAAAAGGAAGAGTTTACTGATATGGGGTGGCTAGGAAGGGCCTTTCTAAGCAGCAGACACGTTCACTGAGATTTAGAAGAGAAGGAGCCTACCTCGGTCTTCCTTAGAAGAGAAGATTCAGAAGACTGGGAAAGAAGAAGAGAGGAGACTGAGCCAAGCCACTGAAGTTGAAGGCTCGCTGTGCTCTAGGAACTGAAAAGGCAGGTTTCTGCAGAAAGGTGAGAGAGTGAGAGGGGGGTTCAAAGTGAGAAAGAGGAGGTGCAATGTTCAGCCTACTGAAGGACTACAGGAGAGGCTTTTGGGTCTTACTCCAAACTATTTAAAAACTGTTTACAAAGCAGAACATTAAATCTCAACTATATCATTAGGTGTTCAAAGTGTCATTTTAAAAAAGTGTGTTAACAGATGCATACAAGATTCTGATGACAAAAGCTTATACATTATACTTTCAACCAAAGTGCAAGGGTTGCAATTCATAAATCAGGGCAGTCAATATCTCTTTTGAGAATAAGCACTAGAAATGTGTACAGGAAGCATGTATCTTTCACACATTCGATGAATATTGATTAATTTGTGGGAGCTACAGCTATCAAATGACACCGTCTAAATAGGAAATTATTATATAATTCTTTGTTTCAGTCACAGCATTTCTAAGATGCATGAAATGAAAACACAGCTGTAAAATATATTTGCTAATTTTCTTTTTAATTTATTTTTTAAATAGTTGAAATAAATCTCTCCACAGTAATTGCAATAGATGTACCAGCACGGTAGCTAAAAAGAAATTCTTTTGTCCCACAATTTACCTTAAGATGTTTCTTTGCTATGCAATCATAAGTCATTATTCTCAGAGGCTGTGACATCACTGCCATTATGATCGTTATGTGTGACCCTGCGTTTTGCATTCAGTGTCATAATGGATTCTTAGCTTTAGAATATTCAACTAGTGCTTTTCTGCCTCAAACCAGGCTGATTTGTCAGCTCTTTATTTCTCTGAAGTCACTGCTAAGCCACAGTGTTTGATGCTTGCCCTCACTGCTGGCAGCCAACCCATGTCATCCCATCCTATGACAGCTGTCTAAGGCTTGCTGTCATCCGTTCTCTGCACACATAAAATGCAATGAAATTATGTCATGATAAACAAATTGTCAATCACCATAGTTGTACAACCTAATTAAATTGTCATAGACTAACACAAATCTCCATTTCATTTTTCTTTCAAGACAACATGGATTTCATTCCTTTAGACTCAGGGAGATTATTAGAATCAGTTTAGGTGCTGACTAAAATGTTGGAGACTATTGATGACTAACGTTAGTCTACCAGCATATTTTTGTCATTTGCTATCTGTTGGCCAGTACTGGTCATGGCGGAGCATATAAAAATGGTACAAAATATGATCCAAGTCCTTGGCTCAAATTAATTTGTAGATAAGATACACTTTTATCAAAAATCTAAAATAAAAATATAAGATGATAAAATTTAGTCCTTTGAAAGCCATAAATAATGAGGATCAGAGATGGTAAGTGATTTCTAATTATCAACTAGTGAGGGCTGGTAAGGGTCCGAACCAAAATTTAAACTGGGTTTGAACTTGATTTTGAACCTTGTTCTTTTCCTACTAATATATAGCCATTGTTGTATTAGTCAGGGTTCTCTAGAGAAACAGAACTGACAGGAGATATCTGTAAATATAAGATTTATAAAAGTGTCTCACACAACCATGGGGACATAAGGGTCCAAAATCTGTAGGACAAGCTGCAAGCTGGCAGCTCCAATGAAGGTCCTCAAAGAACTCCCCCAAGAGAGCCTGGCTGGCTGAAGCAGAAAGAGAGATTCTCTCTTTAGAATTCTCCTTAAAAGCCTTTGGGTGATTAGATTGTCACTCATTGCAGAAGACGCTCCCCTAGCCAACTGTAGATTTAATCAGCAGCGGATGCAACCAGTGTGCTTGTGATTTAAGTCCATGACATGTCCTCACGGCAACAAATAGACCAGTGCTTGCTTGACCAGACAACTGGATACCATCACCTGGCCACGCGGATACACGATCCTGAGCATCACAGTCCACCCATCATCAGCTTGGCAGCTGTACACATCACCTGCTCGAAGTCACAGTTAATATTTGGTGAAGTTAAGTCTTCCTTGTAAATGGACTCTTCATCCCATGATCAGGACTTTTCCCTGTATATCATAGTAAAATGTGGAAAGCATAGAACACCAAAGGAATGTCTTTTGACATTAAACTGCAAGCATTTGAGAAACATTTAGCCAGGGAATGGCCATGCTAAAAGTAATGGCGCTAGAATAGTAATCTGACAATAATGCATGCTACTGGAAATCAGGGGCCACTATTAAGGAACCTACAAAGAAAATACCACATCAAAGAGCTAAAAAGAAAGAGCACTTTAGAGAGACGATCATAAGAACACCTTATGTACATTGTTCTATTTAACATCTATAAATAATTTGAATCTCACAAAGACCATAATAAGTAATAATTTTATTCCTTAATTTGTAGAAGAGGAAATTAAGGCCCTTGATCAAAGTTATATCACTGATGAACAACAGAACTGGAATTGAAACCCAAGGTCTTTCTGAGTCCAAGGTCAACTCAACTGTTAAGTCCACCAATAACTTTCTAATTAGTCAAGGTTCTTTCCTGGTTCCTGAGTTCCTAAATCTTGCCTGCAGTTCTTAACCGTAGGGCATCTGTTCCTACAATATGGTGTATATATTTGACTTTTCTCCCTTGTTTGTTTTTCAAAGATGCTGAACCTGACCCAGGGTGCTTCTCCCATTCTTCCCCTTTGCTGTTCCCACCTACCACTCCATGTGGACGTAAGCACGGTAGTCTGGCACCCACCCCATAGAAGATTAAATGGGCTAATTGATGCGAAGTGAGTGGACCAGTGCCTGACACATAATCAGAACTCTGCTAACGATAGGAAAGATGATGGTGATCATTATTCAACAATCTTTCAGTGAATACCTATGTTGATTCAAATCCTGAGGCTGGAGTTTCTGTCCAAAGGCATCTAGACTCTGATCTGGCCTGCAGTGAAAGGAGCAGGAACGACCCAACCTAATGTCCTAGAATCCCTCGTGTAAAGGGACAAGTTCCTTACTCCATAGAACAGGCAAAATGCATTTAAAAGACCTTTCTGATACCACCAAGGGCCTCCCAGGCAGTTCAGATATCAAGGTTTGCATTTTGCAGGGACGGGCTTAGGGATTTGCATCTAGAATATTAGGTGAGAAACCGACAACACGGCTAACTCGGTACTCTTCACTGTATGTTCAACTTTTTTGTTGTTGTTGAAAGTATATTCTTTTCAAAAAGGTATTTTAATATTTACATTAAAGAGAGGTGAAATTGTTTTCCCTTGTGGTTTACAGCCATAAATGTTGCAGTTCTGCCAGTAATGGCAATCCAGTTCAGTTAACAAGATGATTTTGTAACTGTCAATTTAGGGTCTTTCCCCAGCCCCAAGTGTGTAAATCATCATATGGTCTGTGGCAGAAGCACTGCTCCTGTAAAGGCCAGCCGTGCACATGTATTGCTACTGCTCATCAAATTTATTGTGAGTAATACAGTTCTATTTTTAAATTTTTTTTTATTATTTCTTTTTTAATCATTTTATTTTTTTGAGTAATATAGTTTTAAAAAGAGGTTTATTTATTATAGAGAATGACTTAATTGGGAAATTATTATTATATCTTTTTTTTTTTTTTTGCCAAATGTCTGCAAATTTAGAATGCCACCTTATCCTAGCTTCAGTGGAAGCTGGGGTTTCTGAATACAAAGCAGCTTTTATCTTCTCATGAATTCTTATGCTATTAAAATACGATACTGTAATTCTCATTTTTCCCTCCCTTATTTGACTGCACGTGTAATCATTTTGTTTATTCCCTCTGTTCTTATCTCTTTCTGAGCATAGCTGAGTCCTTTGATGTTTCCCAATAATTGCATCTCTATCTGGAAGGGGGAAACCACTGATGGGAGAATAGCAAGTAGAATACTTGGTTCAGATGATATTTGAAAGTAAAATACATAAAACACATCAACAAACATGCACCGGGGCTTCTCCCGCTGCGGGTTCCTCTGCGTGTGTGTGAGTGTGTCGTGAAGTGCGTGTGTGTGAGTGTGTCGTGAAGCACGCTGCGGCTGGGCCCTCTCGGCACTGCTCACTAAACTCCTTTGTGCCAACACAACTCCTTAGGGGCTGGGGTTATGGAGTAAACCCTCCTCGAAGTTTGGGCTCATCTCATGTCTTTCTTTAAAAACCGCGTTACAACTTAGCACCCCGTTTAATCCTCCAATCATCAGTGACTTACTTAAACAGAATATATGAAACCACATATGTACACTGTAACATCAAATATCAGTGTATTTCATTTTCTCACAGGGCCTTATTTTCAACATTCCATTCTTGCATGTGTAGATTCTTTCTTCTAAAACTTTCTAAAGACTAGATAAATTATCTCTCAACTGAAAAGTGAATGATTGGAAGCATCTAATATGAATTGACTTTGAAGAAATAAATTATACTTGCTTACTTTTTATTTCTGTGTGTGTGTGTGTGTGTAAAGAAAAGAAGCTAACATAGAAAATGTACGATATAAGTTTTATTGAATACTGCCTTTCAAATGGCATGAATATGTGGTCCCAAAGCACAGGAGGACATTTTTTGGTACATCTTTGTACTTACTTTATTTTTTCTTTGGTCTCTGTTCACGACTAAGTAATATGAATTATTAGAATCTAGTACCCTCAAAGACAGAAAATAGAGCAGATAGAGGCTGGGTATTGCTGGAGACCAAGATTTACTGTGGTATTAAAATAACTTTGTAGTATAGCATATGATGATGTTTAAAACACTAATAAATCTTACTCTTCTTTTAATGTCTCAGAAAACCTTCCTCAGGCAGTGGGGAAAGAGTTCTTGGGGCCAAGTCTGCTTCCAGCAATACCCAGTTGTCAGATTCACTTATGCTCAGTGCTTGTTCCATATTCTTGATTTCTCTGGGTGATGGATTTTTTTGGTACTGTGGATGATTTCATAGTTGGAGCTGTATCTCTCTGCTCCAACATTGCTGTGGTATTTCATAAACAGTGGGAAACTGCTTAAATTACTGCCAATGATTCTAAAGAACCTCACTTCTAGGATTAAAATATGAGTTTAGTGCAGAGATTTCGTATCACTACTTCATTATTTGCAATATAGGAACAGCCAGATTATTGCCCTTATTTTCACCCCATTTAACATGATTCATAAACTAATTTATATATTTATGCATGCATTTATCCAGAATAAGAAATGAACTGAATCTCATTACAGTCTTTGGATATGGCTAAGTCTTAGACCTGAGCTGAAAGCAAAATAATAGTCTAATAAAAATATATTTATTCTTTCACTAGGCTTAATGTAAGCTTTGATTGCTATTATCAGGCTTTTCTAACTTAACACCAGTCTAGGAGACATGGAGATATTGGTAAGAATTTTTTCATAACCAATTGCAATGTTTTCTTATTTTCTGTCATGTCTATTAGAAGTTTTTCTAAATGTCTTAAGGATTTAGTTACAGGACTGGGTAAAATGTTTTTATTACTTGATTTTAGAGAATAATTATGGGGTAGATTATATCATTATAAAAGTTTTTCTGTACTTTCACAGGGACTTGCAAGAGCATTATATTTAGATCCCTGATATCAGAGGGTGAGTTCCTCTGACAATTAAATATGAATAGAAACAATGTACAGCCTTAGGGAGCAAATGTTTTAAGAGCTCGCTCTTTACCCACCATCATTCCTTTCTCCCTTTAGAAATTAGCTATTAGACTATCTTATACCAGAGAGAAGCTGCCTTTCCACCTGGATATTGGAATTAAGAAATGGAGTAAAGTAGAAGTGAACAATTAACATTTCTTTATTGCAAAGCCTTTGCAATATCAGGGTGATTTGTTACTGTGGCAGACTCTAGTAAGAGCTGACTGGTACATTAGGTGTACATGAAAAACGGATTTGAATAGCTGTGAGCTTGAAATTCACCTAAGCAAAGATGTTCATAGAAGTGAATTGAAATGAGGACATGACATGATGAAGATAGTACAGATAACCCTCATACACTTTAATGATTCACATCAGAGTATTTCACTGAAATATCTTGGCATATAAATCATATAAATGTGTTAATGAATAAAATCATAATTTTGCTTTTATCTCCCAATAGATGTGAGCAAATGAAAATTAATTTGCCTGCATTTTTCAGAGGCACACTTAGCCATCTGTTGATTGAATTATTAATGCTGCTGCTGAATCCGTGGGCTGTTGTTACTTTTCCTTTGGCAGCAATTAAAAAGCACTACTTTATAGATTTCCTTCTTCCTGTAATATAAGTTTAATTTATTCTTTATCATTAAAAATCACATTACAGAAGGAACATGTTAAAATATTCAGCAGGGGGTAATTAGCTTACTATGTTGTATTTGCAATAAAAATGTTTGGAACTACTGCTAAATTTAGAAAGTAAACTCAGGGCTGAATCAAAATAAACTGGTTGTCTGAAGTTAACAGACAATTAGACTTACAATCCCCTGTAGAATGTTGTGTTTTCTACTAATTCTCAATCATTTAATCAATAACAGATTCAAAGTTATGAAATTTCCTTTTGCCAATACACACATTTCCCCAGTGGCTCTCACTGAATGACAGAACAGTCAACAAAAGAAAATCTGAAAGGAGATAGCATTGTTTTAATAAAAAAAAAACTTAATTAGCTAGTGCATTTTGTTATTTAAAATATTGGGGGGCATTAAGGCAATGAAACAAAAGGGTTCAGATCAAAACTTCTCTAAAAGGTTGGCTTCGAACTATTTCAATAAACCAGTTTCTATCTACTATTTTAAAAGGGACGTTTTAGGGCAAAAGATACAATTTTATTCTGACATCAATTGCACTTTAAAAAAAAATGCTTTCTTTTAGGGGTAAAATAATCACGTGACTTTTATGTCCACAGCGCTCATACAATGTAATTTGAATCACCTAAAGTTGCAGAGCTTCTTAGCACACTGGATAATTTTTAAATGCACAATTGTACAATTGATACTAAGATCTTCAACTACCCTGCACTTCTGCAGCAAGATATAATTGGTTGTGCCTCTAAGCAAATTACTAAGGCCAAGTGTTTCCTGTGAAAAAGAAAAGAAAGCTTAAGAAAACCTGACATTTTGCATGACACTTACAGAGCATAGAAACACATTTAGAAAAGAACTGGAAATCCATTAAATGTCCCTCATCCCAGGGGATAACTTAGGCTAGTCTCAAATGCTCAGCAGTAGTTTCTCAATTACAATTTCGGGAGGGATCAGGTTTTTTTTTTTTTTTTTTTTGTGAAAAAAAGTAGTAAAGTCTCTCCCTGTGATCCTGTGACTAGCATTAAATTATTCAAAGAAAACCCTTGTTCACATTCCTTTATAACTACCCTTTGAAGGTATAAAAGTTTGGAATTAAAAGTTTGGATTTAGTTTTTTATTCATTACTTTTGGTCCTCTAGAAATTTTCCTTTATCAAGAACTCAATAAAATTCCCATGGTTTCTTAACAGAATATATCTGAAAATATTTTGTTACCTTGTATTTAGGCAGGCAGGGAATTTCTGTAAAAGACATTGTTTTCCTAAGACTAGATCAAGCAGAGAAGTTTGGAGTTTCATGATGATTTTAAGACAGTTTCTATAAATAATTATCAAGAAAATAATTCTTAACTTTTAGTTCATTAACAAGAAATAGCATCACTTTATGAGCACAAAACATCTTAAAGTTAAACAAAGCAAAACAGTAAAAGTTTTTTGTTAAAAATTCAAGTTAATGAAAATACATTCTTCATTTTAAAAAAAAAGATATTTTCCATACATCATTGTGGAAAAAGTATCCTATGCCTTTAAACCTGGCTGAAAAACTATTGATCAAAACTAAGTTAATGCAGTCAACTATATTTATGCTTAAAAAAATACTTAAATGTTGAATTTGTTTCTTTGAACAAATAAGTAGAGTTCATGTTTTTTAAAATAACTTAAATCTTTAAAAATCATAGTTTAAAACAACAATTCAAAAGAAAAATATACTTCAGATATTTAATAAGATTCAGTCAAGATCCAAAGCTTAGTTCTTTCTAATGTGTGGCACAGAAAAGAATCATGGATGTTAGAAAGAAAACCATACCTGAAAGAGTGGAGAAGAAGAGAATTTATTCATGATCTTACAAGAATGGGCTCTCAATCAAAAAAGATAATGTTGGCCAGCACACCAAGGAATAGGAAGCCACAGGTTTTATGCCCTAAACTTAGCATGCTGGTCATTTCTCCTCTGATTGGACACTCCAGAGGTTACAGCCTATCCAGAGTCTCACTAATTCAAATTTTCCGCTGAAGGCTCCCACTTTTAATTACGCTTTACATTTCAATGACCCTGGCTGTTACTTATTTAAACTTGTTTCTATCTATGTGGCATCAATGCTAGGTTTACGTCAGCACCCTCTCCTTCCCCGCCTGCAAGACCAGTGCGAGCTGTCCTGCAGCCCTTTTCTGCGCCATCTTGCGTGAAAGCTAAACTTAATTTTCATGCAGTGGATACATTTTTATACATCCACATTTATTTAGATATGTTAAAATAAGGTTTCTAAAATAAGACAAGCTCAAATTCATCACCATCTGATAGTATTTGGCAGCAATGTTTCTACAACAAGTTTTTAGTTAAAAAGTAATAAAATAGGTCAATATATTGTCTGCTGGAACTAATTGAACAATAGAAAGTTTGATGAGATATAATATTGCTGTAGGAGTAAGCATAAGACACCTGGCACAAATTAGTCATAAAACCAACTGGGATTAATTTGTGGCATTTCCAGAAACATGAGGTACTTCCTCCCTTGTAGTACTTCTTCTCATCAAAGTTACATCATTTAGACTAAGGGGCACTCAAATCCTCTGAGAGCTTCAGCAGGTGGCAATATCAGAACTGGCAGCATGAGTCGTAACCAGAGACCTCAGCAGTTTGAAGACAGGTGAGTGATCGATATCATGGTACATTCATCAGTTTCTTCCTATGTGCCTTCAGTGAATGGAAACAATGGGAGCTGGGGTACCAATTTGAAAGTATTATGTACCCTAGAAAAGCCATGTTTTAATCCTGATCCAATCTTGTGCGAGCAACCATTTCTTTTAATCCTGATTCAATACAGTAGGTTGGAATTTTTTTATTAGAACGTCTCCACGAAGATGTGACATGCCCAATTGTGGGAGTGACTTTTGATTAGGTGGAGAAGTGACTCCACGCATTCCAGGTGGGTCTTGATTAGTTTTCCAGAATCCTTTAAAAGGGGAAACATTTTGGAGAGAGACAGAAGTGAAAGAAACAACAGAGCTGACAGAAACTTCAGCACCAGAGCTGACATAGATACCGACACGTGAAGAACAGAGACACTGATGTTTGGAGATACTTGGAGCTCAGCAGACATTGCCATGAGATGTTAAGCAAGCCAGAACCTGGAGAGAGCCACAGGAAGCCAAGAGATGAAAGCCAGCCCTGGAGAAGCAAAGTAGGAGCACCCACAGGAACAGAGGCTGAAAGCAACAGAGCCCAGGAACAAGGGGCCAGCAGATGCCAGCCACGGGACTTCCCAGCTGATAGAGGTGTTCCTGACCTATGAGTGAAAGTAACCTCTTGTTGATGCCTTAATTTGGACACTTTCACTTCTTTAGAACTGTAAACTTGTAACTTATTAAATTCCCTTTTTAAAAGCCATTCCAGTCCTGGTATATCACGTTCTGGCAGCTGCCAAACTAACACAGTTGGTTTGAAACTGCTGTGTATCAGAAAAGCCATGTTCTTTAACCCTGATTCAGTACTTCTGGGTGAAATCTTTTTATTAATTTCTTTCCAAGGAGATGTGATCCACCCAGTTACAGGTGGGACATTTGATTAGGTGGTTTCTGTGGAGATGTGTCTCCACCCATTCAAGGTGGGGTTGTTTACTGGAGCTCTTTGAGAGGGAAACATTTTGGAAAAAGCTTTAGAGCTCACAAAGTCAGGGATCTTTGGAGATTCAGAAGGAAACCCCCCCTGGAGAAGCGTTATGAAATGTGAAGCTGGGGGAGAAAGTAAGCAGATGTTGCCAGGTGCCTTCCCAGCTGACAGAAGTGTCCAGAAAGCAAAGACCCGAGGGTGCCAGCCATGTGCCCTGCTAGCTCACAGATTGTTCTGGAGAGCATCAGCCTTTCTTCAGTGAAGGTAACCTCTTGTTGGTGCTTTCCTTAATTTGGACATTTTTATCAACTTAGAACTGTAAACTTGCAATGCAATGAATTCCCTTTTTAAAAGCCATCCCTTTTCTGGTATGCTGTATTCTGGCAGCTTTTAGCAAGCACATTGTAAAAAAAAAATGCAGTGGGTACTTCGTTGTCTTCTGTGTACACTTTCTCATTAAACCTGTGCATAGGGAGAAAAATACACCCTAAATCAATCCCTAATAAATACAGTTGCTTTCCAAGGTTATAATACCATCATTCATTCATTCATTCATTCATTCAACAATTTACATTCCTTGCCTCATTTTTACAATGAGGAGAAGGGGAAAGAAGAGCAGAAACCCTTCCTTATACAGTTTACAGTGTCTGGAGACATTGCAAATCTTTGAGTCAAAGAAAAGTTTTGCGTCCACTAGAATGCAATTAAAGGGTACCATGGCCACTTTGGTTTCGCGTTGCTGCTGTCACAAATTCACAAATTATCCCAAATGCGGTGGCTTAAAACAACACACATTCATTATCTCATAGTGTGGAGGTCAGAAGTTGGAACTCAGTTTCGAGTTTCATCCGTCTTCTGGGTACCTGCTGGAAGATCGAGGGGAGAACCCGTTCACACACCTTTTCCAGATTCTGGAGGTTACCTGCAATCCTTAGCTCAGGTTTTCTTTGTCCCTTTTCAGAGACAGCGGCACAGCATATCTTTCCCTCTATCTTCTACTTTTACCCTGCGTCACACTCCTGCCTCCCTTCACAAAGGAACTTCTGATTACCTCAGGCTCCCTCACATAATCCGTCTCGAGACATTAAATGCAATCACACCCACAAGGGCCCCTTTGATGGGGAAGGTGACACCGGCAGGGGTTCCTGAGTTTGGATGTGACATCTTCGTGTGGCACAGGGTCATTGCTTGCCTGCCACGGTGGCCGCCCACCCGACACTGAGGACTAAGGCAATTGCTGGGTGAGGCAGACCTCAGTTCTTCCAGGCTGTTAGAATTTCCATGTAAAGTTTGAGTTTATTATTAACGCAATGAGAAATCCTTGAATTTCCTTTTTTTTCCCCATTAAACAAGAAGTCTACATGACCTAATTTATGTCAGTTATCCTGCGACCATTGGATTGGATTGGGTGAGGGTGAAAATGAAGGCTTATTTGTTTTTCTGTATTTTCAGATACTCATTTGGAAAATGAAAGTGTTAGGAAAATGAACCGCAACCATTAGACTGAGGGTTTGTGGAATGATTATTGTTCTAATGTTGTTTGCTGTAAAAAGGAGCATTGTCTTTTAGCCTCAATACTAGAAAAGCTATTAACTGTGAAATTGGGGAAATTAAGGCCATGGTATCCGTTAGATTTTTCATGAATTTAGAGTTCAGCGGCTAGCTCTCAAGAAATTCATGAATTGCTATAGGCTGTTCATTGAAAAAAAAAATATTTCCAGCACTATGTAACTAAAACCAATTACTCTAAGACACCGTGGTCACAGCAGGGGTTCTTCCCCATGATTTAAATTACATCTTTAATTTGGATATGATTGCACCAATCTCTTTACTTAGTTGAATTCTCAAAAAGTTTTGAAGTGTCCCTCCTAACTTTTCCCCCCACTCTGGCATTTAATGAAATAGAGTTACGTTATTCACTGACAATCTGAATATCTAGCTCATGTTATTTCTTTGTGTGATACATTTGAAATCTCTGTGCCTAAAATCCAGGAATCCTATGAATCCCTAACATTGGAATCCTTGCCTTTCACTGCCACAAATCCAGACCCACAGAGATAGCTCTGCTAGAATGGAACCTTATTTACTGAAAGCTCCCGTGTGCGGACTCGGGAAGGCTCCTGTTGTGTCAGGAATGCCTGACCAGCTGTAACGGTGCTCACACCTTGCAGCTCTGCAGCCAGGTGATTTCTCACAGGACAAGTTATGTTCACATTCGGGGCACAGATTCATCTCTGATCTATGTTGACTGATTTGAACCATCTGGAGCTGATGGTTGACCTCTGTTTAAAAGAAAATTAAAATCCAGTGGTTTTAAAATGGTTTTGTACAAGTAGAACTGAAAACATTAAAGAAAAGGACAGGCCATCCAAGTTCAACCATCAGATTCACACCTGGACTTAAGCTTCGAGAGTACAGCACATCCTCCCTCTAAGAAACCTTACCAACTTCCTAAGGCTGGCTGTGTTGGATCAAACACGCCTTGGAGCATGGCAATGAAGTTCTCTGCCCATTCTGATATGCCTAAGGCAGCATAATGCATCTGACTTGCTTAAATGGGCATTCACCCCTGAAAGAAGGGCCATCTGCATATAAAATCTATGTCTGAATGCATAGAAAGGGATGTTTAGAAATATTTATAATGATGAAAAAGTGCCATGTAACTCCAGCCACAGCCTACTTGGTTTTCCATTCCAAGTTACCATCACGACATGCACACTTAGACAAGAGTAAGGCTGGGCATGAGAGAGAGCCATTTGCAGTTGCATATAAACAATTTTCTTTGAGTCAGCCTTTGAGAAAATTAGAGCAATTAATAAAGAGGCTAACTGAAGAAATATTTCTTTAATATACTTTAAAAATTTCCCAAATGGTAAGCTTGTTGATGCAATTTCTTTTTAACTCTCAACAGACTTTAAAGGATTTCTGCAGAAAGAGAAAACTTAAGAATAATGCAGCCTCTCCTGGTAACCAATCTTTACCTAGTGATTAAATAGTCTGCCTCCAAACCATCCAGCTCATTGTTTTTTTACCCACAGTGTGAAAGAAAAATCATCTCTGTGCCAACCCCACATCATATAAAACCCTAACAATGTGTTGAGTGTGACTTAAGAGCCCATAATGCATTTTTCATGAAGGTAAGGAAAATCCATTAAGGAGATTAATTTGTGTTTGGAGAGCATACCTCTCCACAGCCAAAAATATTTGTTCTGTTAACTGTGGTTTGCTGATCCACTGTGATAGTTCTGAGAACTCGAGATGCCATTGTTATTTGCACTGTTATATCTTCTGCAGATGGATCCTTAAGAATTGTTTAAACAGTTCTTTCTCAAAGGAAGCTGTGGATTTGATGCTAAAACTTGAGTTTTATTGTTGATAACTATTATAGTTAAAGGTGAAAAAAATGCTGTTCTTGGACTAATGATTTCTTCAGGAGCATTTACGTTGTGGAAAGCTGCTCTTGCACACTCAGCTAATAGCCACTTTCTGCTGCTGTAAAAGAACTATGTACACAAAAAGTTATAACTTTCTATAGCATGTTAATTTATTAATAAACAACAGAGTAGATTTACCCAGTTTGATAACCTGGTTGAAAAGTGATAATGAATTGACTCGAGTAGAATTCTGCAGTTAGCAATTTTGAAATGATAAAATGGCCCTTTTATGGTATAAATAGTCAGAGAAACCCGTGATGAGGAATGCTCCTTATGAAGGGAGAAGATTGCAGCGGTTTAACCTTATACCAACTCCCAGCTCAATTCTGCAGTGATTTTCAAATTCACTGCAGTGAATTTGCAGTAGACAAAATTACATTGTCTTCTGCAATTTCCTGAAGTACTTTTTAAAGAAATGCAGATACCTGTGTCCTACTCTCAGAGTTTTTGATCAGTTTAGTCTGGGGTGGAGCCTGGGCATTGAGAGTTTTCAAAGTTCTCCAACTAATTCTAATATCTAGCAAAAGTTGAGAACCAGTGAATTACAGGAAGAATAAAATATGCAGTATAATGCCCTTACTGGAAATAGGCAGGACGAATACAAGGAGGCAAATTCAACTGCTTTTTTTTTTCAGCTATTTCAGTGAACCAGCCTAGTTTCATAATATGTACTACTTAGGGGTCCCTTAACTACAGAACATATTCAATGTATATCTATATCATGAAAAGCGTTCTTAGGGAAATGACTAAGACACAAGGCCCTCCTTCCCTGTACCTGCTGCAGGTCCAGGACTCTGAGAAGGAAGCAGAGAGCTGCTGCATAGGTTTGTGCAGTGTTTGCTATGCAAGGACACAAACCTACTGAGTTGAATGGGGGTTGGGGATGGACTCTAACCTGTGCTTCTCTCTTGAAGCTGCACCTTGATGGACAACTTTTCCACCCAAAGAAGGGAAGCATTTTCCGAATCCATACAAAGTTGTGGCCCTGGGTTTCTGTAGACGGGAAAGAATCGAAACAACTCATTTTGCAGCTTAGATTATTATGCTTGGGGCAGCCAAGAGGGGGTGGTGTGGAGCCCACTTGTGTGCACTGGATCCTAAGGGAAGGAGGAGCCTCGAACCAAAGAGCTGTTCCAGCAGCTCCAAGCTGGCTTTAGGCACCCAGAAATACCCTGACACTCATGCAGCAGCCACACTGGGTGGTGAAGGAGTGAGTGGTAGCTTTGGAGGAGCCACATGCCTGTGCCTCTCCTGTCCCGTGGCCTACACTGGTTTCCCTCACTGTGCAGTGTGCAGTGGCTCCTGCCCAGATGTCTAACGCATCCGCACCGATACGTCACCTAGACTGCGTCATTACAGCTTGGCCAGATAAAGCGTCAACAGTAATCACACAGAGCTGTAGAAGCCTATAAAAATGACAGAACAGAGAGAAAGCGTATCCACTGTTTGTGACTTTAGATCTTATTCGCACTCATGGAAAGATCATCTGCCCCTGAGTGGGCAGCAGTGGCTTAGTGGCAGAGTTCTCACCTGCCATGCCGGAGACCTGGGTTCGATTCCCGGGGCCTGCCCATGCAAAAAGGAAAGATCATCTGCCTCTGAGTTACCAGCTTTGGCCAGAGGCCAGAGATAGGACAAGCAAGAACTGTTCGGTGCTTCTAAGACAACAGAAACTTGTCCATCACCTGCTGCATGGAGTGCTTTTGTAATAATTATCCTTTTATATATGGGTATTTAATTTCTTGTTTAAGATACAGGCTGATTAAGATGGCTATTTTGCTTTGAGTAGATACTTAAAGAAAATAAGTGATTGTATAAGGTCTTGTCAGAGAGGACTGATTTAGATATGTAGAATAGTACACAGTGAATGAAAATACACATACATGCCACACAAACACACACCACACATGCACAACTCATAAAATAAGTGCACATTTATTTTATTAGAATTCCTGGATGTTTTAAACAAGCTTTATTTGGGATACACAAAATTGAGAGAGTCAGTCCAGCAAAATGATTAAGATCGTGGAACCAAGAGCCACATAAAATAAAAATCCATGTCTGTACTGCCTTGAGAAAAATTTTAACTTCTTACACTCTAGTTTCTTCAAGTAGGTAACAAGCCTGAAAATACTACCAGCAGTATATGATTTTTGTGAGGGTTAAATGAGATAATCCATACAAAACGATGAGTTCAGAGTGTGGCACATCATAAGTACACAGTAAAAATCTGTTATGAGCTATTGCAATAATCAGTTTTCCATTTAATAATTACAAAAAAATAAAGTACACCTTCACATTAATTCTCAGCCATCAAATTTACAAAATGCTTCAGTGGTATTTGCATTACAAAGCGTTCTTCTCCACTGAGGGTGATTTTCCTTTTTCAAATTTTTCAGTTAAACAAAATCCTAGGCTTGGGTAGGGAGGGGTTTCTAAAATATTGGCATGAGGCCTGGAATTTAAAAAAAAGCTAATAATTCTTATCGCCCCTTCAATCATCTGAAACACTCCAATCACTGCCAAAACACTTCTTTGTTACCATGGAGACCCATAGAAATATTCATATGTTAAATAACAAACATTGTTTGACAAGAATAGAATTGAGGACAAGATACTCTTGTTTCAATTCCTGAATTAGGTTTAGTTTAGCCAGAAAATGGGCATGAAGGATATTTGAACACAGGGGGAATTCTGTAAAATTTAGTTACAAAGCAAATATTGGTCCTTGAAATACAATTTAACCAGCACATTGAATAAGTGAGACTCATTGGATGCATTCATTAATTATATTCCCTTCTCTAGCAGTGGTTCCTGCATGGCCATTCTCTGAGGAACTAATTCTTCCCAGCCTCTTTGGATGTCATCAAGAGATGATGCTGTCAGATAATAAAATGCCCTTTGGTGACTTAATATCCCAATCAGTCTCAATTCATAAATGTTCATATCATGTTAATATGTTTAAAATTGTAAAGTAGTCGCAATTCTGCACCCCTTTGAAAGGAAAATCTCCTGGTCTCTACCAGCCGTGTGTGCGTGTGTGCATGTGTGTGTGTGTATGTGTGTATTGTGGTGGGTGGGTGGATGGGTATGCAAGATATACAATAAATTTATGTTAAAGAAATTCTCCAAATTCCAATCACTCCTACCATTTCTTCCCCTTTTATACTTTCTAAAAGGTTAGAGTTTGCCCCCTTCCTTTGTACATCCCGCATTTGCGCTCTTGAAACTCATTCAAGAATTTAGGAGATGTTGGTGTTCGCTGTTTTGTGGCCTCAGTTGAAATACTTTCCGTTTGGATACTCTGCTCTGTAGACGGGTGTACTGGGAGGTGTATCTTCACAAACAGGACAAGGGTCCAGTAGTTTAAGACACACTCTTCCAGTCCTTGAACTACTAAGACTTTCAATTTGGCTGTGCTCTACTTTGTTCGCATGTTTTCTAATTAGTGAAGTATCGTTTGAGAGAATGTAGCTGCGATTTACACCAAGACAACACGGTGAGATGTTGCTGGAAAAACAATTCAGCTTCTTCAGGTCCCTAAATGCTATCGGTATTTTAAATCTTCTACTTTTCCATCCACTTCCACCATCTCCTGCTTTAACAAAAGTTAAACTTTTGTTTAACATAAGACTTTCCGTGTCTCAGGCAAAATATTGTGACAGACATAATATCTCTGTGCACTTGTTCCAAGTGTAACATTCAGCATCAGTAGCTATCCCATTACAAGTGATATTCAGTGTGTGAAGCACGAGAACCAGATGTCATAAGCTTCAACCAATGCTTCAGAAAATTAATTCCTCTGAAGCCATCCCATCAGCACTGGTATTTATCAGATTCTTTTTTTTTTTTTTTCTGAAAGAATTCTGGAACAGTCTTGCAAAGTTGCCATGGGTAATTCCTATTAATTTGAGAAAAGTGGAAAGGCATTTGGTGCATGTAAGAATCTGGGAAATGTTTTTGTTCAATTGAAAATATTCCATTCTTTCTGTACAAATTGCAATAGCATCACCTCCCACCTGTCAGTATTATATCTCTACTGACAAGAGGATTTGATTATTTTCCCAAGCTTGTGCAGTGGGGCTTGCGGCTGCTCCCCGTAAGTGTACAATGTGGGAGAAAGTACATATGCATGAGGGAGAGACGCATTTACTCCATGGCAAGTTTGTGGTTCAAAGCACCTATTTTGCGTAGGATTTTTTTTAAAGGTTACAGAACTCTCATTTTAATCAACATTTCTAAAATGTTAAAGCAGACAATGTTTTCTTCTAAAAAGGATGGGGGAAAAAGCACAGATAATTCCTGCTAATAGTGTCAGATACACTTATAGGCAGACATTTGGGAATAAAAAATCTTATGTGCAGATTTTAAAGAACTTAAAGCTTTTCAAACAAACGTATGCACCATTAACATTCACTCAACTATAAAGGCTTTGATCTTCCTTTAAAAGAAGCTAGGGGAAAGAAAGGACTAAAAAGAAGAAGTGAGAAAGCGAAGCTGTCAGCAATTTGAATGCTGCCAAGTATTACACCACTTATAAAGAGCTAATTAAACTCGATTGCTTCCAAGAAGAATCATTTTTACTCTTTGTGTGTTCTCTTTTTATTTGTACTGTAAAGGAACTTGATTATTGATAAGGCTTGAATTGCAAGCTGAATTGGAAATGTCTCTCTACAACAATGGCAGCATTTCTGCATCACACTAGAGCACAGTCTATATATTCAGCGTTTCTGGTTTAGGAAATCCATTCTCATGACTTCAGTCTTAAGTTCAGTTTCAATAGTTTGCAAATAAAATATAGGTTTACTTAATTTTTTCTTTAACTTTAGTTCTGTCTATATCCACACCAGGACATAAATAACATCTATTTCATAATATGTTGACAAGGTGAATAGTATTTCCCCAGCTATAGACTCAAGACTTGTGGATCATTCTCAATAAATGTCTTTCTTTGCCTCATCTTTCCACCTTCAATCATCCAAGCTTGTTTCTAAGTACCTCTTCGGGACATCTAAAGTGGTTCCTTCCTTTGTATTTCTCCTGCCATCCATTGCCTAGGACCTCATTCCCTCTCTGAGCATTGCTGAAATGTGCTCCCAGCTGCTGGCCGCCTTGTCCACATGGAAGGCTGCATGGACAATTCTTTTCTCGCTGGAAACCTAAATAATCGCTCTTTTAAAACGTGCTTATTGGATGCATGAAATAATACATAGAGGAGACTTTACAAAACAAATGTGTACAGCTTCAAGACTTAGTTCACTAAGTGAACACCTGTCTGTGGAACCAACACCTAGGTGAGTGGTCATGGACAGCATCCACGATGTCCCCTTTTGCCCCAGCCCCCAAAGCCCAGTCCCTGTCTTAGTTACTTTTATATATAACCTGCATGCTTCTTATTAACTTGTAGGAGTTCTTTCAATATTGTGCATATGTTGTCCACGTGATGTCTTTGTGCTGCTAATGCCTTCTCCCCTCTTTAACTTGCTTTACCGTTCTCACTACCCTTCTTTTAATAAACAGAACTTTTATATTTTAATTAAATCCAATTTATCTTTCTCTTCCTCTTTGGCAACTGTTTCTTTCATCCAGTTTCAGACGTCCTTCCCTACTTCAGTGGCTTGAAGACTAGACATTCTAGAAACGTTACTGAATATTTATTGAACCTTATTAAGTATTTTCTTATTCATTAACCTGCAGTCTATCTCCAATGGATATGGGGATCTGATGCGAGTGAGGTGATGGACAGGCTTCTTTGCTTCTGCACCCATGCAGGCTTTCAGTTGTCCTAGCACGATTTACTGAAAAGACCATCCTTTCCCCACTGTTGTTCAGTGTCAACTTTATGTCCTGATATCTATGCTTGGACTCTCAATTTATATATTGTTGGACTTTGTCGTTCTTAAATCATAATACAGTCTTAATTGCCATTACTTCACAGTAAGACTTAAAAATCCTTTGTAGCAAGTCCTTCCAGATTGTTAATATTTTCTTGATCATTCTCAGTCCTGAACTATTTTCAAATCAATTTTAGGTCAGCTGATCAAGTTTTCATGGGAGTTATATTGATCACATATACAGACCATGGGGAGCATGGCATCTTTATACTATTGAGGTTTTTGAACCATGAACATGCTTTATACTTCCATTCATTTAAGACTTTAAAATTTTTCTATTAGTAACATTTTATAGTTTTTGTTTTGTTTTGTTGGCATGTCAAAATTAAATATTATTTGTTTTGGGATAATTTTGTTTTTTTTGCATAGGCAGGCACTGGGAATTGAACCCGGGTCTCTGGCATGGCAGGTGAGAACTCTGCCGCTTGAGCCACTGTCGCACCACTCTTTTGGAATAATTTTTAACATTAATTACGATAGCTTATCTGACCCTTCAATTATTTAAGAATGTATAATTTTATTAAAGAACATATGATATCCTATAGTTACATCTTCCCATTCATTTCTAGCTACATTTTGTCATATTGTCTTCTCTATACCAATTTTTTTATATGAAATGGTCAGTTTTATCTATGTATCATATATGCTTGAAAATAATATGGATTTTGCAGTTTGGGTAATTAGGGTTCTCTTTTATCCATTATATCAAGTATGCAATCAAATTGTTCAAATATATTATATTTATTCTTAATACATTTTTTCTAACTGTTCAATCTGTTACTGATAAAAGTATCTCAATATCTCCCACTATTTTGGAATTGTTTCTTTTCAGTTTAGATCTGTCAGGTATTGTTTACATAATTTGAAGTCTAATGTTCTATGGCATTAGAATTCATTAATTTCATTCATGTCTGCAGTCATTTGCATTTTACCATCTATTTTATTTCTCATATAGAAATATGAAGATGGGGGTGGTGAGATGGACCCAGATTTGATGCCCGGTGACTGCCTGTGCCAAAACAAAACAAAAACAATAGAAAGACAATATTATTGTTATTATACTCTAAAGTGAGTTCACTTCAATGAACCCTTGTGCATTTCTGTAGCTCCATGGTTTCTAAACTGAAGAGATGGAGGCACTGAAGACCCCAATGGAAGCAGTGGATATCTCTGAACAATTTTCATATTTCCAAGTATCATGTCTACTGATACATATTTCCCTGTGATGAACTGTTTCTGATGCCATTCATTCAATATGCATTTACTGAGTGCTTCTTTTGTGTGGGACTCTCTTCTCTGCCCTGGGTGACAGCAGTGTAGAAAGCAAAGTTCCTGCTCTCAGGGAGTTTACATTTTCATGGGGAAAAGAGATGATGAAGAAGGAAAAACGTCCAATAGGCAACATAATGGGGTGTTTTAAATGCATTAAATCCTGAGTCCATCACTTTCAAGTCATGAGAAAGTTACTTAAACTCTCTGTAGCTCTCCTAATTTGTCTGTAGAATGGGGAAAAGAATAGTACCTACCTCACTGAAGTGCTTTGAAAATTAAACGAGTGAATATTTGTTAAGATCAAGTAAGCACAATAAAAATGTGTTAAATAAATTTTAAAAGCATGTTATCAATGCTTTAAAATATGTGAAATTAAGTATTGAGGTGCTGAAGGGTAGAGGGACTTGGTACTTATGGAAAAAAAAATCACAAAAAGTATCACTAATAAAGTTTCACGTGAGTAGAGATCTGACAAAAAAAAAAATGAGGAGTGAGTTAAAGGTACCTGCTGAAGAACATTCCAGGAAATGGAAATAAAGGCTGCAGACATCCTTTATCGGACAGGTACGAGTTAGAAGAGTTGGATAAACAACAAAGCAGGTTCAGAATATATGGCACAGCGCAAGGGGTGTCGGGGGGAGGTGGAGGGGATGGAAGACAAGGTCAGAGAGGTTGTCCTTGGCCAAGCACGATGGGCCGTGATGACATTTGCTGCTTTTCTGGTGAGCCACTTCGGAGGCCACAGGAGGATGCTGAGCTGCGGGAATGATGTGAGCTGATTGCGAGCGCTCAATGCCCTCGCTGCCTGCCGCGGCCAGAGAACACCGTGGAGGCACAAGCGGAGGGTAAACACGGGTCAGGAATGACTGCAATCATCCGCGGAGGGGTGAGGGTGGCCGAACCAGGTAAGGGCGGAGTTGGTGGGGGAAGTGATTGATGTCGGATATATTCTGAAAAATATTACTTAAGTTCATGCAGGCATTGTTTGTTGAAAAGTGTCTTTGAAAACCTTAGTTCCACAAGCGAAAATGATAAAGAGTCATTGGTGATGAAACTAAAATTCGGATTAACAATATTCTCTTAACTTTAAAATTTTTTGTAAGTGTTATTTTATTAAATGCTCATCACAAACATGTACATAAACAAAATTAATGGAAGCACCCAAATTTCAAAATCCTAATTTATAGATATTTGAGAATTTAAGTATATATATGTGTGTGTGTATATATTTAAATAATGAACAAATTTAATGGTAATGGACCTGATTTCATAGAATGAGTCCAGATTGTGGTTAATACAATCATCTTTTATTATATAAATAAATTTCTGTTTTTCAGTTTGGGGAAAGGAAATGAGACATTAAAAAAAGAAAAAAGCATATTTTTTTAATGTATGTATGTACAACAGTTTCATACTGTTGTTCATG
This sequence comes from Tamandua tetradactyla, assembly GCF_023851605.1. Lineage (NCBI taxonomy): Eukaryota > Metazoa > Chordata > Mammalia > Pilosa > Myrmecophagidae > Tamandua > Tamandua tetradactyla. The sequence continues at coordinate 43,047,560 of NC_135348.1, read as the reverse complement.
CTCAATGGTTTCATTGAAAAGTAACTCAACGAAACCAATATACCTTGAAGAGTTATATGTCTCAGTTCTGTTTTGCTGGGAGATAATAGATGTGAAAACCAATAAATACGCTTTCTCCTCCAATGAGTTCACAATTTACATGTTTTAAACTATTGTCTTCTTTTTTTTAGCTTTTGATGCATGCTGAAAACTGGAGCCATTTCATTCACATGATCCCATTTTATATTCTCAACAGCATCATGCACTGTGTAAAGCATAGGCTTGAGATGTACACACATCAATTCCTGGTTTTCTTAATTTGGCCATGTTACCACTATTCATACACCTGGTTTTTCTAATTTGTGTAGTAGAAACAGAGTTATTGAGCAGAGTCAGCACATTAATACACAAAAACTGTTCACCACCGTGCTTGTGAAATAGTAAACTCTATATTTTAACTAAATTAATCATTATTTTACATTTATTATTCAAAAATAATTTGGTATTAACAGTTTTCCAAAGTAAGCTGTTTTTGAGGACAACTATCATATGATCACATACTGAGAAAGTAATATAATAGATCTTCTGGAAAACAAAGGGTTTCTACAAATGTAGAGGCTTTGCTCTCTTAGGACCAGTAAATGTTTACTGGAAAAAGACATACACTGGAGGAAAGTAGAACCTATTAAGAATTTATAGCAACTGCCCAAGTGTTTAGTGATATGGCATTGTGCTAGTGATAATGAAACTGTTTAAAAAGTGAGCAACTTGGGAAACATAAAGGAAGAATTTATAAAAATTCAAGGCTGATTAGAGTACGGATAAAGATGGCAAAAATCTAAGACCCTTAACATGTGGAGGCCAGTTAACGAAATTTGAAAATATTTTAAGCAAGAAGGACTTAGAACTATAAATTTATTTATAATTTAGGCATGTAATTATGAATATAACAAAAATCATAGATTGTTCATATAGCTTCATTTTATTTTCAATGTAAATTTAAAAAGTAAATAATAAAGTGAAATAATGAGAGCTGTATGATTCAGTCAGCATAATCAAAGGCATTGATTTGATTCTGAGAGACTGAATTGAATTATTGAGTTTGCTGGTTTAATCCAGAAATGGCTCCCCTGTTCTGAAGAAATCATTCTCCCTTTTGAATAGTGCGCATATAAATTCATGTCCCATACTATGTGAGTATAAAAACTGTATAATGCTGAAAATATTTTTAAAATTTACTTCTAATTGGTGATTATTGCCAATACCAAATAATTAAATGTAAAAGAAACGTTTTTATGGGATATTGGTGATTTTTTATTATAAATGGGAAAGCTAACCCAAGGGCTTAGTCTTGTAAGCTTCACTCCAATCTTTCAGTTTAATCAGATGCAGATGGTTTGTAAAGACTAAATGTGTATTTTTTATCTTTGATATTTACTCTAAACTAAAACAACTCCTTATCAATTTGATATTCTTCCCCCAAGTATGAATTTGAATAAGAAGCAATTATAATATAAAGAGACAGATGGATGTTTACACCCAAACTGAATGGTATATAATTTTCATGGTCATCTTCAGCTCTTTTCAAAGTGCATTTTGGCTTTTTTCCACTTTCCATCCACTTCATCAGTCCTCTATGAATGCCCTACATGACAGTTATCTGATTTAACGAATTCAAAGGCACCCTACTGAGTAAGTGAATAAGTCCTGCTGGTTCAAAATTATCCTGTGGGGAATAGCTGTTTCAAAATATAGTCACTCTTTACATAACAAAGAACACTTGAATTTCAAAGTTTGATAAAATCCAATCATTTTCCAAATGAAATTTCCAAATAAGTAAAAATCTTCTAAGTATGGAGAGAAATAAATATCCTGTGTGTCAAATGCCTTTTTGCAACTTGAATTTCTTTTTCAAGTAAAGGCATCCTAAATAATTTACCAAACTTCAGTTGCCTCCTGAAATAATAGATAATGGGAATACTTAAGAACTGTCTTTAGGGCAGGCCACAGTGGCTTAGCAGGTAGAGTTCTCGCCTACCATGCTGGAGACCCAGGTTTGATTCCCAGTGCCTGCCCATGTTAAAAAAAAAAAAAAAAAAAAAAAAAAACAAGAACCGTCTTTATAATTAAATTAGTTTTGTTCTTTTTTGAGTACTTTTTTCTTTTTTTTTTTTTGGTTGAATTTATAGCTTTCTGGGCACTGTTTCACAATTCTACACAGTTCTAGTGAGGAGATGGAAAAGCTGGGATGTTTTCAAATCAGCAACTGTCAGCATATTAACGTTTTTCTTTGAAACTAGAGAAGATGGTAGAAATGATCTATGTATGAATGTGCCATCTTTCTTCTCAAACCACATCCAAAAAAAGGAATATCATGGAAATATCTTTTTCTTTTGTACCGATTGGCATCCAGCACATGATGCATAATTACCAGCCTTAAATTCCATTGCATGTATAATCCGCTTGCCTTTCAATCCTTCATTCAAGTCGTTATTCATGGGCTTCATTATCTCTTTCAACAGAAAGGAAATGTAAGAGTGTTACCCAAGGAGTAACAATTATTTCTTTTGCAGCCGGGATCAGCCTGGAAGCTGCACTTCAAATCAGAAAAAAAAAAAAAAAAAAAAAAAAGGGTAAATCAAGCCTATATCCACCACTCTAAGGGGATTTGAGAATACTCTGAGAAAGAAGAGGCAATATCACCAAGTTATCAGGAACAATATTCCTGCAGAATAATCAAAACGTGGCTAGCATTTAAGGACAAAGTTGTAATGCAATGCTATTAGTATTGATGCCTTAAAACAAGAAACTATTTCTGACGTATATGAGACAGGACCAAAATAATTAAAAGTTTCAATAGAATATTGAGAGAAAGGGAGTGGGCAAAAATGAGTGGAGAAAATACTTTTGTATTTGTATGTATTAAGACTTTACCAATTTTTTTAGGGCTGAGGTATAGTATTTACACGTAAATATTTGTAGAAAATTAACTTTAATTATTCTAGAAAGTATATTCTGTCACTCTTGTTCCGTCTGTTGTCCTTATGAAGTCATAATTTTAAAGAGTCTCTTCATTATTACTCATGCAAACATATGACCAGAGGCACAAAAATAACAATTGTACTCACAATCATGCACTCAGAAAGGACGGACGTAATAATTTGTAGCCCTTATTGAAGGATTTCATCTGTTAGGTGTTAATAGACACCTAACCTGAGTTTGCCGCCTTCCGACGGTTGTTTCTTCTTATTGCTTTCCAATGGAATGAAAATACTCTCAGCACTAATTATTTTAGCATTTTAGGGGGAAATGTACCTTTGGCATTGCTGGTTATGTTGCAGTAACCGAATCACTAATATGCACAGGGTTTTGCTTTTTTTCCCATGTCATAACACACGCAAATAGTGCATTTAAAACGTTGTTACCTAACAGTGCATACCAGTGAAGAGAATGTGCCATTTTGTGACATTATTATTCAAAAGCATAAATTTAAATCATACTTGGAATGGAGGGGCAATCAAAACATGAAGCACTCATTAAATATTATATAAATATTGTATTTATTTTAATACGTAATACTGTGAGATTAAAACAAACGTTAAAATATAAAGACAGGAAATGGTAATTAACAGAATGGCCTACAGTTCACTGAATTTAAACACCATAGTTCTGGGCATCATGCAGCCCACTAGGCAGAGAAAATTAGAAGACTACTAAATTCTAAAAATACGCAACGTCAATACATTACAACTTGTAATTCTATCTTAAAATTATGGAATATTTAATTTTTCTGTATGATTGCTTTCATTCATTCACTCATTCATTTTAGGGAATAAAAATGAAATTTAAGGTTTTTCATCTGCAGTATACATATTATTGAATGGAAGCTCTCAAATAAAGATTTAAAACAAACACAACTTATAAGGTCGGAGTTCCACTTCTGGTACTTGTGGATTAGATAAATCAGAAAAAGTTTTCAACCAAGAATACTGAGGAAATTTAGGTGGGCATCTGTTTGAAGTTCTCGTAGATTCATAAAGGCAGCAAAGAATTATGTGACAAAGTTCTAGGCAAAAAAGGAAAGATGGCAGGGATGTAATAAGAAAGATAGATGTAATAAGAATGATGCCATATTTAACGGTAGCATAGTTACCTTTTTGTTCATGAGGAGTGGAATTGAGGTAAGGACACATTCTATCATCTCTTATCACATGTGTTATTCAACATCAAGCAGGAATTCCTAGCCAGTGCAAAAATATAATCTAAGAAGTAAAGGGTTTAAGAAATGGATAAAGAAAAACTAAAACTGCCATTATTTATCGATAATATGATTGGGCACATAAAAAGCTAAAACTTCTACAGATAAAATATTAATATAAATATATGTGATTACTATTGTATTTGGACAAAATAATAATATATATAAAACCAGTTTTGGGGGTGCAAGGGTAGTTCAGTGGTAGAATTCCTGCCTGCCATGTGGGAGACACGGTTTTTTTACCAGCTCATGCATTTCTCAAAGAAATAAAGAAACCATCAAAAACAACCAAACAAACAGAAATAAGTCAACAAATGGTACTGCAGTAATGGGATACTCACATGGAAAAAGAATGAAATTTGACCCACCATACAGACAATTTTGTTTCTATATACTAACAAACAAACCAATTTTGTTTCTATATACTAACAAAAGTTAAATAAAATTCAAATATACTCTATACAGAAGCATCATAAATAAAATGGCTAGTAATAAATACAATGCATCTATGCAAACATTCTTAAATATTTTTGAGAGAAATGAAGAAAATCAAACAAAAGGAAAGGTATATCGTAGTCATAGGCGTGAAGACTCAATATTTTAAAGATGTCAGTTCTTCAGAAATACAAACATAGAATCAATGCAAGCCCCCAGAAAAAATCTCAAGTACACTCATGAGTTTAGAAGTCAATTCTAAATTGCATATAGAAGTGCAAAGAGTCACAAATAGTGAAGACAATTTCCAAGAACTGTAAAACAGAAGGGATTACTCTTCTGGAAATCACATCTTTTTTATAAAGCTGCTGGAATCATGAGAGTGCAGAATTGGCACCATGCGAGATTGAGTCCAATGGATCAGAATAAAAATTCAGAAACAGACACATTCATTATTGGACACTTGGAGAAGGACAGTGGGGAAAGACAATCTTCTCAGTTAATACTCCTAGAATGATGAGTATAGATTAAGAAAATAAATCAGATTTTGTCACTTCTTTACACTGCCCTCGAAATCATTCTTTTTTTGGTTTACAGATGTAAAGCAGCTATTATAACCATTAGCTCCTAGAAAGTTTTCTTAAAGGGGAAAATACATTTACCATGAAATAATAGATTGATAAAAATGGGTAACATTAAAGATGAGGATTCTGTACATAAAAAATAGGACTAAGACAATGAAAACGTAAGCCATTAATAGGAAAAACTATATTTACAGTACATGAACCAAACAAGAACTTCATTAAAATTTTGTCACAGATCAATGACAGAAACATAGAAAAATTCAGTGGATGTGCCGTTCTGCAGTGCCACCAGCCATGCACAATGCTATTTTCTTGCATCCTTACCAATGCTTTTTTTAAAAAAAATTATAGCTACCCTGGTGGATATGAAATAGTAATTTAGTGTGGTTTTGAATAACGTTCCCAGATGACCAGTGATGTTGTGCTGTTGAGCGGATTTTCAAGTACTTTTTGGCCATTTGTACACCTTTTTAGAGAAATACCTATTCACGTTATTTGCCTATTTAAAAAAAAATCAGGTTGTTTGTCTTTCTGTTGTTGAGTTGTAGCACTTCTTTATATAGTCAACCTTTATTAGTAAATGGTTCATAATTATTTTCTCTCATTCTATAGATCGTCTTTTTGCTTTTCTTAATAATGTCCTTTGGCATATGCACTTTTAAAATTTTGATGGTCTATTTTATGCATTTATTTTTGCTCATGTTCTCATATATAAGAAACCACCACCAAATCCAGAGCTATAAAGAGCCTCCTACCCCATGTTTTCTTCTAAGTGCTCTATATCAATTAGTACATTGTAAGATTTTTTTTCAAAAAATCAAAGGAAAATAAAAACACACGACAGGCAAATTCAATGCCTGATCTTGGATTTGTTTCTGAATGGAAAAGATTTTAAACCACAGTATTCTGGTTTGCTAGCTGCCGGAATGCAACACACCAGAGACGGATTGGCTTTTAATAAAAGGGGATTTATTTTGTTGGTTCTTCAGAGGAAAGGCAGCTAACTTTCCACTGAGGCTCTTTTCTTACGTGGAAGGCACAGGATGGTCTCTGCTGGTCTTCTCTCCAGGCCCCTGGGTTCCAACAACTTCCCCGGGGTGACTTCTCCAAAGGCCTGGGCTGAGCTGCAAGTGCTGTGATGAGGAATGCTGAGCTGCTAGACTGTGCTACATTGCGTTCTCTCATTTAAGCACAAGCCAATTAAGTTAAACGTCACTCATTGCAGCAGACACGCCTCCTAGCCGACTGCGGATGTAATTAGCAACAGATGAGATTCACCTACCATTGGCTCATGTCCACAGCAACAGAACTAGGTGCTTTCACCTGGCCAAGTTGACAACTGAATCTAACCACCACACACAGTTTACGGGACAACTGGGAAAATGTGGACTGCAATTTAGATAATGCTATTCTACTAATGTCAAATTATGTGGGTATAATAATGGTATTGTGGTATGTGAGAAAATGTTCTTGCTCTTAGGAAATACGTGCAGAAATATTTAGGGTGAGGTTTGAAGTTGTCTGCAATTTACTTCCAAAAGTTTCCTTAGAATGCATGTGTGTATGTGTAAGTGTTTGTATATATCAAGAAAATGAGAGAAAAAAAATGAGGGGGGCATTGAGGGAAAGCAAGTGCCAATAACTGTTGAATTTAAGAGAAGAATTTAGGAGCTTCATTGTCTTTCTCTCTCAAGTTTACTGAAAGTTTGAACTATTACAGAATAAATATTTCGGGAAAAGTTTTTTTTTTTATGACTGTCATTATCAAGTCCTGTCCTTATTACCAGTGAACAGTATAACTTGGTGCAGCCACTTTGGATACTATTTGGCTGTGTTTATTTAATTTAGCAATATCATTCTCATGACTCCCAAAGAAATCCATGCACATGTGTCCCAGAGGCATGTATGGAAAATGTTCAGGGTGGTATTATTTTTTAAGACCATGCTAAGAGCTGATGACAAAAAAAAAAAAGTGGGAAACACGCTCCATGGGACAAAGAAAGTACAGGGAAGTGAGTTTAGATCCGTTAGTTTAAAACACCAACCTAGACTTTCACAAGAAGAGTAAAATTTCAAATTAAAATTAGTTGCCTGCACCAAAACTATCAGAAAATGAGACGCATATAAATACCCATCCTACCCCATGGCGCATTACTGTTTAAGCACACCATGGTCCTAAACAACTTAGAAATCACATGTGCAAAGTGTTTGTTACACACTTCATCTTGGAAGGTGTCACATGCGTTTGAAATATCATCTATTTTTTAAAAATGAAACCACTTTGTTGCAGTCATAAGAGTAACACTTTATCCTTTCACAAGTCTGAGTACAACACTGTTTTTCTCAAATGAAGATGTTGAAATGTAAAGAAAATTTTCAACTTTGAAAAGGCAAAAAAAAAAAAAGAGAGCGTGCGCGCGAGAGAGAATGAAGTAGAGGGGTTTTCTGAGACTATTTTTCCAATCTGACTTCAAGCTCATGTGCTGACATGAACCTGTCCCCCTGTTTGGTGACAGGTGTTGGCTTGAAATGATAGTAACCATTATTTTAAGTGAAATGTCTGTAACTAAAGGAATCTCCTTTGTAAAACAAAGATAATCTGCATTCACATTCCAGGGAATAGTGAAATCATAAAGCATATTAGTAAATAATGAGACTAGGCAAATTGTGGGTTTTCGTAATTTTAAACTATTGTCCTAACTACACTGAGTTTTCTCCATATAAGTCATATTCATGTCCGACTTTAAAACACACGACATTTTGCAATATTTTATGATTTTTAGAATAAAATATTTGGGTATTCACATTCTAGTACAGACTGAAGAATATTACTCTCCAATAAATATAAAATAATTCAAACTTGAGCTTGGAATTATCTGTGTCTCCTATATAAAGTTGTGCTGATGTTCTCAAAATGGATCTAATTTTCTTAAAGAAGTGAAGTTTTTTTCAACCACAAGCTGTGATGATTAGATGGAGAAATTCTCAGCTAATGGTTAGTGTTAGAACCTTAACTTTTTAAACCATAAAACAACTATCAGTCTGATGAAATAACAACATGACTTTTAATATAATTATTTGTTTACCTGCTAGGTACATTTTCATTTTGGGGGGACTTTGGTGGAATATTTTTGTGTTATTTTTTTCAGATAAGCAAAGTGTGTTTTAAGTTTTCCTCCCTTCAAAGGTTTTGCTTATTTGAGGAAGAAGGTATAAAACAGGTTATTTGGGATTTGGCTATTTTAAATTTAATTTTAAAAATGATTCTAAGGAATTTAAATGAAGAATGTAGCTAATTAGTATATTCCTCTTCTATTCAACATGTATGGCATAATTAATGCTTATTATGTATCTGGCATTGGATTAATTACTAAAAATTTAATTCCTTGAGGTCAAACAGTAACAATATGGAATGGGGAGATTTAGTCAACTAATTATAATAAAATGGAGTAAGTACAATGATAACATTCATAAAGTATAATGAAAGCACAGAGGAAGAGTCATTGATTACCGTCCACTAAATGTATGCATGTGTACGACAGCGGAGCTTCTGAAAAAGAAGTAAGGTTTGAGATGCTCCTTAAAGAATGAAATATTTTGTGGGCAGAAAATTGATGAGTCACTCCCAGTGGAAAATGAAATTCACAACATAGGCACCCTGGATTAGTTAAGGTAACTTCACTTCTGTGCACATTTAATTTGTTAGAACCAACTCATGGACACCTGTGAATCCAAGAGAGTTTGGGAAATATAGCCCATGTCTGAGCAGCTACTTCTGTAGAGAATGACAGACAATTGTGGAGAGACTACGAAGAATATAAGATAACGAAAGAAATGATAGTGCATTTTCTTGTTATCTATGCTTGTGTAAAACACCCCAAAGCATTTTGATTTCAAAGTAGTATGTATAATTATTTCTCATGGCACTGAGGTTTGCATGGGAGCAGAAGGATGGTACTGACTTCACACCCCTTGTGCTTACGGTCAATTAGCTACTGAAGTCATTGGAAAGCTCAATGGGGCTCAATACCCGACATAGCCCATTACTCACCATTGGCAGTTGACTCTGGCTACCATTTGGGAACTCAGGGTGTCTACTGAGGTGCATACAAGTGATTCCATGTGCGTTGAACTTCTTGCAGCATGGCAGCTGGAATCCAAAAGTAAGTCTTCTAGAAATTGCAATATAAACTGCAGTATCTTAAGGCCTGATGCAAAAAACTGTCCCAGAGTTACTTTGGTCTTATGCTATTCGTCAGAGTACTCAGAGAGTCTTCATATCTTCAAGAAAGGGGAAACAGACCCTGTGTTGATGGGAGAAGTTGGAAGGAATATTTGGCCATCTTTAATTTCCCATAGTTCTCTCTCTGGTCACATATGATTTGTATTCTGCACACCTCTATTCCTATGAAATAGATGCATTCCATTCCATAAGCCTCAAAGTTTCATCTCGATAGAGCATTAGTTTCAAGCCCTAGATAATGTAAACTAAATTAGTCCCAGCTGTAATGACACAGGTGATGTACCGGACAGCCTCGTGATTTTGGCTTTGGAGTCTGTGACGGTTGATTGTACAAGTCAACCTGGCTAGGTTACGGCGAGCAGCTGCTTGGTCAAACCCGGGCTCTGGAAGATTACCTTCAGTTCTGTGGGGCACCTCTTCACATGTGGACGTCTTAAAAGTGAGAGATTGTGCCTCAAGACTACACCTTTCACTCCTGCTAGAGCTTCCCACCTAAGGAATTCCGAGTCAAGCATTCACCATCACTCTTACTGGAATTATTGGCTTGCTGGCCAGCCCCACAATCATGTGAGCCAATCCCTTATAATAAATATCTCTATATAGCTATATCAATATCTATGTCTGTATATCACGTGTGTGTACATGTGTCTATGTGTGTATGTATACAGTGTACATGTATAACTATAGGGATATGTATAGGTACAGGTATAGGTATATGTGTATTTGTGTGCGTGTGTATTTGTATGTGCATGTGTACATGTATGTGTTTTTGTATAGGTATGTATATGTGTATGTGTATCATGTGTGTGTGCACGTGCGCGCACGCGTGTGTGTGTGTGTGTGTACATGTATGTATTTACTCACACCTCCAGGGTCACTTCCTGGAACTACTCCCTTCTAGGTTGGTAAATTTGGACAAATTACTTAACTTCTTGGTGCCTCAACTTTATTCTTTGAAACAAATATAATTTTAGAATCTATTTCATGGAATTCTTTCATTAGTTAAGTGAAAAATGATTGTAACACATTTATAAAGTTCTTGGACCTTTGTCAGCACCTAACCTGTGCACCGATACTTTATTACAACTTAAGGAAGGTATAAATTTGTCTTAATTTGTGTGAGGATTCTCTTTCTCCATTCCAGAATTTTTCATTTTAGTTTGAATAATTCACCATAAAAGTGCCAAATAAAATTGGTTGTATTTGTTCTGGCATCTATGCCAACTAAAAATGTAGCCCAAGCCTGAACATATCAGCAGTCTTATTATTTATATGAACTGAGTACTATAAGTTGATAGAGTTCATCGGTATATGAGTTCATGATTTTCTCATTTGTGCGCTGCCCAAAGATCTTCACCAAAATTTAACTTACTTTATGTCTTCTGTGCATAGGTAAGGAATCGATGTCAGAGTTAGGTCTTTAGTGTTAATTCTTCTGAAACCTGGCATATTAGAAACAAAATGCTGTCACGACAGCAGATAATTGCTTTCATTTTATCTTCAAACTCATTAAGAGCATACAACTTTTCTCGTATTTTCCCCTTAAATATGCAATCACTTAGAATAAACATCAACTAATGAGTATATTAGGACCATTTCGTCACAACTCAGCGTATAATTGGAAACACTGTTATTACATTTGGTGTGATTGTATTTCTTCTGGATGATAAGGAAAAGGAAGCTTCAGAAGATGTGGAAAGAGAGCTATGGGTTTATAAAAAGTACTAAATCTGCAAAATGTCAGCATAAAGTTTTCATATTTCCCAGCTAACCATGATCAGTTTTATTCTTTTGGTCTGCCTAGAGAAAGGGAATGCAAGTTAATCACAAACTCAGAGAAGATTATCTGCATAAGTCAATTAAAACCTCTCTTTTTGGGAGGAGGGTAGTGAGTGTGAACAAACTGACATTAAAAACAGGAAGAGAAAGTAAAGATAGGTTTAAGGTTTAGATGATAACAGAGATAAAAATAAGTGAATAAGACAAAGAGGGCAAAATACCCATGAAGTCACTACAAACTCGGTTTCACCGAGGTGGTTGAGGATAAGCAGGCAGGCCAGTTTCCTAGGCTCTGGGCCTCGGGCTCCAAGAGAGCTGGAAGGAGCTGCCTAGGAAGGAAATCGGGCTGCCAGCGCACACAGTAAGGCTTAGCAATGCAGGTAGGTTGAAGAGGAGCACAAAAGAGCTGCTTTAACTAACATCACTGCCTTTTCAAATGCCCTGATAAAAAGGAGGCACCCGATAAAAGGCTTGTGAGCTTCAGGGATCTGATGATGGAGCGTAAGGAATAAAGGTGTCAGAAATATGTGCCCTTTATTCCTGAACCTTTAAGTCATAGTAAAGATATGATTTGTTTATAATATTCACGAGACTGCATAAAGCAGAGTTAGCTTTAGGGTTCATTTTGAAAAGTAGCAAATGCTGTAGGCATAATTCTTGCAAAGGGAGAAACCAAATAGAATGGCACATAGCACACCATCAAAAAGCTAAACCTTTCATTTGTCTGATTCTCTGATTAGAAGATGAAAGAAAGCTCAGAGGGGTGCTTGGTTCCAATACTCTACCGGGTTCAATGCAAATGTGAAACATTTCCAAAGGAACAGATTATGGAGTGTGAAAACTCTTGCTCCTGATTGAACATGAATAGAAGTTAGTGTCACCAGCTTTGAAAAATATGATTTCCTTCTTTAATCTCCCGCTGTATAACTGGTACTTTGTTTTAATGTACCATCTTTTCCAAGCACGGAAGATCTCAGAAGTATATGGGTATGACTGTAGCTAGAAGAGATTTAATGTGTGGAGTTATTGAGGGGGAAATATACTGCTTAATACTTTTCTGGTTTTTTTTTTTTTTTGCGAAATATTACATTTACTAGTATTAAGTTTATTAATTAAAAATTAATGCCAAGTTTGATACTTTTACGATTAAAGGAGAAATTCGACTTTGAGGATTTCACAATTCCATGTTTGTAGGAGTTTTACATTATAAGAAGCAATTGGTGATTTTTAGAGAATAAATTTTGCATTTCTATTCAGAGGCTATTATTCTTTTATTCATTCAATGAAAGTTATTTCTTCAGCATGACTATGTCCATGCACTAAAATGGACTCTGGGCTTATAGAAGGCACTTGTGTTCCCTGACATCAGAAATCCTATGTTCTAGTGGGGTAGAAATACAATAAGCAAGTAAGTAATTAAGTCATTTAAATAGAGATTGTCACGTAGTTTAAATAGAGATTGTAATTTGTACAAATAAAAGGTAATAAGTGATGACACAATGGGAAAATAAAGCATGAGGTAGGATAGCTAATTAGATAAAGTAATCAAGGAATACCTCTCTGGAGAAATGATATGTATATGGACACTTGAAGGAAGAGAAAGAATAGGACATGAGAAAATGAAACAGGCAAAGGAACTCCAAGGACAAGAGAGGGCTGACTTGTGAAGCTTGTATGAGGCAGAATTCTAAGCTGATGTACATCCAAGATTCCCACCTCCTTGTTATTCAAACAACCGCTGACTTCAAAACTGCTGTGAAGGGGTTTTTCTGATTTAATGAAAGTCTCAAGTTAGTCAACATTAAGGCACAGAACTCATCTGGGTGGGCCTGACAAGTCAGGTGGGACTTTTGAAAGAAAGGCGCTTTCCCTGGCTGGTGGCTCCCGTTCCTGCTGGTGTCTAACTGGAAGAAAGCACAGAACTGTCATGTGAACTGCTGGGAGGAGGAGGCAGCCTCTGGAAACTGGACACTCCTGCTTTTGCACAGGGAGCAAGAAAACAGGTTTCAACCCTTAGACGACAAAGAAATGAATTCTGCCCCAAACCAGTGAGCATGAAAGACAACCCCGAGCTCCAAACGTGTATCCGAGTTCTGATGGACACTTTGATTCCAGTCTCTGAAGCTTGAGAAGCCAGCTACCTCTGCCTGAACGTCTGACTGAGGGAAATTGTAAGATCACAAATGTATATCATTTTAAGCCACGGAATTTGTGGCCATTTGTTATGACAGCAAAGAAAAATTACTGCAAAGTTCTAGAAACTCACAGAAGGTTAATGTGGCTGGAGCTTCCTAGGCAAGAAGCAATATTGGAGATAATAATATTGGAGGAGTAGATGGTGAATAGTAATCAATTCATTCAGCAAATTTAAGCAATTGATATGCAAACTTTAAGTATGGTTGGACTGAATAAAAATACTATGTTTTATGTAATGTAACCCAATTAATTTTTTTTCTTCCAACAAAAATCAGTCCCTGCTGTATGTAATGTCCCGTATTAGTAATTGAAGATAAAAAGGCAACAAAAGGGGCGGGCCACGGTGGCTCAGCAGGTAAGAGTGCTTGCCTGCCATGCCCGAGGACTCGGGTTCGATTCCCAGTGCCTGCCCACGTTAAAAAAAAAAAAAAGGCAACAAAAGGTGGCCACTAAGCTTGAAGAATTTACAATGAAGGACAGGAGAATATTCATGTGCAAAAATAATTATGATTGGTAGAGAGTGGTGCTGATAAGATTCCAGTTGCATTGAGGAGGTGGGGAAAGTAAGGGATGAGTCCTGAAGGCAATATGTGGACTGGGCCTTGAAAATGCTTGAGGTCACTCAGCAGGACAAAGAATATATTTCTTGAAGCAAATACAGTAGAAAGCATATAGTAGCACCTTTGGGACGTTCTTGCAAAATGCAAAACAAAATATAGTCAAGATTTCAGAGCTAACTACCAGTCTGTTTGAAATATGGAGATGAAAAAACATGTAGACACCAGAGGAGCACATTCAGCCAAATGCAGAATGTGGGAAATTTTCAGCATAAATAAAGCAGATTCTTCAAAAAATAATTGCCATAAAAATATGAGATACAAAGGCAAATTCAAAATATGCCTTGTTGAGAGCTTGATTCAAAACTGTCACTCTACAACGATATTTTTAAATGATTGGATAAAGTTAAGAACAAAAGCTATACGATGATATTTAGGGATGTTTTAAAAATGTTAGTGATTGTGGGCGGGCCGCGGTGGCTCAGCGGGCAAGAGTGCTTGCCTGCCATGCCGGAGGACCCCGGTTCGATTCCCGGCCCTAGCCCATGTAAAAAACAAACAAACAAACAAAATATAATAAAACAAGAAAATGTTTAAAGATGTTTCCCTTCCTTCCATCCTTCCTTCCTTCTCTGTCTTTCCTTCCTTTAAAAAAAAAAAAAAAAATTAAAAAAAAAAAAAAAAAATGTTAGTGATTGTGATCAAACTTATGGACATTTTAAAAAATATTATCTGTTAAGGATCCTTATTAATGTATTAAAGTGATATAATGCCACTTATTCATTTATTAATTAGATAATTAAAAAGTAAGTTAAAAGGGTAAAAATAAAATATGGTGAACCAGAGACAAGTTTTTTTTCACTGTTGTTGTTTGTTTTTGTTGTGTTTTTGTTTTAATGGGCTATATAAGGACATTGCAAAATGTTGAGGTAAAGCATTTCAAATAGGTTTTTGATAAATTTAGGAAATTTCAAGTAGTGACGCTTAAGCAATGCCTGAGACTAATCGTATATTAACATCAACATATATATTAAGCCCATATCATGAAGTCTTAAAATATGCAGAGTTTGGGCACCATAGGATAAGACCCCCTGAATGGAATAAGGAATAATGCCATTATTTCTGTCTCCTTATAATGATGTGTCCCTATGGCAAATGACTTTCCTCTTTGAAAAGGAAAAAAATATATATTTCATCTCAATTCAAAACCTATAGCTTCCCTAGCGATAGGCTTTGTGTCCTTTCCTCCTCTTACACCCAAAAGATGAGGATGGTCAGGTGTCCATCCTCCCTCCTTCCTCTCTCTGAAAGAAACACAGAACCACCCACTGCTACATCTTCAAGACTCACTGAGGTTTTCACAGCCAAAAGTGAATCTGACGTAATTGTATTTATACTGTAGTACAACATAGCATAGTATCTAATATATTTCCAGCATATAATATAAACATGCAATTTTGTCCTATTTCTGCCCTTTTTTAGAAACTTGGGAAGCTAAGAAGATGCACAGACATATTAAAAGTCATAGCTCATAGCTACAGAAATCACCCATTTGATTAACATCTATAATTCCCTTATGCTTGTAATCTTTTAACTATCTGGAAATTGTCCTTTTGAAGACATGAAGATTTGATGGTAGGCATTTTCTTCCAGATCATTTATAAAATTTTAAATAAAATCAGATCCAGTGGCTAAGTGTGGAATACATTTGAGGAATACACATAAAAACAAGTCTTTGTTTTTTATTCTTTGCAGTGTACATTTTAGATTTTTTTCATCCATGAAAAAGATCTTTTATCCAGTTTCATGGTAATTTCAGTTGCATATCAAGTTTGTAAAATATTTTGGCATTGCCTTTTCATTTCACCAATGCCTTTCATAAACGGAAATATCAATTCACAGTTTGCATTTGTATTTACATTTTATGCAACTACCAGAAAAATTACAATAGTGTATTATATTATATTTGAAATTAAATATACAGATTTGAATAACAAATACTAATTAACTGAATGTCAGAATGACACACCGGGAATGTTCTGCCACATTTAAAATATGATTTTCTTTTGTAACATTTTAACAGCACATCGTGGTTCATAAATAAACATTCCCTCCTTGTAATTTATTTTATTCTTTTTAACGTAAATCCACTAGATAAGCTGTCTTGGTCAGGGTTCCCTAAGAAATCAGAACCGACAGGGGACATCTGTAAATATTATGAGATTTCATAAGAATTGTCTCCCACAACAGCTGGGGGCACAGCTCCAGATTCTGTAGGATAGGAATGCATTTCAGAAGTGGGGAAATAACCACAGAGGGGGTGAGGGACCCACTGACCCACGGTGAGACCGGCCTGAGCTCAAACTCCATCCATGACCTGACTCCATAGGCATCTGCCCTCACTGGGGGGCCACAGCGATGCTTTGGGGCTCCTGGAATTAATGCCATTTCTGAGCTAGTGTCTAATAATCCCTGAAATATATGATCATTTCCTTTTCCTCAATGCACAGTTACCCTGGTAGCAGGCTGTAGGGGAGGCTGGGAGGAAGATTGACACTAGAAATTATTGAGTGTCACAGGGTCTTTCCCTGAGGATACCTGGCCTCCTCCTCATTCAGGGGCTCTGGGTCTGTAAACTGTCTCAAGTCTGGGAATGGATTAAGGCGCCGTGACTCTCTGCTTTTGTAACTCAAGTTCGACTTCTGTAGACTTGCCCTAGAACCCTTCTGTTTATACAGATCAAATAAGAATTTGGTAAACTGCCCTTCTGTATCACTTCTAGGTACCCGTGATCTACTAGCCAATGCCCGAGGTCTCCGTGAGTCACACTATTTTGACGGCTGCTTTGAGTCTGCTGTCCATCATGGTAGCCATGCCCAAACTTGTGTTTGGTATTCAAATGCTGCCACTTGCCTCCTGCCAACCTGACATCTGATTATCCTCACTGTGTTTAAGGACCCCAGTGACAGCAGTTCCCATGGTAATATCTGACCGACAGAGAAGAGCAACCACAGAGCTCTTTAAGGATGATGGAGCTAGGCTCACAAATTTATTCCTGAAAATGCCTTTCCTCAGGCATTCCTGGGGTGAGTAAGCAGGTCTACCTAATAAATTGATAAATCCACTCTCAGATTCCAATCTCTCTAAGTCTCTGGATGCCCTCATCTGCATGATATCAGCTCAGTTCTGGCATTTCAACCTCAGGTAGTGTAGACCAGTCTGTTCCATGTTTCAGTCAACCACCCAAACAAACTGCTAACACCTTTTCTAGCCCCTGGAGCTACAATATTGAATCCAGAATCTCTGCTTGCTTAGTGGACCCCTATCAATAAATTCAGCCTGATGCAACCTTATATTCCTTCCATTATCCCACACCCTTCATAGCCATTCACACACATATTCCTCTGATTTTGGTCCATGCATGTTGAAATACTCATGCAGTTCTTTTAGAGTATGGCTTCCCTCCTCATGAGTCAGACTTCGTACCATACATTTTGGGATCTGTTGGGATTTCAGTCTAGTTTTAAGTTTGGAAAAAAAGAGGGATGGTGGGGTGGGTCAGACAAGAATTAGAAGTGTCTTGGAAGCCAGTTATCTCTGGCTTCCCACTGCAGTTACATCTGCTGAAGCAGGATCAACCTCTTTAGAAAGAGGAGTGAGAGCTGTTGGCTCGGGCAAGTGGTTGCAGGTTTGTCAGGCATAGCAGGGTTGATCTCTTCAGGTAGAGGATGGATGGCAGATTCCTCAGGGCAGACTGGAGGTGAGAAGGCTGGTTCCTCAAGCCAAATCTTTACAGGTTTATATGGCACAGGCTCAGCAGAATCTAGATTTTCAATGTTTCCATCTCCATAGTTTATCAACCCAATTTTAAGCGTCCCATTCCTTTCCAATCAGCACCCTCACTCTGACACCTGTGAAACCAGAATTTTAGTGACGTAATTCAGTCCTGCACAGAATGATGTGGCTTTCAAAAATCTCGAGTCTGGGTTTGACTTTTAGAAATCTCAAGTCTGTGGCTACATGAAATGAGATTTTCTTACAGGGCACGCATAGAAACTTTCAAATCCTTCGTGCAGCACTTAAGTTGCAAATGGGAAGCCTTCAGCTCATCCTTTTCTTTTATAACTATCCAGCATATTTAGGAATGACCGGCCAACATCATTATACCTTTCAAATCCACAAAACTCTGTTAAGATATCAAAAACACTCTAAGCCAGAGCTTTGCCTCTCACAAGCATTTGAGTAGCTGTTTCAAGTACTCATATTTTGTGTGTCTCTATTGCCGACTCAGGCCAGTGACTATGAGTGCCATTTCCATTATTGAAAACAGTCATTAGCACCTTTGAATCTCATCAAATTAGATAAACAATTCCAAAGCCCCAGAATCAATTCAGAAATCTCTTCCTTAAACTTCTGTATCTCAAGAGTGACTCCTGATACTAAAGTTGTCTTAACTGAAGTTCTCTAGGGAAGCAGAACCACCAAGAGATATCTGTAAATATTATGAGATTTTATAAGAATTGTCTCATGTGAGTGTGGGGATGCACATGTTCAAATTCCATAAGGCAGGCTGCAAGCTGGGAACTCTGATGAAGAGACTCAGTTAATTCCCAGGAGGAGCTGGCTAGCTAATGTGGAGAAGGAAGTTCTTTCTTCTGGCTGCTGAAACCATCACTCCTGCCTTTGAAGCTTCAACTGCTTGCCTGAGATGTCTCTAATTGCTGAAGACAGTCTCCTCAGTTGATTGGAGATGTAATCAGCCGTAGATGCAATTATCTAACTAATGATTTAAGTCCAGGAAAACTGTCCTCACAGTAACAACCTGGCCAGGTCTGCTCAGCCAAACAACTAGATGCCATCACCTGGCCGAGTTGAGCCATGAATTTTACCATCACATGAGTTTAAAGGGTGATAATCAGATAGTATTCACTACAGTTTTAAAAGTAAAAACTAGTTTTTAGTTCTTATACAATCCACATTTAAATGTTCACATTGAGAGAGCGTCATTTTAATTTTTATGTCATTAAAAAGTTGTATTTTAGATACTTACTGCATATTCTAAATGAGAGTTCTGAAGCTATTTTGTGATTTTTTGATATTCAAAAACCTCTACTTGTTTAAGATCTACATTTTGATTATTAGTGTCATTATTGTTATTTTTGTAATTTTATAGTTCCTTTATCCATGAGTTAATTTTTATTTCTATATTATCTGCAAGTTAGCACCAGATAACTTTTTGTGACCTAAGGCATGATATAGTATACCTATGTCCCTTGTTTCTACTCCACAATCTTCATCTACCTGATTTATCATTGCAAAGAATAAACAAATTAGTAAATGTAAAATCCTCAATATGATTCTGACCCATACATTTTGAACAAACATTGACTAGTAGTTTATACTCTAATACGCATGATAGAAAAGAATTATCACTTGAGTCATGCAAAGTGACTTTTCGATATTTGTTTTCCCTATTGAACAAAAAGTTCCATGAGTGCCCATGTCTTGTGAAGTCTTCACGCAACCCGCTGGCACCACCACAGTACTAGGCACAGAGCCAGCTCCTAATAACCATTCACTGAATCAATGAATGCTGGAGAGAACAAGTCATATGGAGTATGAGGAGACTGCATGGCATATTGAATTGTCTCTTACCTGCTATAAATTCATATCCAGTATGGTATACTGTATAAGATGTAATTTGTGTCACATTTAATTAAATTAGTTTAAATTGGGGGTTAAACATTTTAAGGGTAGTTTTCTATATTTAGATTTAGTCTTAAGATAATAAACAACCAAAAATGTAAATGCTTTAAGTGTATTATTGCAAATGTTTCTTGTGCATTTTGGTGACAATCTAGAAGACATTTAAATAATCACATTCAAGTAGTGTTTCATATTTTGGGTAGATTTTTCATGCTTATTGTTAAATATATATAAAACAAAATAAAACTATTATTTACATGATATTTATGTCAAATAAGCTTAAGATATACAAAGAATAAGAATTTTATTATGTTCCTGTCTAGGACTTCACATTTATTTTCCAGTCCCTACATTTAAAATGTTTTCCTCAAGCTTACTGAATTCCTAAGTATTTAACATTTTTTATGGGGTTATAAATTAAAAGCAAAACTCTTTTGTGAACAAGAAGATATGATTGTGTGTCTCATATCTAGCAAATACGTGCTTCATTTATCATTTGTGATCATTAATTAATCTCTCAACATTTGTTCTTTATGTTGACATTAAAACTAGAGTGTTAAACAAAATACTGTTATAAAAAGCAATCCTTTATATTGTTCTGCCTGCAAAATTAATGTGATGTCTCATAAGCAAAATATTTACATATGGCGTACAAAACCAGAGACTTTCATTTTCAGTGTCGTCCACATTATATAAGCCATTTATACAACACGACACAGTAAATGTATGTTTGCAAAGAGAAGATCTGCCAAATGTTTATGCCACATTATACAAGGTTATCTGATTGTGTAATGGAAAAACCTGGTCACAGCACATAACATCAGTGCTAGTTTCAAGTTGCTGTGCGAACCCAGCTTCTGGACCCGCTGATTTATATGTGCTTAAACATCTCATCTTAACACTACACTGTGGAACTCTTTAATATTTAGACTTAAATGCCTGTGACCTGTTCCTGGGAGCGCCTACTCGTGTGTGGTGAGCGTCTGCATATGCAGGAGACTTAAAATACACAAGCAGCCCTGCAAAAGTAGGTAAATGTTAGTGCAGATTATCACTAGCAATTTCAGGGAAGGCAGTATGTGGATCTTAAGGCAGGTATGAGATCTAAAATAACATGAGGGTAAGCGAAGAAAAATAGTCCTAAAGGCAGTTTGTGCATGTGGAATAAATCAATTCTAGTGAGTTGGCAACAACTGCATTCTTGCAACCAATTGTCAATCTACTACAGTTTTACTAGCTTCATTAGAATTCGGCTTCAATCAGGATTCTCTGAGGAGAACAGAATCATGGTTCCCCCAAATCAACTGTTATTTAAATCTTTCAATATACTCAGAAATGTAAACTAATAATTGGATTTCATTGGGTGAATATGCCCTTGAATTAGAGACGCAATTTGTGAGTCCTACCCACATGCTGCTCTCTCCATCTAGACTCCCAGAAGAGTCAATAAACCACTAGAGAACTGTGCAAAATCAATGTTTTCTAAGGCACATTTGTTATCATTTAAGTTTCGCTTTTAAAATGCCCAATACGAACATAGCCTAAGAAGGAAGAGGGTTTTATCAGTAACAAATAAATATTATAAAATTATTTACATTAAAATATTATTCATAAACAATAAATATTAGTATTTATTTCAAATTATTTGCTTGTCTTACTGGATAGCAGACTCTATGTTGTTACTATGAAAAGTAACTTACGGGCTAATTTTTAAAGGAAATGAGATTTGGTTATAGAAGAGCAGATGACAGACCAGATCTTCCTTAAGGTTTTTTTTTTAACCCACACAGTTCATATCTCCTGAGCGCCTAGTACGGGCCAGGCTGCCCAAATGGTGGCAGGTCCAGAAGAAAGCTCTACTATAGAAGGCAAGAAGTGAGAGTCCTGAGAAGGAGCCTCTAAACTAAGAAACTGTGACCTTATACACACTTGTGGTGCGCATGAGAAGCACCCGGGAGATTTGCACAAGCACAGAAGCTTAGGCCTTATCTTCTTCTAGGAGCCTGAGACTCTGCATTCTTTATTAGCTGTCCAAGTGATTTTGTTACTTGACAATGTTTAAGAACTAGTGCATCAGAGCTCAGTAAAGAGGTGGGACAGAAACAAAGCATGAGACGCTAAGAATTTAGGGATGATTCCATGAGAAAATTCATCAATGTAGACAGTTCTTTGGATATGAAGAGAGATTAAAATTAGGAGAGGGAGAGAGTGATGCACCCAGGAAATAGTAAAATCAAAGATGAACGGACAGTGGCATGGCAACGGCAGTAAGAGAGAGAAGGATTCAAGGAAGGTGTTCTAGTTTGCTAGCTGCTGGACTGCAACACACCAGATATGGATTGGTTTTTAATAAAAAGCCAATTATTTTATTTGTTCTTCAGAGGAAAGGCAGCTAAGTTTCGACTGAGGTTCTTTCTCACACGGGGAGGCACAGGGTGATCTCTGCTGGCTTTCTCTCCAGGCCTCTGGGTTCCAACAACTTTCCCCTGGGTGATTCCTTTCTGCATCTCCAAAGGCCTGGGCTGAGCTTGAGTGCTGAGATGAGGTATGCTGAGCTGCTTGGTCTGTGCTACATTGAGCTCTCTCATTTAAGCACCATCCGATTAAGTTAAACGTCATTCATTGCAGCAGGCACGCCTCCTAGCCGACTGCAGATGTAATCAGCAACAGATGAGGTTTAGGTACCATTGGCTCATGTTCACAGCAATAGAACTAGGCACTTTCACCTGGCCAAGTTGACGACTGACTCTAACTACGACAGAAGGGAAGGAACCCTGCGCTAGAAGGTGAGAGAAGGAATCAAATTCAGATCTCTGTTCAAAAAGATTGATTTGAGAAAGGAGGCCATTTTTCTCTTGAGACAGAAAGAAGAAAAGGATGAGAAAAGACAGAAAGTATCAAAAGGTAATGGGATAATGTTCAGGGAACTGGGTAACTTTTTCTTAACCTGCTGAAGGTGAAGGGAGCGAGAATATGCTCATTGAGTCAGAGCCAGTACAAACAAAAGATGGTTGGAGTTACAAGAAATTGGTTAGTGATAGAGTCAGAAGAGTTTTTTTTTAAATCAACATTTTAGGATCATTTAAAGGACCTATCTAGCTAGTGAGAACATCTCTGTCAGGTGTTTTATAACATGTCCACATTTATTGAAATGAAAGAGACTCCATGAGTAACCCCACCTTATGAAGGATTGAAACTTTTACTTTTGCTCCTGATTGTATTTTTGCAGTGGTTTTCTGAGTATTTTTCAAGCCATTAATTCTAGTGTTTCAGATGTCAGATGCATAAACTTCCTAAAATCAGCAAGGTAAGGAGTATTGCCTAGAATGTCTGTGCTGTATTACAATTCAAAAGGTATAATTGGAGTAATAACTTAGAAATGAAAGTATATTTATTGGTTTTTCTACCTTAGTTCATGTTCCTTTCTGATTTTCATCCATCAAGGCTGATCTAAGCATTTTATTTGCTCGGAAAAGTAGAGAGTTGTCTCATCTAGGAGGAAAAAAACTTAGTGAATCTCAAAGTGGCATTCTAGAAACTATATAAAGAAAGTGACTTCCAGGTATAAATGAGAAAATAATGTGGTTTTTTTAATGTATTAATTGCATTCTACTTAACATATTAAAACCCAGGATAGACTTTCACTTTAAGGCAGTAGTAGAGAGAGCTCAGGATTTGGTGGAAGGAATATGGAAATTTAAACCTCCAGCAAAAAGGAAAGATGGGAAAGAAAGGGATGCAGAAAATGGGAGAAGGCAGAAAGCGGAGAGGCAGGCCAGACCAGGAGTCCTATCCTATGTGCCTTCCCAGTCTTAATCTGGAATCCTAGAGTCCAGTTCTGGGAAAGACTAGTGGGGAAGACCACAGCAGAGTGAAAGGTCCCATCTGGACTCGGGGGTGTCTGCCTGGCAGGATCCCCTGTGCAGCGATGGGAATAGGACAATGTGTGTAGAAGTGACAGTTCCACAGGGTTCGTCAGATGCAGAGCACGTCTTTATTTCCATTTCCCCGTGATGTTCTCCCCCCCACACTCTCTAGTGGCATGGAAAGGTCTAAGTCCTCACAGTAGCCGACAGTTCTGACAGGTCAGTGAAATGACCTCATAGAAAAGGTCCAAAGCACGAGTCCAGGGGAATCACAGGCAAACAGCAGGACAGTAATGAGCTCCCACCCAGAACTGGCGTGGGACTAAGTCAGCTGGGTTACTGCTGAACCCCAGTCATGACAAAGGGTGGATCCATTCATTCGGGAAATTTCATTGACTACCAACTATATGCCCTGCATTGTTCTAAAAATTGGTGATATAACATAAACAAATCCATTTTCCTGAAACCATGGAGCTTACATTCTGGAGGTGGGAGACACGAACGCATATGTGCCTGCGGTGGTGAAGAAGGAGTTAAAGAAAAATCTATGGAGGAATGCAGCTTCCAATTTTACTAAGGAAAGTCCTCTGTTACTGTGCTGCATTTGAATGGAAGATTGAAGGAAGTCAGAAGCCACAATAACAGCTTGGGGAAAATCATGGCAAAACATCTCCTCTTAGTCAGGAGCCCTGGTCTGTGTGCGGGGCGAGGAGAGCCGCATGTGGCCAGAGAAGAGGGAGGAGAAGTGAGGAGGGAGTGGTAAGAAGTTGGGGTCACAGGTAGCCGGGGCCCAGGCAGTGAGACCACCCTTTATGAGGGTGCTGAGGTCTCCTCTGGGACAGAAGGGAAGGCCTTGCACGGTTTTGAGGACAGGAGTGGGACATTGGCTCACACATTAAAAGTTTCAATCGCGAGGTGAGAGAGAAGGGTGGCTGGGGCTGCGCTGGCTTTGGGAGAGGTGGTGAGAAGTTGTCAGAGTCTTGACAGATTTTGAAAGTAAAGTTGAATGGATTTGCCAACACATCAGATGTGATGTGTGAGAGAAAGAAGTCATCATGACTCCAAGGTTTCTGGCACAAGCCACTGAGGAGAACTGTGGAAGGAGCATAGCTTGGAGAGGGACGGGGTGGGTGTAAGGAAATAAAAGTTCCCGACGTGAGCTTATTCTTTAGCGCCAGTCACTGCATTGCCATCGTATGATGCCAACACGGGCAAAGCTACCATGGAAACAAGGGGCAGCTTCATGGAGCTGGAAGGAGAGTAGATAGAAGAATATATTGCCAGAGGTCTGAGGGTCTGAGTGTTCCTGAAGACGGGAGTTGAAGAAAGCCTGCTTCCTCAGGCCATTCAGACACCATGTTGAGAAGAGCATAAAGGAGGAGCGGAAATTTTAAAGACTGAGCATTTATCTAAAAGACATACATTAGTTAAGGCACCGAGTCAGTCAATGACAGCACTGTGGTCTGCAATTGCTCATAGCGTCTCTGGAGGAAATGTTAGAAGGCAGGCGTTACATTCTGGTTTTGCAAAAAAGATTTAGCTTTTGTATTTCCTATAACAGATCTCATTTTCCTTTATACCCAATTGGTGATGGACGGGTGGGTAATAAACTAAAAATGTTTCTATTTGGTAAATGTTTCTAAGTTATTTTTACTGTTTTTCTATTAAAAGATTAATTGAACTACATGGAAAAAGACAATGTATTTTTAGTTTGACTAGTTAGAAAATATAAAATATCAATAAACCTGCTACTCAATATAAGGGGCCTTTCTTTGTTGCTAGTACATGAATTTATACTGATGATAATGATGGGGAGGAGTGTAAAATCAAAATGAAGAGGAGAAAATATAAAATAAGGTAGTGAGTTTCTTGGAATAACTTATTTCAATCATTCATTCATCCAAAAGTATGTTTTGATAGTGGTACAGCATAATTCCAGATGTTTGGGTATGGGATTGAGTAAGGAAGAGCAATTTCCTGCTTCATGGTGATAAATGTTTCCTATTGATGCAGATGAGAAAGATAACGAAAACACAAAGTAAGTGACTAAGTAAATAAATAAATAGGAAACAAATAAATATACCTGTAAGAATTGCTGTAAAAATAAAGTTTTGTATGGGAACAGAGAGGAACTATAAGGTAGGAGTAGAATTTTTTTTTGGGGGGGAGGGTACATGATCTGGGACTCGAACCTGGGTCTCTAGCACGGAAGGCGGGCATTCTACCACTGAGCCTCCTGCGCACCCAGGAAGTATTTTAACAAGACGATTAGGAAAGGTGTTTCTAAGGACTTGATATTTGTAAAGAGAGGTGAAAGATGAGAAGGTGATAGGTGGGTAGGTGGGTGGGTAGGTAGGTAGATGATAGATGGATAAAAGTGTTATTGAAGAAATTTGCCATCCATAACTTTTATTTTCTTTCAAAGCATTAAGTCAGAAAAAAGGCATATTCTCTAGATCATAATGAGAACAATGTCATATTATTAGTGATTTTTAAAAATGAGTTTCTTTCTTGGCCACAGAGGGAAAGATTTTCTAAAATTTGTTCAAAATGGGACAAATGTCAATTGTTTGGATTCCCAACAAACAGACACGGTAAATAAAGATAGCTTTGTAATCATTGATTTAGTTTTAAACACTGAGAATTATTCAACTCACAATCTGGGTTAAATACCTGACTTTTAATATATAATTTAGCTGTCCCGTACTATGTTTGGGGAATATGATGACAATCTCTGTAAGTAGAGGGATTGTATAATTTACTGTCTTAGCTGAAATACTTTTGATGGCCACTGGCATCCAAAGATTACCTCTAAACTTCTGGTTCTAAACTTTTAAAATTATAATTGTTGTATGTCTGGAATTATTTGTCTGTAAGAGATCGCTCAAAGATTTTCAACCTTTTCCAAATGGTAAAATAGAGATACAACGAAGTGTTGAGAACAAAGCCTCAGTGGTGCAGCTACCAGTCAGTGGATTTCTGGTTTATGAGAAAAGTGAGGCTGGTACAGATGGCATCACAGTAGTTCTTAACCAGGCCAGATTGGGAGAAGTAAAATTTGGCTGATAATTATTATCAGTGGAAGAAGAAGAGTTTTTATTAATTAGACCAGATGGAGCCTAATAATAGCAATATTATGGAAAAGAGTTAAATTAAATTAATATTTGTTCATTAGCAGTAATTAAATGCATCTGAGATATGAGTATTTTTTCTAAAACTTTTAGAAAACATTTGAAATAAATGCTTCCTACGATTTTGCTGCTAGAGTTTCTTTAGCACAGTGATACCACACCATCAGAATTTCGTCGAAATATGTAGTAGCCACAATGAAGTGATTCATACATTTTAAAAATATGTTATGAGAAATATGTAATAGGAGTTTACCAGCTGTCAGGTAACTAGTGGGCATAAAGCTGACTTCAATATCCTGCCAGAGGTCAGGAATCTAGGTCACAGCAGATTTCAGGAGGCAGAGAAGTCAAATTATATATTTAAAAGTCATATATAGCTTTTAATGCATGGATAAATTATTTTAATGCATGGATAAATTATCTATAAAATATGGATATTATAGTTTTAGTCACACAGAATAAGGCTTGGTGTGCATAGCAGAAGTACCTGTATAAGTCTAATATGTTGTTTCACAAATGTCACACTATTTATATGTATATATTATGCATGTGTGTATGCATGCATTATGGACGTGTTGCATATGTGTGCACGCATGATATTATGCATGTGCATGTATTATGCATGCATTATGTATGCCTTATGCATGTGTGCATGCATGTATTATGCATGTGTGTACATATGCATGTTTGTAGATATGCGTGTATCTGAAGGGAATCGACTGCCTGTAGGATGAAGGAAAGATTTCCAGAAGCCACTGCATTTGCAGGCAGGATTTGTTAGGACCCACAGGAAAGTTGGACTGGCAGCAGGTTCTGATTTGTATGAAAGCTGCAAGTTCCCATGGGTGATCATTTTGGAATCAAGGGTGAGGTCCTCTGACACCAGGAATAAGCTATTTAAGCCAAAGAGATGAGCTAAAGACAGTTGCCCCAGTCCAGAGTTCTCAGTGAACTTACCTGGAGGTACAAGAGCTTACAGGGGTGCACTGCCCTCCCAGAAAGAGTGTGGGTTAGTAGGAAGCACCTCGTAATGGCAACGGGCTGACAGAGGGGGCTATACGACAAAATAACCTTTAGGGCCAAGGAAGTATAATTATCCAAAGACTGGGCCATCCAAGATGAGCTGGAAGACCACCAAAAAAGTAGAAAGTTGTTGCCATCTGTGGAACCAACCACAGTGGCTCTGACTTCAGCAGCCGAGCAGAGCAGCCATATTCAGGGAGTTTCAGCTGCAGATTTTGCCGTTTCATCACACAAACACCAGGGTGATAAAGGAACACTCAGAGCTAAATGGATAATAAACTAAGACATGAGTAAATGATTTTGGACACTCATGTAATCTACAAAGTGAAAGAACTACCAATTAGGCAGCATTAAAAGTTAAGTGAGTAAATAGACATACAATCACAATTAATAAAGGTGAGGACCAAGAAAAAAATGGAAAGAAGCAAAACATAAAACAAAAGGATAATCTCCTTGATGCAAAGGGGTTTTAATAAATCATTAGAAAAAGATCGACAACTCATTTGGAAAATGGACAAAAGGGTAACTGTTTAGAAAGTTTTCTGTTTAATTTATTGACTAAAATATTTCAATTAAAAATATTGACATACATATTTTCCTATTAGATATACCTATAATTTCAAAAGTTTGATAAAATTCAGTGTTGACAGGATAAGAGATAACTGGGACTTTCGTATGCATTTGTTGGAATTATGAATTGATAAAAAACGTTTTGGAGAGCAGTATGGCAGTATTTTTTAAACTTTAATATGTGTATGCCTTTTGGAGAAAGGCAGCATCACTTTTATGGTTTTATCCTGAAGGAATCAAAGTTATGTAGGCAATGATGTTCATTATAATATTCTTGATAACTAGAATATAAGAAACAATGTAAATGACTATGGAGAGGAGACCAAATACATTATGGCACTGTGCTGGTTCGAAAGGATGTATGGACTCTAGAAAAGCTATGTTTTAATCTAAATCCCATTTCATAAAGGCAGAATAATCCCTATTCAATACTGTATGTTTGAAACTGTAATCAGATGTGATTTAATCAAGAGTGGCTGTTAAACTGGATTAGGTGACGACATGTCTCCACCCATTTGGGTGTGTCTTGATAAATTTCTGGAGTCCTAGAATAGAGGAAACATTTTGGACAATAAGAGATTATGAGAGAGCAGAGAGTGATGCAGCCACGAGAAGCAGAGTCCACTAGCCAGTGACCTTTGGAGATAAAGAAGGAAAATGCCTCCTGCGGAGCTTCATGAAACCAGAAGCCAGGAGAGAATGCTAGCAGATGATGCCGTGTTCACCATGTGCCTTCTCACTTGAGAGAGAAACCCTGAACTTCATCGGCCTTCGTGAATCAAGGTATCTTTCCCTGGATACCCTTGATTGGACATTTCTATGGACTTGCTTGAATTGGGCCATTTTTCTCAGCCTTAAAATTGTAAACTAGCAACTGATTAAATTCCCCGTTTTAGAAGCCATTCTTTTTCTGATAGATTGCATTCTGGTAGCTAGCAAACTAGAACAGGCACATCTACACAATGAAAAATATACAAAGTAATGTAATTGCTGATATTCTTCATTCTTTTCTGAAGTTCAGAGTTTTTATTTGGGATCATTTCTATCAAAACGAAAACTTCCTGTAACTTTTCCTGTTGTGAAGCTCTGCTGGCCACAAATCACCTTAACTTTAAGTGAAAATGTCTTTATTTTACGTTCATTCTTGAATGATATTTCTTTTTCTATCTTTCCTTCTCTCTCTCTTTCTCTCTCTCCTCTCTCTTTCTATTTCTTTATTCCTATTTAGTCTTTATGCTGAGTAAACTGTGATTCAAATTATTCTCCTATATATACTGGGTATTATCCAGCAGATTCCAAGATTTTAGTTTTAGGTTTTGCTTTCAAGAGTCTAACTATGACGTGAGTAGGTATGATTTCCTGTGTATTCATCCTGCTTGTGGTTGGCTTTGTCATTAAATCTTGAAATTATATCTTCCATCAATTTGGGAAATTATCACCCCTTATTTTTCAAAAAAACAATTTTCTGTTCTATCTTCTTGCTCCTATCCTGCTGGCATTTTATTGACAAACATGGTCAATATTTCAATAATTTTGCCACAGTACCCGGGCATTTTGTTCATCTTGTGTCAACCTTTTTTCTCTGTTCTTCAAATTAAATAATGTCTCTCGATTTATCTGTCATTAAATTCATTGACTCCTCTGTTATTTCCATTTTATCATTAGTCTGTCTAATGAATCACCTTTTGTTCGGTTTTATAGAGCTAATTTCTCTGCTAAAATTTCTTCCTCTGTTTTTTTCATCCATCCTAAGTATTATTTCCTCTGTAGCCTTGGGCACATTATAATGTTTACTTTTAAAACCCCTTTCTGAGGATTCCAACATACAGGTCACCTTGCGGTTGCTTTCTGCTGATTGTATATTCTCTTGAAAATTACATTTTCCAGTTTCTTCATATATTGAATAATTTTGGATTGTATCCCAAACGTTGTAAATGCTTTGTTATAAAGACTTTCTGATACTTCTCAAAGAGTATTGATTTCTTCTTTTTTAGCAAGCACTTACTTTTCTTGACCTCAAAGTTCAATCTTGGCATCTCTCATGACGGACAGTTTCTTCCATCTTTAGTACAGTTCTCCCCAGTGTGGTTGAGCTGCTGGGAGTCTTCCTTGAGCATGTGCCACTGGCACGTCACTCACATACACGTATGCACGCA
This sequence comes from Tamandua tetradactyla, assembly GCF_023851605.1. Classification (NCBI taxonomy): domain Eukaryota; kingdom Metazoa; phylum Chordata; class Mammalia; order Pilosa; family Myrmecophagidae; genus Tamandua; species Tamandua tetradactyla. Next base: position 43,017,077 of record NC_135348.1, on the reverse strand, counting down.
TGTGTATTCTCTGGCTGTCTTCTTTCTGGAATTTCCCCCCCATCATTTTTCAAAGACTGTGGCTGCATTGTCCTCTGACAATAATAAAATAATGGGTGCTGGATGGGAACATTCACAGTTCTGCATGGTCCTGCGTGAGTGTGAAACTCACTTCCCAATTTGCAAGTATTGATTCCTCTTAAGTCAATGTACAGAGCCACAGAACACATCAAAAATCCTTCTTTACTCTTCTCTTTTCTTTTGAATGACAATCTTTCTTTTTCTCTCTTTTCTTTGACTCTCTTTTTCTTTCTCCTTCTCTCCTTCCTTCCTTCTTCCCTTCCTTCCTTTGTTCCTTCTTTCCTTCCCTCTCTTTTTTTCCAGTTTATAGTTCATAGAAGGGCTGGTCTGTTATGAACTACTCAGTAATATTGCTAGCAAACACATAAGGGAGGGTTTTAATCTAGTAAAACTTATGAATTCAAATGAAACTGAGATTACAATCATTTAGGAGACTCACTGCTATATTCTTGGAGAGACATGATAAAGGCAGAGACTGAAGCTATAAAATGTAAGGTAATCAAGTTTCTACTGCCGAAAAGCATTTATCAATGCACAAACGAAGATTAGCTGAAAAGGTTCAAGGATATATTACAAACTTCTCCCAGAAAAACAAGTTATAACTATATATACATCACTATGCAAAATTCATTTAAACTATAGGAAATCTAGGTAAAGGGGAGATATTTTTCTTCCATGGGTTTTATTATTCATTCCCAGGTAACTTAGGCAAGGAAGGGACTAAAGGGATTTTTTTTTAATTTTCAATTTATGCATTATTACACCACTTTTTAGACTGTTAAAGCTCATTTATTTTTAAAGGTGAAGATAAGTTGTTCTCACTTAAGACACTCATATTTAATGTAGCTTGACTCTCTATCTTACTGTTTGTAACATTAAAGCAGCAATATTTCCCTGATGCTTACTGGTTTTGCTGGGCTTCTGTACAATCTAAAGACAATCACTGACTTGCTGAAATAGTTTTGTTTGCAGAAGTCATACTTTAAATAAGTAATATTTATTTTAGATATGTAGAATTAGATATTATTACATGCAATTTCTGTAAATTTTTTGAAAATTATAAACATGAGAAATAATTCAATGAATAATTATACTAAAATAATATTAAATCAATATATGAATGTCCCTTTTCCAAAGTCCTGAAGCAGCTAATATAATTTTTCATAATTATATTATATCCATTATCTTAAAAATCTGAAGAAAATATTTTAATTTCAACGAAAATCATTAACAATAACAATCACCAGACTGAACCTCTCGAGCAAAACCATGTTTAATTTGTTTTTCCCCAGGACATTTCAGATTGTCACAAACATGTTGGGTTCCACAGATGTTTAGGAGGAAGAAAGTGGTCAGGGAAGAAAGATAAAAATGGATACAGAAAGAAAAGTGATATCCAGCAAACATTTGAGTAACAACTAGAAAGTTTATATGCCATATGTCAATATCAGTGGGATAGTAAATGCAAATGAGTGTTGAATCCAATTTAAAATTTATTCTGGAAGAAAGGGCCAATTGGATAGTAAACTACACTTTATTTTTTCAACATTTTGACAGAATTGATGGTCTCGTGAGCCTTTAAAACACTTTTTACACAATAAAACCAGCTCTTGGCTTTTCTTTTACTGTATACAATTTTGATTTACTGTGCTAAATTCTGCAGTTCTAAGTAGAAAACTCTATGAACAGATTTATCCCTCTTGGCATTTACATTCTCTTCTGGTAACAGGTGCTTATATTTTGTTGCAAGAGAACAGCACTTTTTGCTTTAAATCAATATAATATTTCATCTCTCTTCACTACAGTGTCAACTTCTGGTTTTTGCTTTTTCAATTGGATTACACTCAGCATGGGTGCCAAACATTTTTATAATATTGGCAGCTCAGTTCACAGCATTTGTTTATTTTTCCCTTTAATGAGACAAATACAGTGCATATTCTTCCTTAAAACTGACAGTGAAAGTAATTTTAAGAGACTTACCAGAAGCTTTGCAGTTTTAACAATTGTTTCAATTTATTTGAGAAAGCAATATTCTTTAATAAGCAACTTCTGTGTTTACTTATATATCTTTGTGACACTAATTGGTCATTATTATGAAAAGTGAGAGAGATGCACTGGGTATGGCATAGCTGGTTTAATTGCTTTGGAAATAGTCTATTCTAGATTATTAAATCATGATTAATATGCTACAGTAGTAGTTGTGTCATTCCTAAAAAAAATGCCCTTACTTAAAAAAATATAATTCTGGTGAATGTGAGACTTAATAAGAAGGAATCTTAATACTTAATTATTGAACTCGGAAATAAATCCTCATCTTTATAAATCAGTCAGGTTGTTGTTTCATTTTGTTTCATAAAAATGAAAATTGGAGATTTATTAATGTTAATATGATCCTTAAGTTTTGTATAGCTATGCTTTTCAGACAATTTTCCCAAAATGTTTGGTTTCCAGGTAAAGAATATTTATTACATATATGGGGCGGGCCGCGGTGGCTCAGCGGGCAAGAGTGCTTGCCTGCCATGCCGGAGGACCCCGGTTCGATCCCCGGCCCCAGCCCATGTAAAAAAAAAAACAAACAAACAAACAAAATATAATAAAAAAACAAGAAAATGTTTAAAAGATGTTTCCCTTTCTTCCTTCCTTCTCTGTCTTTCCTTCCTTTCCTCCCTCTCTCTTTAAAAAAAAAAAAAAAAAAGAATATTTATTACATATATGTAAGATATGCTCCATATATATATATAAATGTTACAGTAGTGATATATATATATATATATATACTGATAAATATATAGAGAGAGCATGATATATTCAATGATGCATGCATATAGTTGTGGCTTGAAGCTATGTGTCCCCCCAAAACACATTCTTAATCCACTCCTGCAGGTGTGAACCCATCATTAGTAGGATTTTTTGATGAGGTTACTTCAGTTAAGGGATGGGCCACCTCAAACAGAATGAGTGTGTAACTCTTATTACCGGAGTCCGTTATAAGCAGAATGAAATTTGTACAGATAGAGAGAAGGCAACAGAGAAAGAAGTCAGAAGTCAGAAGCTGGAAGGCATTGGAACCCAGAAGAGAAAGGAGAGGCCACTGTGTGCATATATGTTATATGTATTTATGCATGTATAAATACTATACATATTTAACCTGATTTAGACTTTCTTCCCTTATGATTGATTTTTCTTGTTCTCTTAGCATTTGCATCAGTTTCCATCACTATCGAGTTCTTCTAACAGTTATTATTTTCCTTACTTTTTATTAGCACCAACATTCCCATATTTCTTTAAGCACCAGTATGGCATTTTTGTTTCTATTCATGGTAATTTGAAACATATGATTATAATTTCTTAAACCTTGACAAAACATGCTATGGCATACTCCACTGTGATTTTTGGCAGTTTTCTATTTCTACTATTAGGTTAATCAAAAGCTCTGTGAATTTAGTTTGATGTAGACTCCGGGACAATACAGAACTGCCCTCGCTTTCTCCTTCACGGTGTCCTGATTACAGCCACAAGGCACTGAGAAAACCCAGCAGAGAGAACCTGAGCTACAGAGTCAACAAAGACAGCTAAGAGGGCTGTGCGGTGGCCATCTAAGTGTGGAGCGTGCGTTACACAAACCCAGGCAGAGGAACACGGGAACAACGGTTAGGATCAAGGATCCCTGTTCTCTAAACCCAAGTGCAAGATCTTATCACTTGGCAAAAGGAATGAAGAGCAAAGAGTTGCTGCAACAGAAGTCATTTGTAAGGTCAAGAAATAAAGCAGACTTCAAGCAGGCGACCCCATCACTATGTCTAGACAGTAAAGCCTGAGTAAGGAAGCAAGCTCAGCCAGTGTGTGATGAATACCCCCAAGTCAGAGCAGCACCAGCAGCAGGACCGACCCGATACTGATTGATGGGCCAATGACTTAAGTCCCTCCTTTTTCCACATGCTGGTGTGATGGGCCCACAGGCTGGAGAGGATCCTGAACAGACTAGTGAGTGAGAAAAGCTTGGTTGAAAAGATGAAACAGATAGAGACAGAAGATCCGTGAGTTTCAGTATTACGGTAGGTGATAAAAAGTAGCGTAAGGACAGATGTTGATTTAGATTGGCCTCTGACACTCCATTGACAAATTAAGGCTTGTAAAGCTACTCTTTCTTATGTTTTCAACCTGCATTCACCGCTCTAATGGGGGGCCTTCCTTGTTGTCCCAGAATAACTTGCCCATGTGGGCATGAGAAATCAATATGATCCCAATTTTTAAGTGAAAACATTCAAAAAAATAAATCAAAAGCAGTTCTTCCTTCTATTTATAGAATATAAATAATGTACTAAATATCAGCAGATAAAAATATGCTGAGAAAGAGAACGACAAGGAGTAGTTTCAAGCATATGACAATGTGTAAGTGCAGCAACTTCTATTTCTAATTGATCATCATATACCTTTCTATATCATCACTTATATTCTGTAAGGCATTTCCAATGAATGGAATTCCCTTGTGCACCATTAAAACTCATACTCTTTAGACAGATTCAATGAAAAGAGTAGAGAGCAATTTATTAAGATTTAAAATTATAAAAATATTTTTAAAGGATGAGCAATCTTAGATAATCAAATCCTCATGCATATAAAAATGTACCCCCAAATCCTCATTTTTTGATTCAAGGTTTATGTTTACCCAATAAATAATTCAAAATTAATTAATTGTCTAAAGCACAGCATCTCAATAAGCTCATTCTCAGAAGAAATCACTCAACAATTTTTTCCAGGTACATAAAACTATCTTTTATTTGTGACCCTAACGGTTATGCATAGTTAGCATCTTCCACCCCAGACACTAATTTGCCTTGTTTAATATGCACAAACACACTAAAAGATCCTGCCCATACAAATAGTGGCATCAGTGCATTGAATATGTGTAATGACATTATTTACATTATTCCTCAGATGGTTTTATAAAACTGGACACAGGAATGTTCGTCAATGCAGTAATGTTGGATAAATTATGGCACATTCATACCATGAAATGTTATGTTTCCAATAAAAAGGAATAAATTAGAATTTAATTTGAGAACTAGAAGAGATTTTCATGATTTATTTTGAGTAAAGCAAGATGCAGTGAAACATGCATAATAGGTCTCACTTATGTAAAACAATAATGACCAAACACTCTGTGAGCACATGCAATCATAAATGCTTGGAGAAAAATATGGAATGGTACAAAATAGGTTGCCATTGAGGTTTGCCAGGCGGAGTGGGGAAGAAAGGAGAATAAAAAGGGCAAATGGAAGAGGTGGAAAACTGCACTGAAAACGAAACATGATGACCCTTATGCGTTTGTTTTATGTTTAAATTAAAGAACCAGAAAAGAATCTTTATTGCCTATGCATATCAAAGTTATTTTTCCTGGACTGGCTCTACTTTCTAAAACGCACTATTGTTCTTTTGTTGTGGTTGGGAACTAAGTTATTCCACTTGTGCCTTAATAAGTTTTCACATTTTTCATTCCTCCCCTCTCTATTTTTTTTCTCTCCTCATTTCAGTTATTTACTTTCCTCGAAATATACATTAAATAAAAATGAAGTTAGTACGTTATTCCAGTCACTTCTTTTATAATGATACACATTTTTCAGGAAAAGACATGAAAATGAAACAGTTTTCTTAGCATAAAAACAATTGAAACTGAAGAGATAAAGAATCTCTTTTCCATTGTTTCATATGCTATCATTGTAAAACACATCTGTATTATATTTATTTAAATAATATTCAAATAGTCAAATATATAACTAGGGTGAAAATTTTCATGTACACTTTTTTGTGGAAAATAACCAGTTCACTTATATACATGTGCCATTTCATTCGTTTGTACATTTTTAAACCCCAGAGAATCCAAATAATTGATACTGCAGGGTTCTTTTTTTCTTCTCAAAATTTCTTCTATTTAGTTTTAAAAATTTTATATAGAAAAACACGCAGCATGGTACACTAAAAGGAAAAGGACATCAGCTGCTTCTGATTTGCCCTCCTTAGCTGGTGGCCTGAGAAGAGACACTGGTGTAGAAAGGGGTAGCCGAGGACTCTGAGATTGATGCCCCATTCTAGAGTCATGTGGAATCAGAGATGAAAAGACCATCCATTTCCTAGAATAATGAGCCTTTTGCTTTCCCACGAATACATATGCAATCTGAAACGTGTGCATCAGCAATAACTTGGGTCTATATTATGGGCTCTTAGTCCAATGGGTTTGGAACAAAATAGGCCTTGGTGGATTCCAGAAATTCAGGAAAAATGGAGAAAATCAGAAAGCATATGGATGTGGGAGTGGAGATGAGGCAGAGGTTTGACTGATGTCAGAGACTAGAAGGGATGAGGCTGAGCCCCCTAGCCCGGGTGTGCATTACGCTCAAGATGGGAGAGTGGAGAGTGCCATTCAGGGAATCAGGTAACAGGTGCAGAGACCCAGAAACAGCTAGGGAAAAGAAGGCAGGAGGTCCAGGGACATGGGAATTTGGACATTCCTACTGAAAACACACAGCAGCTCAGCCTAGCACCAATCCCCACGCCAGCAGGACTAATAACGGAGATTTATACCAGCTTGTCCCACAGATCCTGGCTGCCTCCTGGCCGTTTCCCACCTGCTCCTTTCAACAGCTTTAGAATTCTTCTGAATCCAAAGTGGACTAGGAAGTCAGACCTTAAAGCTTCCATTCCTCTCCCGTTATCTTAACCTCTCATACTCTGAGACAATTGCAATTGCCATAAGAAATAAAAAGAGAATAAATAAAAAAGTGCTTGAAAACTACTCTAAGTTAAAATAATCTGTATACTTTCTCATTCGCTGTATTATATCCTGAGTGCCAGGATCTGGCAGTGGAAGGTTTTAGGGAATGTTAGCTGAGCAATGTATTGTGAGTGAGTTTAGTTTCTGAAGAATTTCAAGCAGGATGTGGCTTCTATTGCAATTGGAATTTATGGCTCTACATTCTACTCTAAAGTATCCTAAAAGAATCATGTGGTTTTTTATATAATGCAGGGATCACATATGCAACAATCCTAGAGAATTTTTACCAAGAGTCTGCCAAAATTTAACTCATTTCAGTTTAGCACAGATGAAATTTCTTTATTTTATTAAGGCCAAATCTGTTTATTTATAGCCTGTGTCCACTGATTCTAAATCTCTCTTCTGGAATTAGGTAGGGTAAATCTAAATGATATATTTAAAGTGTTTGAAACTTGGTTCTTGTCTTACCTGCCACCAGACAGCCTAACCATAATCTAATCGAGCTCTCAAACCTATACCTGCTAAAAACATGCACATACTCAAGTGTTCATTTCATATCTAAGCATCAGGGTCTCCAAACTGTTCACTGTCTTGGCCAATTGCCGTGAAACAGTTTCGAAGCTATCAATGTCCTCGGTTACCCAGAAGGATGCACAGTACCACAGGGGGACAGTTGACTTCTTTGAGCTTTATAGAGCGATGCTACACTGCTGACTCGTACCGAGCTTCATCAACTAATCTTCTGCCTCTTTCTTCTGTTCTTGCCTATACGTAAAAGGTTTTTCAAACCACATACATCTTTTTAGGGACTTACCTGAACAACCTGTTCTAGACCTTTCATTATATATACATATTACTTCTCTTTATGACATTCTTGGTTCTTGACCTTTTTACCTTGTGGCTCAATCTCCTTCCAGCCTCTGAAGACAGGCTGCTGGCATCCAGGACACCTCTGTTACATGGGAAGGAACATGCCAGCATCTGCTTGTCCTTCTTTCTTGAGGTTTGTTGTTTTCAGCTTCGGGCTTCCATGGCTTCTTCCCTGTTTTCTATGGGTCCTCTTATAGCTTCTCCAGAGATTTTCTCTAAATTTCTCTGGGCTTTTTCTGCATATAACTTGGCCCACAGGATTGGATTAAATCTGAGGATGTGATCTTTTCTGGGGCCAAAAAAATCTCCAAACTATGACAAAGTCCAAATAAAACTCCTCCCATGATGCCTTGTTTAATGGTTTCTTCATTAGGAATTTTTCCTATAAACTTGCAAAACCATAAGTCAGTATCACAGTGTGTTTCCTTATCAGCATATTCTCATCTACATAATATCACTTATTGTATTATATTGTGGCTGTTAATTCCCTTTTGTATCTCCCTCACTTGGTTATTGATTCCTATTTGTGCTGGTTTGAAACTGTTACGCACACCGGAAAAGCCAAGTTCTTTATCCTAATCCAATCTTGTCATGGCAAGACCTACTGCACTCTAAGGTGGAAACTGTGATAAGGGCATCTCCAAGGATATGTGACGCACTCAATTGTGGGTGTGACATTTTGATTAGTTGGAGATGTGACCCCACTCATTCAAGGTGTGTCTTAATTAGTTTACTGGAGTCCTTAAAGTAGCTCACAGAGACATTTCAGAGCCAATGTAGACATAGACAGTGGGAGGTGCTCGGAGTGCCAAGAGAGATATTTGGAGTATTATTAGAAACCAGAGCCCAGCAGATGTTGCATGTGCCTTCCCATGAGATGCTAAGCAAACCAGAACTCAGAGCTTTGCCCTGGAGCAGCTAAGTCAGGAGTGACAGACACTAAGAGAAGAAACTACCAGAACCAGAAGATGGAAGTAGTGGCATCATCACAAAGACCAGCAGATGCCAAGCACATGCCTTCCCATATGACAGACATTAGCCTTTCTTCAAAGTCAAAGTATTTTTATCTGGAAGCGTTAGTTTGGATATTTTTATGGCCTTGGAACTGTAAATGTATAACTTAATAAATCCTCTTTACAAAAGCCATTCCATTTCCTGTATATGCATTCCAGCAACATTAGCAAACAAATAGATTTTGGTACTAGAGATGTGGGATGCTGTGATTTGCAAATACCAAAAAATGCTGACATGGCTTTATAAATGGATAAAAGGAAGATTCTGGGAGTATTGTGATACACTTGATAGAAAAGGCTTGAATTACTTTGAACAGATTGTTGACAAAGATATGGAACTAAAGAAACCTCTAATAAGGCTTTAGACAGAAATGATGAATGTGTCATTGCAAACCGGAAGAAAGACAACCCATTTTTGAAGTGGCAGAGAATTTGAAAAATTTCAGTACTGTTGTTGGATGGAAGTTAGAATTTAAAGCCAACACCTGGGAGACTTAGCTGGGGAAATTTCCAAAGTTAAGGTGGAAAATGCAGCCTGGTTGCTCCTAGCAGCTTATACCAACATATTAGAGGAAAGAGATAAGTTGAGAACTGAAATCATAGATACAAGAAACCAGAAATTGATGGCCCAGAAAATTCTGGGCTTCCAGAAAGGGCAACCTTGGTGGTTACGGCCCAAATGAGGTTTCAACCAAACACGGAACCAGTCAGCCATTTCAGGGAAAGCCAGGACTGTAGATGGAATTACCTAGAAAGGACGTATGGATAGTCCAGTGTCTGATGGCTTTGACCCCTGTGTGCTGCTTGGAAAACCAGCTTTTTTTTTTAGTGAGAGCTGTATAAAAAGGACCACTAAACCCATACTAAAAGGGACAGATTGAAGAAAAAGTTATTTCAAAGACAGAAATATGGAAGCTAGGGTCTGAACCCAGGAGAGTGGGCCTACCCATCTATGTGGAAAGGGTGAGTTTTCCCTGAAGGCAAAGGGTGGACCTTCCATTTTGATGTTCATGGAGAGTTTTGGTGCTCCAGGCTTTGGAAAGAATAGAACACATCACTCTTTTTTTTTTTTTTTTTTTTTTAAAGGAAAGACAGAGAGAAGGAAGGAAGGATAGAAGGAAGGAAAGGAGGAAGAAAGGGAAACATCTTTTAAGCATTTTCTTGTTTTTATTGTATTTTGTTTCTCCGTTTTTGTTACATGGGCTGGGGCCGGGAATCGAACCGAGGTCCTCCGGCATAGCAGGCAAGCACTTTGCCCGCTGAGCCACCGCGGCCCGCCAGAACACATCACTCTTGCTCCATTTTTTGGAGGAGTCGGGCATGTGCTATGGAGATTGAAGAGAACCTGGGTGCTGCTCCAATGCTTAGGGAGGGTGAAACCAAGATAAAGGTGGTCTCTCCAAATCTCCCCAAAGTTGCAAACTGTACCCCAGCATTTGGAGAGAACATAACCACTGCATAAGTCCTTGGAAAAGGTGGAACTGCACTCTCCAAAGCCCCAAGGGTGATCAATTATTCTCAGACCTTTAAATCTAATGGAGTTTGCTCTGCAGGTTTTCAGGACTGTTTGGGGCCAGTGGCCCCAATTTTTCTCTCTGTTTCTTCATATGGCAATGGAAACTTGCATCCACTGACTGTCCCACTTTTGTACATTGAAAGCAGATAACTTTTCTGAGTCTCATAGGACCACAGCCAGAGAACATTTTGCCTTAGAGCAGACCAGGCCTATAACTGACTTTGATGAGATATTATACTGTTTCTGACTTTGTTTTGTTACTGATATGTTTTAAGGCTTTTGTGATATTATGATGGAATTAATGCTTTTTTTGTTTATGGAAAGAACAAGACAGCCAGAGTTTGTAATGTGCTATTTTGAAACTGTTATGTACCCCAGAAAATCCATGTTCTTTTTCCTAATTCAATCTTGTGGGGGCAGACCTATTGTTTTGCCTTGGAGCAGTTAATTCAGGGTCCAAAGAAGCTTAGAGTGGAAGCCACTGGAATGAGAAGCTGGAAGCAGCAGAACTGGAAACAAGGACCAGCAGATGCCAGCTACACGCCTTTCCATATGACAGATATTGGCCTTTCTTTGGCGTTGAGGTATATTTCTGTGGATGCCTTAGTTTGGACATTTCTATGGCCTTAGAACTGTGTAAACTTGTAACTTAATAAATCCCCTTTATAAAAACCATTCCATTTCTGGTATATGCATTCCAGCAGCATTACCAAATTAAACAACTATTCGACACTGAATTCCAGAAATTACGACTGCGCTAAATAGAGAACAGGTGTTTAAAATATGGTACTGATTATAAAATAAAATTGGCTAATTCTGGATCTTAGATCATTGTGAGCACCCCTTGAACTATATAAAAATAGTTTTAAAATGGTTATAAATCAGGCAGTGTGATGGTGGTTCAGAGGCAGAGTTCTCGTCTGCCATGCCAGAGACCCAGGTTCCATTCCTGGTGCCTGCCCATGTGAATAAAAAAAAAAAAAAAAGGTAACAAATCACAGTTATTCCCAGAATTGAATTCTAAATATATAATATTTTAATATATGTAAATATATTTCAAATTTTTTTAATTGTTTAAAATTAAACATAAGTCTACGCAGGATAGATTGCTCTGGCCCACAGATGCTAATTTTGTGGGTTACCCTCAAATAACAAGGGATAAAAAGTTGAGTTGAGTTAGTCAGGAAAGTTTCTCTAAAAGGAAAGTGTCTTCTAGCTCATCTTTAGAAATTTAGAAGGACAAGGTAGAGTGACCATAAGCATGCAAATGCAGATTTGAGAATTTTCCAGTTGATAAGCGAATTCATTTCAAAACATCTTGTTCAGAGCTGTTATGAATGAGCAGCTGGTCAGAATGCAGAGCCCTCTAAGTAATAAAAAAAAAAATTAGGTTGGCTGAATAAGGTGTATTTTAGTTTCCTGGGGTGCTCAAGAAAATACCATGTAATGGTTCAGCTTAAACAATGAGAATTTATTTGCTCACAGTTTTGAGGCTAAGAGAAAATCCAAACCAAGGCATTATTAAGGTGATGAATTCTCCCCAAAGACTGTGACATTCTGGGACTGGCTACCAGTGATTCTTGGTCCTTAGCATGTCACATGGCAAGACACGTAATAGTTTCTCTTGGTCTCTCCTTTCTCATTTGGATTCCATTGGTGTTCAGTTTTATTGCTTCCTGTGCCTTTCTCTCCTCGCTCTCTGCCTGAATTTCATTTCACTTATAAAGAACTCCAGTAATAGGATTAAGATCCATCCTGACTTAATTGAAGGAACTTCATCAAAAAGTCCCACTTACAGTAAATACATATCCACAGGAATGGATTACATTAAAAGACAAGTTTCTTTGGGTTACACAACAACTTCAAACCATCAAACTTCCCCCACTCTGGGCCCCCAAAAAACGTTCTTCTATATGCAAAATATATTCATTGCATCACAACATCCCAAAAGCCTTAATTCATTTCAATAACAATGCTAATTACAAAACCTCATCAAATCAATTATAGGGGTTGTTGGTCCTGGCACAATGATACCTAGAGAACAAATCATCTGCTTCCAATTTACAAAGGAGGGACAGACATAGGATAAACATTTCCATTCCAATAAGAAGAAACTGGCATGAAAACAGGATCATGGGTACCAAGCAATTCTGAAACCCATCAGGACAAAGTCTATTAGATGTCAAGGTCAAAGAGTTATCTGCATATGATGTTTTGTCCTATGGAACCTTACCCCATCCATGTGGCCATGCTTTCTCCAGATACAGAGTTGAAGGCTCTGAACATACAGATGACAGCCAAGCTCTTCACAAACACCAGGGCACAGACCTCACCATTTCTGAGCATAAGAGTTGTGAACTATGGGTCACAAAGCGCAACCCCTCCAAGCACTGGGTGAACCTGGCTTTCCCATACATGTGGGTAGGCATGTTCTTTTGATCCCAGGACATTACTTTGCTCCAGATCTCAGTTTCCATGTTTATCCTTTGAAGTCATTCTTTCTTTGTCTCTTCTCAGCCATTTTCAGTCCAGACAAACAGTGGATATGCTCACAGAAACTTCATAAAATCCTTGCCAGCTTTGCAGTTCACGGGGGTCCAAACCATCTGACAAAAGGACTTTCACAAATCCATCTTGCATAACTGCATTTCCAATCTTGCCTTCCCCTGAAATGGTGTTTCAGAACTCTGGATAGGCTCATAATTTTCCAAACCATTATCTCTAGATTCTTTGTGCTCAGGATTTCAGTTCTCAGTTTATCACTTTTCCTTTTCTTTCACTATAAGCTGCAAGGAGAAACCACAGGCTGCATTTTCCAAATTTAGTTTGGAAATCTCAATTGAAGAGCCAAGTTTATCACTTTCAAGCTATGCCTTCCAACTCACATCAGAACTCAGTTTTGTCAAATTCTCTGCAACTTCATAACAATGATTGCCTTTCCTTCAGTTTCTAAAATCACATTCATTATTTCTTTCTAAAGCATCATCAGAAATACCCTTAACATCTATATTTCTATCAACAAAATCTTTAAAACAATCTAAACTTTTTTTTTATCAAGTATCTCACAATTCTTTTAGCCTCTACATATTACCCAACTCCAACATAATTTCCACATTTTTGGGTATTTGCAATGGCAGCACAACATTTTTGGTACAAAAATTTGCTTTGGTCTTTTCACTGCCAAAGCAAGTAACATGGAAGGTGGGATGGTTTGAGGCTGTTTGTACTCCAGAAAAGATAACACTCTCAAGTCTAATCCATTCGTGTGGGTGTAAGCCAGGTGTGGGTGGGACATTTCGATTAGGTTATTTCAGTTGAGGCATGCCTTGGAGGAATCTCAATCCTCTCACTGTAGCCCTTTATGAGAGGATGAAGACAGAGAGAAGGACACACATAGAGATGCCAAGAAAGAATTTGCAAAGGAGAAGCCAGAAGCTGAAAGCAGTGAAGCCCAGAAGAGAAGGAAGGGACAAGCAGACCTGTCACATGCCATGGCAGAGAAGCTGATGATCGCTAACAGCCTGTCTTCAGAGTCCAGGTATTGTCCTGATAATGCCTTTATTTGGACATTTTCACAGCCTCAGGACTCTAAATTTATAAGCTACTAAATCCCCATTGTTAAAAACTGGGCCATTTCTGGTGCATTGAATTTTGTCAACTTTAGCAAACTAAAACAGAATGGATTGGTTAAACAATTGGAGTATATTGGCTAATGGTTTGAGCCTAAGAAAAGTCTAAAATTAGAGTGTCATCAAGGTAATGCTTTCTCTGAGACGACTCTGATGCATTGGGGCTGGCTGCTGGTTTTCTTCAGCCCTTGGCTGTTTTATCACAGGTTAATGCACATGACTGCTTCTCCTGCTTCTCCTCCCTCTTCCAGTTTCCATTGAGTTTCAGCTTTTGGATCTTTCCTCTTGCTTTCACTCTTTCTGTGCTGTCTCCATAAGACCTTGAGGAATAAGATTAAAACCCACTCTGATTCACCTGGGCCACACCTTGACTGAAATAACCTCATCACAAGATTTTGTTTACCATGGATTTATAGCCGCAGGAATGGACTAAATTTAAGAACATGTTTTTCTGGGGTGCAAAGCTCCAAGCCATCACAGAGTCAGATATGTAAGTACACACAAAGCAATGTAAAAATACCCCATGTGTGCAGATCAGTTGTACTACGGAACACAAGGAAGAGCATGACTAAGTGTGCCTACTTTGAATGGTCATGAAGTACTTGGAGGAAAAGATGTACCAACAGGATTAAAAAAGTGAGGTGATATATGATTTTGGAAGGTTTTGAACAATGTGCCAAGAACTAAGAATTATATATTATGGCAAATTGCTTTGAAAAATAATAATAGTAGTGAAAATATTCTGGGATGTCATCAATATGGTGACGTAAGACATCCCCCTGGAAAAGGCTTCCCTCAGAATGCACTAATAAAAGGAAAAATCACACTTGCTTAGAGCTTTGCAGGGTGGCAAAGACTGGAGAAGGACGTCACTTATGCTGAATTGAATAAATAAGAGCAGATAGGAAATTCCATCCTGGACCCCCAAGTCTGAAGCTCTCCCATCGCTAAGTCCAGTGCAGCGTGGGAGTCCATACAGAGCACTGCATCCTGAACATACAGCTCTTTAATTCCTAAAAGGGTCAGAACACGGTTGAACAAGAAAAATGCCATATTTCCTGATAATTAACAGGTAAAATATGAAATGGTGAAGTGGGAGAGAAACAACATAAAAAGAGGAAATAAGAAGGATGTGGGAAGAGATAATGTGTGTGCTATTTAAGCTAAGTTGGTATTTTTCTTTTAATGAATAGGTTATAGATGTAGGTTGTATAATATAAACTCCAGAGTAACCAAAAAGAAAGTATTTCAAAAACATATAGAAAAAAAAATGAGAAAGAGACAAATCAGATACATCATAAAAAATCAACTATGTGGAAAAGCAGGTTACAATAAAAAAAAAAAGGCAAAAGACCAATGTCTGAAATAAGTATTGCTTTTTGGTAATGACCCTGAATGTTAATGGATTAAACTTTCCAAAAAATAGATACAGATTGGAAGACTTGATTTAAAAAAAGCATGATCTAACTATATGTTGTTTATAAGAGATTCACCATAGAATCAAAGACACAAATAGGTTGAAAGTGAAAGAATGGAAAAAGATATTCCATGCAAATGGGTTGTATTAATTCTTAAAAGGGTCATAACACGATTGAACAAGAAAAATGGCATATTTCCTGATAATGAACAGGTAAAACATGAAGTGGTAAAGTGGGAGAGAAACAATATAGAAAGAGAAAATAAGAAGGATATGGGAAGAGAGACTGTAAAACGAGGTACTGTAGCTATACTAAGAACAAACTAAATAGACTTTAAATCAGATGCTGTTACAAGAGACAAAGAAGGATATTATATATTAATAAAAGGGCCAATACACTAAGAAGAAATAACAAGCATAAATACTTATGCACCTGATAATGTGCCCCAAAATATGTGACACAACACTGACAAAACTGAAGGGACAAAAGTGACCTCTACAAAAGTAGTTGGAGACTTCAATATGCTACAATCAT
Organism: Tamandua tetradactyla; assembly: GCF_023851605.1. Lineage (NCBI taxonomy): Eukaryota > Metazoa > Chordata > Mammalia > Pilosa > Myrmecophagidae > Tamandua > Tamandua tetradactyla. Next base: position 43,001,265 of record NC_135348.1, on the reverse strand, counting down.
CAATAGATAGAATATCTAAACAGATAATCAGTGACAAAACAGGGAACTTGAATAATATAATAAACTGGAACTAACAGACATACACTGAACATTGCATCCCCAACCAGCAGGATCTTCATTCTTCTCAAGTGCACGGGGATCATTCTCCGGGGTAGACCACATGCTGAGTCAAAAAACATGTCTCAATGAATTTAAAAAGACTGGTATCATGAAAAGTATCTTTTCTGACCATAATGGAATGAAGCTGAAAAATCAATAAGAAATGGGGAACGGGAAAATTCACAAATATATGAAAGTTAAATAACACTCAAACAATCAGTGGGTTAAAGAAGAAATTGCAGGGGAAAGTGGTAAATATCTTGAGATGAGTGAAAAGGAGAAGACAACATACCAAAATTTATTCATTGAAGGTATGCCAAGAAGGAAATTTTATAGCCCTAAATGCTTATGTTCATAAAGGACAAAAGAGCTAAAATCAAAGACTTAGTTGCACAGCTGGGAAATCAGGAAAAAAAAAGACTAATAATAAAGCAAGGAAAGGGAAAGATATAAAAATGATTAGAGAAAAATAAATGAAATTGAGAATTTAAAAAAAAGAGCACATTAACAAAAGCAAAATTTGGTTCTCTGAAAAGATCAATACATTTGACAAACCCTTAGCTAGACTGACAAAGAAAAAAAAGAGAGAATATGTAAATAAATAAAATCAGAAATGGGATGAGGTGGACATTACTACTGACCCCACAAAAATAAATAGGGTCATAAGAGGATACTATGAACAACTGAATGCCAATAAATTAGGCAGACAAGATGAAGTGGATAAATTCCTAGAAAGGCAGGAATGGCCTTTAGAAATCTCTAGAAAAATAAATTATTTCAACAGACTAATTACAAATAAAAGATTGAATCAGTCATCAAAAGCCTCACAATATCAAAAAAAAAAAAAAAAAAGCCCAGGAGTAGATGGATTCACAAGGGAATTCTACCAATCATTCCATGAAGAATTAATACCAATTCTGCTCAAACTTCTAAAATACTGAAGTGGAGGGGACACTGCCTAACACATTCAATGAAGCCAACATCGTTCTAATTCCAGAGCCAGAATGAGATACCACAAGAAAAGAAAATTATAGACGAAGTTCTCTTATGATATAGACTCAAAAATTCTCAACAAAATACAAATAAATTGAACCCAAGAGCATATTAAAAGAATTATACAGCATGATCAAGTAGGTTTTATCATAGGTATGCAATAATAGTTCAACAAAATAAAATCAGTTAATGTAATACTCCATAATAACAAAATTAAGGGAAAAAAGCACATGATCTTATGAGAGGCAGAAAGGCATGTGACAAAATCCACATCCTTAATCATAACAAATTATTAGTAAAATAGGAATGGAAGGAATCTTTCTCAACATTATGAAGGGCATATATGAAAAATTCACAGCTAACATCAAACTTAATATTGAAGACTGAAAGCGTTCCCTCTAAGATCTGGAACAAGACAAGGACGCCCGCTGTCACCACTGTTATTCAACATTGTACTGGGAGTTCTAGCTAGAGCAATTAGACAAGAAAAATAAATAAATAAATAAATCTCATCCAAATTGTAAAGGAAGAAGCAGTTTTCACTATTAGCAGATGACATGATCCTACAAATAGAAAGTCCCAAAGATTTTATAACAATGCTTCTAGCTCTAATAAATGAATTCAGCAAAAGGTGGAGTACAAGATCCACAGTCATACATCAGTAGTGTTTTGTATACTAGTGATGAGCAATCTGAGGAAAGAATCAGGTAAATAATACATTTATAAGAGCAATTAAAAGAATAAAATATCTAGGAATAAATTTAACCATGGATTCAAAGGACTTACACACAGAAAACTATGAAATTGGAGGATTCACACTTTCTGACATTAAAGCTTATTACAAAGCTACATTGGTTAAAACAGTATGGGTCTGGCACATGTGGAAACATATTGAGAGTTAAGAAATAGATCCTCACATCTATAGTCAATTGATTTTTGAAGAGGCTGACAAGTCCACTCAATTGGGAAAGAACAGTCTCTTCAACACATGGTGCTGGGATAACTGGATATACATGTGCAAAAGATTGAAGGAGGATCCCTATCCCACACCATATACCAAAATTAACTCAAAATGGATCAAATGTCTAATTATAAGAGCCAGGACTATAAAATTCCTAGAATAAAATATAGGGAAGCAATTTTAGGATCTTATGTTAAGCAATAGTTTCTTAGACTTTACATTCAATGCACAAACAGCAAAAGAAGATTTAGATAAATGGGACATCATTAAAGTTAAAAATTTTTGGACATCAAAGGATTTTATTGAAAAAGTAAAAAGACAACCTACTCAATGGTGGAAAATATTTGGAAACCATATATCTGATGAGTTTAATATCCAGAACATATAAAGAAACCCTACAACTCAACAATAAAAAGACATACAACCCAATTAAAAATGGGTCAAAGACTTGAATAATCACTTATCCAAAGAAGAAGTATGAATAGCTAAGAAGCATATGAAAAGATGTTCAATATCACTAGCTAAAAGGAAGATGTATATACATATGGTAGTTCCTCAGAAAGCTAAGTATAGAATTACCATATGATCATGCAGTCCTTCTACTAGACGTAAAGATTTGATAGCAGGGGCTAGAACATTTGTTTGCATACCAGTGTTCATAGCAGCTATTACTCAATACTTGCTAAAAGAAGGAAGCAAGCCAAGTGTTCTTCAATCAATGAATGGATAGACAAAATGTGGTCTATAGATCCAATGGAACATTATTATGCTATAAAAATGAATGAAATGTGATACACGCGACAACATGGATGAATACTGGACATTATACTGAATGAAATGAGCCAAATGCAAAAGGAGAAGTACTATACAATCTCACTGATATGAAATGTGAATAAGCAAACTCACAGAGTTAGAGTCTAGACTATTACTAGGCGCTCAGTTGAGGGGTATAGAATGGGGAGTTAATGCTTATTTTGTACAGAATTTCCATTTAGATTTACTGTAAAGTTTTGGAACTAGCTGGTAGTAATGGTAGTACATTGTTTTGAGTGTAATTAACAGCACTGAATTATATATGAGAATGGGTTTAAAAGAGTAAATTTTGGATTGTATATATGGTACTGCCATAGAAATTAAATTAAAAGATAAAACATAGGACTGTATAACACAGTGAACCCTTTTGTAAACAACGGACTTAATAGTACAACAATTTTAATTTTTTTTATCATTTGTAACAAACATACCACACCAACACAAAGTGTCAATTATAGAGGGTATACGTAAATGCTGTAACTTTGATATTATTTTTCTGTAAACCTATTATTTTTCTAATTAAAAAAACTAAAAGAATATTTTGATGATTTGTGGAACACAAAGGACAGGGAAGAATTTCAGGACAGATGACTTGGTTCAAATACATATGTACACACAGAAATATAATGTATATGGTCTTTTCTTTTCTTTCCTTTTTTTTATTTTTTTGTTTTACCTTGGTATAGTACACAGTAAAAACTGCATCATACGTATCTGCCAAGAATTATAAGGATAAGATAAATTCACCTCCATTGAAAAATTCTTTCCTGTTGCAAACTCTATGGGGTAATGTATTTAAAACTGAGTATCTTTCTAGTTAATGTGTTAGTGCAGTCATAACTACTATGATTTGACTAACAGATGTCTTGAGTATTTTTTTTAGTCTCACTGTGCTGGTTTGCGTCTATGATGGACCCTAGAAAGCCATGTCTTTTAATCCTCATTCAATATTGCTGGGTGGGAGCATTTTGATTGTTCCCCTGGAGATGTGACCCACCCAATTGTAGGTGGTAACTTTTGACTAGAAGATTTCCATGGAGGTGTGTCTCCACCCATTGAAGGTGGAGTTGCTTACTGGAATCCTTTAAAAGAGGAAACATTTTGGAAAGAGTCCCTTTTTGTAGAGTCACGAGAAAGCCAGCAGGTGCCGCCATGTTCGCCATGTGCCCTTCCAGCTGAGAGAGAAACATGAACTTCATTGGCCTTCTTGAACCAAGGGATCTTTCCTTGGATGCCTTTGATTGGACATTTCTAAAGCTTGCTTTAATTGGGACATTTTCTCAGCCTTAGAACTGTAAACTAGCAACTTCCTAAATTCCCTTTTTCAAAAGCCATTCTGTTTCTGGTATTTTGCATTCTGGCAGCTAGCAAACTAGAACACTCACCAAAGGTAACAATACCTATAGAAATACTTCATATTTTGCAGTATTGAACTGATTAATTTTGCCAAAAATATCTCTGCTCTATTTTTTTTTTTTTTGCATGCTGTATGGTGGGAGTCACATTTCATTCTTTTTTCACGTGAGTATCCCAGTATTGCAACACCATTTATTGAATTTTTGTTTGTTTGTTCTTTCTTTCTCTGCTTGCTTGTTTGCTTTTCAGGAAGCACGTGGGCTAGGAATCAGAGCCGGGTCTCCTGCATGGCAGGTGAGAATTCCACCACTGAACCAACCTCACACTCCATCTGCTCCATTTTACAACTAATAACTAGCTTCATTTTTCTGTCTAAGAAGAATGGTCTTTGAGTAGAATCGTTATTAGGAACCCATATTAGTTGATTATAAATAAGCCCCAACAAAAAGATATTCCAAATCTCAGTTGGTTATGCCAGATAGAAATTCATTTCTGTCTCAGATAACAATGGGCTGTGGGCAGGTGTTCCCCCCAGCGGCCCTGCAGCCTCTGTGTAAGGCTAGCATGGGGATCCAGCACGGACTGCTGCAGCGCGGGCATCTCCGAGGCGGTGGAAACGGAGTAAGAAACTTGGTAGCAGCATCTATTTATTTTGAAGCAAGCACTGGAAGTGCTGTATGTCTGTTTTATTGTCATTTTAAATTTTCAATAAAATGTAAATGAAGCTATTATACACCAGGTGTTGCTTTAAGTTTTATTAGATTTCTAGATGATAAAACAAGGCACACGGCACGTTAGTGACAAAAACTCATCACAAAGGCAGCCAGAGAACTATCCTTTAATCTAGAACCGTGTACCCAACTCAAACCCGATTACTGTGGAAGTAAGGGAGGACAAATATTGAGGGATTACTAAGAGTTTGTTTTCTAATTTAAAAATAATGCATAAAAGAGAAAAAAATAATATTGAGATGGAATAAATGCCTTAGTTATTTAAAGAAAGAAAATAATGCATCTGATGTGTGGGTTTTTACTTTACAAAAGTTTTTCCTGTTCTTTTTTCAATTTAATTTTAGAAAGTTTTATTTCATTGTATTGTTCAGCGGATGCACAAAATGGAGCCAAGGAGAAGAGGACAAATAGTTACATATTTTTCAACATTAAATTATTCTTCAAAAGAATTTAATTATATTCCCTTAAAATATTCATATATGTTAATTTTAAATTTTCCTCTGAAATATTTTGACGAGATTGATACAGCACGGCACATTTTTTAAAAGTTCCAGAATTGAAATTCATTGTCATGAGTTATTGTGAAAAAGGACGCTAAACAATTGCTGAAATGGTCATGTCAATTTCCACATGATAAAAGAAGGGTAACTTGATTGAAATGAACATAAAACTACATAGAACTTTACAATGAAAAATGATCTTACAGTTTTCGCCTATAGTGTGCAGCCATGGACACGCATCTGGGTGAAGGCTTGTGACTGCAGACGCACCAAGAAGCAAGGGGAGCTCTCCGATTGCAACCGCGTGCAGTGAGAAGTACTTTCTTAATCACCACCCCCGTCCTGACATCGGGTGGACAAATGACTCAAAATATTCAACTACTTCTGTCTTTCAGTTAAATAGATATGAAACACATAGAAATGGAAAGAAAGACAGACTTTGAACTTTCGATACTTTATGTGACCCTCCCTTTTAAACATACACTTCTCAGCTGTTAGTTCTCATGTGGGTTTCAGAACAATATTTTCGACCTAACCTCCCTACCAAATCCTGTTATGTGAAGCAAGTAAGTGTATTCCCCCCCTGGGATCCTTGAAAAATGATTTAATTTGACAAAGAAATAATCTCTCTTTCTCTTTTTTTTTTTTCTTTTGACCATGGGCCAATATCAAACCTGAAAAATGATACTTTACCCTATATCAGCAGACTTTGCAAAGCTAAATAACCAGAAAAGTCCTGCTAAATAAACTTAGAGACAGTCTAAGACTTTTTTCATTGCACTTTCAGCTATCTAATTAGGAAGGTACAGTAAATCCAGACACACAATAACAAGCAGCCATCATAATACAGATGCTAATTTTTTGGTTCATAGAATTTTTAAAAATGTAAGTCCTTTTAGATGCATCAAAATTGAATTTTGAACTTTACATAAATCTCACATCAGTCTGACACATTGTGGTACAGAGTAAACTGCAGTTTTCAACTACAATAATGTACTTGCTTATAAAAAGAAGCAAGAATAAAAGATACATTAACACATTATCTGTCTAAATTATTCCTTTTCCTTTAATTTTATCTGTGACTAATTATTCAGTGGCAGAAGATCTTTTATCTTAAACTAAAAGTGGGAAAAAAATATCCTGGAAACTACTTCATCATCATTAATCTACAAATCCAGAGGTCTCCAGAAGTTTTAATGTGCTAACTATATCTCCACTTTGAAAATAAAACTAACCTACTTGTTTCAGTCAATCTTTCTTCTATCACATTTCTGACTTCTAGCTATGAAAGCATACTTGCTGAGGTATAGAAAGTAGATCTATGTACATAAATGCAAAAATTTCCAAATATTTTGACTAAAGCATTTTTTATATTTAAAAATTTTTGTTTGTTTCTTGAAGTAAGGGATATGCCAAGAAATTGTTTTGTTCTTAATTGACACTATGTCTCTTTGTTTTCTGGGAGTTTTGGTTGGATGGGAGGCTAATCATAGACAAATACATTTTTAATATTATTTTTTTATTTATGTGTTATGATTTCTGATCTCACTTTCTTTTATGTTATTTATCCTCATCTTGCCTTTGACAGTTTCTAATGATGGATAAGAAACTGTCAGTGTAGGATGGGGGAAAGCCTGAAGATCAATTCAAGCTCTAATCTTGTACTCATTAATAGTAAGTTGAAAAATTTTAGAGGTATTAAACTTAATGGGTGATGAATGGCATCCTTTATGACATGGAACCGAACAATAAAGCTTAGAGTGTATCAAACATAGCAAAACTAGAATTTTATGAAAATTGTGTTTTGCAGTGTTTGTGAGTATGTATGTATGTATTGCATAAAAATGTCTATATTTAAGGCCTGGTCAAAAACAGTTAGTAAACCTAAATTGTGGCAGTTATGAAGTTCACAGGCACGTTCATACACTCAAATCCCAGTCTACTGGTCCTATCTAATTCCTTTTCAACCCACCAGACTAAACCCCGGGAGGGTTGACAGCCTCATGCAGAGAAGCAGTGCCTCTGGTAACTTGGCAGATATGAAGACTAAAATTTCCTCTCGGGAGAATAACAGACTCAACCTCCAAGAAGCTCAGGATAATTGCTCCTGAATTCCATACCTGAGTGAAGAAACCATAATAAATAATCCACTGGCTTGATTTGCTTTATGATTTGAAACAGAAGTTTCTACTAACTTTATCTAAAAAGACCTATAAAAAAAATGAAAAGACAAAAACAGCATCCATTTCAGAAACTGAAACTGCATAAAGTAAGGCCAGAATCTGGGAGCATTCTCCATTAACTATATAGTAGATGGAGTTAAATTTAGAAAAAAACCTGTCTTAGGTTTCAGCTCATGATAGAGAGACTGCCTAAAAGAAGGTAGAATCTCTTAGATTCCTCACTTCTTTTAAAGAAACTTCAGTCTCAGCCAGAAAACTTGGAAATCAACTTGATATTCCTTTTAAAGGGATCCTGATTTTTTTTTTAGGAATCCAGAGTAATTAACAAAATTAATAGCTAACATTTCTTAATTAAAATGTGTAGCAACATGCGCTTTAAATGAATTAGTATCATCTTCATTTTGTCAGTGAGGAGACTGGCTACAGAGAATTGAAGTAATTTGACCAAATTCCATCATCACTAAGTACTGAAAACAAAATTTTACTCCAGACACTCTGATCCCAGTTCTGCATCCCAAACCATAACACTACACTGCCACCAACATTCTGAAAATATCTATTGGACACCCCAGGTGTGCCGGTTTGAATCTGTGGTGGACCCCAGCAAGGCCGAATTCTTTAACTCCCATTCAATATTGCTGGGCGGGATCTTTTTTTGTTGTTGTTTCCATGAAGTTATGGGTGGTACCTTTTGATTAGATGGTTTCCATGGAGATGCATCTCCTCCAATTCAAGGTGGGGTTGCTTACTGGATCCCTCTAAAAGGGAATAATTTTGGAAAAAAACACTTCAGAGTCCATGCAGCCAGAGACGTTTGGAGATGAAGGAGGAAAATGCCCCTGGGGGAGCTTCATGATAAAAGAAGCCTGGAGAAAAAGCCAGCAGATATCTCCATGTTCGCCATGTGCCTTTCCAGATGAGAGAGGAACCCTGACTGTGTTCACCATGTGCCTTTGCAGTTGGGCAATAAACCCTGAATGTCATCAGCCACCCCGAACCGAGATATCTTTCTCAGGATACCTTAGATTGGAAATTTCTTTAGCCTTGCTTTAATGTGGACATTTTCACAGCCCTAGAACTGTAAACTAGCAACTTAATAAATTCCCCTTTTTAAAAGCCATTCCGCTTTTGGTATATCACATTCCAACAGCTAGAAAACTAAAACACCAGGGTACAGATTATTATTTTCAATGGGCTTCAAGAACACTGTGATCTTGAAAAATTCTATGGTCTCATTGACTTAAAAAAAGTTCTAAGCCTTCAGAAGAACAAGATTTTATAAAATATCTAATAAACTAACAGTCTTTTAAAATAAAAAAGCTGGGAGAATAAAGCTATATGATGAGATGAAAAAGAAAATGAATAACTGGAGAAATATTTTACAGAATATAAAACAAAGGAAATAGAATTAAAATCTCTGATAGTGGACATAAGAACAAGACTAACTGAGAAACCTAAATTGCAAAACCAATGCCAAATACATGCAATGATGATAAATAATTTGATAGTTTTGAAGTACAAACAATGAGATACCATTTAAATATAACTGATGTTCTTGAAGAACAAAAAAACGTGGAAGTAAAGAACCTTGATAGAATAGAAGAAAAACTTTCCTTTGCTAAAAAATAAGATGTTTGACTCAACAAAAAAAGGCTAACATATTTTAGGGAAAGCTAAGATGTAAAAACCCTTAACAAGATGAATGCTAGCCAAATATTCTTACTCACAAGGATTAAGAAAAAAAATTGGGGCGCATTAGCAGAAAGGAGATTTCTATTGCAAAGGATCAAGGTGTTATTACACTCATCATATGCAAACTTAAATGACAGAGTATAATATACAGCATTCAGGCAATGTTGTGGGAAAATGTGTGAATTGACAATTTTATAGCAAGCATTTAATGTACGTCTGAATGGAAAAAAATACATCCTCGGTGATGCAAAAAAGGAGAAATATTGTGTATGTATCATTTAAAATTTGCTTTTTATAAAATTTGCTATTTTCCTAGTAAAATGTGAAGTTCTGGCCCATTCAAGATATTGTATTAATTCTTAGTCAGTAAAAAAAAAAAAAAAATATATATATATATATATATATATATTATATATCTTCTTTTTTCCCATTTTTTTGATATTCTAAATATTCTGTTTGGTATTATTTATTATTTTCTATATTGGGGAAATGAAGTGTGTATATATATATATGTATATCTGTATATATATATATATGGCTGAATGCTAAAGATACAAATAAATGAGATTTATTTATTTTTAAAATCAGTACTTAATGATTTGTATGTTTAAATAAGCATATTATATTTATATACAGTTTTACATATGTAATTTTCATTATATTATATAAATGCAACTGTATTTCTTAAGAACACTGGGAAAAGGGCCCAGAGAATATCAAGAGCATTTGTCTGTTATTATAGATACTTTTTCTTCTTTTTTCCCATTTTTTTTGATATTCTAAATATTCTGTTTGGTATTATTTATTATTTTCTATATTGGGGAGATGAAGTATATTGGTAAATAATTAGATAGCCAGCCCTCCTTGTCTCACCTTCCTCCCAAAAGCAGCCATTTGAAGGGCTGGCCAAAAGTCCCAGGCAGATATTAACATAGTCCAAGAAAGTGAAAGAAGGTGCAGTTAACAATTAATTCTGAGTTTCCCTGCAAGACTCTGAAAAAGAGCACAGAAGAAGGTATATTAATATATATCCTTCAAGACGGCTCCAGAATATTAGCTTTGTGAAGGTAGGGAATTATTTCTCTAATGTTCAACACGTAGATGGATATTTGTATTTATTTTATTGATAGAGTCAAAACAGACAGAACAGTACCTGGCATTTAGTAAATGGTGAATAAATATTTGTTGAATAAGGAGTCGGAAGTGTCTTCAGACTCGAGGGAAAAGTACACTGATTGATTTTGACAACTGTCACAGAACTGGCGGGGAGAACATTGAAGCAGGGCTTTCAATTTTGATCTTCAGCACCTTTGAGATTTTATGTTTTTAAAAAGATCACATTTTTATAACATGAACTGCAGATCAAATATTTGGAAAGCCCTTTATTCAACTCAGCTAACACTGGGGTTTCAGAGAAAATGGTGTGAAAACCACAATTCTAGAGTAAATCTATCCAGTGACTCACCTTTTATATAGGTAGGAATCAGGCTTTTCCTATAATAGTCAATTATTTTCAAGTTCCTCCCCTTGGAAAGTTTTAGGAAAAATTGGCTGAGATTGGGATTATGGTTAACAGTATTATGACCACAGAGATAGAGGTGGGTATAAGTTATTTTTATCAATGAAAAAAAGGTCCACCCTCTGCACGGAAGAGAGTCCATATATATGGGACAACCAGGCCTGGCAACCAACAAGAATAAGCAGAAACGTATTCCGAGGACCCCAAAACATAATTTCTGTTGACCACCATTAAAAGTAATTGCTGCTCTGTTCTCTAAAGAAGGAATAAAAAGTCTTTATAAAATACGTTTGAATTTTTGAAACCGATCTGTCTCTAGAATTTAAGTTTTTAAAAAATGTGTTCTAATTGCAATAACTATTTCATCAGATTCAAATTCTAATAAATTTCATATTTTCAATATTTATCACTTGAGTAATTAGCTCTCACTAGTACTTAAATATGTGCCACTGACAGACACCTTGCTCTCTGTACATTTCTGTCTGTGTCCAGGAGCACCGTTCAGATGCTGCCATGCCTTTGTTTCTTTGTGTTTATTTTGTTTATTTTCCCTGATTTTATGTCCCAGACTCCTCCAACCATTAGGCACTGGAAAAGCAAAACTTCTTCAACTGGTGGAATATCCAGTCCTCGCAGTATTGGAAAATAGGCAGCAACGAAATCACTTCACGTGATAGGAGGTAAACGGCTTTCCTTTCTTTGACCTGGAGAATATTGTGGAATCTACCCATGGTGCCTAAAAATCTTTCCTTTTGCATGCGGCAGATCATTCTTTCTCTCAGGCTTTGTTTACAAGAATCCTAGTTTATAGAAAACAAATTACCTCACGCCCAAGGCTTTAGTCCATTTTATCTTTTTTTTTCCTTTTGATCCAGCTACATGGTATAAACTTTAGTAGATAAAGGGTGAGTAGCCAGAAGCAATTTTTAGGGAAAAAAAAGGAGAAAATATTTCTGCAATAAAAATTCATGTTAATACTTCAAAATGTGATTGCAATAAAATCTAATTCCTGATAAGACACCCCTTTTTAAAAGTGCATTCAGTTTCCTCAGAGTTGGGGGGGGGGTTGTTTACCTAGTTAGCTTTTGCATTTTAGGGACTCATTCATTAGCAGGTAATATTTGTAGAAACTTGAATAGTTGAATAGTTTTATTGGCAAAAGATATGTTTGAATAAAAGAAAATGTCTTGCTAAGTAAATTGTATCCTAATTCAGGGATAAGTCAAGGCAGAATTATAACCATCTGAGAAGGAAGCATCATAGAATACATAACAAAATAAGCTTTACTTATTTCCATTTTCAAGTATGTACTTTAAACAGCATTAAAGGTGGTTAGCCTCCTCTCCACGTATCTTACCCTGCTGCTACTTCTGTTTTTGAGTCTTGCAATTAAATACTGTATGGTCCCACTGATGTGAACCGACATTAGAGAATAAACTTGGAATATGTCATTGGTAACAGAGACCAGCAGGAGTTAGAAACAGGGTAAGATGGTGGGTAGTTGGAGCTGAAGGGATACAGACTGTGCAACAGGACTAGACACAAAAACTCAAACATAGACAGCACAATGATACCTAATTGTAATGTAATTATGTTAAAACACTGAATGAAGCTGCATCTGAGCTAAAAAAAACAAAAAACAAAAAAACAAAAACAAAACATAAAAAAATATTAAAACAAGAAAATATGTTGAAAGTCCATTTGTTAGAAGGAAGATAGCCTGGAGTGTGGAGTGTGGGTAGTAGATGAATAACTTCTAATAACAGTAGAAGGAGGATTTGCTTTTTTTCTGTTTTGTTATTACTGTTGTTTGAATTAAGGTTTACTTCAGTGCAATGGAACCCATGGAAAAAAACGAGAGAAAATGTGTGTGTATAAAGAAATAGCAATATAGAAAGAGTGGAACAAAAAAAAGTGTTTTCTTCCTCAAATCTTCCTTCACACTGGCTGCAGTGGCTTGGAGTCGTGTACCCCAGAAAACATGTTTTCTGGATGATAATCCATTCTTGTGGCTGTGAGCCCATCATAAACAGGAGCCTCTGAGGAGGTTCCTTCAGTTAAGATGTGGCCCAGCTGACTCAGAAGGAGTCTTAATCCTATTACTGCAGGCCTCATACAGAGAAGGCCACAGAGAGAGAAGCCACGGGAAGCAACAAGATGGAAATCAGCGGAACCAGGAAGAGACAGGAGAAGACATTGCCATGTGCTTTGCCAGATAACAGACAAACCAAAGAACTCCAGAGATTGCCGGTCAGCTAGAGATACTGGCCCCAGGAGGAAGCAAGCTTTCTGGCCTCTGAAATCATGAGCATATACATTCCATTGTGTGGTGCTTGTTTTAGCAGCAAGGAAGCTAAAACACTGAGCATTCTTAAACAACAATGAAGGAATCAGGAGACTTGTGTAAAATATATGCATAATTAAGGCATTGCTACTTGGGATTTAATACCCAAGGTCTCTAAGAATGTGAATTTGAGTGAGATAAGTAGATATACCAAATGCATAATTACAATGTTATCCCTAATTTCCATTTGATAAACATATATTTCACCCATTTATAAGTGTCCAATTGAATGGCTCTTAATATATTCACGTATTTGTGCAACCATTACCAGGATCAATTTCAGAACATTTTCATTATCTCAATAAGATCCCACGTACTCCTGGACCATCACCCCTCAATCTATTCACTGCCCCCTCCAGCCTCGGTCAACAACTAATCTACTTTCTTTCTCTGTAGATGTCTGTTCTGGACATCTAATGGGAATGGATTATATAACATGTGACACGTGGTTCTCTGTGACTGGCTTCCTTAGCCTCTCATATTGATGTCCGCTTTCATCCACATTGGAGCATGTATCAGTGAGGACATTGAGGATAAGGTCCCTGGTTCTCTATCCAGCTCTGAAGGAGTTAATGCACAACTACAAATCCCCTACAACATAAACTTTCCCTAAGCCCCCAAACCATAAAACTCATAAAATCACCCGAAATGGACTCCTAGTAAACAACAGAAAGTCTGGGGTCATAAAGATTGTTAATCTGTGTGCCCAAAACAAGCTTGGTATGTGACAAGAGGCCACAAACACAGACAATTATCTCTTCCTCTCTGCTCCAAGTTCAAAGTCCTGCCGTGAGAAAGAATTCAAGGACGAGAAAGTAAGTAGCAGTGAGTAGTGAAGTATGTTGAAAGTTAGTACATGCTAGAAAAATTAGCATGGATGTGCTCATGGAGAGCCAGAGTGGTGTGGATTTAGCTGTTTTTTAGGGAGGTTTTGCTAGCAGTGATTTTCCATTTCAAATTTCGAAGGCCAGGTGTCTTCTTTGCATCTTTGAGGAGACAACTTGCAGGGCTTGTGGCCTCCTGTCATGCACTGAAATGTGTTCAGGGCACACAGCTTAACAACCTTGATGACCTCAGGCTTTCTGTTAGTAACTAAGAGTCCGTCTCAGACCCGTGACTTTACAAGCTTTATGGCTTTGGGGGTTTCAGGATTTTAGGAGAAATTCTTGTTTAGGGAGTTTGCATCTGTGCATTAACTCCTTTGGAGCTGGATAGGGAGCCAGGAATCAGCCTTGGTGCTCTATTCTATCCTGCCTCCATTCTATCAATAATAAGCAGGTCCACTTGCGGTGCTCATAAAGAATCTGAGGCTATAGGGTGATGGATCATTGCTATTTATCATGGTGGATCTGGGAATCAAGTTATCCATTTCCACTGTTAGGGAAATTACAGACACCTATTAAGCAGCCATGGCCCAGCCCTCTTCTGCCCCACCTCCTTCTTTGGGGAAGACACAAACACACACCACACAGACACCCTCAGGCCACTGTTAACCCCACCTCCTTCTCCACCGGGTGCCTGCCCACAGCCTGGGGGAGAGCTTAGTCTAATGAAAAGTCCCTCCTGGCAAAATCTTAACCCCAGATCAAGCAGACCCAGATGCTTATCAGAACAGGCCTTCTCAGTGGCAGGGACCTCTTCTTCCCCAGGTGGATAAAACCACACTCAAACACATGGATTGTTTTTTGAGAAAAGAGAGATTGGCTTCTCTTTTCTGGCATAAAGTGGGGTGTGTGGAGCTGCCATCTGTTGACCCTCAGCTCCGGCTCTGAGCAGTTTTCCGTCACCCTGGGAGATGGACTGTAATGGCACCTGTTCCCCTGCTCTTTTGAACCTTGTGCTTAGTGAGTAATAGGGAGATGTGCCCTTTCTTGACTCTTCATTATGTGCACTAAAGGGGTCATTTGCTGTAAGTTTCTCTTGTGCCCTGAACGTTTGTTTGTTCTCGTGACTCACCATCATAGCAGCTCACTCCACATCCACAGCTGATACTCTTTCCGTGGCATGATACTCACTCTGTAAGTACTGGCTGAAGCATAACAAGATAATGGAAGACTTGATAAAGACTTGTAGAAGGGAAAAAATTAAAATGAAATGAATTATTCCAAGTTAATGAGATAACATATATCACCACTACGGAGACGCAATGATGAGCACAAGCTATTTTAATCCCTTTCATCATACAAGTTACTGTACAGTAATTTAAACAGACATGAGCTCAATGATCATGCAAATAGATGTAACATTCTATAGCATAGATTGCACTAATGGATCTAAGCAATGATCATCAATGGCTGTTAACGTTGTTCAAAGAGACAAACAGACACTGGACCTGCTCGGCAGGACACTATACCACTTATGAGGTGGCATGAAAAATACACAGAACCTGAATATCAACACACTTCTGATATATTAAATATAAGGGAGAGGGTGGCATGCTACCTAACACATTATTTAGCAGATTGCAGATTGTGGGAAACTCTAAAAGACAAAAGTCTCAATTTCTTCAAGAACGAATCCTATAATATTTTACGAGTACGGCAACGGACCACAGTGGTTGAATTTTATTTGGATATTTGGATTACAACTTATATATATATATATTTTATTATATATATGTATATATATAATTTATATATATATATATATAAAACAATAACAACCACAAGGGGCATTGACAGAATAATTGATAACATCAGGTAATTAATTTGTAATTTTTTTATTTTTTATTGTGATAATACAATTGCAATTATGTTTATTTATTAAAAGACCCATTGTTTTAGAGATAAATACTGAAATCCCAATGAAATGATTCTCAATATAATGAAAACAAAGGCTGGTTCTTTTAAAGGAATAATAAAATTGATAAATTTCTAGATAGACTGATCACAAAGTGAAGAGAAAAGAATCAAATTATAATACCTGAAATCAAAGAAATGATATAACTACATATGTCTGTTAAATAACAAAAAGCTAATAATAAAATATTATAGGATTCTTGCTAAAAAGTTCAATAACTAGGATGTAGTAGAGAAATTATTTGAAAGGCACAAATTTCTAAAGCCCACTCAAGACATATGTAGCTTGAAAAACCAGATCCTATTTAAGCAAATTGAATTCCATGGTAAAAAACATGTCCATAAAGAAAACTTTAGACTCAGATGACTTCACTGGTAAATTCCACTGTACATTTAAGGAATAATAACAATTCTGAGCAAATTCTTCCTAAAGATAAAAATAGTGATTAAAACTTTTCGGCTCATTTCATAAGGTTGGTTATACTGATTCCAAAAGCAGACAAAGGCACCACAAGTAAAGAAAACTGCAGATCAATATTCTTCATGAACATAGACACAAAAATTCTTAACAAATTTTAGCAAACTGAAGGCAACAAAATTTTAAAATAATAGCATTATGATCAATTGAGGTTTATAGCAGGAAAAAAATGATGGTTGTACATTTAAAAACCATGTTTACAGATTAAAATTGGGAAAACATCATGTGTCAGTTTTCTAAAGCTGTCTTAATGCATTAAACCAGAAATGGGTTGGCTTTTATTATGGGGATTTATTAACTCACAATTTACAGTGCTCAGGCTGTGAAAATGCCCAACCCAAGGCATCAACATGATGATATCTGGACTCTGAAGACAGGCTGTTGGCATCTGGGACACCTCTGACACATGGGAAAACACATGGCTGGCATTTGCTGGTCATTCTCTCTTGGGTTTTGTTTCTTTCAGCTTCTGGTTCCAGTTGCTTCCTCTCTGAACTTCTATGGATCCTCTCTTGGCTTCTCTGGTGCTTTTCTCTATGAGCTTCTCTTAATTTCACCTCTCAATTAATCTCTCAGCTTCTTGTAGCTCGCTCAGCATTTTCTGTGTATCCTTTGTCCTTTTATAAAGGACTCCAGTAAGGGAATTGGATCTAACTTCCCAGGATGGGAAGACATAGCTGTAAAATACATCTGATGAAGAACTTACACCCCGAATATACAAATTTATAAACAAATTTTAGAACTCAATAATAGGAAGTCAAACAACTTGATACAAAGATGGCATAAGAGTACCTTTAAAGGGGCAAGAAGTACTTTTTAGTGTAGAGATGGTGCTGTTCCATGCTACAATTGTGATGATGGCTCCACAATTGTGATGATGGCTACACAATTGTATGCATTAGACAACATTCATCAAATGGGAACTCAAGATTGCTAAATTTTATCATATGTATATTATATTGATTGAACTGATGAAAAAATAATTGGCCATGGGTTGTTTTTGTTGAAGTTCAGTGGTGCTGAGTAGTTTCACGGGGATTCACCAACTATGGCCTACAAATCTCTGTATTAAAAAGTTAAATTTACAAATGCTAAAAAACGAAAGATAAAAGGTTCTCTCAGTATATATGACAGAGCTGATCAAAGCTAAACTGACAGTAATGTTGACATTAAGCTTAATATGAAGAATGAAATGCAGTTAAATAGATGAAGCAATATGCTTAGTTTTAGAAGGAGAACATCCCTAGGCACAAGGAAAAGCTTTGTAGCAGGATTGAAAATAGCATATAGAAGCAACACAAGGCGACAGGGTGGCTAAGGCTTTGAAAGTAGATTTTGTTATAAAGTTCCCGATGCAGTATATTTTATGTTATCATTGAAATGGTGAAACATAGGCTTTGGTTGATGTGTGATGATACCAAGAGAACTGGCAAGACAAAGCTAGCCTCCCCATTCTGAAGAGAATGTGAAATTGATGCCTTCAATCTTGTCTGAATTTAAATGGGAAAAAATAAAAGCAAAGTAAAAAAGAAAGAAAACTGCAAAATAAAAAATAAGTGAAGTCTAAGGCAATCAGAAGATAATTTAAGAGCTGACAGTATTCCAGGTTTATGTTACAAATGATTAAAGCATGTTCGGATTAATGCATTTCGCTTGCCTTTATGCAATGTGTGACATGGAAACTAATTTTCAACGACGATGACGGAGATAGAATTCTTTAAGTGGAACCTTATTAAAGACAGTGGAAACACTTTCTTGACTTCCTCAGATTAGAGTTTGAGATGAAACTTATTTTCCAGCAAATATCAAGGGGAGAGAAGAGAGACAACTGCCCGTCATGCCACAGGCAAGGCTTTTGAAAGGTTCTGCCCTGCACATTGAGAGAGTAAAAGGAAACAGACCCTTATTAACTGCTTCTAGCCATCTCCAGATGAGGAAATCAGCAAGGACAGAGAAGAAGGCAAAAACAGTTTTTTCTCATTCTCCACATGCCAAGTCTAATCAGCAGCTCCCACTTTGTTTTCTACCTTGGCCTCTATTTCCTAGGAGGCCAGACACTGGCAGAAATATTTCAATATTTTATATTTTGTCTATTTTTCCCTCTCGTAACTCCAGTTCCTAGAAGATTGCCGGCACATATTAGACCCCAAAGAAAAGTAGTGAATGACTGAGTAAATACATGAATGATTGAGTAGATACATGAATGAATAAAACCTGGAATAATTATTGCGTCTAACTCAGTGTCAGGAATTGACTCGACTACCTGGGAATTTTTTTTTCTCTTGTTGTTTCCCTAAAATCCATCATCCTCTCCTCAGTAACATTTGTTCTTAATTTGAATCACTGTGCAAATGATGTTATAGGTTCTTGAAAGAAAGTGGCTTAAATTTCAACTTTCACGCACTGCTACAGTTTACTCATGTCTGTGTTTCTTAAAATAATATTGCATTTTGTATTTTTCTAAAAAAAGTTAAATGTACCACCACTAAAATATTTCCGGTAAATACATATTAACTAATCCATTTGATCTGTAGTACAGCCAAAAAAGCAGTCTCTAGAATGGTTTAGATGGGTTAGTAAATAAGTTACAAAACATGTAAAAACAGTAACACTTTACCTTATTTTGAGCATTCACATCTGTTTTAACATGGCTTTTGTGTGACTGGACTGAGAAAAAATGTTGGAAGATAGGATAGCTTTGTGTACTGTATAAAAATATCAGTCTGAGAGGAAAATATTAAGAGATAGACCCTTTCCAAATGAAAATGGATTGTGATTTAGGGAAGCATCCAGTTTTTATTCCTCTTTGGCATGGGGGTCCAATGTAATAACTGTTATGAACTTCAGAGAGTCAGACAACTGGCTTGGCCCCCGAGCCAGCAGTCATTATTCTATATCATATCGTCTAATTCTCTGGGGCTGTGAATTCCTGAGGCTTTCCCTCTACTGTTGAAGGAAGTCTGTGTGGGGTCTGGAAATTGCCCACTTCTTTGTAAGCTTTACCCCCGCCCCCCCCCCCCCTTTTTCTTCCCTCCAGAAACTCTCGGGCTTTTTTTCCCCCTAACTTGATGTTTTCCGGTCTTTAGCCACACTCCACATCACTGCCTTTCCCCTGCCACATAGGGCAGTAAACGGCACATTCACAGGACCCTATTTTCTATAAACGATAAGGCAAAAGAGATCTGGATAATAAACAAAGTCATTTTTGAGTGATCTTTTAATTCACTTATACTCATTGCACTTGATAAGAGAAACTCCCACCCTTTGCTGCTGGAGCAAGTCTTTCATCCTTTATCTCTAATACTTTCAGGCTAAATAAATACATGCATGTTGTTGCAGTGTCTTCATTTCCTTCCTTTAATTTCCTCATCGCTCATTTCTTTAAAAGTTGACATTGGTCGGTACTCCAAAAAAAAAAAAAAAGAACAAAAGCAACGCTATAATTATATATCCACCCGCGGACCATCTAACGTGACATGATTTCTTCCTACTCTATTTGTCATGAAAAGGTTAATATGCAATCCACCCTCTGGCTCGTTGATTTGCTGCTGGAAGAGCACCCACTGTCTTTTTGGCTAACTTGCATCCAGCGACCCATATGCGAGCCCAGCACATGGGAGCCCCTGGGTGGCCCCTGGGGTGACCCTGCAGCCCCAGAGAAAGCAGCCCATTAAGTCCAATCACCCAAGTTGTCGAAAACATAAAACACAACGTTCACTTAATTAGAAACCTGGGCTCCCTGGGAGTCACGCAGAATGCCACATGCCACTGGGTAATTCTCCGGTCAAAACCCCAAAATAGCGTCAGCTGCGGCAGAAGCCTGGGGAGTTTAATTACTGTTCCCAGCACTCCAGACGCGGGGTCACTGGTGTGTCGGCAAATTAACAGCCAGCTTTGACCCGAGAAAGCCAGGAGCTCCAGCGACAAGGGTGAAACGTACCAGAAACAGTGAAGGTTGAGGAAATCCATCTTGGAAGCAGTGAAGGTTAAAGGAATACCACCCCCACCACCCTTTTACACTGGAAAATGGCTCACTCCTGACCAAAATGGCATTAAGTCACCCTACAGTTGCCCAAACTCGGCAGGCTTTTCCTCGGTTCCGGGCCCCTGGCCTCTCTCTTCCTGGCCCTTCCACGGTCTGGATGAAGCTAGCTCCCGGGCCCCCAGTCACCCGCAGACCACTCCCCTGCTCCGCCCCCCACTGCCCCACCACCCCTTACCATCCTCCAGAACTTCTCCCCCAGCTCCATCCAGTCCTTAAAAACCTCCTTGCCATTTACTTCAGGGACATTGAGTTCAGTTTTTTTTCTGGCTTCTCTTTCTGTCGTGATAGTCCCTTCTCCTTATGGTAACACTGTGGAATAATGTCTCTCATTACCAAGTATGGATTTGCCACGTTCTCTGAACGGGCTCCAGCCCACTGCTATGAGATGAACATATTTGAACCTGACCTTAAATTTTAGTTTGAAATCAATGTTTTAGAGGACGCACATTCCATGTGTTACATGCTTTTGCTACTAAAAGAAAAAAAAAAAAGGGAGTGTTTTCAAGTCAAATGTACCAAATCAAATAAACAACTTGGAAGTGAAGTTTGGATTGAGGGCAACATTGCTTCTGGTGTGAGTTTAAACTCAGTTCATCTAAGCAATATAATGTGCTTTTACTTTCTGGAACTCAACTTCATTTCTTTTCCTAGCCTTGTTTCTTTTGTGGTGCTGGAAACTAATCTCACTCAATTTGGGGTGAAATTTTGTTCTCTAGTGATATCTAATACTATGGAGGCCTATGAAATAATAGAGTTTTAGTAGTGAGACATCTTCAGTGACATTTGTCCTCTTTTGCTTTTGCTAAGATGCGTATAGTACATTCTAGATTTTAGTCGTTGATTCATCCAGTAGAAATATCCCCAGTTCCAGCTGTGTGACTTCCAGGCCTTCCAGTTCTACAAACTACTTCCATGGTTCTGTGGGGAACATTGGTTTCTCCTCAATCTCTCTGATTTAAGGTTGATGAAGGTAGTTTCTGTCTAGGCGGAAGACATAAACACTCATTTCTGAGGATAGCTGACTATTCCCTTCTACTCTCGGGACCCATAAACGTATCTGTGTGTTTCACCCTTTCCTGAAGCTTTTCCCCAAGCACCCAGTTTTAGGGCTTTTCCCTGCTTGAAAGCTACCTTTATCCACACACTCAAACTAGCTTTTCCATCTATCCTCCACTCCCCACACTGTACTGCTTGGGGTATGTGCCCACTGGCCTGGAACGAATCATGGGGCAAAGAAGACTCGCTCTAATTTATGATGCTTTCCTTAAAAGTTTTGCCCGGTCATGAGCTTTTTTTGCCTTCCTTTAAGGACTTAAACTTTAAGGATTCAAAAGTCGGAGGAAGGGTACTCTTTTTCCTTCTTGATAGTATTACTTTAAATAAGAGTGCTAACTGATCCAACGTTTGAATTTGAGGGAAGGGAGGAGCAGAGAAAATAATGATCATGGGAAAATCTTCATTCATGTTACAGAAATAGCCTTCATGAAAACTCTAAAACCCCAAGGCTGTGCTCCACGCAGAATTAACATTATCTGTATGCTGTGGGAAACTCTAGGCCAAGGAATTAATGTAAATCTGAGGCTGGTTAGAAAATAACAGAGTATTCCCTGTCAGGAACTCTTTATCTCTCCCTGCCCTGCACCTTTTTTTCCCTCACAGCAATTATTGCCAACTGACACATTGTGTGAGTTCATGGTTGTTTGTGTGTTTTCTGCCTCCTCCACTGCAAGGTCATCTCCTGGAGAGCAGGAACTTATTTTATTCTCACTTTGCAGGAACTTATTTTATCCTCACTTCGTAGAGAAGAGAGCCTGATATATGGTAAGTGAGTGTTCATTAAGCTTCTGTGGCCATGGTGTGGGGCTGCTGTGGATACACCCACTAGATGACTGCTGGCAGAGTGCACAATATTACAATTCCAAAACCCTGAGATGTTCAAATGTTTTTAAATTGGATTTTCAAAAATATCTTTTAAAAGGATCAAAAATTAACAAATAAAACCAGGTAGAAGAAATACCTAAATGAAAGCACAAAATCACACATGCATATTACTTAAACTAAAAGGGTTATACAACATGCTGAAAGTAAAACACTAGCCTCTGTCTCTTTGAAGTCATAGATGAGAAGAAATGGAGACCCTGAAGCTGTAGTATTACTATGAGGGCCAAGAGTGTGGGGCTCTGGAATCATGTTTCAGAGGTTCAACTGAGCAGGTGTTGTCAGGTGGGAAGAGAATTCAAATAAGGAGGCAGTAAGAAAGCAAAAAAGGAAGGGTAGAAGGTAAGGATAGAGAAAAGGAAGGGACAAGATTCTCAACATTAAGGAAGCCGAAATGCCTTTCATTGAAGGGTCCCTGATCACACCTAGCAACTTTAAAGGTGGCTGCGGGCATATGCATTTGTGAGTCTACCCCATTCCTGAATCCAAGTAACAGAGCATAATTGAATGATAGATCTATTCTTCCTTTGCTTAATTTTTAAACTATTTTATTGTGCACATAATTCATTATAACTTTCTAGACATTTACTTTAGAATGAGGCAGGCCATAAATATACATGTTTAGGGGGCATGCATTCCAGAATATCATTTCCACTGTTATCCAATGTACCTACCACAGGCTGATGGCTCACAGTCATTGTGCCTTTTATCAAAATGTGGATGAGCTGTGTAGCTTGGATCTGCAGCAGAAAACATCTTTATTAAATTCATTAATCAAACTGACCTCTATGTACCTAGTCTCAAGATAATCTCTTTGACTAGGTAAGTTATCTCTGTAGATTTGAGCTTTCAGAATGGAAACGGTTTCGTGAGCTTTAAGTCTGGCACGGGATGCAAGATTTATGAAATATGAGTAAAATTGTCAAATATAATCAATTTCCCTCAACCAAGACCTCTTATTAAGAAATCAAGTTGTATTTAAAGAAACATTTAGAATATGTCAGAGAAAGGCAAACAGAAAAAGAATTGCAGCACATATTAGAGTTAACTTTGAAATTACTAAAAAGAGAAAAATATATATACATATATTTGATACTATCTTTCATTAGACTTATACATTAAGGCATTTATATAAATATATAAAGGAACAAAGAAAATATAAATAAAGAGTAAAATTATAAATAAGTTCACATTCTTCAAAATACTAGTACTTGGTGATGAGTCAGTAAATACTTTAAGCAAAAAAATATACTTTTGAAATATTAATATTTAGGAACTATGCAAAAATACATGTTCATGTTAATTTGAAAAGTTTAGGCTGGTATCATCTCCCCAATGTGCTGAGTTTTCCCTAATCTTTACAAATAGTTATTTTTTTAACTTGTTTTTATTATACAAATAGTTATTGACACCTCCAGTATCTCCTGAAACTCAGTTATTCTTTTGTACTATTCGTGTGCTAGTTTTCTTTATTTAAGTATGTGCCATCCTATCAATGCTGGGAAGTATTGACTAGGTAAATAGCTGAAAAAATTGTCAGTGGGTGTTTATAGGCCATGTTTTCAAATAGGATTGCTATCACATGTCCATATGGTTTATATCGTAAGCTGTCTGTAAATGACTCATGAACTTATAATTAATATTCATGGGATATAAGATATAAAGGTATAATATATAAAAACTTCGGGTTAAATAGCTGCTGAGTACAAAAGATGATGAATATACTGAAAACCACGGCAGTTAGTTAACTTTGCATGTTTTCTAGAAATTGAGGGTATTGACATACTTTCATGGTAGAGGGGAGCCACGGGTTCCTAAATGTGGGGTCACAAGGAAAGAAATTTATAGCTGTTGTAAATGAATTATATTTGTTTACCATTTGTAAAGAGTTTTTTCCCCTCAATACTCAGAAAAGCTATTTTCTTCTCCATTGTTTTAAAAAATATGACACTTTAGTTAATTAGTGTGATTAAATATATTAAACTAGTTTCTGGCACATTAAATTTGGTGGAACAAATGCTAAATAATTTGTTTCACTGAAACTTTTCAAACAGAGAGTCCATGGATTTCTGACATTCACACAGTCACTCAATTACCGGACTCCGTGTCTGCCACAAAAGATGGCCCAGAAAGTGTTCATATCTTCTGTAATGAAAAACCAGTATCAACCGATTTTATCCCCATATGTTTTAATGTAGATGCATTGTACGTTTACTGAAATGTGTAAGTTTAACTTTTGCTAACTATAAATGTCAAACAAGTAATACAAAAGTAGTATCTAAGGCAGGCCACGGGGGATCTGCAGACCCAGTTCTCGCCCATCATACCGGAGACCTGCGTTTAATTCCTGGTGCCTGCCCATGCAAAAAAAAAAGTAGTATCTATATATTCTTGAAGAGATTTCACAAAAATGAAGTAGAATAGACATAAAGGAACAAATTAGAATATTAACCATGAAGAAAGAAGACCTATTCAGAAATGCTTAAATAATGATAGCTATTTCCAAAGTTAAATTGAAATGACACGAGATTTTGGAGGCAGAATCCAAAGAATGATGTAACCTATGGTAGTTAGATTCAGTTGTCAACTTGGCCAGGTGAAGGCACCTAGTTCTGTTGCTGTGGCCATGAGCCAATGGTACGTGAATTTCATCTGCTGCTGATTTACATCTGCAGTTGGCTAGGAGGTGTGCCTGCTGCAATGAATGACGTTTGATTTAATTGGCTGTTGCTTAAATGAGAGAGCGCAGCGTAGCACAGCCCAAGCAGCTCAGCATTCCTCATCTCAGCACTCGCAACTCAGCCCAGGCCTTTGGAGATGCAGAAAGGAATCACCCCAGGGAAAGTTGTTGGAACCCAGAGGCCTGGAGAGAAGGCCAGCAGAGACCATCCTGTGCCTTCCCACGTAAGAAAGAACCTCAGATGAAAGTTAGCTGCCTTTCCTCTGAAAAACTAACAAAATAAATCCCCTTTTATTAAAAGCCAATCCTTCTCTGGTGTGTTGCATTCTGGCAGCTGCAACTAGAACATAACCAAATAGAATACCTTAAAATAATTGTTGATGAACTAAAACCTGGCACTGCCCCTAGGTTTCTTAGTTAAGGGACAGAACAAAAACAAAAACTTTGGAATATATAGACAGGAACTTTTCCTTTTCCTTCCAGATGAAACTTGCAGATAAGAGACCTGAAAATTTCAGCAGTCTTTTAAAAAATGGCAGGCCTGGCTAAAGAAAAATCTATGCATATCTTCTGAATATGTTCCACCACATTCAAATACTTTAGTCAAATTAAATATAACTTGTTGGGTTGGTGAGAAAGAACTTCTGACCAGGCATTCTACAGAAGAGGCAGGCTGCTTCCCTTCCTTTGACCAGACAAGCACTTGGAGAGCTTTCCTGGGCCTGGGGGGAGGTTTTGGTCCTGGACCTCACTGTGGTCATTTCATGGTGCCAAGGCTACTTGTCCACTGATGTATGTTGGTCTACCATACTAAGTGGACATTGCTGCTGTTGTCTTCCCAAATGAAACCTCAGTTTCTCTCAAATGAGCCTAACGTCTAGAATTACATCACAGCTGTCTCCCAGGTGGCCACTCATCCAGGGCATCCTGGGTCAGAGGGGCTCTTTCCACACGCACCAGCCCACACGCCCGTCTCCTCCCTCTCTGGGAAGCTTCCTTCAGAGACAGATCCAGCAGCTGCTTCCCACTGAAGCAATGGCGCCACACCTCTGCCGACAGCACAGTCCTTGTCAGGAGCCCAAGTCCTGGAACACGAAAGGCTCATCGCTCCCCCACAGGAGGGGTAGCCTCAGGTCTCCTGGATTAAGCTCTGCCAGCCCACTTTAAAGGGGTAAGGGGAAAAATGTATCTCATTCTCCTACTTGGAAAACACAGTTAAATTCTTTTCCCAGAGGGTTGTGGGACAGACACACAGTTAACCTAATTGCTTCCTCTCAAGTAACAAAATTTTTTACAATGTAAGCCAATAATCAATAGTAAATTCCTAATACTGGGAAGGGAGTCTAAAGTTTTTTTATGACCCTTGGAGAAAGAAGTTAAACAAGGAAGCAAACAAAAGCAAGTTAGCATTAGTAAAAGTGACTTTGGCATGTTTTCTTTCAGTAAATATGAGTACGGAATTCACTTTTTCCAAAGATAGTTTTCTGGACTGAAGTTTTCCCCAGATTATAATACTTAAGTTCTCCTTTTTGCTTGATTTCAGTATTAAAATGCGGTTGTTGTTTCATGCCAGTACTACATAATTGTACTAAGAAAAGTCAGCATTAAGTCACTGAGTGACCATTTCTCAATAGATTTAAGAATTTTTTACTTTTTATTTTAAAAGGAGAAATCTGTTGAAATACAAAAATGCAATAGTCAGGAAATCAGATTATCCATTCTCTTGTTCGTTATATTTCTTCCCTTAGGAAATTCCAAAGAAGAATTCTGCTGACTGCATTGTTTAGTTCAATTGAGGTGTTTTATTTGTTATTCTGAACAGAAAGTGTCAAGTTGAAAATGTTCTTTTCCTTTTCCTTATCGCTTTCAAAAAATCATTCAACCAAATCAAGTAATTGAAAAAATGGCACTCTTTTTATGTGAACCAAAACTATTTCACATACCCAGAAATAAATGCTAAATTCCATTTTAATCAGGCCAGATCAGATTACATGGAATGGATTAGTCAGAACGATGAGGCAGCACCAGTAACTTGTCTCTGTTATAAAGTTTGTAGACTGTCGCCCCGTATTCTTTTGCTGAGTTTCACATATATCTGTAGTATAGTCTAGTGAAGCATGATAATCATAGTTAAAAAGAAGAAATTAACCAAAAAAGCAAACATAAGTACATCTACATGGCATTCTGTGTTTCTGTATTTAATCAAAAAGAAGTCCAGAAAAGAGTGGTTCTGCAAGGATCCTGGCTCACCATGTTCTGAATTTTGAGGTGCAGATCTTGTCTTGACAGATGGAAACTTGGCTTCAGGGATAAAGTAACTCTTGTCTTTCCTTCACCGTGTGTTTGCCACACACAACCATAAATCAAGTACATTTAATGACGCCTGCTTCTATGAATGAAATTCATGATTGAAGGTAAAGATAAAGAAACTAAATATTTGTATTGTCTGCATTTTCTCTTCTCCAACAAAAAAGTATTTCCTTGCAATATGATGATATATGTGTAACTGAGAGGTTAGGATCTAAGGGATGGTTATGATCACTGAATTACTATATAAATATTCCTTTTTACTGTCCAGTATATTAGAGTAGAGCGAGGGAAATAGATGAAGTCTTTGAACTGTGACCCAGCTGCCTCGGTCTCTGATAACAATTGTATAAGCTCTTATCTTTTTGCCCCTGTGACTGCAAAAACCTTGTGACAACCTTCATTTGTACCCATTTATCCAGGTTTTCAACTTTAGAGTCTTGTGATCACTCAAGACAGCCCCTAACGTTTATTCATGAAGGGTCTTGGGTCAGCCCAGACTAACTACCCCAAGTCCGAAGTTATCCTGATGACCGAGGCTGGGTCTCACCAAAGCAGGCCCGCCTGACATGCACAGTAGCTTAGACTTTCACCTTTAAGACACCTATTCCTCATGATAATACTAAAAATCATGTCCTTCATCATATTAAGGCCACTATTTCCTTACATACATTCTGTGACTAAGCATGTAATCAATCTGTACATTCTCATAAATTAAATAACCTGTAATTATATCATCTGAGGCAATTGTGCTCGTTTTCCTAAAACCTGACCTTCTTTTAATGCTATAAAACCATTAGAATTACTGAAGTTCCTGGTGACAGATTTTGGGACCAATAGGCTACCTAATCTACAGCTTAGTAGCATCTAGCAGTGAACTTATTTTTTCTTTGAAACCCCGATGCCTCAGGAATTGGTCATTGGAGTGCACTGGGTAAGAGAATACCCCACCTTTGTCGGGTAACATACAGAAAGAAATTTTAATGGAAAGTTCTTAATATTTATACAAGGAATTTGGAATTTCTTTTAAAACATGCCTTTCCATGATTGGTCTAAATCTATCTGGTTTGGAGTGTAACCAGTCACTAACAAATTTATTAAAGACTGTTCATTGCAAAATGTAAATACCTGTCACAGTCTACAATATGAAGGATTTGGAAAAATGTACTCATCGTGATCCAGAGTCCAAGCCCCTTCCAGCTGTGAGATGCATCTAACTGGGCTGAGCAAGAGGTTATGGCTACATGGTTGATCTATTTTGGGGGGTGTCTGGGATCTGGAACTCTGTCCAGAAGTCAGCTGTCTTAGAGCCCAGAAAACAGCTTTGGCATGAAATTACATGAAATCTTTCCTCTCCACCCTCTTCTAGAACCCTGGTGAATTGTCAGTAATAGTTCTGGGGATATGGAGACTCCAACCTGGTACAGATGCTGACATTGCCTTAAGTGGAACTGTTGGCAATGCTAATGTGTAAGCTTTCTTTAAGTGCTTTTGTGGGAAGTGGACGTGAAATTGGTACAAAAGAAGAAAAAACTAATATCTGCTCTGTGGTGACTGTAGCAAAGCTCTCTTTCAAGGACTCCCTTGGTAGGAGGTCTTTATTGGAAGAATTTACATATATGGATACAGTGACTATTGCATCAAAATTGGGTAAATATCATGATAGAAGCTGGTTAATCTAGATTAATGTAAATGTATTTGTTCCCACATTTGGGGAAGGGCTAATGATCAACACCTATAGCCCACTCCTATGCAAATATGAGATGAACCCCATATATAGCTTTAGCTTTTAAAAGTTGCAAAGTATAATTTCCTAACTGCATATATCTTATCAAAATAATATGAATCTCTTTTCAAGCAATTTATCTAGGACCTTACAAGAAAGCTCACTATTGAATTGGATTCATACTATTTCCCATCGAAAGTTTGACTGAATCAACGTTCCTAAGAGCCTGAAATCAACCTCCTATTCTTTAGACTAATCTTCCACTAAAAGTCGGCCCTGTGAGAGCAAGAGCTTGTCAGTACCATTCACTGCCTTAGTACATAGATCAGAGCTGGCCACGGAGTTAATTCATGATGTATTTGCTGAATGAATGAATACTTTTTGACTGGAGGTGGCCATAGCTTTATTTCACTATCAAGGGAGACAGCCTGGTCTTACATCTTTTTGCCTCTTACCTCACATGGTCTTGAGCTCTTCCCTAACCCGGCCATCCTCTTCCATCATTATACCCTTAGTTGCACCTCTTCCAAACCCTCAATGGCAGCCTCAGTCTCTCCATTTCCACCTCCTAATCTGTAAGTGAATTTCTTCCGACCATTTGTGGACATGGTAGAGATTCCCCAACTCATTTTCCCACCATCTTTTCCGTGCAGCCATCATGCCCCTCATGACCACATTTATTTGCACCTTTGCTCGGCTCCTTTTCCCCTTTCTCCCTTTGCGAGTCCTCAGCCCTCCTAAATTCATGCTTGCATTCAGGAAAAAGGCATAAAACAATACTGACTGGGTTTCTTTATATATTTTTTCCCCACTGTTTGGGGTAACATGTTTTCTCCATTCCTGATGGTTCCTTCCAAATGAATATAATTTGACTAGTCTAATTCAAGATCTCACTGATTTCCTTGTAGGAGTTAACTGGAAAGAAAATAACATTACTTCAAATGAGATTCCAGAGAGGATGGAAAAACAGAGGAGGGGGAGCTTACTGGCTAATTTCAATACTGCTCATAGGTAGAAAGAAAATAAAATCAATATGCCTTCTACAAAAAAGGGCTGACTATTAGAGTAATTTTAACCATTTTAGATTGGAAAAGAATGCCCCAATTCTTCCCTTTTCTTTGCCCTTCCACTATATTTTTGGGTGTAGCCATATTATTTAATTTCACCTATGGAAGATTAGCACACGTAAATCAGAGGTTGGAAAAGGCACTTGTGTGCTTCTTCTTATGGTCATGTGACTTTGCCTTTGGCATAGGGAGATGCTGGGTTCTCCTGCTGGAGGATAGTAAGGCAGAGGTTGAGGAGACCCGTCTTTTCCCCAGTCGACAGCCAGCATATCTGCACAGACGCAAGCAAGTCCAGATTACCACAGAGAAACTGCCCAACCAAGATCAATGGTCTTCAAAATTGTGAGCAAAGCAGTGGTTTATTGATTTAAACACTGAGATGGGATGTTTTGTTATCAAGCTTAATAGTGGACATTTAAAAATATACAATAATTGTTTAAAAAATGCAAACCTCTGCAAATGCTAAAAGATTATATCGAGCACAGAGAGCAAGAAAGAATATATAAAACATGATACAAAATGAAAATCCATCTGTGTGCATTTAACACCCAGATGAAAGATTTGAGATGAAATGCATTATTCATATCAACTTTTTGTAATAGCTTACATTACTTATTAATAGCGAAAGATTTCAAATTGTCTAATAAATCAAAACACAGTATTGTGTAATATTCAGGATAAACAAAACAAAAGATTCAGAAGGGTTAGAAAATAAAGAATAAACAATGTTATGCCAGGCAAAAATAAATAAAAGGAAAGCAGGTCAATATATAAGAATGTATAATAAAATACATAAAATATATAACAAATATATAACAATATATAACAAATATATGACAATATATAACAAACAAAGCCTATAGTATAGATTTTTAGGCATCATACTTTTTAAAAACCCAGTAATAGAGAATACCCTTATAAAAAAATTGTGCTGTTTTAGAAGAAAACTTCAATAGATCCTCCCAGAAAAAAAAATATATATATATGTATGCATATTTATATATATATATAAAGCAATCACTGACCATAAAAGAATTGCTTTAGAAATCAACATTAAAATCCCTCCCAACAGCCCACAAACCAGAAAATTATAAACAATCTATTTAAATAGTTTGTGTCAAAGTGACATGCAGAAGACGATGTCATCAACATGGCAATGTAAACAGCTACCGGGAAACTTTCCCCAGAGATTCGGTAAAAAGAGGACAATTCTCCCTTATTCTAAACTCTGGGGGAAAGTAGAGATGGGAGAAAGATCCCATCTCTGCTGACTCAAAGGAAGAGCAAAATATCAGGGTGGAAACTTCTGTTAGGACTGGCTGCTCTTCTCCCCTCGCCCTTACTCCACCCCATGCAGCTCAGCCCTGAGGCAGCAAGGGGCTCCCTCCCACCTCCCAGCAGGGACACAGCTGCACAATCTCTCACAGCAGTGGCCAGAAACCCACCTGTATCCAGACACAGAGACACAAGCCGGCAGAGGCCATAGCAGGACTCACATGCTGGAGAAGGTGGAATACAGCAGGGCAGCAGGGAGGATTTCCCAAAATGGAAGATTAGGGAGAAGACCACAAATCCTCCCTAAGAGAAGCAGGCAGCCAACAGAGACTACATACACCAACTGTTTGGGGACCTGGGGGAAAGAGGAGGGTATTTCACGACCCAAGTCTGCGAGGGGCAAAGAATCTGAGAAAACATGGACAGAGGGTGTATTTCCAGCCCTGGGCCTTGCTGCCCATCTCCATCCTTGAGGAACCAGTGGCTGGAGGCACTACCTTTGCCTGGGGGATGGCTGCAGATGGGGCAGCTGGGGGAATCTGCCCCTGATAGTGAAGTGGGGGACACAGCCCCGCAATGAGCCAGACTTTGGTGCAGCGAGTTCCAGATGCCGCCTGGGGTCCAGGAGGTAGACAGGCTCTGAGGACCGTTCAGTCTCTGAGCTGCATCCCCTGCAGCAGCCAGAGAGTGCAGGGAACCAAAGACCTTTCAGAGCTTCTCCAGCTCATCTCCCAGGCCCATTAGAGCTGGTTCACGTCCCCTGCATGGGAACCCAACTCTGCCTTGGCTGAAACATACAGATGACCCAGCTGTGAGAGCAGTGCCCTAAAACAAACCCAGGTACTGCTGTCTGGCAAAAAGCAGAGCAACCCAGGGCTGGCTGCTGGCTGAGGAAGCTGAACCTCTCATCAGCCGGGCCTTTCCACACTGGAGCCTGGGAAGTACCAGGCACACGGCGCCCACAGACAGGGTTTCAGCCGAACTGCACAGTGCCAGCCCCTGCCCCCATATTTATTTATTTACTTTTATTAGAGAGATTGTAGGATTACAGAAAATCATGCATAAAATATAGAATTCTCATTTAATACCTAAGTAACACCTTACATTAGTGTGGTGCATTTGATACAATATTTATGAAAGAATGTTTGTATGATTTTATGTTTAACTATAGTTAACATAATTAAAAAATACATATTATTTACAATAGGGTTCACTGTTTATGCTGTACCTTTTTCTGCTTTTTTTTTTTTTCACATGGTCAGGCACTGGGAATTGAACCCAGGTCTCCAGCATGGCAGGCGAGAATTCTGCCACTGAGCCACCATCACACCACCCCCTGCTTTTTTTTAATGTAATTTTATTGAAATATTTTCACACACTATGTAATCCACCCAAAGTATCACAGTATCATCATATAGTTGTGCATTCACCACCACAATCAATGTTAGAACATTTTCATTACTACAAAAAATATTAAAATGAAATAAAAATAAAAAAGAACATCCAGAACATCCCATACCCCTTATTCCCCATTATTTATTTATTTTTGTCTCTATTTTTTTATTCATCTAACTATACACTGATTAAAGGAACTGCCAGTCACAAGTTTGTCACAGTCGCATGATCACACAATGAAAGTACATTGTTCCACAATCACCATCAAGAATCAAGGCTACTGGATTACAGTCCAACAGTTTAAAATATTTCCTTCTAGCAATACTAACACACTAAAAACTAAAAAGGAATACCTATATAATGCATAAGAACAACTTCCAGAATGACTTCTTGACCCTATTTGAAATCTCTTAGCCGTTGAACCTTTATTTTCTCCCAATTCTTTTCCCCCTTTTGGTCAAGAAGGCTTTCTCAATCCCATAATGCCAGGGCCCAGCTCATCCCTGGAGGTCATGTCCAACGTTGCTGGGGAGATGTACCCGTGGGATTCACGTCCCACATGGTGGGGAGGGTAATGAGTTCACCAGCCTAATAATAAATATTTAAAAATGCACAATAACCATTTTAAAAAATGAGTTTACCTGCCAAGTTTGCTTAAGAGAGAGGCCACTTCTGAGCAGCAAAAGAGGTTCTCTGGGAGTGACTCTGAGGCATATTTTTATGTGGGTTGGACTTCTCCTTTGCAGGAATAAGTTTCATCAGGGCAAGCCCCTAGATCAAGGGCTTGGCTTGTTAAGTTGTGAGTCCCGAATGGTTGAGAGGATATCAGGAATTTCTCAGGTGAGGAAGATTAATATTTTCACATTTTTTCCCAAGTCCCTAGACACAAATAGACATTTACATACTGGTGCTTATAGTGGTATTATTCAAGATTTGCAATGGGTAGAGGTGGCCTAAGGGTACTTTGATGGATGAACTGAAGGGCGAACCGTGGTGAATACATAGAAAGGAAATACTGAACAGCTGCAGAAAGGAAGGAAAGCATGAGGAACCCAACAAGGTAAAGGAACCTTGAGGGCAAAACCAGAAATGAAAGAGCAAATATTGCATAGTCTCCCTAATATAAACTAACTAATATGAGCAAACTCTGAGAATTAAATTTGAGAGCATAATTTATCAGGAGATAGAAAGTAGGCAGAAAAAAAAAAAAGAAAGTAGGCAGAGATTGAGCAATCAATGATTAAAGCATACAGAATGTTTTGTAATACTCATTATAAAGGTTCCTGGATTGTAAACTCTTACAGCAATTACATTTATTCCTGAGTTTTAACTGTGATCTCTAAATTCTGAGATGGTATGCTCTTTGTGTATAACCTG
Organism: Tamandua tetradactyla; assembly: GCF_023851605.1. Classification (NCBI taxonomy): domain Eukaryota; kingdom Metazoa; phylum Chordata; class Mammalia; order Pilosa; family Myrmecophagidae; genus Tamandua; species Tamandua tetradactyla. The sequence continues at coordinate 42,966,988 of NC_135348.1, read as the reverse complement.
GTAGTTACCTGAAACCTTAGTATCTGTGTGACCTCTGAGACTCAGAGTTAAGAGTTCCAAAGCTCTGAAAACCAGTATTATTCCACACGACAGTGGGTAAAGAAGCTGAAAAAGAGGTCAGACTTCAATTAAAGATAGGAATGAAGCTGAACTGGTTGGGCTTAAGGTAAATCAGAATACAGGGTAAAGGATGATACTGACTATATTTTGAAACTTCAACATCTGTGTGAGAGAACAGAAAGAGATGTTTATTTTCAAAACTTAAATTTTCTGTAGCACACTATCTAATTTAACCAATCCCATCAGTGTATTTAAATAATCTAATTACAATGAACCTAGAATAACAAATGAGATCTTGTTATTCTGTACAGGTTATTGTAATACCATGATACATTCCAGAGTATCTTGGACAGAAAATAAAAAAAAATATTTGCAAATGTCCTTGTGGAACCATTAACCTTCCTCACCTGGGGAATTCCTGATAGCCTCTTAAGCATTATAGACTCACAATTTAATAAGTCAAGCCCTTATTATAGTCCTAATGAAAGATTTTTGTAAAGGCAAAGCTAAGCCTACTTGTAATTATGTCTAAGAGTCAACCCCACAGTACCTCTTTTGTTGCTCAGATGTGGCCTCTGTCTCTAAGTCAAGCACTGCAAATAAACTCACTACCTCCCCCACTGCCCCTTCGTAGAATATGAAGTGTGAGTCTCTATGGCAACATGGGATATGACTCCCAAGGATATGCCTGGCCCTAGCCTCATGGATTGAGAAAGCCTTCTTGATCAAAAGGAGGAAAGAAATGAAACAAAATCAAATTTCAGTGGCTAAGAGATTTCAAATAGAGTTGAAAGGTCATTCTGGAAATTACCCTTTTGAAAGCCTCAGTCACACATTGCAAATAGCCATAGCATGCCGATTCTCAACTAATTAGAGTACACCTGAAAACGCTAAGGAATACCCTTGGGTCTATCCTATCTAAGACTCCATAAAAATTCTACATAATAATTTTAAGTTTTCAGAAACTTTAGACCTCCAGATTTTTCCTCTGACAATTAATCCCTGAAACCCAGAGGTATCCTTTTTTTCAAGGTGTCATAGTCAGGTTCATGTTGTCAACTTCGCCAGGTGGTGGTGCCTGGTTGTCTGCTTGGGCAAGTGCTGGCTTGTCTGTTGTTATGAGGACATTGCATGGACTTACATCATGACCACGTTGGCGGCATCCACGGCTGATTGCATTTGTAATCAGCTAAGAGGAATATCTTCTGCAATGAGTGATGCACTGGAAGGCTCTTCAGGAAGATTCAGAAGAGACAATCACGCTGCCTGCTCCAGTTGGTGAACATCTCCTGAGAGTTTCTTGAGGACCATCAGTGGAGTTAACAGCTTGCGGCCTGCCCTACAGATCCTGGACTCCTACGTCCCCATGGTTGTGTGAGACATTTAAATATTTTGTATTTACAGATCTCTCCTGCTGATTCTCTCTCTCTAGGGAACCCTAGCTAATTCACAAGGACATCAATCAGGTTCACTCCTGTACCATGTAAGGATGACACCCCTTTCCAGTTAAAGAAGCTAAAGTAGTCATTGTTCAGATATCCCTGAAGACTGGAAGATCAAATGAGAGGGACGAGGTGTACCTGAGCAAATGTTTGTGACTACTGAACCATTATATGATTGTTTCTTTTTAGCTTCCAGTGTATTGGAACAGCTGGAAGGAAATACCTAAAGTTTTTGAACTGTAATCTAGTAGGCTCGATCTTTGATAATGATTATATAATTATGTAGCTTTTATCAGGTGATCATGTGATTGTACAAACTTGTGACATACACTCCCTTTATTTGGTGTGTGGGTAGATAAGTAACAAAATAAAAATAATAGGTTAGGAATATGGGGAAAAATAACCCTATGAAAACCATGGACAATACTCATAGTACTACTTTAATAATCTTTCATCAATTGTAACAAGTGTAACTATGATTACAAAATGGTTGAATTAAAAAAAAATGTTATCATCAGCTGTAACAATTTTTCCACCCCAATGCAAGTATTGGTGATGGGGTTATGTACGGGAATCTTGTATTTTATATGTGATAGTTCTGTAAACCCACAATTTCCCTAATTAAAAAAAGTGGTATGCAGACCTAAAATGCAGAGATTTTTGAAAATAATGATAATGGAAGTCATTACAAGTCTATTGGAATCTATGGGAATGTATGGTATATAACTAAAGCAGTTTCACAGGAAATTTTAGAATATTAAATATCTATGTGAATGAAAAACTTTTAATTAAACATAAAACATAATCCAACTTTCTTCTTAAAGAAATATTAAAAAAAAAACAAGGGAAAACCATTATAGAATTAATAATGGTAAAAGCTAATATAAATAAATGCAAAAAACAGCAAATAAATAATTTCCAATCCTGATTCTTTAGAGAAAAAGAAGAAAGAACAAAATTTACAAAGAACTATCTAATTCAATTAAAAAGTTGTTGGAGAAGAAAGAGCAAGAGCAAAGCATGGAAATACGCAACTAGAAATGACAACAGGAAATAACTATTGAAATAAGAGAAATTAAAAAAATGATAAGAGTCTAACTATAAGCAACTGGAAACTCAATTAGAAAAAAACTGGTTGAACGCGAGATAATTTTCTATTTTAGACAGATAGTTGGTAGATATAGAAAGACAAACAGACAGATAGATAGGTGATAGAGCCTATACAGATTAATTGACACAGAAGAAATGAAAGTTTATTGAAAAGACCAAGTGGGCATATACATTTCTGGTTAGCATTGTGTTCCATGTAGGTTATGAGGTTGAATTATTTAGCAGCTGTGCAAATTTTCTACAACTTATTATAATCTTCAAATACTATTTTAGATTCACCTATTACTAATTTAATTTTATTGTATTTGCAATCTATATCTTGAAGCTCTTTTACTTTATACACAATAATCTTGAATTCTTATGTATTCCTGTAGAATTGACTCTACATTTTGAAATGTTTCGTTCATCTCTAGTAATATGCCTGGTCTTAAGTCTTTTTTGCCTAAAAGCAATACAATAGTGATTTTTTTATATGTATGGTAAAGAATTTTCAATATTTTGATCCTAGTTTATATCCTTTTAGTTAGACTTATATTTCTTATAACATAATATAATTTTTTAAATGTAGTATGTCAGGGTCACATTTCATTATTTTTTCATGTGAGTATCCCATTATTGCAGCACCATTTGTTGAATTTTTGTTTGTTTGTTTTGCTTGTTTGTTTCTTTGGGGGAAGTGCTTGGGCCAGGATTCGAACCCGGGTCTCTTGCATAACAGGTGAGAATTCTACCACTGAACTACCTTGCACCCCCTATAATTGGGTTTTGAAACTTTTATTGAGTCTGACAAATTTTGCCTTTTAATTGTATGTTTAGTCTGCTTATATGTACTTCAATTCCTGATACAGTTACATTTAATGATGCCATTTAGCTATTTGTTCCATCTGTTCTTTATTTCTTTATCTCTCCTTTCATGCCTTTTTTAGAATAGAGTTTCTTTATTCCATCTCTTCTTTATTCTATTTTAGTTATACATTCGCATGCAATTCTTTTAGTGCTTCTCTAGAAATAGCAATACGAAACCTTAACCTTCTTTAAAAATTCATGTTTAAAAGATAGTTGAAGCAGCTCCAGGTATTTCTGCTGGTATTACCTGGTTAAAATATTTAGAATACTGGTGCATATAGATAAGTACTTGTGTACAATTGATCAAGTGGAATAAATGTGATAACAACCATACCTATAACAAAAACAAAATCAACAATGCCCCAAAACTTTTATGACATGTTTAGGGAAATCTGAAATACACTGGATATGTGATGATGTTTCATGGCTTGTGACTAATCATATACCTATGATAATAGTATTTTTGATTTTATAAAAAGTATCCAGATCTTTTAGAGCTGCCTTTTGAAGTACTTACTAATGAAAAGGTGTAATTCCTAGAATAGTCCAACGTGACCCAGTGGGTTATTTTGGACCTTTCGAATGAGGTGATGGGCTGATGCATTCTCTCCATTCACAGCTCCGTGCCCCTCCCACTAATGGTAGTTATATTTGTGGGCATTTATTGACTTCTTAGCAAGTACTAGGGTAAGATATATAGGAAATCATCCATGAGTTTTGATTGATTAAATTGCAAAAGTCAGATCTTCCTCACAGGAAAGAATAAAAGAAATGAGAGAGAAAAGTAGGAAAAATCAGAGCCAGCAGTATTCTATGGAACTGAGGCAGAGAACCATGAAATCTAGGAGAGAAAAACTGAAAGTGGGGTCAGTTAGCCTGCTATATGTGGGAGAAGTTTGTCAGAAAAATTTGTACTGTCTCATGAATGAAGACACTCTTTGGCTTTATCTTGTTCTGCAATAAAATTTTGAATTTGCTTTTAAAATATTAGTGGTGGTCATATGATAATATTTATCTCGTGGAACATCATAACATGTACAAATATATTAAAACCCCTTTAAAAAATTAACCCAGAAATTCTCATGCATGAGTGCTCATCTCTCCCTTACTTGCTCTTTTCCCTCTGCTGTCATCTTCTCAGTCTAGTGCCTGACATACCTTTCTGGAACTGATGTCTCCAATTTACAACCAGCTCATGTGCACCTTGTTCAAAATTTCTCTTTTACCTGTTGCCAGAATTCTGCCTGGTCTTTGCCTCTCCTATCTGTAGCTCAGCTTGTCACTCTCCATGTGCTACTTATAAGGCAACCTTTTCTCTGTTATCTTTACCACTTCTAATATTTAAATCTTCTATTCTAGTCTCTTATTTTAACTTCGCTGTCCAGAAATTCCAACAAATTATTTTTATGGGCGATTCCACTTCTGCAAGTCTACGGTTTTCTGTCTTTATGAACATATGTTGCTTTGTAAGAACAACATGATGGAGGAGAATACTTGCAGGGTTACCGTTTCTGTGGGAGCACTGGAAGACTTCTTCCAATAAGAGCAAAGAAAAATATGCTACTATAATTGAACTTATAACTCATATAATTAAGGGTGTGTTCTAGATTAACTCACCCTGGGAATTTCTTTTTAAAATAGAGGTACTCTTTTAAAGTTTATGGGACTATGTCATTCTTGAAGCTGGAATAGCACTTTGGGGACTTTATGGTCTCAGCTCAAACACCCAGCCATCTGGATCACAATATCTGGTGGCAAAGGTTCATGGTGACAGGAATCGTGCTGACCCTTTCACAGTTTCAGTGTGACTGCTGTTCTGTACAAGCTGGACTTACCTGGATATCTCGGTTAGGTTATTTGTTTACAAGACTCCATGGAAAGATTTAATAATATGAGAAAATGGATAAGGTGAGGATATTTTTCCTAAATTGGAAAAAGTGAATAATCTGCCTTTGAAGCATTCTACAAAATTGAAAAGTGTTCAAAAGCATGCTTGTTCCACAAAATTGAACCATCCATTTAGACTTATTTGTTGCCTGAAATTAGTACTAATATTTTTGTGTTCTGCTTTGCACTTCCCTAACTAAACTGTAATGATCTGAGCACAGGAACACTAGCTGTTATAGTTTTGCACCCACTGAATTGCTCACAAGTAGTGTAGAATAAATCGTGAAACATATAATGTCTGGAAGAATGAAGGTGAGTCAAGACAAGTCAACTGAATTAATATTTTCTCAGGTTCAGAGACTCAGAAGACAGAGATCAAATGAAAAATATACTAAGAAAAATACCCTAAAACATGAACTGAGAAGATTGCAGTCATTTTCCAGCATAAAATCTGGTAGATGCTTCACCTCTAATCCCACACTCGGCATTCTGTCATGGGTGTCCCTCTAGCTGTTCAAATGACTACTGGGACATTTTTTTTTTTTAAATGACCACAAAGTAAAATATTTAACATTCATCTCTTGGCAGCACGCATAAATCATCCTAATACTTAAATTTCTAAAAATAATCCCAATACATATTTATAAAGACTTGCTCTTTCAGTGCAGGTAACTTTGGAGAAAAGCAATTTGTCTACTTCCAGTGGTAGCACTCCACGTGCAAAGAAGGGTGCATAGTTACAGCCTGGCATGGGACGGGAAGGAAATGAAGGACAATCCTGAGGAAGATGAGATTGTATTGGATGGGCTGTCACAGTTTTCAGGTAAATATCACAACTTTATTTTTGCTAGAAAAAAAAAGCAACATAATCTATAAAAACTCGCTGAAGGCGTGGTTCCCATGGTGAAAATGCATATGTTTTTATAATTCCTTCCTGGAAGGAGACTCTAAAGAAGCAGCCCCCAAGTAAAATACTGTGTTTCCTTTTTCACAGTGTTCTGGGTCAGTAAAGTTCCAGACTGTCACTATTGAGAATGATTGACTTTTTAAATAGTCACCTAATAGCAAAGAAATGCTTTTTAGAGTTCTTGATTTCAAATGTCTTATACTCAGTCCCTCCTCAGAAATCTCCCCAGACTTAGAACCATGTGAATGTTTGAACAGCATGTCTTTCCCGAATAGAGATGAAAAGTCTTCATCCCTCATTCAGGCATAGGCGCCATAATGGTAAATATAACTGTGTATTTTTCTTTCTTATGAGGGAGCCATGTTTTTTTCTAATGCAAAACATATAAAACTGGAATTTGTTTGTTTTATGAAAACCAAAAATACCTTGATTCTCTTGACTAAGAACAAAATCCATTTTTGATGCTGGAAATAAACATAAACTCTTCTACCCAACTGCCCTAAATATTTTTCTTGTCAATCCCAGATTCGATTATTCAAGGGTTTGTGGCTCTTTTTTACTCACAGCATGGAAAGGCCAACAACACTGGCCTGACCCAGCAGCTGGTTATAAATGAAGAATTGCAGATACCAACTCTAAAAGAGTAAATCAGACCCTGCATCCTAACAAGATCCCTCGGTGACTTGAATGAACACGAAAAGTGTGAGAAGTTTTGCTGTAGATCACAGTGAGAATAGCGAGAGCAAATATGGTTGTTTAGAGGAATTTCAAACTTTGATTACAGAAGTGAATTTTAACCAAAATTTCTGGATGTGAGCCATTTCTTTGAGATAAGTTACTTAACTCTGGCTCAAACCTTTTCTTTTAAAACTATTCTCTTAATTTTACCATGCCATGCTATATATACGATAGAGCCTGCTAAAGTTTCCATTTGATATTTTTCGTATTTTTTCATTAGGGATTGGAAAACCACCAATTCACTTTCCAACCTTCCTACAGTACACTGTGTTGCAGATTGTGAGCTCAGGGTCATGAGGAGAATTCAAGACATCAGGTAAAAGTGGCAACTTTATTAGCTTGCCACGATTATATAAGACGATTGCTCAATTAGATCATTGGGGAAAAGTGCTAACTGGGAAAAATGTATATTTTCATCTCCTGTATTTTTTATTTTGCTTACTGTGATCCCTGTCCTGCAATCCCACCCTGATGTATATACACAATTCCCCAAAAGGATGAGATATTATTATCATCCTTTGTTAACACATTGTTGTAGTCACAGAGATGGAGTTGTGTATGGGCTGGAGACCAAATAAATATTCACCTCGGGTCCTTTCCTAGCCTCAATGCACAAAGCTGCAATGCTCTGTAATTTCCCACTCTTTGATCAGGTCTATGTATAAAAAAAAAAAAAAATTGCCGTTTCAGTTTTGGATGTCCTGATTTAAAAGCTCTTTGGTCTCTTGCTGACCTAAATTGGAGTAGGTTTGAGTGTGAATTACATGAGGAAGAAGTGACTAATCTCGGCCACCCATCATTTTGAAAGTTGCAAAATTAACTCTCTCTTTGTCGGTGAAATGGGAAAGAATGAGACAAAATTAAAGAAAAACACATTACTTCACTATAAAATTTGTTAATTGTGCTCACCTATATTTTCTCTTGGTAAAGATATTTGATAGTCATTTCTGGTAAGAACTGTCCCAGTTTTCATTAGTGAGTTTTGCAGCTGTTTGGAGTTTCTGGCAGACAGCATTATTTAGGCCTCTGCAAGACTAAAATGTTTTCCCTAATGTTCCAGTTCATATTGAAAACAGGCACAAAATCTTGAATGTTTAAAGCAGAATTGTTTCTGGCCAAATTTTCAGTGTCAACACAAAGTACTGCAGAAGAAATTAAATTTCACTTAACTTTTTTTTTTTTCTTGAGGAACTCAAGAGAAAAATTTAGGAGAAAAAAACAAAGGACTAAAGGGAAGAGAAAATTTGGAGCAAAAAGAGAAGAGAAGAAAGAAAGAGGAGCAACCACACAGCATATTTTAATCCAAGTGTGTATAGATTAATTTTAAGGAAATCAATAACAACAATCTATTAAGGTTTCACAAGGAGGTTCATAGGAATCTAAATAAAAGGAGCCTTATTTGATGTATCCAAGAATGTGAGATTACACACACACACACATATGAGTTGTAGAGAGAGCTTAATTCTTAGATATCAGAATTCACTTTTTGTAAGTCTAAATGATTACATCAAACTTAATTCAGTTATTTTTCTCTCACAGGAAACTAGAGCTAACTGACCATCAAGGGCAACAGAATAAATTGATCTTAAAACTATTTTTTACTTTGGCCTACATCTCTGCATACATCTAAATAATAATGAGAACCCTTTCTTTTTAGGACTAATTTTAAGATGATAAGAGAACAGATTTTCAGACTAAGTTACTTTTGTATACAGCATGACTTTTAATAAAATTTTCTTGGAAAGAATAACTCATTTAGTACTTTTATTTCAAAGGCATTGACATGGGCATCAATGAAAGAATAGAATAGATAAACATTTTAATGAGAGGAATAAATCTTATTGAAGAGAAATGGAATCTCTAAAAACATTATATTTGAAATTTGCTTGTATTATTTTTCAAAAGATTTGTGTTGGTAAAGTCTTTTGATAATGAGATAAATGCTGTAATAAAAATTACTCTTTTAAAAGAAAAATGTCCAACATATTCCAAATCATATAATAAAGATGTCTTTGGTTAGCTTCAGAAAATACAGCATCTTCTATACTTAGACATTTGGATTTTGAAAATCACTATTAATCCCTTGAGTGTTCTCAGATATCATTTTTCTAATAGTGTCTTAGCAAGGTAATGAAGTAGGTAATTTAGAATATATGTAGTTTCCCTTTGTTTATTAATTTGAAACATATTCTTATGACAATGCAACGATTACAAAATTTTAAGGGCAATTGAAGAACTGGAATGGCACAAGTGATGCCCAGTGAGGACATGGAAGTGGCCAAACTTACATTTGATGAGTGTGAGGACGATGAGACCTTTCACTATGACCAGAGAGGAATGGTCCCATGCACACTGACAGACCAGGATGTAAAGGTGTGGAGGGTGGTGGGATACGGCAGCTGATTGGAACTTACCAATAAAGCTAGGGTCATTGAAAACCTTACACCCTAGTAAAAGGGGATCTAGAAATTATCTTCCTGTTGCTGGAATGAAACCCTAAAGAAATCCTTCTTCAATTGCTGTTCCTCCAGGATGATGTCATAGTCACCATTTGTCACCACTGTGGACCTGCTCCCTGATGGACCAGGGGCTCTAATTTATGATTCTTGCCCCACCACCATCGCATGGAGAAACCTAATCCAAGATATTATATGAACTGTTTCTAGGTTTGTAGTGCCCCTTGATGTTAGGGTAAAACAAATCTAAAATTCTCCAGAGGAGAAACATGCTCAGATGTGATCCCTGGGATTTCCAAATGTTAGGTTCTTAAAGATTCAGGTTTAGCTCAGTTACATAAGAACGAGAAAAATATTATATTAAAAACAAAGAATAGTCCACCATGAGACTAAATCATAAAAAGAAGGAAGGAAGGGAGGGAGGGAGGAAGGAAATCTATTTAACCTGTTCCTTGTAGAAAATGGAATTACCAAATACACACCATAATGTAGATATTAGTTTATATAATATAGTCATTTATAAATATATGCAGTATAATATAGAATGGTTATAGGATGGAATATAAAGTAATAAAAGATGAGGTCAATAAGCAAGGGAAAGAGACCACCCAAAGGACCAGTACACAAGAAAATTAGTCAAAGAGAATTTCTAGAAGATGAGGTACAAAGAATGGGAGAAAGAACAAATGATACACAGATGGGAATTAGAGCTAAAGGCATTCCCCAATACTCAGCATAGAGAGACAAAGAGATGGAAAACCTGAAAGACAAGTTTAGCACATGGAATACAGAGTGGCAAGGTCTATATATCTCTTGCTGGCATTATAGAAGGAGAGAAGAGAGTGAATTATGGATAGACAACATATGCACAGTAATGGCTAAAAAATATCCAGAATTTCCAAAAATTTGAATCCAAAGATAATGAAATGACAGTATATCTGAAGAATAATAAAACAAAAGGAAAATACAAGTACATTACAGTGAAATTACAGAATGTCAAGGTTGAGAAGAGATTAAAAGAAGCTCATTAAAAGAGAGACGTGCCAGTTTTAATCTTGATCCAATCGTATAGGGGCAGCCATTTATTTAACCCTCATTTAATATGACTGGGTGGGATGTTTTGTATTATTTCCATGGAGATGTGACCCACCAATTGTGGTTGGTAACTTTTGATTAGCTGATTTCCATGAAGATGTGTCTCCACCCATTCAAGGTGGGGTTGCTTACTGGAACCCTCTGGAAAAAGCTTTAGAGCCACCAGAGCCCACAGAGCCAGAGACCTTTGGAGATGCAGAAGGAACGCACCCCTGGAGAAGCTTTGTAAGGTGAGGAGAGAAAGCTAGCAGATGCCACTGTATGCCGTCCAAGCAAATAAAGGTGTCCAGAACTCAAACACCCCAGCACATGCTAGCCATGTGACGTCCCAACTGACAGAGCTGTTCTGGATGGCATCAGCCCTTCCTGAGTGAAGGTAACCTCTTGTCGGTGTTTTAATTTGGACATTTTCATGGCCTTAGACCTGTAAATTGGCAACTTAATAAATTCCTTTTTCAAAAGTTGTGCCATTTCTGATCTATTGCATTCTTTCAGCTTACAAACTTAAACAATATGTCACCTAAATAATTCAGGTTGTTTGAAGATTTCTCACTAATAATAATAAAAACCAGAACTTAAAACTTTTGAGAGAAATTATCTACCTACCTGAAAATGTACATCCAGAAAAATAACCTTTCAAAAGTAATTGCAAATTAAAATCCTTTTAGGCTGCTAATGGGCACCTGGTTAAATATTCAGTTTTAATAAGTGGAAAAACAGACACAAAGTATATATTTCACAATCTAATAGAACAAAGTCAAATTTCAAAAAGAAAATATCAAACCAAATTAAGGGGAGAGCATTAAAAGGGGGCGGATCTTAAAAAAAGTGGTAAAGCACAAAATAAGAAAAAGAAGCATATCCAAATATATGAATCATGATAAATTTAAACTGATTAAATATCACAATTTAAATACTGAAATTATAAAATTTGAGTCAAATTAATTCATCTATATGTTATTTATGAGGGACACACCCTAATATGAAAAAACAAACATGGAAAATTTTAAAACAAATTGAGGACATGGAAATGTTAAAAATAACTGCTTTTAAAAACACTAGAAAATTACTGTCATAGTCATGTTCATGTGTCAACTTGGCCAAGTGGTAGTACCTGTTTGTCTGGTTGGGCAAATGCTGCCTTGTCTGTTGCGATGAGGAATTTCATAGAATTAAATCATGATCATGTCAGCTGCACCCACAGCTGATTCCATTTATAGATGTCAGCCAAGGGGAGGGTCTTCTACAATGAATGATGCTCAGTCTAATCACTGGAAGCCTTTTAAGGAGGAGTCGGAAGAGCCAGGCTCTCTTCCTGCTTCAGCCGCCAAGCCTCTCCTGTGGAGTTCGTCCAGACCCTCCATCGGAATCGTCGTCTTCACAGCCTGCCCTGCAGATTTTGGACTCTGCGTTCCCATGGTCACATGAGACACTTTTATAAATTTTATATTTGTGAGTGTTCCCTGTTGATTCTGTTTCTCTAGAGAACCCGAACTAATACAATTACTTATAAAGATAATTTGTGGATGAATTACATTAATATCAACAAATAATCCTTTGGATAAAAAAAGTTATGAGTACAAAATAAAGTCATTACAAATTGATATGTTTGAATAAACCAGGAATTAACTACAGTTGAATTGTTTGTATGTACATCAAGTTAAAGAGCCTTAAAGTGTTTGTTGAAACCACAAAAAAAATTGGAAAATTCAGGCTCAAAGTGTTATTAATGTTATGAAGTTACAATAAAATTGCATTGCAATAGCAGTGGTTCTCACAACTGAAATTCATAGGTGAATCACCTATGATACATTAAATAGCTGTTTCTGACTGAGTAACACTGAAGTAAGCTCTGAGATTCTAACAGCCTCCCACTTGACACTGATGGTGCTGGTCATGATGTCAAAATTTGAGAAGGAATGTCTCTAAAAGATGGTGGAGAAAGAAAACCCTCTCAATGAGGAGAGTCGCAAGGAGGAAACTTGATTGTTGGTTTGGCATCTGTTCTAATTTTCTAGCTGCCGGAATGCAACACACCAGAGGCGGATTGGCTTTTAATAAAGGGGGATTTATTTTGTTGGTTCTTCAGAGGAAAGGCAGCTAACTTTCCACTGAGGTTCTTTCTTACATGGAAGGCACAAGATGGTCTCTGCTGGTCTTCTCTCCAGGCCCCTGAGTTCCAACAACTTTCCCCGGGGTGACTTCTTTCTGCATCTCCAAAGGCCTGGGCTGAGCTGCTAGTGCTGAGATGAGGAATGCTGGGCTGCTTAGGCTGTGCTACCTTGCGTTCTCTCATTTAAGCACCAGCCAATTAAGTCAAACGTCACTCATTGCAGCAGACACGCCTCCTAGCGGACTGCAGATGTAATTAGCAACAGATGAGGTTCACGTACCATTGGCTTGTGTCCGCAGCAACAAGACTAGGTATGCTCACCTGGCCAAGTTGACAACTGAATCTAACTAACACAGCATCAATAACACATCAGTTCCTAGTTGCTGGAAAACCTTAAGCTGGTTGTAGGCTGGAAGGAGCAGGATTGGCAGCAAAGAGATCTAGGGGACAGACACCTGGATGGATTGTGTGATGCACATAAGGTGTGCAGATGTCGGTGTGCCATGAGAGGATTACCCGAGAATATCCGCTACAAAGGAGGTAGGCAACAACCAGTTAAAACATATAATTCAGCCAGTGGTTGCCAGATAATGTCTGTCCTTGGCCACTCCAGCATTTAGTCAATGGACTATGGACACTGATGGTAGAAATGGAAGCTCTGCATGGGCTTAGGTACACAGGCTCCCAATCATTAAGGTCAATCCAACTGTTGCCACTGCAGAGTAACTGACCTGCCAGGAGGGAAAACTCATTTTGATGAAGAATCTTCACACAGCCAGAGCACGCAACCCTTTGACATGTCAAATGCATGGGAACTTCTTCCACCCTGAAGAGAGACACAAACTGTCTTCTTAGGAAATGATGTCCCCTGACATCATTCTCTTTCCCTGTTCCGGTGCTTTTGCCAACATTATCATCCAAGAGTGTAAGAAAAGCCTTATTCATTGACAAATGAAAGCCCATAACTTTGCCTCAGATGGAAGGGCTGATTTTAAGGTAAAATAGACCAAAGGATCCAGCACTCAAAAGTGTTAAGCCAATAGAGTGATATGAGCAAGGCTTATGAAAGGATCAATAGCAGGACTGGCAAATGTTTTCTCTAAAGGGATAGACGGTAAACATTTTACGTTTACATGCCACAAGATCTCTGTCACACGTAATAACTGCAGTTTTGCCATAAAAGCAGCCAGAGATAATACATAAATGAATGGCAGTGTCTGTGTTCCAATAAAACTTTGTTTGCACAAATATATCTTGGATTAGATTTGGCCCTTGAACTATAACGTCTTTATCTTTGAGCTATAAAATCATTTTGAAAATAATACTCTTAATACATTTAAGAGTACTCTTAATACACTGTCCTCAGGAGGTGGTACGTAAACTAAGCCAACAGCTGGTATGTGGAGCCCTGTATCTGATGGTATGTCAGGCCGGAAACAAGCAGTGAAATATGATTGATCTCTCTCACTTTCAACCAAACCATTTACCCGTAGAATTCGTACTGCCAATCCACGCAACCATAAACACTTATACAAGGCGGTGAGTGTTTCCGACAGTTGACTACAGCAAGAGCTCCACTAAAACTGAAGTTATGGTTATCATCTCACTACTTTGGGTTCCTCTTCCTGACAGAACAAATAGGTAAGGAAAAGAGTTTCTACACTACCAGGAACAATCAAACTTGATTATCATAAGGAGCTCCTTTTGCAGGTGAATAACGGAGGCTGTGTGGCATATCATCCTAGTGAAAGCAGCAATGGGAGAGTTTCAGCAACTGTGGCTTGGCTAAAGCAAGACAACACAGAACTGAGACCTTGGGATGAAATCTGAAATTCTCTACAAGAATGCAGTCTAGAACACCTTAAGTTGTGGCCAGGTAAAGGAAAGGAAATAAGGAACAGCAATGAGGTCCACGTAAGCAATTGCATTTGCAAGGAATGCAGCTTGTTTTACCAACTCTAATGAATTACCTCTTTTGTAAAGATTCTAGACTGATATCATCATGTAGAGTCAACAAATAGTGAAAACTTAATTTCAGACAAGAATGGGATTTGAGTGATGCACAGGGTGGCCTGTATCAAATGATGTGATGGTTGGGTTCAGGTGTCAAATTGTCCAGGTGATGTGCCCAGTTGTCTGGTCAGGCAAACACTGACCTAATCATTACTGCAAGGATATTTCATGGCTGGTTGATAAACCAGAAGGCTGGTTGATTAAATCATCAGCCATTTGATTGCATCTATGACTGGTTAGTTCTATGATGAACTAGAGTGTGTCTTCCAAAAACAAGAATCCGATCACTTGGATTTGATCCAATCAGTTGAGGACTTTTAATGGAGAAGAGAGAATTTTCACTGCTTCTTCAGCCATTGATCCTCTACTGACAAGTTCTTCTAGACTCTTCATTGGAGTTGCCAGCCTCACAGCCTGCCCTATGGATCCTGGACTTTTGTTCCCCATAGTTGTGTGAGGCACTTTTATAAATCTCACATTTACAGACATCCTCTGTGGTTCTGTTTCTGTAGAGAACCCTGACTAATAAAGATGTTTTGTTTTGTTTTTAGTTCTCAATATCAAGCCTGAATTCAGCTATGGTTGTGGTGGGCAGCTCTGTATCATCAAAGACCCACTTCTTGCTCATAGTGACTCATCTTTAAATGAGTGTATATTCATGGCTCGATTTCACCACCTATTCTGATAAAAAAAATCCACATGAAACTAGAAAGAGAAGGAATGCATTGAATTATGGATCATTACTGAAACCCAAAGCAAACTAATAATATTGGAACATTTAAAAAGCATTGTATTGGGACTTCTTAGAAGATGGCGCAATAGGGAGTTCCAGGACACAACATTCCCATGGAAACAACTATTAAATAAGGAAGGACTGTGTGAAACAACTATTCTGAAACTCCAGAGGCCAGAAAAACACTGTTCAGCATCCAGGGAAGAGTGGGAGGAGAGGAGATAAATTATGGTAAGGAATTATGGATTGTTCTCTGCACATGTGGGCGCAAGTACCCACCCTCCACTCTTTTTTTTTTTTTTTTTAAAGGAAAGACAGAGAGAAGGAAGGAAGGGAAACATCTTTTAAACATTTTCTTGTTTTATTGTATTTTGCTTCTCCGTTTTTGTTACATGGGCTGGGGCCGGGAATCGAACCGAGGTCCTCCGGCATAGCAGGCAAGCACTTTGCCCGCTGAGCCACCGCGGCCCGCCCCCACCCTCCACTCTTGTGGCAGGCCAGCAGAGGGTCTAGTGCTTGGCTTGCTGCTGGTGACAGGAAGGGACAGAAAAGTCCTTTTCCCCAAGAAGCAAGGTGGCCAGGGCCAATTGCTGAATAGGGCTTTTGATAAGCAAATGTGGATTACCAGGTCCCAGCTCCAAGGGCAGCTATTGTTTCAAAAGACTCCTGACAAAAGTGGCAGAAGCCACTCTTTCAATCAGCCCCATAAAGGGACACAGAAGTAGATATTTAAAGACGCATCACTTCCTCAGGCTGGAGGGCACATTTAGCTGAAGGACTGAATTCACCGGGGCAGGCCAGGAAAGCTCAGTTTTGGGAAACAATTTGAAAATCTTGTGGAGCCCTTCCTGATTCCTCTCCAGGGCACTCTGGAGCTGGCCTGTGCCCCCTTCAGGGGCCCCTTGCCCTGTTTTCACTGGGAAGGACTGACTTGGGAAAGTTTTCCTGGGGTGATCCTCCTCCCCAAATTTTCCCTTCATGCAAAAGCAGTATAAGAAAATAAAAGGAGTATATAAGCTATACAGGTAGACAGTCTGGAACAAATGCCAGCTGGCATCAAACATGTAACAGAGAGAGGTTTGTCTCCTGTGAAATAGAAGAGACAATAAAACTCATGTAAACAGGAGAACTCCAAAACAACTAAAAACCAAAGCCCAGGATAAGACAGAGGCCTAAAAAAACAGGGAAAACCTGCAGACTGCTTCCACCTTGGCTAGACCTTACTGATATGAAGGCAAAAGTTCAAGAAAATCTGTCTCATCACTGCCTGGTTCCAAAACCAAGAAACAGACATCCCAGGGAGCAAATCCCAGAATTAACATTTTAAAATATTAAAATGTACAGTGTGCAATAAACATGAAAACTAACAAAGAAACCATACATGCTGGCCCATCTAAAAGAAGAGGATAAAAACAGAAAACACCGATGAAGGAGACAAGAATATGAACATACCAAACAAAGCTTTTAAGCAATGGTCCTAAAAATGCTGAAGGAGATGAAGGGAAATACGTAGGAAGAACTAAAGATTACAAGGAAAACAATGAATGAAAATTATGACAGTCTAAGTAAAGAGGTAGAAATTCTAAAAAGGAATGAAACAGAACTAACTATTAGCATTGACAACCACAACCACTGAAATGGAAAATGGCCAGGAAGGTTTCAAGAGCAGATTGGAGCCGGAAGAAAAAAAGAATCAGTAAACTTGAAGAAAAGACACTTGAAATGAGTCAGACTGAGTAGCAGAAAGAAAAAAGAAACATTAAAAACAAAAATATCCTAAGACATGTATGGAACACCATTATATGCATTATAGGGGTTCCAGAAGGTAAAGGAAGAGAGAAGATGTCAGAAGGAATACTCAAAGAAATAATGATAAAGGACTTCCCAAAGTTAGCAAAAGACGTGAGAAAGCACCTCTAAGACGCTCAGAGAACAGCAGTCAGGATGAGCATGAAGAAAAACACACACCACCGTGTACTGATCGCACCATCAAATGCAAAGGACAGGGAGAGAGTTCTGAGAGTTGTGACAGAAAAGCGATGCATTCTACACAAGGCAGTCCCCGGTAGATCGGGTGCAGATTTCTCACAAGAAACCATGAAGCCAGGAAGGCAGTGAGTTAAAATACATAAAGTACAGTAAGAAAACCAGTGCTAGCCAAGAATTTTATATCCAGTGACACCCTCTTTCAAGAATGAAGGAAAGATTAGGATATTCTTAGGCAAACAAAAGCTAATGGAGTCCATTGCCACTAGACTGGCCTTATAAGCAATATATAAAGGGGCTTCTTCAGCCTGAGAAGAAAGGACACTAGACAGTGGTTCAAAGCAGCAGAAAATAAAGACCTGTAGTAAAGCTGACCATCTGGGTGACTATAAATGCCAGACTATTGCATTGTATTGTTTGATATTTAACCCTCCTTCTTACTTCCTACAGATACTAAAATGCAAATGCGTAAAAGGTATTGGTAAACCTAAGTTTTTGGATATACAATGTACAAAGATATAAGTGATAACAATACAAAAAATGGTGGGGGGTAGCACATGTATAAAAAGTATATGGGCATGCTACTGAAGTTAAGTTGGTATCAACCAAATAATTTAAGATATGAAATTTTAGTGGCATGGTAGTATGAAGGAAAATAGGTGAAAGAAAGTCCTGTATTATGAGTAATGACTTTAAATGTAAATAGATTAAACTCTCAAAACAAAAGGCAGAGATTGGCAGAATAGATAAAAATACATGACAGACTATATGCCATCTGCAAGAGACTCACCTTAAAGTCGAAGATACAAATAGGTTGCAGATGAAAGGATGGAAAAATACATAGCACGCAAATAGTAACCAAAACAGATTTGGGGTGTCTATACTAATATCAGATAAAATAGACTTTAAGTCAAAAAGAGTTATGAGAGACAAAGATAGTTATTACATAAAGGGGACAATCGAACTGGAATATGTAACAATTATAAATATATGTGCACCTAACAGCAGAGCCCCAAAATATATGAGGTATATATTGACAGATTTGAACAGAGCAGTTGACGGTTCTGTAGAGAAGGAGCAGTAAGAGAATTCAACACACCCCTACAATAATGCGTAGAACATCGAGTCAGATGATCAGTATGGAAAGACAGGACTTCAGTGATACACTAAACCATATATATAACACTGCAGCCAGCGCAAACAGAATACACATTCTTCTCAAGTGGACATGGATCATTCTCCAGGATAGATCATATGTTGGGTCACAAAACAAGCCTCAATAAATTACAAAAAAATACTCAAATCATATAATGTAAATTCTCTGACACATGGAATGAACTAGAAATCAATAACAATGAGAAAGGGAAAACTCACAAATATGTTGAATTGAACAACATACTCTTAAACAACCAATGGGTTAATGAGGAAATCAGATGAAAAATTAAGAAATATCTTGAGGCATGAAAATGAAACATACTAAGTTATAGGATGCAGAAAAAGCATTGCTGAGAGGGAAATACACTGCTTTAAATTCTTATATTAAAAAAAGAAGAAAGATTTCAAATTAGAGACCTAATCTCAAAGCTGGAAGACAAGAAAGGGGAGAGAAAACTATCAAACTGAGCAGAAAGAAGGAAGTTAAAAATATTAGAGCAGAGACAAATGAAATCGAAAACAAAACACAATAGAGAGAATCAGCAATACTAAAAGTTGGCTGCTTGAAAAGATCAATAAATTTAACAAGTCTTTAGCTAAACTGACAGAAAAAAAGAGAAGGGAAAATCTGAAATGAAAAATAGTATATTACTACTGACTCTGCTGAAATAAAAATTTCTATAAGAGGATACTGTGAACAGCTATATGCTGATAAATTTGATAACCTAGATGAAGTGGACAAATTCTTAGAAACACACAAACTACCTACCTTGATTCAAAAATAAATAGATCTCAACAAACCAATTACTAGCAAAGAGACTGAATCAATAATCAAAAACCTCCCAACAAAGAAAAGTCCAGGAACAAATGGCTTCCCAGGGGGTATTCTACCAGACATTCCAAGAAGACTTAACTACAATGCCTCCCAATCTCTTCCAAAGAATTGAAGAAGTGGGGATACTCCCTAACTGATTCAAAAATACCAATGTCACCCTCATACCAAAGCCTTAAAATGATACCACAAGAAAAGAAAATTGCAGGCCAAATATCTCTTATGAGTACAGGTGCAAAAATCTTTAACAAAATACCAACAAACCGAATCCAACAGCATATTAAAAGGATTATATACCTTGATCAAGTGGGATTCATCCTTTGTATATGAGGATATTTCACCATCAGGAAATCAATTAATGTAATATACCACATTAATAGAATGAAAGGAAAAAGACCCACAAGATCAGCTTGATTGATGCAGAAAAGGCATTTAACAAAATCCAGCATGCCTTCTTGATAAAGATGCTTAGGACACTATGAGTAGAAGACAGTTCTTCAATATGATAAAAGTCATATATGAAAAACCCACAGCTAACATGCTACTTAATGGCGAAAGACATGCACCCAGTGTCCAGCCGTCAGGTCCAAGTGTGAAGGACAGTTGTGGCAGTGGCTGTGATGGTGCCAGCAGCAGTGACCTGACTTCTGAACTCCAGAGAAGGAAAACCCTTTCCTTCAATAGTTGAAACTTCTGAGCATACAGAACATTTAATATATTTGTATACACTGACTTCCCTTCATTTTATCTCTTTATATTTACCTACATCTAAAGTCAGTTTCTGCTTCCTGCACTAAATTCTGGCTGATTGAGGACAAGGACTGTCATCCTGCTCGTTGCTTAATTTCTTTTCATGTTAAGTATAGCATAACTCATCAGTTGTCCCATTGAATCTGCAGTACCCCCTTTTTAATTGAAAACAGTTTTTCAATATGTAATGCTTGCTGTTATTGGATAAGACTGATACTGAATTCTATACCTCTTCAGCTTCCCCAAATTATGAAGCTGTTGCCCTTATTTAGACAATAAAATACAAAGCCTGAGTTAAGTAGAAAAGAAAGCAGTCGTATCTCAGGCATCAAGTCATATCTTGATCTGGTGATATGCCAGACCTAAGCACATGCCTGCCAACTATTCATCCCTCTGTGTGCCATGGCTAAGGAATTTGCCAAACATTCCAGGTGTCAATTGCTTTACTTATGCTTGGTTGGAAAGGATAAAAAGAAACACACTAGGAAATACTGCCAATTAAGAAAAATATCTCTTTTAATGGGGGCATATTATTTTCTCCTTAAATTCCACTGGGTACTTAGCTTTCAGATTTTCAGATGTTTTACAAATTCAAAGATGATTTTCCAATTTGGCATGTTTATAGCTTGGCCACATTTGAATATGCACATAAGAAAATATATTTACTGGACAGATCGCTCTTGTTCTCTGCCATATCCTCCTCCTTCCATGGGAACTGCTCCTTCCACAATGCTGACTGAGTAAGGATGCAGGGCTCACTCTGCACTGCACCTCATAATCCACTCCTAGAGCCACACATAGTAGGACCACAGCATGCACCTGACCCAGTGACTGCTAACATACAGGATTGTCAGAGACCTATAAAGTTGTCTGGTATTTAAACCTCTGTTCAAAGAAGGATTATAATATTTATCGACTAGGCCAATTTCTCAGAACTTGAAATAATGTGGTCCATTAACAGCCAGAGAAATGAGAAGACTTCTAAAGCAGAAAAAGTTGGAAAGTTTTGTCTCCCCAAATTAAATTGTCTCCATTCTGTATATTAGAATGAGCTAAGAGATACACTAAAAATATATGAATGCCTCACTTCTAACGAAATCCAATTGAACCCTATGTCTAAGGGCAGAACTCCAGAAGAGGCTTTTTTTACAGGCTACCCAGGCAATTCTGGTGATTATTCTGTCCTGGGAACCAACATTGTTGGAACTCAAGGTGAAGTCCTTGGACCAGCCTATCAGCCTAGCTAGGAGCTTGTTAGAAATGTGGACTCCACAACAGACTTACCAACTCACAGTCTGCATGCTTGCACAATCTCCAAGTGATTTGGAAGCGCAGTGATATTGCTAAAGCATGGCGTTAACATAAAGATTACTGAACTTCCTCAGGTCACAAATCTAGCAAATTTCCAAACAATGTTTCCCCTCAGTGGTATAGGAGGTGGTCTTTTGACTTTTTAGGGGCATCTTAAGATTCTTGACTCTCTCTTTTTTAATTTATAGGGCAATATTGTTTGAAAGACTATGAACTAATCTGAATATTTCTACTTTGAAAGCCAAAGAGCTTCCACACCCCTGATATGTTTATAAAGGTTAAGAGAGGTGGATTTCAACATTGAAAATCACTTAAAGACCAGCTTTGCTGACTTCATCCATATTCAAATGTTATTTAAGATAGCTGAACAGGCTAGCACTATTTTAATACTTACATAAAAAATCTTTAGAGAAGGAAGAATTAGGGATTGGTGGTGGAAATATTGTTAGATAATTTGATCCATGGAGCATTTTCCTCAACATGTCTATCAGTGTTTCCTGTGAGATGTAATGAGGTTGCCTATTTCCAAGCCCCTCAATTATTATAAAGTGGGTAAGGTATAGAAGAAAATATCAACCAATTACTGGAGATTATTTCCATGCTTTTGAATTTCATTTGAATCAGAATAGTGTCCGGTGTTGTAAAAAAAATAATACAGAACCATGCTAGTGAACATTTCCTGGACAGTTTTGGAAGCACAGCATAGCAGAATATAGGGATTGTTGAGGTGGGTAGGTAAAGAAATCCTAAGGGATTAATTTGTAGTAGAAATAGTGAACGTGAAACAATGTGTTGTGAAAGGACATTACTCGGTAAGTAGATTTTAAGATGATAAGACAGAAGCCATGTTCGAATACATGTACTGTGGTGTTTAAATCTGATTAGAACATAAATTTTAATATCCTTCCCATGCTCTCTTTATAGTGGTAGAAAATAAATCTAGAAATATCAATTAAGATCTCGCATGCTATTTAGAAAGTTAAGTGATCTGATTTCAATTCAGTTTGTCTCCCATAGCAGTGGAATGCAGACAAGGTAATGCTTGAGATCATTTTTTGATGTGAAACTATGACTTCTTAAAATTTGAGGGTATGATCTGAAGGTTGATAAAACACTTAGAACACTATGAATAGGAGAAAACTTCTTCAACATGATAAAAGCCATATATGAAAAGCCACTTAAAGAACGTATATTCCCAATGCATCAGACACTGCATTTAGTAGACATTTAAAATACAACATTTCATCTGAAACAGGCTTGGCTATCACTCCTATATTCAGAATTGCATAAAACTCTTCTGATTTTGTTACAATAATATAGTCATCTTCATTCATTATTCTGAATTGGCCATGCTCTATTATTCCTCTATATAGTGCATCATATACACAACATTCATTGATTGGGAACTGTATTTGGGTGAGTATGTGCAAACATTAGACATGGCTTGCACATATTTAGGTTTCTGATGTGAAAGTGTATGTGTGCATATGCACAGATGTACAAGCAACGATGCCTGTTCCTGCATTGCTCTTGGCTGTGCCGTGTCTTGGTGGCATGTCCAGAATCTTCATATTGCAGGATGTATATACATCTCACATTCAAATTAATTACAACCTGGCACATCATTACCACTCAAATGAATAAGCGTGATTAATGTATATATTTCTTTTCCACCTGAAAAGTGTCCCTTATGCATCCGTGCATGCACAATGAAGAGCTGTGTGTAAGCAAAGAAATCACAGCCGAGGCTGCCAGATCAGCTTAAGCAATTCTGGAAAGAAATGGAGTGACAGTTGTCTAAACCAGATCACTCCTATATTTGCATCGTGTCAGTTAATCCTGTTCAAACAACAGTTTTTTTTTTTGTGGGAGAGTGAAAAGAATCTTACCTTCTGGCAGCTTGCAGTATGGTTTGGAAAACAAAAACATATATAAAGAAATATAATCCAAGACAGGATGTGATGAGAATTAAAATGGAATTACATACAAATTGCAAAGACAGAACAAGGGAAATAAGGATTATTTTGATTGACAATAGATGCCAAAGCCTCGGAAGACCTATGACCTGACTTAAAAGAATGTGAAGGGCTTTATTGTTTAATCTTTGCAAGCAGATCATGTAGCGTAACTCTGTGGCATGCGCGATTGCAGTTTTCCCTTATCTAATTTCTGGCTGACCTGCATATATTTTTATCTGCATATATATTTTTATCTCTCTCTATACAGATCAATGTTTATATCTCCTAAATATATTTACAGATAACCCAGAATTCTACGGCATTATCAGTTTTTATCCCATGTTTCTCCCATCACACAGGATCCGTCTTCAATTGAAAATTATTTTACAAATTCCAAAAAGAGTTTTAAAATATTTATACCCTGCTTCCTTCATAGTTTCCATGGTTCAATTCAAGTTTTTGGTAGAGAACAACATTCTCATTTCCCCTAACTTGCTATCAATAAATGACCAAAATCCTGAGCAACTTACACATACCTTTTATTCCCAGTTTGATAAGTTATATTTAATTTCACATTTACTTGATTCCTTTTATGTTGATACTGCATATTATTTTTACTTTTTTAGTTCACCATGTTGTTATGAGTCAAGATTTCTACACTAATCACAGCAAAGCATTCCTTCATGTGCTGCATCCTGTACTTATCTGGAACAATTTTTTAAAAAGTATATGCAAAGCAGCAATTGACATCATTCCATCTATTAGACTGTTTTTCTCAATTATTTGATATTTCATTTCTAAAAGGCGTTATAAACATGAATTGTTCTGATATTGCTCAATTAGCGGCATTTAGAGTGAGGCAAAACTTCGTAATCTAATATGTATAAAAATAGTCCGTCACTTCCTTGTCTGATTTCTTAGGCACTGAAGAGTCCCGCTAATTCTCCGAAGACACAATGTCATTTGTTGCACGACTGTGGCGGCGCATCAGAGACAATCATAGAATTATCTTAAACTATTTTGAATTGCATCCTAACTTCAATTATGCTGCAAGTTTTATCATCACAGATAAAATCCTAATTTTCTCTAACTGAGTTTTGCTTCTTCTTATGAATTTCGAGAGCATTGCTTGTTCCCTTGGGTAGCTTGCCTTATTACATTTATACAGTCTTTCTCACCAATCTTATTTCTGTATTATTAATAATGCTGTTTAGTATGTTCTAAATGGTAACCTAGAGGCCGTATACATTTTAGAAATCTCCCTGGGGTCCTCATTACGACTAAGAGGGAACTGTTGTATGGAAGAATGAAGCTTATTGACATGTAATTCAATCCCACAAGCTCCCAACAATGTGTAGAGCTAAAAAATAATGAAAAAAATTATACACAAAAAGAAAGGCTTGAACTTTAAGAACAGTTCCTTCCAGATTATTTTCTTTGTTTATATTAGTATTTATTCATGTACATTCTTGAACTGTGTCAAGTAAAAGGTTGACAACAAAACCTTAGTAAAAGGTTTGTTGAATAAACTGCACTGTGTCACTATGTACTTGAGAAAGCTAAATATCCATTTCTCTGGGATTTATCGTATAATGGTTCTTTCTGTGCAACCTTGATTTGCAAGGGTCTAGAATGAACCTATGAACAGAGTGGATGGGACAATAAATGAAATTTTGACCAGGTGGCTTCCATGGGGCACCAAAATGTCCTAATATTCTCCAAGTTTCAGGAAGTAACAGCAACAGCAGAATGCTCACATAGGTTCTTTAATGGAGACATCTGTAAATCTGCCACTACACAAGAATTATAAAACTGAAATAAACAAAATAGTCTATATAAGCAAAGAGAGGACAACAAAGGAAAGAGAAACAAGTACTAAAAAAAAGAAACAAAAAGCATAAAAAATAATATCATCATATGGCAATGTACAATTTTCAAATAACATCTTTATATTTATGATATAGAGAAATCAATTTATGCATTTTTGTCAAAAAAATGATTGCTGCATATGCTTTCAGGGAAATGAAAAAAAATCATGGAGAGACTATAAGATTAACAGAAGTATAAATACAAATACTGAATTTTCTATAATAGTTCTTTTAGAATTTAGATGAATTCCACAAGAATATTTGTATTTTGCTGAACTTGTACATAATATTATACAGTGTGTGAAATGATAGGGACCTGAGATTCATCAAAACAAATACCTTCCTTTTTAAGACATCGAGTAATAGAGAAAAGACTAGAAATTATTTTCCCTAAATCCCAGCCCAGTTTTCTTTGCTAAGATCACAATAATCTTTAAGGAACAAGTATAAAGTTGTCAGATATAAAATTAGGTAGAGATATAGATTCAAAATTTTGCAAGTGGCAGAGCACACATTCACAGCCAATGGAAATGGTTGCATATAACGGCAGCGGATAGAGCAGTACTGAACTGACATCCTGGGAGTCCTTTCAGCTCCTCCAGATGTCAATGAAGATCATCGTAGAGGATTATGGTTTCAGCATATATTGTCTTCTCTTCATCAGTAGATCCCGCCATAGATAATTGCTTATGTAAAAATGCTCAATTGTCCCATTATTGCTGGTTTATATCGAGTAGAAATGGTAAAGTATATATAAGAATACAATCCAATACCGATATGTATTTCTACAATTAACAATCATGCTTTGTTTCCTTTCGTTAAAGTTCCCTTCCTAGCAAGCTAGTTATCACAACAAATCAAGAGAACAGAGAGAAAGGACAGGGATGTGACAAGAGAAGGTAATTGCCTGGACAGTGGTTGCTTGGAGTCATGAAATTGCCTTCAGCTGATAGAACTTGCTCATGCAAACCAGTACTGTTAAACCTGTAAGGAAGGAAACAACTTTCAACAGTTCTGCTAACGTGCCTTGTCCTACTTAGTCAAATATATCAGAATAATCAACTACTTACTTGTTATATATTTAATGGATATGAAAACTCTATTATAAATTATCAAAATGGCCAAACTTAGTTAAACTATTCAGAAAAATAGAACCATAGTCAATAATGTAGGATCCCGCCAATTTGATCAATATGTGATTATGTTTAAAATTGTATCTTCCTTGTTGAATTTCCTGTAAATTTAATGCATTATTTATAAAATAACAATTTTGTTGTTCCTAAGTAGTAGATTCTTTCTGGAGCAAAAAAAAAAATTATTTTGTATTTAATCCAATTTTATTTTCCATGTGTATGATTTTATATAGAGCAATCCTTGTTCTTAAAAATACGTTGTGAAATAATTGAACTATAACTTTAATTTTGTCTTAAATAAAAATTTCAGTATATTTGATATTTTCATTTTAGTTTCTACCTCATAATACCTTAGTCATAAAATACTTTTTTTTTTTTTTCTTAACATGGGCAGGCACCGAGAAACGAACCCGGGACCTCTGGCATGGCAGGGGAGAACTCTGCCTGCTGAGCCACTGCGGCCTACCCATAAAATACTTTTTTATTATGTAACATGTTTTTATGTATACTGACAATACAGTTGTCATATATTATGTGTTTAAGCTATTTTGATTAGTAAGTGATGTTTACAGCAATAACATCTTCTCTATTAATGCCTTGTACATATACTATGTAAAGGAATAGTTTCTTTCCAGAACATAATATAAATCAAGTTGTATTTTGTGTTGATCTGATATCATTTTCCATGTTTCTTTCTTTTCCAGGTGCATTTATAAATTACACACAAAGACTCCATTAGAATCGATACATACTAACAAACCAGGCATTTCCATATTGTTGTAATCAAAATGTAACATTAAGATAATATAGCCCAGAGCCACAGGTTTCTCTGAAAAAAACTTCTTCAATACTGCTTTTATTTGACTTTTCTGCAAGTTTTATAGTGCTTCAGAACTAAAACAAAACAAAACAAAACTGAATTTGAAGGTTTTCTTGGAAGTTTAAAGAGAACAATTATGTTTACACAAGGACTGTTATAAATTACTTTTTTCATTCTTAATCATTCTAAGGTCATAAAAATGTAGTGTTTTAGAAATCCATAAAAAATACAGTTCTCCTGCATGTCCTTTATCTTTCTAAGATAAGATGGTGAGCATTGGGTAAGAATAAATTTGCTTTTTAGAATCCACAACTTTGGAGGCAAAGATAGTAGACAATTCAGACGCAAGCTGGGCAAGAAATCTTTAAAGTTAACTCAAAATGGGAAATGTATTGCAAATTTTATCATTTTCTTCTCCAAACTTATTGAAATAATGGTGAACATATGCAAAACTGAATAAGCCCATAACAAATGCCAATATTTGACAGGTGCCTATGATTGGGCTAAGTGCTTAATACTTTTTAAAATAGTTTTCAAAAAGAAATTACGTATAAATCAGAAAACAGGGATCCCCATGATGAAAGCTGATGTAGAGATGAGAGTCGCTCTTTCTGCAGGAGAGAACCATTTAGCTTGTGCTCTGTATTTCTGAGGTCATTTAGGAGGAAGACAGTAGAAATAAGTTATTTTCTGAAAAACTGTAAGAGATCAGTGTGGAAGTCAGTCACTAACGAAAGTCCCTTCCCTCATGCTTATGATGACAAAGCTATTGGCAACAAGATTTTCCACCAGAGCTAAATACCAGGTAATACTCTATTCTCTTAAAAAGTAATAATAATAGATTTTTATTATTAAAAAACAATTAGTTTGAGGACAGCCAAGGCTCCAGTCCTTGGAGGACGCTCTCTTATTTTGATTTTGGAGTTACAGTGTGACATCATATCAGAAAAAGTACCTTCTTGTTTCTCACAATTTATTCTGTAATGAAGCTGATTCCATGCACATCACAGAATTTTCTTTCTGTCCCACTGTTCAGTGGATGAGGGATAGGCAATGGATTTACAAAACTAAAGAAGAGGAAATACAGTCTAACTGCCAGAAAGACTTAACCGAGGTTTTCATTCATAATTTTAAATGTACACTCAGGGGTGATCTGCCATGTGAGAAAAAACAATGGTTGAACAGAAAGAGGCCAAGAATGAAAGACTGAAATACCACAGAGGAAAAAGAGAAAACTTAGGGGATAGAAGAAAATTTAAGAAGTATATCTTCAAAAAGATCCACGAACATCCAATAATTACTGACAAGAACAATGCTGAGTAGTAATCAAGAAAACAAAATTAATGTTCTTTGGATATTAAAATATAATTATGTGAAGATGGAAGTCAAGTTGTTCTTTCTAAATGTGGTAAATAAAAAAAGGAAGAGTGAAAGAATAATAGAAATTTTAACAAAAAGAAATTTAAACCACAAAGCGAATTTGTCAAGGAAATCCAGGTATTAGGAATTCCAGTAAAAGAAACACTGGAGACAAGGAGATAAACAGTATAATAATAATAATATTAATAATAATTAAAAAACTGAAAGGGCCCTTTTCAATGTGGAGGAGGATAACTGGAAAAGACTTATACTTAGAAAACTCTACAAGAAACTTTAGAGGATGCAAAAAAAAAAAAAAAAAAAAAAAAAAAAAGAAACTTTAGAGGAAGAAGTTTAAAAAATCCTAAGTGTTTCTTGGAAAGAAAACCAAAAAACTTTCCTAATTACAAAGGAATGAAACTCAGATCAGTAGGAGACTTTTTAATTAGCAATATCAGAATTTAGAAGACAATGGAGTACTTATTTCAATTACAAGAGAAAGCATTTGAAGCATAGGATTTTATAGCAATCAATGGTAAGTACAAAATTATAAAATAAATCTATTTTAAACATACAAGCACTGGAAAACTTTATTTCCCCAGTGTAATTACTGGCCAAAACATATTCAATACTAAAAGGATTCCAAAAAGGAAAAACATGTAATTTAAAATTTGACTTAAACTGGAGTGCATTTAAAAGAACTTTTAGAATGGAGACTATGTCACAGGCCAAAACAAACATTCTTTCAAGTTAGAAGGGGAAGTCAGAGGATTCCTAGATAAATGCTTCTTAGAAGGAGAAGGGAAGTGATTCCATTCAGTAGATTGATAAAGAGGCTGGTAGGCACATCCAATCATTTGCTTTAATTTTAAGCAAGCTAAATTATCTAGTAAAACAAATTAAAATTAGGAAACATTTTTATCAACTTACAGTTGCAGCAACAGAGGACACTTCTGAATTTGATGCCCAGTTTACTGTCGTTCAGTGACATGGTTTTAATAACATAGCATTTCCCTTGAACCTTTATGTGCCCGATACCCTTTCTTGGTTCGTCAGTGAATAAAGTCATTGGATCAAAACATTAGTTTCCTTTGCTGATTATCAACGTTTGGAATAAGGTATCTAAGTTTATTTTTCTCAAATTATTGAATTAACTTAGAGACATTTTGGAAAAAATACATATGGTTGCATAGCATAAAATCACTGTTATAAAATTTGAGGTTGCAAAGATGTGGAGACATTGCAGAAAAGGATTAGTAAGAATGAATTGTGCAAAAGCTAATTTCTCACCTTAAAAATAGAATCAAGAAATATCAATAAATTCAGCTGAGATGTGAACTAATATATTATATAGAAACTAATGAAATAAAAAATAGTATATTCCATAAACTCACTTGAGGAATAGGACATTGGAAAAGGAAATTATGCCACATTAAAAATCAATTCTGACCAGGGTTTGATTCCGGGTGCCTTCCCAGGCAAAAAAAATGTATAAAAAAAAAAAAAAATCAATCCTGCTCAAAGTGATAAGTCCAGAGCTAGAGTGATGTAAATGCTTTGGAACAATATAAAGAAAGTCTGCACCTATTCACCAAAAGGGCCATTGTATACTTGGGAATATTACCTGAGAACACCCCACATTATGTCCGTGTACATCTGTTAATCTTTAAAGCCACGGACAAAAAAATCATTCAAGCCTCCTGGCAAAAAAAGAGTCATTTAAAAAGAAGAAGTGTGGTTGGCAATAGACTTCTGGCAGCAGTAACATATAAAGCAAAACAAACAAGGCAGTGGTATAGATGAGATAGAAAAAAATATGAAAACTTCTCAAATGACATTTTGAGTTTTGAACCAGCATATGGTTTATATGTTAAAAAACTATAATGCAAAAAAAAGTTTGAAAAAACTAAAATCTTAAAACTGATTATAAACAGAAATAAATTCATTTAAATCCATATCAAATTGATAACATGATCCAACAGAAAAATAATTAATTTGAGTAATATTTAAATACATTATCCTGTATATTCTTACTGGAATAGTCTAAGGAAAAAAAAAAAACAAACTACAAGGCTACAAAGAAATCTTGAGCATTTCTTAGTATTTCTGATGACAATATTGTGGGGGGCAATTCTGAAATTATTTGCATATATGTAAATGTAAGTTAAATAAGTAAACATTGATATTGTTGGGAACCAGAATTTTCACTGTGTAAAAGGAAATGCAAATATTGCATAGGATAAGGGAGGAAGAACCCTCTGTTGAGGATTTCAACAGAAGATTAGTAAAACTTCAAGATTTTTCATAATTATATTTTTATATCTGTATAATAAAAAATGCCTACGAATGTTCAATTGCAAGTTTCCAACTAGCATCCCCCACTAAAAAGACCTAGATTTACTTGGGAGAAATGGCTAATTCCAACCAAGCCAGAAGAAAGTAAATTCAAATATTAGTGGAGGCATGTAGTCCCATGCACACGGAGCCAGATTGAACAGGTTCCCAATGGCCAAATTTGGGGTGGTTTGAGCCTCAAAAGGAACACCAAAAATAATGAATTATAACATTATTATATAAAAATATTTATATTTTATATAAGTATAAAAATCCACAAGCCCATAATGAAATTTCAGAAGAGAGGAAGACAGAGGGAGTTCTTTACAGAAGAATGCCAATGGGTAAGTATAGGAGGAGAGATGGAATTAGAAAATTCCCATATTTTTTTCACTGAAGTTATGAAAGATCCAGACAGGGATTATCAATAGAAATTAAAATTATCAGGTGAAAATTTATTTAAAAAGTTGTTGAATTCCACATTACAAATTGTTTATAATTTCAAAAGGAAAAAGATAGCTCTGCAATAGAGAAATGTAGTGGATACCACCTGAATTACATGGACAAACTTGGCCTTGCCGGTAATGGATGAGGTGGTATTACCAACTGAGATGATGCAACTGGAAATTTACAACACCACCTAGTGAATTGTTTAATTGAATCAGGAAAGACAACAAGGCAAATCCCACAGGCAACTGTCCTAGACTCATTATGAATAGCAATATCATTAAAAACAATGCTGAGTACTAGTCTAGATTACCAAAAAAAACTAAAGAAACATGACAAACAAATATAATGTGTGGTACTTGATTAGATCTTTGAAAAAAGAAGCACATAATAGGCATTTTTGGTACAAACTGGGATATGTAAATATGGGATGTGTACTGGATAGCATTTATATATGAATGGTCAACTTCTTGGGTATGTAGGAGAATTCCTTTCTCTTATGTGGTTTGTGTTAATGCATTTCAGAAGTGAAGAATTGTATTTGGAAATTAATTTGAAAAAAGAACTGTGCATGTTTGTGTGTGTGTGTATGTTTGTATGCGTGTGAATGTGTGTATGTGCGTGTGTTGTATGTGTGTGGAGAGAGAGCAAGTGAGAACATGTGTGTAAACATAACATCAGAAGACACTAGGTGAAAGATGAATGGGTGTTCATTGCACAATTCTTTCTGTGACGTTGAGATTTATGAAAATAAAAAGCTGGGAGAGAAAAGAAGTAGAGGTATAAGCAGTTGAATAAAACTTTGCTGGCAACCAACAGACAAACTTAAAACAAAAACACTTCAGTTCAAGTGGTGACTTCTGAGGAAGACCAGTGTGTGAATAAAAGGATAAGAGACCGTTTGACTCTCTTAAGCGGCTGTAAGCATATACTATTTTAACAATAATAGTAGCAACCCATATTGAAAGAAAAGTGCAGAATATATATGTTATAAAAACAAAATGAAAAATAGCCTCCCTATTTAAATATTTTACAATACAAGCCATTGACCTTGCATAATCGTCTTCTGCCCCAAAATTGGCATGTCTCACCTTATTAGCCCTGCGAATCGATTGATTTTAGAAATGACTATTATTTTACTGCCTGTTTACAGCTCTAATATAGGAAAATGCTGTTCTATATTTAGAGCAAATATTCAACAGTTTTTTCAAATGCTAAGTACATGCTTTTTACATGTACAGTGTGCATAATTATGTGGTAATAACCAGCAGAAAGAACATTTCCTGGCAATTAGAGTCTGATAAAAATAACAGCACTAAAGTCAGATTACCTTTGCCAACAAGCTATTTTTAGTATCCTAGGAAATGTCTCCTCATCAGAAATGAGTGGTATTGGAAATGTTGGCACACAAACTTAAACAAACATACTTATATGTGAATATAACCATAGGAAACTAGGAATTCCCTGAAATGAATTCAGCTAAGAAATTCAAGCAGTCCTTCCACAGCAAATTTTCTCAGCTTCTGCACAAATGACATTTTCAGCCAGATAATTGTTTTTTGAGGTTGGAGGTATGAACTGTCCTGTGCATTTCAGCAGCATCCTTGGTCCCTACCTACCAGATGCCAAGAGTGCACCTCCAATTGTGACAATCAAAATGTCCCTACATGGTGCCAAGTGTCCCCTGGGAAGGACTGCCACACTTGGTAACCTTTGCTCCAGAGACCTAAAGTCATTTTTTAATTGTTCTAAGTTTAATATCCTCTCTTCTGGCTCAGGCCTGACATCTTCCTGAACTATGTAAGTTAGGTTTTGAGGGGCATTGATGCTTTCAGAAAATAAGTCAACTCTTCCTATAAACTAGGGGCTCTTGCTTCTGAATTTCCATGTGGTTTCTAAGGACAGAGAACAAATGCACTGGCATCTTTTAACTGCCATTGTTCTGTGCCTCAAAGAAGACCAAAGGAAAAGCAGGTATAGGGAGAAAGAGAAACATGTGTCTGTGCCCTCCACTGTATGGCATGTTTCAGATCCACGCCAACCTCAATGATGACATTCCATCTACATTACTGTAAAGAACCTCAGGATTCAGTTCTCTGCGCCTAGGAAAATGCTTAATAATATTTTTTTCTAGTTTTAAACAGGAAAAAAACAATGCCACACTTGTTCACAGGGTTACACATTATAAAGTAGGTCATATTAAAGAGGGTCTTAGCAGTACTAATAAACATAGTTTTAAAATTTTACAAGCATTCAGATAAAGCTTATTGTCTTTAGAATTTTGTCAAGTAATAAGTTATTGATGCTTCTTAATAACCATATGAAGTCACTACTATCCGATTTTGCAAAAAAGACAACTAAGCACAAGAGACTCTAACATGGGGAGCCACGTTTAGGATATTTTCAAAAGAAAATATTGTGGAGAACTGCTTTAGATGTGTTATTTCACTCAATTCTCACAACAACTGCATGAATGGCTATTGTTATTTTCCAAGCATTTGCAGATTAGGAAACAAAAACTCTTGAAATAAAGCTAACTTCCTTGCCTGGCCACAAATGGTGGAATCCATAACTCAAATCTAGGTTTTTTATAACTCCCAAACCATCCAAACTAATTGGATCTTAATTTTTCATCTAAATTTAGGAAACTCTATTAAATTGTTTTTAAGACCTTTTCCAGATTTAGATGTCTACATACCTACGTTCTAGAATGTTCTTTGCTAAAATTTGGCACTACATTTTCGGATGAATTTACAAAATGCTATTTCATTTAAAAATAATTTACAGATAAAATCAGAAAATATCATCTTATATTCTATCAGATACTCATCTTTATAGACATTTCTCATATTTAATATATTTCATCTTACTGGTAACACTAGGAAACTCACAATTAGGTACACCCAATATTAGGCCCAAAAGGGAAATAAATATAAGATATTGATTGACTTAGTTTAAATCAGAAATGGGGGAAATGAGCCCTAAGGAACACAAGGATGGATTTGGTGGTTATTATTTGCATGATAATATGGATTCCTTTTACTTCTGTGTGATTCTTTATTGATTAAGAATATTGCGAGACATGATGGTTTCAGTTAAGAAAACAACTGTAGATGATACTGCTTATATTAGTGATAACATACCAAGACACATGGCATTTTATAGATTAGACAGTCTATGCTAAAGAATTAATTTAGTTTAAAATTTTTGTCAAGCATAGAAAAAGGAATTTACCATCAACTTAAATTATTGCTCATTCCAATTAGAGGGCCTTGTAAACATGGCAGATGGTGTCAAAGTTCAGATTGGTATCCATTAGGGTGGTATTTATTATATGATGACCAGTTACAGCAAGAGAGAAGGATGCCAAAGCCACAGGTATTGTTTGGCCGTGTTCAAAAGCAGCTTGCTTACAGAGTACACAAATGATGGGACGGCACACTATGGCTACCAAAAATGTGGTATATGGCTGGTGGAAGATTTAAAAGCAATTAGGTGGCCCTGATTTTTACTAGCTGGCAATTGTAATGGGTGTCAATGATAGAATACTCTTCTCTGACGGAATCTTTGTTAGTATAAATACTAAGCAATCCCTTTTGTTATTGTTGAGATTTGATAATAAATGTAAGTTTCCAATTACTATATTTTAATTGCTTATCATTTAAGAAACATGGCGTACTATATAAAAAAAATCCGCTGTTACGTCATCACCCCACCCCATGGAAGGTGCAGAACCAGGCTCCTTTTGAAGATAATTTCTTAAGCCTTCAGATTTAGTGGCTATTGGCTCAGTCGTGGCTCTCTGACCCCCGCGGCACCACATTTTCTCCTGTTTAACTAGTATTTTATATACATAGTCATAGCACAGTGACTGTAAACCTAAGAAAGAGAAGTTGAGTTACTTCAACGCTGTTATTCTACATGAGAGTTTGGAGTCTGTAACTGCCTGTAAAAGTCTAGGACATTTTAAAGCTGCTAAAATGGAACATAAAGAACTAAGAGAGGGGACAGTATATTAATTTTGGAATTTATCTTGAGATTGTATTTTCATAAATCTCTGCTAAGCTTACCCTTATTTTCTAAACGTATCCTTGCTTTTCCTATTTGTAAATCTGAGACTTTATATGAAAGAAAGTTTTCAAAATTGAAATTAATAAAAAGTGTTTTTTATCACAGTAAGTGACAACTAGTTGAAACGTCTGTCTACATTTCTTATTGCACTTGAGTTTGTGAAGTTCAATTTTGACAGAGATTGTGACAAAATTGCAAATGTTATAGCTCAAAAAATAGAAACTGTGTGATTATCACTCATCAATAAAACAAAACTGTGTATAGGTGTAAGTTGTCTATTTTATACTGAATATTTTAATTGTATTTTTATATACTTCCACATATGAAGTCCAAGAAAATAATTTTTCTCTGAATGTATTTTTTTCCTAGCCCATTATCTTTTTTTATTACATTTTTTTAGTTTGCTACTAAAAATAATTTTGTCACATAGAGGAAAGTGTTCTAAAAATGATCTACACTGAGCGTCAAAAAACTATATATGCCACAGCTGAAATTTTTTAAAATAGCTAAATGTTAATATTTGTTAGAAACAAACTTTTAATTAATTTGCAGGAAAAAAAAAAGAGTTCCTAGCTGATACGGCTGCATGAAAAAGATATGTTTATACTGTAAGAAAAGCATTTCCTTTCCCTGATGAGTTCAAAGAGACACTTTGATCACCTTACTTGGTTAATATAGAGAGGTTACATACAGAGAAAAAGAATTTGGACTAAATAGACTTTTAACTCTGTTTCAACTCCTGAGGCAAAGCACTTCCTTTCTGAAATGCTCTCATGTAAGATAAAAATAGAATTGTTCCTCCAATATGAAAGAGGTACAACTGTTGGTCAGATAAATCTCGTTAACTCTATTTCCTCTAGTGTCGTTGATTCAGAACACCTAGATATATTTTTTAGAAGGATAGTAATGAACCCTATATTTGCCCAAAGGACATAGAAAAGTAATACTGCTGTTGCATTGTATCCCAAAGTATTGAGGAAAAAAGAAAACAACAAAATTTGATTGATCATTTGGACCAAATGCCAACTGCTCCTACAACAGAGTTGATGCTACATTTTTCTTGTTCTATATTTATTGAAAATTGCTATATTTTCTTGTTCATATATTGTTCTATATTGGTGGTCTATGGAGATTTCAATAAACACCAATTTAATTACAATCAAATATCACCTTTATCTGTTTATGATCACAGCAGGTTTTTAAAAAAAATTATAATATTAAAAATGAAAATAACATAATAATTAAGTAGATTCTTAAATAAATGTGTCTTCTTTATTGGACTATTGTATCAAAGACATTTTAGTCTATTTACAATGAACTATACCTAATTTTGTATTAAAAATTCAAATCTTATAAAATCATTCAAAATAGGTCAGATATCTTAATAGTTACTATTTTATTCTGGAAGTAGCAGCTTTTCCCCCTTCAAAAATAATAAAATAATGTATGACTGAGTTCATGTGTGTGTGTGAGTGGGTATGTCTTTATCCACCTCATTTCACATATCAATGAAATGTTATTCATTCATATTTCTTTACATGCTTGTATTTTTCCTCTTATTTTATACAACTTTATCCTCACTATTCTATTTGGAATTAGTCCACATGTCATTCATAATGTATCTGCAGTAAGTATTGGGATCTTTTTATTTAGTTAAAACTCAAAGCATGAGCCAGGAACTTCTGGGAAGATGGCAGAATGGGGAGACTGCTCCGAGGAACTAGGGAAGTGACAGAAAAATAATGGAGACAGCCGTCCCAGCCAGAGAGTGATGGGAGAGGGTCTTCTACACTACAGAGGGAGGGGTCAGGTGAAAAAGTGGAGGAACTGAGACAGAGAACAGGGTGAGCTTGGTCGTAACTCCACTCAGGACAGGATGTGGCACCCAGGAAAGTGGGTGCCTCCCCAACAGCTAGATTGGGGCATCACCCCCTCAGCTCTGCAGTGGGGCGCTCCCAAGAACCCAGAATGAGCAAAATTGTTTTCCCTGCAGACAGAGCCCAATGAGGCGTGCACAGAGCCCACCGCTCCCCTTTCCATACAGAGGCAAGAACCCTGAAGAACGCAGCTGTGGAGAGGTGGGGACTAGGAAGCAAGCTAGGCCGGGCCCAGCACACCCACGCCACACCCCAGCGCCTGCCCTGCCCCACGTCCCACCCAATGCCGCGCCCCACTTCCGTGCCCCACCACACACCCTCACATCCAGGGGGCAGAGACAGACCACAAAATCTACCATCAGTCCATCTTCACCAAGGCCCAAGAAGCCACCGAACTGGAACAGAATGATCTTTTCAATAAATGGGCATGGGAGAACTGGATATCAATAGGTAAACGAATGAAAGAGGACTCCTTCCTTACACCCTGCACAAAAATTACCTCAAAGTGGATCAAAGATGTAAATTAAAAAAAAAAAAAGTACCATAAAACATATAGGAGAAAATATAGGGAAAGTATAGGGCAACAGCTTCAAGACCTAATAATAAGAGGTGGCTTTTTATACTTTATACCCAAAGCACAAGGAGTGAAAGAAAAAATAGATGAATGGGAACTCCTCAAAGTCAAATGCTTCTGTGCCTCAAGGGCTTTGTCAATAAGGTGAAGAGGTAGCCAACTCAATGGGAGAAAATATCTGGAAATCATCTATCAGATAAAGATTTGATATCCTGTGTATGTAAAGAAATCATACAGCTCAACCACAAAAGAACAAACAACCAAATTGTAAATTGGGTTAAAGATAGGAAAAGACATTTTTCCAAAGAACAAATACAAATGACTAAAAAACACACATGAAGAAATGCTTGCATTCATTAGCTATAAGGGAAATGCAGACCAAGACTAAAAATGAGATCTCACCTCACCTATAAGAATAGCTACTACTAAACAAACAGGAAACTGCAAATGTTGGAGGGGACATGGAGAAATTGGAACACTTGCTCACTGCTGATGGGAATGTACAATGGTGTAGCTGCTGTAGAAGACAGTTTGGGCAATTCTTTAGAAAACTAAATATCAAGTTGCCTTGTGACCTGGCAATACCACTACTCAGTAAATACCCAGATGAGCTGAAAGCAGTGACACAAACAGACATTTTCACATCGTCATTCTTAGCAGCATTATTCACAATTGCCCCAAATTGGGAACAATCCAAGGGTCCATCAACAGATGAGAGAACAAGATGGATGAGCCTCGAGGACACAGTCATGAGTGAAATAAGCCAGACACAAAAGGATAGATACTTAGGATTTTGCTACTATGACTTTGGTAAAGGTAAACTCAGAGGCATATAATGTAGAATATAGAGGACTGAGAGAAACACGGAAACTAGAGATGGGTGAATGAATGGTTAGCTAATGAGGTCAAACTTAAATGTAAGGAATGGATAAAAGTGAAGGCTCTTCATTTGCGGGTTTATAAGTAATACTGCCATATTGAGGTGAACATGTTTGAAAAGGGTTGTATAGAGCCATATATCCCACCAATTAACACTACAAATATAAATAAGTTCTCACATGAACACATTAAAAGGTCTGAATCTTTTACCAAAGAGTCGGTTATAGAGGGGTATAGGGTAAAACTAATATTTCATGGTATGGTGTATATGTAACAGGAAGGTTTCACAGAAATATCAGGGATAAATAATTGGGGTGGGGGGAGGACAAGAGTGAAGGGGAGGTTCAGCTTTTCTCTTTGTTGAAAGTGTGCTTATCTGTTATTTTTCTCTTTGGAGAAATTATTCTTGTCTAAAATTAAGAGTGTTGATTATTGCACAACTACATAAGAAAGGATAGTGTGAGACATATATAGTTTACTTTGACATTATCCATGCTGCCCAATGGATGGAGGTGGCTGAAGGATACGTTGACTGAGAAGCAGAGTGGTGAACTGTGGTGTGTACACATGATGGAGTATTATGTAGCTACAGAAACAAACCAAGTTGTGAAGCATACAATGAGGTGAATAAAACTAAGGGACATTGTGTGGTGCAAAATAAGCCAGAAACAAAAGAACAAATATTGTATGGCCTCTTGTAGAAAATATTTATATGGGAGTTGGAGCCTAGATTGTAAGCTCTTATAGCAGTCACCTTTAGTCCAGAGCTGTAAATGTCATTCTAGATTTTGAGATGCTGTGTTATATATGTATATACCTGATATTTCCATGAAATTTTGGGTACC
The DNA here is from genome assembly GCF_023851605.1 of Tamandua tetradactyla. Taxonomy (NCBI): domain Eukaryota; kingdom Metazoa; phylum Chordata; class Mammalia; order Pilosa; family Myrmecophagidae; genus Tamandua; species Tamandua tetradactyla. The sequence goes on along the minus strand of NC_135348.1, from coordinate 42,927,389 downwards.
TGTGTGAAACCTAAGACTCAGAGTTTGAGTTCTGCAGCTCTGAATGTCAGCATTGCTACATACAACAACTGTTAAAGAAACCAAAATAGAGAGGCAATTTCAATGAGAGTTAAGAATGAAGCTGAACTGGTTGGAGTAAAGGTAAATCAGAATACAGGGTAAAGGATCACATTGTCTGTGTTTTAGAACTTCACCTTCTGTATGAGACCCCAGGAAGAGATATTTATTTTGTCTACAATCTACATTTTCTGTAGCACATAATCTAACGCAGCCTGTCTGGACAGCTCATTTAAACAACCCAAACACATGGAGCCCAGAATGAAAATGAGGGTTTGAAATTCTGTTTAGGTTAACGTAATATCTCGATATAGCTCAGAGTATGTTGGGTACGTAATCAAAAAGAATTGGCAAAGTCTCTTGAAGGATTGGAGAAAAAATGTGGACTATTAAACTGTGCCACTAGGGAAACACCTAATACTGCCTCAGACATTAGGGATACTCAAGTCAATAGGCCATTCCCTTGATCTTGAGGTTTGCTTTTGTGAAGCTTATTTCTGTAGCAGAAAAGCTAAGTTACCTATTGTTATGCCAAAGAATTACTTCCAGAAAATCTCACTGGTTGTTCAGTTGTGGCCTCTTTCTCTCTCTAGCTCAACTCTGCAAGTAAAATCATTACCCTCCCCACAATGTAGGACATGCCATCCAGGGATGAAAGTCTCCCTTGCAACATGGGAGATGACTCCCACAGGTGAGGCTGGCCCAGCCACGATGGGGTTGACAATGCCTTCCTGATCAAAAGAGGGAAAAAAATGTCACAAAGTAAGGTATCAATGGCTAAGAAAGTTTAAATACTGTTGAGAGACTGTTCCGGAGGCTTGAAGTTATGGAACTGTAACCCATACCATACTCTGAAATATTTTCTATAACTACTCGTTACAATGTACTTCAAAACGTATTGCTTTTTGGTATATTTGTTTTATTTCACAATAAAAAATGTTAAAAACACTGTAATCATTTAAGCAGTAACAACATTTTTATTAAGCCTGGATATATGAGTGTCTGTGTGTGTGTGTGTGTGTGTGTGTGTGTGTGTGCAGGTAGGTAGGTGCGTTTGTGTGTGTATATGTATATGATGTGATGCATATAAATGCAATTATATACATATTTAAACTGGTGTTTTATTGTTTTTAATTGTAATATAAATGGCATTTATGTTATGTATATGTATATGAATGCGACCAGATATGTATTTAAACTGGTGTCTTTTATTGTTTTTAATCGTACATTTTTTTTCTTGGAGGGGCAAATAATTACCCATACATATTTTTCTGTGTTAGCTATAAATCTTAGTTAAGAAGACAACCCTCGGTAAACTTTGTGAGTCAATAAGCGTTCTAGACTGAGTGTTCCTTGTTTTATTATGTGTGACATGATCAGAGGCACAAATAATTCGTGGGACCTCACGTGCACTGCCATTTCACATCAAACACGAACAACCAATCTGACTTTTACTACTACACGGTTCATAAGAAATGTGGTTACTAGACCTGAAGCAGCAAGTGAGCGTGAAATGCAATATTGTTTTACACTGGATGTAGAAATTATTTGAGGAGGATAAAAAAGAAAGAAATAAAAATTTAAAGGAAAGGGGTGGAAAGTGAAAAAAAAAAAAAAAACCCTGCCTGAAATAAAGTCCCTGAGAAGCTGACCCGCTGCAGCCTATGTCCTATCGGTGATTTCCTAAAATCCTGGTACATGCAATTCAAAAAAGACTAAATAAACTAAAGATTGTAACTCTACTCATCATCTAGTTTTCCTAAAAACAAGGTTAAGTGAGAGAAGCTCTGATTAGTAAGGAGTCTTGAGAATCTATAGACAAGCCCTGTATTTGGATCAAGTTTTGCTAAGAGCTATAAATATCTTGTGATTTGAAAACTTAAAGTTAGTTTGAAATTTTATGAATTCTTCAAGAAGAGGAAGGCTTAGTATAACCTAACTTACTGAAGGAATGCTGAAGACAGAAAGTTAGACTCAGGGAATGGAATAAAAAGAGACACTGAAACTTTTTGAAGACAATAGAGAAATAAAGTGAGCAAGAGGTTTTCTTTATCCTAAAGTGGCAATGTGCATGAACATAATTAAAGTTTATTTTTTCAGTGGGATCGGGTGAGAAGTTAGAGGGATAATATGTAAGGCAAAAGGGAATGTATTCAAATAAGTTCCTGCATGAGTTGGTTTCTAAAAAGTGGCAATCACAAATGGGACTAGATTTGCTTCCAGCATGAAAGCTTCCAACTCTAAAGAAAATACATATATATATATATGCTTGCTGTATGGCTGGGATCACATTTCATTCTTTTCCCATGTGAATATCCCTTATTGCAGCACTATTTGTTGTATTTTTGTTTGTTTGTTTTTTTGTCCTTTGTTTTGCTTGTTTGTTTTTGGGAAGTGCATGGACTGAGAATCAAACCCAGGTCCCCTGCATGGCAGGCAGAATTTTACCGACTGCACTACCCTTGCACCCCTGAAGTATATACATTTTGATGCCTATAATTCTTTCGAAAACTAGTGATCACCCTGGTAAATAAGCTAAATGAGTATATATAGCAATGAATTTCTTTCCAAAACTGAAATCTTTTCAATATTTATTGCATTTGATTGTATTAAAATGGGACTTAAAATTGCATTGCTTTTTCGCTAAACTGCATAACATGTTTAATTCAACGAATATTCACCGCAGAACTTCTGCCACAACACAGTCTTCTTCGCCTGACTGATAGAGATTTCAATTTAATAGTTGGAATGAGAAATGTAAAACTCATTACAATCAAAAACTAAAAAATGATAATTATCATTAGTAAATTCAAATGAATTGACTTAGGGTTGCAAAAGAAGGGAAACTTAGGGTGCAACAGAAGGGTTTTTAACATCTGCAGGAAGGAAAGTAAATTGGGGTGGCAATTAGAAGCTCCCTCTTCGTGCCTCAGGTTCTGCTCTGAGTGGGGTCCAGGTGGGGGTGGCGCGAGGGAACAAGCTGTGAGCCTGGGGTCGTCCCCTGTGCTGGGAGGACGGGCTTCTGGTAGGACGTGTGCAGAGGTGAGTGGGGAGGAGGTGCAGTGGAGGAGAATGAATGTATTGTATTCATCTCTTAAGCCACAGAAAATCACTAAAAGTCTGAGCTAGGGCTTGACTGAACACCAGTTGACCCAAGTTTTCTCCGCTGAGGTCCTTCACCTCACCTAGAATTACATGTGTTCGTGTTGACGTGTGTCCTCAGTAGTTTGAGGTGGAGACCTAAGGATTTTCTAAATTACGTCCTCCATCTGGGACTTCTGATGGGCATCTCAGACTTGGAGCCTGAACTTCGGAAACTGTTTCCTGCAAAGATCCTCATTTTTTGTCATGTCAGACACTCAGATCATTCATATTGTTTTTTTCCATTTAAAATATAATGGGTTTGGCTTCTCTTTTCATTATTTTTATTATTATTCATGTTCCTTTATTAATATCTTCTTTAATAGCAAATTAGAATATACTACAGTTTTTATTGTGTCCGTGTATGAATGTAAAGTCTTTTCACATTTTACTTCACTCCAGAGTGGGACAGCATTAGGGATTTTCTTTACCCCAAATAACGGAGGATAAAGCATTTCACCTCAGTCTGAGCATTCATTTTATTCTCTCTTTAGGGATATGTTTCAATGGCCAGATAGTCTCCCTGATCCTAAAACCTCCCTCTAGGAATGACTTTCAGTTGCTCATGTAAAAGAATTGATTTTGGCAACTCAGAATTTAGAAAGAGAATCTCCTTTTTTCTCCTGATCTCAGTCGAGCAGAGGGAAGTGGCATTCGTTACTGGGAAGGCTAGACCAGCGCTGGCATGCAAAATAAAATGCAAACTTCAGATGAAATTTTAAATATTCTAGTAGCCACATTCAGCTAAAACAGAAACAGATGAAAGTAATTTTAATATGTTATTCACCCAATATATAAAAAGTATAATCATTCAATGTATAATCAATACGAAATTATACATTAGTTAGTTTACATTTTTTATTCATGCTGAGTCTTTTAAATCAGGTCTCACTACACAGCCTGATTCAGACTAGCAGCATTTCAAGTGCTCAGTAGCCAGAAGTGTCTCGAGACTAGTCCACTGGGCACGGTGGATGTAAAACTTGTGCTCCCATTTCCTGGCAGAATAAAAATCTATGTGTTCATGAAGGTATCAGTACCTTCTGAAAATCAAGATTTTCAGTCTGTAAACGATGAAATTAATAAATTAATTTTTCACACGCTAAAAGTTATACTAAAGGAAAATATGCTAAAGGAAAACCCTATGCTATAATCCTCCCACACATTTAATTCAAATAAAATCCAGAAATTTTATTTCTGGAGACTCAAGGTGGAGATATCATTAAACTATTAGATTCCCTTTTTATTTCGGACTCTATAGGATGAAATGGCTCAAAGTCGTTACCTACCATCAAAAAGAGACTGTCTGGTGTGTGTGTGGTTTACAACCTCAGTCACAGAGAAGCTGCTGAGCTGGGAAAAATTCAGAGGAGTGGAGTTGAAAAATTGATATAATTGCCCCTCCACTTTCTAATTGGATCTTAAATACACACTTGGATTATTTCTAATTCTTTCATGAACATGCATGAACCACTTTCATTTGTTTAAGTAGTTCATCATTTATTTTTAAGAATCTAATAAGTATCCAGGAACCAACTCTGCACACGAATCAAAGTGCTTGACAATGACATACAAATAAGCACGTGTTTCCTCTTCTCATTTTCTCCACTCAAGGTAAGCATGATTTTGAACCCTATGTTTACAATTCCCTCATTTTCCTTTTCGTATAATGTTTAGGAATTATAATCATTTTTTAAAAGTATAGTTTATGGTAGATTGTATTATAAGGTATCATGTGCAGACAGTAAATATGGGAATAATTTTTATGTAACTTTTTATTGTTAAGATTCATTCATATTGGGAATTATTATAGTCCTCTTGTTCCAAGTGCTGTATGATATTTCATTGCGCAAATCTTCATAGTTTTATTAATCCATCCTCTCACCGATTCATGTTTAAACTGTTTCCAGGTTTTTGGTATTGTGAGTAATGCTGCAATGAGTATTCTTATAATTCTCCTGCAGTGCATATGCACCTTAAGCCTCTTCAGCCAATAACTCAACACTCTGGAATAAGCCCCTACAAGGTGTCGGGTGTGGGTTCCTGCTGTGTTTCCTTCTTTATCAGACACATTATTCAAGCTCTCCTTGACAACTCAAGTCTGCCTAGAATTCCAGGGCTTCTCAAAAGCATAGGACTTATGAGAGCTACATTAATATTTAGCTGTCCATGAATTTATTGACCACCCAGGGTCAGTGGTAAGTTCATCTTGCCCTGTTTGTATATTTCCTTAAGAACAAATGGGAATTTTACTGATGAGGAACAAGACTTTTAAAATACGTTGACCAATATATGTGACTGGGATGCAGTATCAAGTCTTCTAATTTAGGAATAGTTTCTCTATCATAAAGTCTAAATTTTTCTCTCTTCTATTTTCCTAACTCTGACTTTTTTCTTAACTCGTTCCCCATCTGAGGAGTGTGAACTCTGAGAGAATAAAAACACAATCCATTTTATCTCTCCATGAGATTTCCCTTAAAATCTTCTTTCTGCCAATTTTTAGAGGCTCAATTTTACATATGCTTTCTTAAATAAAGATTCATACTCATAAGCAGAATGGAGAAGTCATGTCACTGAATTGGGAGCTAGAAGACCAGATCTGTGTTATGTTCAGTTTTGGGAAAATATCCAAATCCCACTCATGATCCATTTCTCCAATCCCAGGTAGGGATTGGCCCAGGCCAGGAGCTTACCAAGTGTCTGCCATCAGGGAGGTGTTTCCTGGAGCTTGGAACTTAGATGCACATTTTCTCCCAGAGCAATATGGAGAACTGAGATGCTGAGACAAAAGTCACTTCATGGTCAATTGTTCAAAAGCCAAGTCAGGTAAGAGTGGAGTAAAAGTGAAAGAAGATCAGGAGCCAGGAGAGAAGACTTGGGGATGCCACAATTCCATGGCGGGTGTGAGTGCTCCCCGTTAGGCATGGGTGCAACTAATCCAGCCCCACCAGTGTTATGAAGAAATACGGAAACAGACCTTAACAAGAAGAATATATTCTTACCATCAATTAATTAAGACTTTATTCAGAGCTAAAGGATAGAGTAAAATATTCTTAGCGCCCCCCTCTCGATCCACAGAGGAGAGAATCTCTGCAGTGCTTTTCAAGAGCCATTTCCTTGCCTGGATTTTCTTCTACCTTTTCTTTTCTCCCTTTGAGCTATTCACTGCCACACCCAAGAACTCAACTCTACTTTGTGGCCATAGAATTGATTCAGGGCTAGGGTGACTCTTGCTTTGGTCCATCTTAGAAGGGAGAGGGTGGCTTGTGAACATTGGTCTATAAAAACTGTCAGAGGGTGACACCAAAACCAAAATATATCTTAAAATCCTTTCCCACCCAAGTCAGAATATGCAGGAGCAAAGGTAACGAAGGTGGCAAAGAATCTCCTTTTGCCTTATGTGCATTTAATTTGTCTTTAGGAATACAAAACAGGACAGATGACAATTTTTGATCAAGTCAGATAGCCTCTTTGAACCCAAAAGTTGCCACTGAAGAAATTGTTGAAAAGTAATTATTTATAAATATGGATGCAAGTATCTGATTATAAAGCTGAATGGAAGTAAACGAAAAAAGTTTTTACTGAGGAAGAGAATATGGAGCAGGAAGTGGTGGGGCAGATGACTGCCATTTTTATATAGCATAATAGTTCTATTTGTTTTTTAAAATCATATATTGATAAACATAAACATATAGCAATGAATATCATTTGTATAACGCATATGAACTAAACTTTATCAAATCAAAATTTTGTATCTAGAAAGAAAAGGTTGACCTAATGAAGCCAATTTAGAAAAATTTTATGTGAAAATTGAACAAAATAATGGTTTTTCACTGCCATGTAGAAATACGATCATGAATAGATTCATTGTGGTTCTCTCTGACAAATTATTTTTAATGGAAATTCACTAGAATTGGTTTAGTATAGATGAGGTTTGAGGTGAGTCTCAAGCAAACCTAGAGGAAAAGGTGAGCATTTTAAGCAGAAAAACGACATTAGCAAAAGCAGAAGTGAGAAAATGCAAGATTCAAGGGGGCAAAAATATTAGACCATGTTTTCATGAACACAATTTTCATAGAAAATTATTGTATAAGACTAAAAAAGTGATTACCATTTGAGATAATGGTGTGTCTCTCCCATTCTCATCTCACCATCATCTTATAACAAGCCCTGCCTGGGTCCACAGCAGGTGCTAGCATCATTGTGCTTTCAGAACCGATTGAAGCGGGAAAGCACTGCAGGTTTCCCTTTCCTGTTCCAGTTCAGAAGGGTCTGACTAGTTGGATAATACAAATGTGACTTTGCAGACGTGGTTTAGGACCTCGGTATAGTAACTTGAATCTGTGCCATGCTGCAGACTCAGCCTTCAGGAATCAGCACCAATGACAAATACACTACCGGTGTTTTATTTAGAACCAGTTGGTTTTGGATAGATCCATATTTTGTTCTGGGTAAAATGCAATAAATAAACATCAGGGCCTAGATGATAAGTGTCAAGGTCTTCAAATGAATCAGAAAATCTTTTCTTCAGAACGTGAAAAACAAAAAGCCTGGAGAGTTGCCTTAGCAAGGTTTTTACATCAGAACTCTTAACGGCAAATTATGAGCTCATTAGAAGGAACTAAGCTTATTCAAAGATCTTCCCCAAGGTTTTAGAAAATCTTTGGAATTGTGAATTCATTAAACTTGACATACTTTTCAGAAAGTTCTGATTTAAAAATACAAAGTGAGCAAGGGATTATGTTTGCAAGCGCATCTTGGCAAAGACTATCTTCCACTCTCTCTGGTCAAAAAGAAAAAAAAAAGAATCTGAGGTGTTTAATTATTTTCTCTCTTTTTCACAGGGGATGATTTGATATCATTCAAGCAAAGAGTGGGATATTGTTAACTTGATCTGAGTTCACGCTGTTTTAAAGAAGATACGTAGTACTTAGTTTACCCAGGCAGAAAGGGAAAAAAATGAGTCTATTTTTGATCATGAAGTCATTTTTCAAGAAAATATTTTCAGTTGCTCTTATGAAAAATCAAATGCACTGGATAATTAAAGAGATTATTTTATTGAGGTTATTACAATAGAGTGAATGCTCATTAGTTAAAACATTTCAAGGAAAAGGAAGGGGGCTGACATTTTATGAGGCAGGTAAAGAAGGAAATCAGTGACTAGTTTATGGGCTTTGGGAGGAAAGATAAAGCAGGGTCATAACCAGGAGCATGCAAGTTCAATGCACTTACTCGCACAACAAAAGAAGGGAGGATTTCTCAAACCTTGCTGCCTTTTGGGAATAAAGATCTCAGATACATTTCAACATTGTCAGTCCCTCCTTTGTCCAACATGAATGAGCAGTGGGCATGGCTGAACAACTCCTAGTAATCATAAACTTCCTGAATTGATTCAAGAGTTAGTATCTCAAGGACTCTTGCTGGCCTTGTTCCTGAAAACATCTTAAATCATCTAATCATAAGGACTGATTAAGCTCAATTGTTTTAGGGTCCCGAAAATCAGGCATCTTATAAAGGAGATGCTTAAGATGTCAGCTAGTTCCATCTCCCTACCCCGTATTAGTGACAGCCCCTTCCAACATGAAAAATTTAGAATGGCCATAGCCCAAACACCCCTAAAGAGAGGGATGGAAACATCAAAAGTGACGGTGGAGTTACACAGAGAAGATAGGACTTAACAAATGAATATGAATGCTGAATCATTAAGTCGCTGTCTCTTTTAGTCTCCAGTATCTTAGAGCAGGTAGAAGTAAAAAACTAAAATTGTGGAATTATAACCCTTGTCAAACTCTGAAATAAGTTCTACAACTAATTATGGTGCTGTGCTTTGCTATTTATTGCTTTGTGGTTTATATGTTATTTTTTACAAAAAAGAAAAAAAGAGTCGATTGTGATGATACAAAAATATTTATTCCTTCTAGCCTCCTATATTCTGGAGTAGCTAGAGGGAAAATCTGAGAGGATTGTATGGTAGCCCATGACAAACTTTGGGATCTGTCCTGTAACTACTTGTTGAAGAGTGCATTGAAAACTATTGCTTTTTTCATTCTTTGCTGTGAATATATGTTATATTATACAATACAAAAGTTAAAAATCAAAGAAATGCCTAGATGAAAAGAGAGATTTTTCTCTTTTATACGCTCCCACACTGAATTACAGAGCTATAAACATACAGATACACAGAGAAAGTTTACAACTTCAATTAAAAATTGCAAAATTTCCTCCATGGGTCAGCATCTCACCAGTCTAGATCTCCATGGGTCAGCATCTCACCAGTCTAGATCTCTATTCTCTAGTCAACATGAAATTTGTGATTGATTTGAGCCAATATAGACATATGGATGATCAGAGAAGACCAACAAAACAGATCCTCGGTCCTAATTTTATCCCCCAGAGTCACCTCACTCAGTTACAGTAATCATTGAATGATCAGACTGAAACTGAAAAAAGTCAACACCAGAATCCCATAAGTACTCAAAAATAACAAAAGTCAAATCCATATTGTGTCACAAATGGACAAGAGTGTGGAATATAGGCTCAGAAGCTGAAGTCACCTCAGATCCACACTAAGTCAGTCAGGAATGGAGCTCTAAATGATCTGAGGGACCTCCTTGGATCTTTCACTTTATTCCTTTGATTTAAGAAAATCCTCTTCCCAGATATATAGCTGGACATAAATAGCATCTAAACAGAGTTCCAATGGCAGCATCCATTTCTGTGGAAAAAAACAGGTATCTCTCTTTATCCAATTCTAAGATCTCTGAAAGAAAGAGTAAATCAAGCTCCCAGGAAACTGCAAGCTTATCTACACTCTTACCACTAGTTTCTTTGAGCACTTTTACATGCTTTATTTCGAGAAGACTGTCTTTTTATAGATGCTTCTCCAGTAGCAATACTCTCCCCAGATCTCCATCCTACCCAAGCTTATTCTGGAAATGATGGTTTGGCTACAAGGAGAGAGACAGAGGTCCTGCTAGGACTTGGAAAGTATTTTTAACACCACCCATAAAATAAATGGGAGTAGTACAATCTTCAGTTTACTCTGCAGCTCATGTTTCTAAACCAGAGAGGAGCTGGCAAAAGAAAGACACAGGTTCTCCCCACCCAACTGTAATAGGCAGTACATTTTTTTTTCCCCACAGAGTATAATGTAACGAACCAACTGGAATTTACTGAAATTATTTTGTTGATTTTTATTAGTTTTATAGTTGGAATAGTTTTTTCCTAGATTCTGAAAATGTATTAGTTTTTGGTTCTATTTTTCAGTGTGTGTGTGTTTCTTTTTCTATTTTGATAGTTAGCTATTCTTGTAGAAATTTAAGAAGGAGTGCCAGTGGATGCTGGCCAGATGCTATTTTAGACTTGAATTTTCAGACACAAAATTTTAAAACCCAAAATGTCTTTCTGCTGAATTGTTTTCTCAAAAATTTCTCCCTATCTTATATCCAAAATGGCAATATATTGAAGGGACTGTTACAGTCATTGTTTGTTTTTGCTAACTTGGTCTGTGGGGATGTTTATAAATTTAATTTTTTTCGTTTATATGTATGATTAAACACCATACATATACAATTACAATGTAATTGTAATAATAGTAAAAGTGATAATGTACAAAATTAAAATGTTTTTGCATGAGAGAGAACAAATGAACGTCAGTATTGCAGGGTGTTGAAAACAGACAGGATATGGGAAAAAATACAGTTGATGTAAGCTAGGGGTCTAGTGACATCAGTAACTGCTTCCAGTGAATGTAACAAAGGCATGCCAAAACTAAATGTCAACAGGTCGGGGATTGAGAAAGGGGTATGGATTCTGTGTGGAAGAAAAGGAAATGGGTTCAGATAGAGTATGGCAGCAGAGACATATCTGTACAGTTATGCTGGATTGTATGACGTGTGAATAAAACCGTTTAAAAATGAGCAGAGAGAAATAAGTGCTAAAGAAAATGTGGAGAAAGGGATGTGGGGATGTAACTATTCATACTTGTATTGTATGATGTGTGAATATAAATTGTTTAAAAATGAACAGGTGGAGAGAGAGAGAGATGCACTTATTCACTGTGGGGGGGGGAGATGAGAGGGGCAGCCCCTTGGAGGGAAGTGTGGTAGTTCCACAGGAGGCTAGGGGTGGGGTTGCCATATGATCCTGAAACCCCATTACTCAGTGTATACCTGGAAGAGCGAGTGTGGGACATGAATGGACATTTGCACACTGGTGTTGCTGGTGGCTGTGTTTATGATCCACAATGAATGGAGGTGGCTAAGGGTACAACGACTAAGGAATGGAAGGGGGAACTATGGTGCATACACACAATGGACTACGGAGCCACCAGACAGAATGTAGTTGTGAGGCATGAAACGAAATGAATGAACCTTAAGAACTGTATGTTGAATGAAATGTCAGGAAGAAAAAGACAAATATTTATCATGCCTCAGTCATATGGACTAACTATAATATAAAAATTAGATGAACTAAAGTTGAGAGCATGGGTTATCAGGTTGGGGCTTGTTGTAAAGGGTCCTAGATTGCAAGCTCTTACAGCAGTCACATATATTCAGGAGGGGTAACTGTTAGTTCTAAATTCTGAGATACTGAGCTCTTTGTATACAGCATTGCCTTTCCCAGAAACATTGAGTATTTATGTGACACCTGAGACTCAGAGTCACAACTCTGAAGCTATGAAACTCAGCAGTATCTGTGCTTGTTTGAAGGATGTATGTATGCATCCTAGAAAAGCCATGTTTTAATCCGAATCCCATTTTGTAAAGGCAGCCATTTCTTCTAATCCCTATTCAGTACTATATGTTTGAAACTGTAATTAGATCATCGCCTTGGAAATGTGAATCAGTCAAGAGTGGTTGTTAAGCTGGATTAGGTGGAGATATGTCTTCACTCATTCAGGTGGGTCTTGATTACTTTATTGGAATCCAAAAAAGGGGAGATTCAGAGAGAGCAGAGTAGAATGTCATAGCCACAAGAAGCAGAGTCCACCAGCCAGCAACCTTTGGAGATGAAGAAGGAAAACACCCCCTGGGGAGCTTCATGAAACCAGAAGCTAGGAGAGAAAGCTACCAGATGATGCTGTGTTCACTAGTGCCTTTCCAGATGACAGAATAACGCTGACTATGTTCACCATGTGCCTTCTCACTTGAGAGAGAAACCCTGGACTTCATCAGCCTTCTTGAACCAAGGTATCTTTCCCTGGATGCCTTAGATTGGACATTTCTATAGACTGGCTTTAATTGGGACCTTTCTTGGTCTTAGAACTGTAAACTAGCAACTTATTAAATTCTCCCTTTAAAAAGCCATTCTGTTTCTGGTATATTGCATTCCGGCAGCTAGCAAAGTAGAAACACTTCGGGTACCAGGAGTGGGGTGCCACTGTGGTTTGCAAACACCAAACATATTGGAACATCTTTATAAATTGATAAGGGGAAGATTTTGGAGGAGTTGTGAGGAGCTTGATAGAGAGGCCTAGAAAGCTTTGAAGAGACTGTTGGCAAAAATGTGGGCTCTAAAGATATTGTTGAAACAGCCTTAGATGGAAATGAGGCGCATGTTATTATAAACTGGAAGGAAGGCAATCATTGTTTTAAAATGGCAGATAACCTGGAAAAATTGACTAGTGGCTTTAGCTGGAAGACAGATTTTAAAAGCCATGAACTTGGATATATAGCAGAAGAAATTTACAAATTAAGTGTGGAAAGCACAGCCTGCTTTCTCCTCACAGCTTATAGTGAAATGCAACAGGAAAGATCTAACCTGAGAGCTGAACTCTTGGGTACACAAAACCAGAAATTGATGTTCTGGAAAATTCTAGGTTTTCAGAAAAGGAGACCCCAGAGAATAGTCCCCACATGAGGAGTTGACCAACTGTGGAACCAGTCAGCCATTTCAGAGAAAGCCAGGATTGGACATGGAGTTATCCAGGAAGGATTCATGGAAACTCCTTATATCTGATGGGCACAATCCAAGCCTGCTGCACAGAAAGCCAATGAGAGTGCTGTGAGATCTGTATAAAGAGAAACACAGCTGGACAGGACTGAGAGGGAGAGAGTAAGGACATGTTGGAGGAAAAATAACGTCAGAAGCAAAGCCAAGGAGGCTGGGATCTGAAGTCACGAAGCCTTGGGCCAGGAGAGTGGCCCCACCCAAGCATGTAGAAAGGGTGAGTTTGCCCCAAAGGCAGAGGATGGGCCTTCCACCTCATTGTAATAGAAGAGTTGTGCCACCTCTAGCCTTGGAGAGGTGAAGCACAGTCCTTGGGGTTATTTTTTTTAAATTCTGTGCTGTTGCCTTTTAAAATTAGGATAAAGTGAAATGGAATTCTATTCAAGATAGTCTGAATAATTTCTTATTCTCAGGTCCTAGGAAATGTTAGGTGCTATGTTCTTTGTTAATTATTTCAGTGAGAAAGCTAAAAATAAACAGGGCACTCTTTTGACACTAAGTTTTATTATAGTAAACAGAATTATCTGCAAAATTTCCCAGTTCCTTTTTTCTCTGTTAGCTTTTTCACCTGTTATTTTTTTATGCCTTCACATCTGCTGAGTCTGAGGAAACTAGAGAGGTCAAATCAACTTTTTAAATTTTTTTAGTGATGTATATTTACGCGGAGTTTTGTTCAAAACTAATGGTAGTTGAAAATGTTCCTTGAGATTTTTTTCATGGCTTCTGATTTGTGGAAACAGAAATTATCTCAAAAATGTGAGAAAAAATATGTACAGATGAGTATAGATTGGTATTTGGGAGTCATAAACTTTGTTTCCTAAATGCTTTTCCTTATTTCTCAACCAAAACAAATAGCATTTTGAGAACACTATTTTCACATGTATATTAGTTAATTTGCTTTATACTTTTTTGCTATGGGTGGTGGACATAATATAGGTTATAAATTATATTTATGTTTCATTTTATATAAAAATACAGTGTTAAACTATCTATTGTTCAAATGCAAATAATTTAAAATTTATTAAAAAATTACCTACAGGAAAATGGTTTAAAAAAAGCATTATTATTCCCTAAGAAACTCCTACAAAATAAAGGAGTGAGTAGATTCAGTAAACATTTCAGGAGAACTTGCCATGTACTACTAAATAGGAAATATGAAGATGAATAAGCTTCCATACCTGATATTGGAAGGGTTTTAGGAAAATGCTGAGAAGCATTTAATAAATAAATCAATGGTCTGGTTCGAAGTGTTATAGAGGTACATGCTGAGAGATGTGACAATAGAAATTTATAAAATTTCTGAAGTCTGAGAAGCTTCAACATGGTCGTTTCTAGTTGAATAATGGCTTGAGATTGGAAAAATGTGGCAAAAGCAATGTCATGTGTTCCCCAAAACATCTTCCTTCCTGACCTCTTTTCCCTCGGTACGTAGGAAGAGTAATTTCCCCAACATCCTTGCATACGTCTATGGGACTGTGCTGATTTGCAAGTGTCGAGTACCCTAGAAAAGCCATGTGCTTTAATCGTGATTCAATATTATAGGGCAGAAACCCTTTGATTAGATTATCCCACAGAGGTTAGTGTCCAGCTCTGGGTGTGGCCTTTGATGGGATGATCACCATGAAGACGTGGCAGGCACAATTGTGGTGTGACCTTTCTGATTGGATGGAGGTGTGACTTGATTAGGGAGGGTCTTGATTAGTTTACTAGAGTTCTTTAAAAAGGAAACATTTTGAAAAAGGCTTAGAGTCAGTGTAGATGCTTGGAGAACAGTTGCTTTAGAGCTGACAAAGCTAACATGAGACCCAGAAGTTTGTGATGCAGGGCCCATCAGACGTTGCCATGTGGCCTCCCATGAGATGCTAAGCAATTTAGAGTTGTGTTCCAGAGAAGCTGAGTGATGGCCCACAGATGCCAAGTGAGGAACTCCCACAAGAGAAAGAGGCTGAAAGCAATGAAGCATAGGAGCTACGGACCAGCTGATGCCTGTTACATGACTTTCCAGCTGACAGAGGTGTTCCTGATGGTATCAGCCTTTCTTGAGTGAAACTACCCTTTGCTGGTGCCTTAATTTGGCACTTTCTCAGTCTTCAAACTGTAAACTTGTAACTTAGTAAATTTCCTTTATAAAAGCCATTCCATATCTGGCATTTTGGATTCTGGCAGCTTTAACAAACAAATACAATGACTAAATCTGGTGATGACATGTCCGCTAAAGTCATTTTGGATACTTCCAGAACCATGTACTGGCAAAAAAGCAATTATATTTGATATCTCTTAACCCTGCCTTAAACAAGGCTAACCACAGTATAGCCTTGCCCTGGGCTAACCACACCTCCATGCATTTATGGTCCTCTACCTTCATGTGATTTGTGTGATAAGACGCCACCCTCAGCTTCTCCAAATGGCCCTTGTCTT
The DNA here is from genome assembly GCF_023851605.1 of Tamandua tetradactyla. Classification (NCBI taxonomy): domain Eukaryota; kingdom Metazoa; phylum Chordata; class Mammalia; order Pilosa; family Myrmecophagidae; genus Tamandua; species Tamandua tetradactyla. Next base: position 42,911,822 of record NC_135348.1, on the reverse strand, counting down.
TCTGCTTTACACTCCCTATTGTTTGAAACTTTGATCCCTGGTATCAGATACACAGGAAAGCCCTTCTCCTCCCCTCTGGGTAATAATAAGGACAAGAGCCAGGTACCCACATGTGTTTCTTCTCTGTGTCCTCCACAAACCTTAGCAATAGCCTAGGTTAGATAAGCCCAGACCCCGCCAACTCCTTCATTTTCCCCTATACCTTTCAAGAGTGCTTCACCTCACAAAGCTGCCCCTTCATTCATCTCTGGCAGCTGGAAGTGAGAGCCTCCAGTACAGTCACACAATGTAACGCCCGTCATAAGGACACTGCTTTCTAGAATAATCACCCTTGGTGATCAGAGATATGAGACAAGTAGAGATGAGGCTGTCGTGTGTTAAACCAGTGGGCTGATGCTAGAGAAGCTCTGACACAGAGAAGGATGAAGTAGACAATGAAACTGTGGTGACTTGGTGCATCAGAGCCATATTGGTTACTAAAGGCATAACCTGTATTCTTTCATTATAGATAAATTACAGAGGAGTCCAAATGCCAATTTGGGTTTGGGTCTTATCATGAAAGTAGATTGGACGTAGTTGAATTTTAAATGGGAGTGGTATGATCAAATTTATTTTGTGTTTTTTTTTTAGTCTTTTCCTTCTTTTTTTTCTTTAAGAATTTAGTAATAACACTATGTACAGAATGAATAGAATTAAAAAATGCTGATGGATATAGATTAAAAATCTATTTTTAAGATATCTCTGTAGTGGAATTAACCACACATTGTGACTGATTAGATAAGAAAGAGAAAAAATTCAAGGGCCAAAAATTAGTGTGAATTTTCTAGTTTAAGACAGCTAATGCCATAAATGTATTTAAGAGATTGAAGAACTAGGACAAAAGATTTTTGCAAAGGGCAAGGCTGGCAGACTGGTGTGTTATTTTTGATAACTATGGCACATTTTTGGAAGCGAAGATTTGTCAGAAATAAAGTTCAAGGTTTGAAGAGAATCTGCCATCAAAACATGAGATTATTCATGAAGAGTGTATAGAGCAGATATGAAACTTTTGGATTTTCATCGGCTTTTTAGACACTGATCAAAATTATGGCCATCTCCTATGAAAAAATACTCATTCACCAAAATTGGAGTGTTCATAAATGCTGAAATATTAAAAGTTAAAAAATAAAACAAAAACAAAACCTGGAAACATAGAGAAAAGTAATAGAACATGAATATTTTATTGGAAGTCATCAAAGTGGAATATATCAGGAAAAGTAGGATAATCAAACAATGTCAAACAGTGACTGTAGTAGTTTGGAGCTACTGTATACCCCAGAAAAGGCCATATTCTTTTATTACATTTTTGTGGGTACAGAACTATTGTGGGATTGTGGGTGGGACATTTTGGTTCAATCGAGATGTGACCAGGCCCATTTGATGTGGGTTTTAATCCCTATACTGAAGCCCTTAGGTGAGGATCAGAGAGAGAGAAAACACCCAGAGACATTTTGGAAAGAGCTCAGAGAAAAAGGACCAGCAGACATCAGCCGTGTGCCTCCCCATGTGACTGAAGAACCCCAGATGCCAGCAGCCTTCCTTCAGAGAAGGTATCCTCCTGTTGATGCCTTAATTTGGATATTTCTATGGTCTTAGAATGGTAAATGTATAAAGTAATAAATTTCCATTGTAAAAGCCAGTCCATTTCTGATATATTGCATTCCAGCAAACTGAAACACTGATGAAAGGCCATATAGATTGGTGGGTGGTTCAAAACAGGCCATCAGTACTTATAGGAAGAGCTTTTTTTGTTCGATTTACCACGCTGCCTCCCAAATAATATTCTATAAGCTATTTAAATAATGGCATAGTGACTCACCTAAATGACTAGAAATTGATTAGGAGCAAGAACTGATCATCTTTCCAACAGTATAAGTTGTGATAGAAATGAAGCAAATTGGTTAAAAGAAACGATTCAGTGGTAGCGGAGTAAGGAAAGATAGAAATGGAGTAAGGTCCTGGGGATTCAGGAGAGGAGAGGGTCAACATCACAAGTGAGGAGAAAGCATTTCAGAAAAGCTAGAGAGGTGCTGGTACCGGTATCCTTAGAGGAGAAGGGGAAGTCGTAGTAACCATATCTAATGGCCTCAGTGTTCTCACTAAAAGGTGAGAATCGTCATCCTGGTTTTCTGAACTCTACAGAAGATCAACCTAATGCCGTTTTTCAAGTCAGCATGTCAGTCCCCATATAAATGTATTTTCTTTCAACAGTAAGACTGTCAACTGCAAAAAAATATATAAATACTACCTGTGCTTCCAAAGCTCTAAATCTCTTACTTTAGAACTCAAAATCACTTAAGATTTATTGAAATATTAGTCTGGCAGTATACATCATGATGGAACTTAGTAAATGATGGAATTGATCTATTTTGCAAATTCTCTCTCAGGGGTACTTCTGGGAAAACAGCAAAGGCTCTGATTTGTCATTAAGTGTATATACTATTATTCCTACCAATACATATGAAAGTTTTACTTTTTAGGTCATTCATACTGGCTAGCCAGACTATGTAATGCTGCTCTTTCTTTAAAACTTCTATAGCATTTGTCACCTCATCTTTGTGTTCTTTTAATTAAATACTCAATAGTTGAAAACAAATCCCTTCTGTTTCTTTGCAGATGTTTCTCGGCTTCCAGTTTTTGATAATCCTTTCTCTTTCTAGAATCTCTTTGCTTATTTTAATAAATAAAGGTATGGCCGTCTGCATATGTAGCAAATTAAAAAAATAATAATAATTGAGGATGGTCACAGATGGGAAAGCGAAAATAGTCATAGGAGATCAAAAGGGAGAGAAGGGGATGTTACTAGCATTCACTGAGTATCAACAATCTACTTGACACGGCTTTATAAATTGTTCAATTTACTTCTGATAACAACTTAATATTATAGACAAAGAAACCAAGTCTCAGAAAACTAAGTAATCTATCAAAAATATGTACTTTATAGATAGCAAAATTTTGGCTTTAGATCTGCATTTTTGACTGTGCTGCCTCCCAAACAATTCTGCAGGCTACTTAGGTTTCCAGATTACTGTTGTTTGCAACGCATTGAAATAAATTGCAGTCTTCTTAGAGAAGTAATGTGTTATAGTAAGAGAAGTATTTGGATTTATTCTTTATAGTCAAGTTCAGATCCCTCACCTGAAAAGGAGAGGATATGTAGCCACAGGGGAGTCACTCTCCTTGAAACTTTCCTCAAGAGCAAGCACAGGAAGATATTTAGAATATTCTATTATCCAACATATCTATAATCATTTAACTTTGATTTAATCGTATAACTTGTCAGTTATTTCCACCATCAGACAGACTTAAGATTAAAGAGAAAACAGGAAGTTTAAGAAAATCTACATATAGAGCTCATACCATGTTCTAATAATACTCAGAATAGGTTACCACTTCAAACTCTCAGGTTCTCAGCTTGTTAAAATTTAAATTAATCATATGATCCTCGTGTGCATAGGGAACATTTTTATTATCCTTGGAAATAGGCCTAAGTGGTTCTTAGTCTTAATAATAACTGCAGGTCTATTTGTTTTGGAATTCAACTTATTTCAGCAAACATAGATTGAGCACCTGCATTTTGAAGACAGTGCTATTAACATTTGGAAAGTGGTGGTCCATTTTGCAATTTCATTTGAAGCCCTTGGGTTTCTAGCCCTATCATTTGTTTCAAAGCGTATGTAGGTGGTAGCTTGATGTACAAACTAAGAGACCCTGTTTCATCCCTGTCAAGGTGCTGACGAGGAAAAAGAACTTTCAGTCACAGTTGAGAATGATGTGGTAGTAACATCATGAGTGCAGACAGCCCAAGTTCTTATACTGCTTTATGCAGGGAGTACCTGACATACTGTTTTCTGACCTAAGCACCCAAATAACACTGTCTGCCCCAGATGCGGATGATACACTGGCATCCAAGCCTCCTTAGTGTTTGGGTTTCTTCTTTTACCACTTATGTATTTTCTATGTCATTTGGCTGCCAAGTTTCACACCTAAGGGTCAATGCTTCACTATATGTATTCAAGTAAAATTCTACATTACTTCCAAACTGACGCCAATATCAAGGGATTTTCAGCCATTTGACAAAAAAAAAAAAAAAAAAACCTAGGGGTTAGACACATCATTTGGTACTGTCTCACTTACAGATGACTCGGACAGACTTGTGGGGACTTCCCTTGCAGGGTTAACGGCCAGTGCAGATCTTCCCCACTGGCTGATGCAGGCTTTTCTTTACATGCTCTATGTTGCCAATGGCAGTATTTGTGAAAAGGAAATGCAAGTCTCCTAAATGAGAATATTTTTTCCAGCATTGCTGAATTTTTCTGTAGGGACAATTTCCTGCTCTCACTGTTATTGTTATGAAAATGATCCCAAGTTTAAATAGCTTGGGTAAGCCAATGCAAATCCAGAAAGACACCTGGCATCAAATTTGTCTCAGTCCCTTAAAGGAAATAACAGAGGAGATACAAATCCTGTACCAACGTGATGCTGAGCAAAGCGATCTAGAAAGGAAATGGCACCCCTTCCACTATATTATTGTTATGCTCTGAGAGTGCTTGTGAAAAGACATAGATCAGGGGGCTCACACTTGAGTTTCAGTCCACACTTCGGCAAACTAAAAGATTTCTGTGTAGCAGGACCCATTTTAGTTGTAAATGTTTATGTTATCCAAACAATTGCATTTCCTGCCCCATTTTGTGATAGAAAATAGTACTGGAGACCTAATTACAAAAAATAATAATAATAATTAAAAAATCTACAGACATATCTTCAGAGTTTCTTTAGGGTTTGATACATATCTGGACCAAAATTCTGACATGTATGCAAGGTATTGGATTGAATGCAGAAGTAATAACCCCCCAAAAAGTATAAAATAAAAGGTTAATGGTGACTGAACACATACAGCATTCCAGGGATTGTGTTGTGTATTTGACAGACATTATCTCATGCGGTCATAGATAATAAAAACATATTAATTAGTCCTAGCTGATTTATAAAGAGAAAGTGAGTAGATGGGAAAATAAAAAGTAAAATTTGTTTTTCTTAGGCAGAACAATTCCAGATAGACTCAAAGTGCCCTAAGGGATAAAAGGCCATGAAGCTGAATGGCTCATTTCCTCCTTTTCTCCCCAGAAAGATAACAATAAGAGAAAAGCGACAGAAGAGCTGAGGAAGGAAGAAGAAGTCACTTTGCCATACATTTCCCAAATGCTTTGCTGATCAGCCTGCACCATTTAAGAGGGCTGGGGTAGGGGCTGGGAGCTCACTCACAAGTAGGGCTTGGCTTGGCTGGAGGGTTACGCTGGATGGAAAACTCTCCACGTCGTACCGTTTCTCTTTGTTCTTAAACCAGATGAAGACGCCTGGTTCACTTAAAATTTTGTGATTGTTGTTTAGTTTTGTTTTATTTTCTGTATGTTTTTTTTTTTTGGCAGAACTTCTCATGATTTGGAGAGTAGAATTATTTTAATAGAGTTTAAAATATTTGTTATGTATGGACATTAGAAGTTTTTAAGGAATATTCCACAATAGTCTCCTGTTACTTTAATCGGCGTAATTGGGTCTGTTCAACTGTCAGTGTTTCAGGTAATTTATGATAACTATAACGTCTTTTAAGTAAAATTCTCTAGGGAATTATTTGCCAATTAAGGATATTCTTTTGGCTTCAGGTAGCTTCAGGGAAGAAATACTTTCAGCCAAAGTAAGAGTAAAAACCAAATATATTCTCTGGTCATAACCATAAAATGATAATTTTGAAACTGCAGTGGCTTCTACCTGTAGCAGAGTTAATTTGCTTTCAAAAAGTAACATATTTTAGAACCCTTGCCTTTCATTGATGGGAAGACAAATGGTGTAACCACTATGGAAAAGTGTATGATGGTTTCTCAAAGAATTTAACATAGAATTCCCCTATGACTCTGTAATTCTACATCTAGATGCATACCCAAAAAAACTGAAAACAGATACCTGTGTGAAGCAGACTTATTCATAACAGCCAAAAGCCAAAAGCAGCCATGCGTGTATCAGTCAATGAACAGATTAACAAAATATGGCATGTACAGTGGGATATGATTCAGCCTGGAAAAGGGATGAAATTTGGATACATTGACAACATGGATGAAACTTGAAAATACCATGTTGGGTGAAATAAGCCAGACACAATATTACAAACATCCTGTAATTCACTTATATGAACCATCTAGAGCAAGCAGACTGATAGAAATAGAAGGTAGATTGGGGTGGTCACTCAGTCCCACAGGAGTGGGAAATGGGAGCTATTGCTTACAGGTACAGTTTCTGTTTGGGGTGGTAGAAAAGTTTTGGTAATTGTTGGTGGCAATGGTGCATAACCCTGTGAATTTAATTAATATCACTGAATTATATGCTTTAAAATGGCATAAAAATATTACCATAATAATTATTTTTATGATTCAGCAGTCATAAAAAAAAAGGAACCATCATAGACCCTCTTCTTCCAAGGAGGTGGAGCATGGCTGTGTATCCCAAAGCATAGCCTAGTGGTATGTTTTCCAAGAGTATGGAGTGGAAAAGGGATGAGGAAGCAACTCTTGCAGTGGAGACACCTGAGGGACCTACCTCAGCCAGGGGCAAGGTGGTGTCAACAGCACCATGGGCAGTGGTGTCCGGTGGCCAGCATGCATCCTTGACAGAACATGGTGAGAATGCATTTGACCTGTGTGGTCCCCTCCCAAGAACCCATGACCTCATGAAAAACGAACAGCAAACATCAGGCAAACCCAAGTTGAAGAGCATGCTGTAGAATCCCCGACGGGGCACATTCCAAAACTGTGAAGAGGATCGAAAACAAGGAAAGCCTAAGAAGTTGGCGCAAGCCAGAGGAGCCTAAGGAGTCATAGCATCTATATGCAGTGTGACACCCTGGATGAGATCCTGGAGAAGGAAAGGGACATTAGGAAGAAGACAATGAAATCTGAATAATGTATGTATTTAGTCAGTGCTAATAATGTATAAATATTGCTTCATTAGTTGTGACATATGTACCATAGGACACAAAATACTAATAGGGGAAACTGGGTGCTAGGTACGTGGGAATTTTCTGTAATAACTTTGCATTTTTTTTCTGTAAATCTAAGCTATCATAAAATTAAAAGTTTATTTAAATAGAAAAAAATACTAAATAGAAAAAAAAACATATAGTTATAGAGCTCTAGTTCTTTAAACTACTTAGATAATCTTTTCCTTTGATAGGAAACACCAAGAAAATGATATTTCCAGTGAACAAGAATGATTACTTGCCTCGCAATATTTAAGAGCATCAGTTTTTTTTCCTTAGATTTGTGGTTTGAGTTGATTTGAAGAGGGAACAAAGAGTCAAACGAGAAATGTCTGGAGGAAAAAAGTGGAGAAAGAAGAGGAAAAGGAAATGAAGCAAAATGAAAATGAAAAAGAAATACACTCTAATATTTAGGATGACGCCAAAGGTTAATGCAGCTCTTCTCTGAAGCTATCATACTTGAAAATAAGGGAAAGGAAAACATGAGTGAGGTTCCTCATTGGAATTCTCATAAATCCCTCGTCGATCAGAACCTCTGAGAGCAGAATTTCATGACATGAGTGACTTATATCTGCAAAATAACTTTTCTTCCAACAAATTCCTGATTTAGTATGTCAAAAAGAACACCAATTCTAGGATGTATATTGCTGTTTCTCTGGTAAGCAATTAGATTAAATCTTATAATTTTATTTGCCAAATACAACTTAACTTATTACTGGTTTTGGGGAAACGTGCCTTTCATAAAATGAACATATTTCAATAACAAAAGTATAGAATACTAATGGATCCAATACTGATTTTAAAAATTAAAATTTGTTGATAATTTTGAAGATTCAGTATATCACTTATTGATCAAATATCTCATCTCCTTAGAGGAGACATTGTCTTGGATGGTTTATTTATCATTGCTTATTTTCCTTCTTATATTATGTAAGTAAGCATCTTGAAAAGTTTATTGTTTAGTTTTTCCTAATTGTGATCTAAATAAGGTGACAAATATTTTATCTCATTACTTTGTGATTCTTTTTGTTTCACATAGTATTATTATGATTATGAGTTTCATCATTTTGAGTGAATGTAGTTGTGCTATGTGGAATTTTGGTTTAAGATGAGGGAGTAGCTGATTTCTCTGATATATTATTGATGGACATTTGGGTTTTTCACTGTTTGGGACTAATATAAAAGATAATGTTATGTGCACTATTATCAATATCTTCCTTACAAATAAGTGCAAGAATTTTCCAGGTATATATGCAGAACTGAATTTTTGGATTATAATGTATGTACAGGGTAAAATTTATTAGGCTATGCCAAACTGTATTGCAACATGATTGTACCAATTTATGTCTGTTTAGCAACTTTGTGATTCTTGTTTCTTCTTGTGTAAAATTTCTGCCTCTGTCTTTAAACCATTTTTCATTTAGTTAATTATGTTATATAGTTATGGTTCAGATATTCTGAGAATAAATTTTAATTGCCTATATGTCATTCAAGTATATTCTCCAGAAGCATATGGCTTGTCTTACCCTTACTTTGCTGTATCTTATAAGAAATAAGCATGTTTATTTTTTTGTAATCAAATTTTTTTATGATTCATATTATTGAAGCTCTATTTAAGAAATCATTCCCTACCCCAATAGTTTTAAAAATGCTTTCGCACATTGTCAACTAAGCATTTTGAAGTCGTACCTTTGATTTGACATTTAAGTCTTCAGTTTAGCTGTAAATTCTGTGTCTATAGGTGGAAAATAGAGATCCAGTTTTATTTTTTGTAATTTTAACATACTGTATATTAAAAAACCCATCCTTCTCTCCCTAACTTGCAATGTTCCATCTATCATAAACTGAGCATAAGTAGGAAGTTCTATTTCTAAGCTTTCATATGTCCCAGTGTTATCTTTACGTCCCTGAACCAGACACATTGCTGTAATTACATTAGTATTTACAAATTTAGCTTTAGCACATGTCTTGACACCTGGTGTATTAGTTAGGGTTCTCTAGAGAAACAGAATCAACAGGGAACACTCGCAAATATAAAATTTATAAAAGTGTCTCACATAACTGTGCGAACGCAGGGTCCAAAATCCGCAGGGCAGGCTGTGATGCCAACGATTCCAATGGAGGGTCTGGACGAACTCCACAAGAGAGACTTGCCAGCCGAAGCATGAAGAGCCTGTCTCTTCTGAATCCTCCTTAAAAGGCTTCCAGGGATTAAATTAAGCATCACTCATTGCAGAAGACACACCCCTTGGCTGATTACAAATGAAATCAGCTGTGGATGCAGCTGATGTGATCATGATCTAATTCTATGTAATGTCCTCATTGCAACAGACAGACCAGCACTTGCCCAACCAGACAAACAGGTACCACCACTTGGCCAAGTTGATGCATGAACCTGACCGTGACACCTGACGAAACAAATCATCTCACTTTCTATTCCTTGGGTGAATCTTATGGCTATATTTGGCCCTTTGTTAATTTATATACATTTTATTTAAATCTGTCAAGTGTCCTTCCCCACCCACCAACAATCTAATTTTAAATTATTTGAATTCCATTAATTCTACAGATTGATTTGGGCAAAACAACATTTTTACAATATCTAGTAAAATATGTGCAAGAGAATGGTAGAGCTCTTGATTGAAATAGGTATGTTTAATGACTCTGAATAAAGTTTAATAATTTTATTTATAAGGGAGATGTTAAACTTCTGTTAGATATAATCCCACATATTTTACATGCGATTTGAATGGCATTTATAATTTTAAATATGTTCATACTTATTATTGATGATTGCATAGAAATGGCATTCCTTTGTAAATATTAATGTTATAACCAGCTATTGATAAACTGTTTATGCCATTGGTGCTTATAGTGAAGATACATTCTTTGCAATTAATGACAATCTGCTTCTTCTTTCTTTGTCCTTACTTCTTTTGCTTCTTTCTTCCTTTATTGCCTTGTCTAGAACTTCCAATACACACCGACTAGAAATGATAATAACAAATATCTTTATGTTCTTCCTGATTTTAAAGGTTATGCTTTCAGTATTTTATCTTGAAGTGCAACGTTTGCTGTAGATGTCTTGTACGGACCGTGGAGTGAGTTGCTACATGGGTGTGTTGTGGAAACATCAGCACAACAGAAACATTCAGCGACTGGCCGTTTTATGACTTGCACAGCACAAAGAATTCAAAAGAGCAGGGGCAGAGATTCTACTGCGGCCAGTTTTCAGGGAGACCAAGTGTTGGGGTCAGGGCGGGTGAGTGACCACTGCACATGCCCCACTTTGCAGTGGGAAAGGAGAGACAAGCCTGTGCTGCTCAGAGTGAGGGTGGGGTGTTCATTCCACACAGGACATGGGACCCCCACCACTTAGAGTTCCTGTCCTGATAAGCAGCTGGAAATGTTTGTTCCCATTTTTGGGTATAGGATTAAGGGGTGGTGGCTCCATTAGACCTGACATCTCCTGGATGCTGTGGAATGGACACATATGGGAACATCTGCTCACAACAGTAAAGGAGGGCAGTAGGCGAGAGCTGGGCTGGGGGACGGTGTGGCAGCTTGTCTTTGACTTCTCCAGCCCAATATATTTGACCAGGTTAATACATTCTCCTTCTTTGTGCCTACCATAACTTTGACTGAGAAACAAATTTGAAGGATACTTTTGCTGCATTCTTTAATATTTTGCATTATTATTGTATTGTACTTAAGTATGATCTCAAAAAAAAAAAAGAGTTTGCACAGTTGACCTTTGGTTAGGAAAATGCATATAAGGTTGTGTAGGTGAAAAATCCCTGAGGGCTTGAAAAATAGCTCTGGGGCATGTCACTGCAATTCAGGTTCATCTTTACTCGAGTGATAATAGTTAGCATTTCTGTGTCACACTCGGGGCATTAGAAATTTTTGCTAGGGAGAGTAAGGGATTGTTTAGCAGGGAGGAAAGATGGCAGCTACTACATAATCTATACATACAGTTAACTAGAAAACAAAGTCAGTTCACCACTTAAATAGTTTCAAACAATTGACTGTGTACAGATTATCTAAAATTTACCTGATACTTCAAACTAATGCATTACAATTCCCTGTGAGCTTGTTATCTCCATATTGCAGATTAGGACGGAAGTGCTTAGTTATAGGACTTTTACCCGTGTCGTACTGCCAATCACTGGCAGAACCAGAGGGGAAAGTCAGTCTTTCTATCCTTAGTTCTCTTGTACTTTTCATTCTGCTCTATGCAACCTGCCTTTCCATGTGTTCAATGCTGGCTTCAAATGGCAGCTTCTCTTAGAGAAAGAAAAGATACCAATTGTTTGGATTTTGACATAAAATTTAGCATCTCAAGTGACTACTTGATTAGTGGAATTAAACTGGGTTTGTGCAACGTTTTATGAGATGCTTTTAATTCTATACGTTCTTAAATCCTTTACCACCCATTCGCTAGGGCAGTTGCTTATACTTTGTTTAATATTCCGGCACAAGCCCCTTGTGAAGCCAATACTGCCCTAATGTGTCTTCATTGAGTTAAATTGTTCTCTCTCACTCTGCAACCTGGATCCGAGAGGAAATTCAGCTGCAGAAGCAGGAATTCCTGTGGGATCTCTGACAAGCCTGTCCTGGGAGGCGCCCAGCGAGTCTGGCAGGTTCTTCGTTCTGCTGGGTCCGAGGCTGAGACTTGTCCTCTCAGCCCAGGCTCTGAGCACCATCAGCCGGTGCCAGGTACGGTGAGTTCATCATGATATTCCTAGGTGAGTGGGAGATTCAAGAAGAGAAAATGTTTATTTCCCATTTCTAATTGTTCTTCTCATCAACTCTTGCCAACCATCCACTCAGTTTTAGAGACTCTGAAACCAAAATGAAGCATCCTTGTAAATTTGAAACCCAATATCAAAATATCAAGTTTGCAAAGCTCCTTGTAAATTTGAAACCCAATATCAAAATAATATCATACCTTTCATTTTATAGTATCTGTCAATCCATGTTACAATTTCATTATGTATTCTAATACTTCTACATAGTGTTTTATTAAACCTAATAGTAATATCGTTCTCCTATTTCTCCAAGCATGATCACAGCCCCAGAGCCAGGGATTCATCACAAATACTGATTATCTAGGAACTCTCAATTGCTTAATGTTTTAAACTAATGCTTCATTTTAATATTGCCCACAAATCATCATGGCTTTATTTTGACCCCATGACAATTTTTCACATAATACAAAATTTCATTTTTCAAAATGTTTTTCGTAAAGTTTTAACCACTGACCGGTACTGAGCTGTCAGTTGGTTTGCCGGTTGTGACCCCATATTGCATGGCTGTGAAGGTCCTTGGGGGTTCACAGTGAGTGCCCCCGCCACCCTCGCATCCCCAGCCAGAGGAAGGGAACTCAGAGCACAGAAGGAACCCGTCCCCAGTGGCTCAGCAGCGTCACGTTACCGTGGTTACAGGCGAACAGAGCATTCGTATGACCTGTGTGGATCTATATGTAACATTCGAGAAGATTTTTCTATTTTTGCCAGGTTCAAATTTTAGTTTTATCTTCATTTGCATGTTTGATTTTGATCTGAAAGCAGCGCACAAGCAGGATGTTCATTTGAATATTGTGTCTTACTTTCTATATGAGACAATTTAAGAAATGCTTTGAAGTGCCAAGTTTTTATGACAGCTGAAACTACTAAACTTTTAAAAATTTACATGGCCTTAATTGACTACCCAGGAATAGTTATGTTCCAATTCTTCACCATCAGGTAGATGCGAATAGTCATTAATTCTTAAATCATCAGTGCAATAGAGATTTTGTGCTTTAACTAAATTTTCAAAGAATAATAATTTGGACAAATGCATAACTTACATACAATTGCCTAGAGTAGTAGCGTATTAGAATCACCTTCTAGATGGTTTACTTGGATATCTAAGTATGTATTTTTAAAGTTGACTATTTTAGCCAAGAGCACACACACATAAAAATGTGCTGTTTCTCAAATGTGCCTCTTCCAGAACCCAGCAGGAAGCAGGAAAGGACTCCAGTAGCGTTGCTGGGAACACTGGATGGCCCTCAGGGAAGGCCGCCCAACCCAGCTAAACTGTTTTGGGCTATATCCCAGACAACTTATTAAAAAAGCAAAGGGGATCAAAGTCCCCCAAACACCACATTCTGAGTGCCTTAAAACTGTGATTTTAATGCTGTGCTGCTGAAACTGTGTCAAATAGCCTATAGCAAGATATGTACTATAGGCTGCAAAATGATGCAAAATAAATACTCACTGTTTTGAGAACAAACTCATTAGTAGGGAAAATACTGTACTATATACACCCTAAGGATATTTGAGTGTTCACGTAGGCACATAAATGTTGATGCAAAGTGTCACTCATCAGTGATGGTAACTGGGTATTTTTTTCATTAACCTAACTATTGAATTTCTATTAAGTTGACTAAGGGCTTTATGAGCTCTGTCTTTTTAGGGAGAACATCTGGGTAAAACTAATTATAAAAATGGCCATAATTTAATATAAAAAAGCTCTCTTCCAGTTAAAAAAATTTGCTCTCTTATTTGAGAAACGAAAACCTTTAAATTAGAGAATACTATTAGCCCAATTTCACAGGTAAGGAAATTAAGAATATCGCCTGTGGAATTTCCCAGAATGAATACTGTGTCTTCATGTGCCAGGGCTACTAGAACAAAGGTTGACAGAGTGGTTGACTTAAGCAACAGAAATTTAGTGTCTCACTGTTTTGAAGGCGACAAGTCCAAAATTGAGGTATTGGCAGCCCATGCTTTCTAGGAAGTCTGTAGCCTTGTGATGGTCCTTATTCAATCAGTCCCTGCTTCTACCACAGGACAACCTGTCTCCTTCTGAAGCTTATTCCTGTGTCCAAATCCCCTTTGCTTGTAGATACTCCTGCCATATTGGATTAAAGCCCACCCTGTTTCAATTCGGCCTCATCTTAATGGAATTTTCATAGATCCCATTTACAAATGAATTACCACCCACAGGATCGAGGGTTAGGACTTGAATATTCCTTCTTTTGGCGGGAAATGATTCACTCTACCACACTCTGAGATGGACTTTGCATGCATGTTTATTCAGAAGTGTGCTTGGAATCAATATCTGTGGAAGAGAAGAAGGAGAAGCAAGATTGGGTCGAGGGAGAAGCTGAGTGACAAAACAGTCCCAAAGAAAGCCTCAATGGAACTCATGAGGGGTACTAGAGAGCCCATGGCCCTTCAGAGGTCCATTCTAGGGAGAGCATCGGATTGCTTCTCCCCACGCTGGCCAGTCACGTGGTACAAACTGTAGCTGCAAGAACGAGTGAACCTGGGCAGGTCATTTCCTTCAGCTGCAGTAATCCCCAAAGAGGGCTGACCGCTAGGGACTGTTGTCTAACGGCACTCACAGAAACTAGGAATGTGTCCTTCATTCTCGAAAGAGTATCTAAGTGGCACATTACACCATCTGCCACATTAGTCAGGTAAGAATGTATATACCAAGATTTAAACCATATTTCACGATTCTAAATTCTATTCCCCTATAACTTTGTATTAGCATTTTGCAAACTGTTCTGACATTTTGTGCCGATTTACTGGAGTTGACACTACACTTGTAAAGTCAACTGGAACAAGCTTGCAAACAACAGCTCAGTACACGTGAAGGAGTTTGTTTGTATTGCAAAAGTGAATTAGCAAGAGGTATTTTCAAAATGCTCATTTTCCCAGCTGTTGAATGTGTTCAAGTATGTAAAAGGGTGCTGAATATACATCTAACTATACCACATATAATAAGAACAAGAGTATATGGAAACTGAAGATATTATATTTTTTATTTGAGACATCTCTAGGAATCAATCAACAGATTGAGAATGTCAGCCTAACTAAGTCTTGCCAATTACACATTCCTGAGCTTCTTTTTCTCTGGCTTTCTTGGAAGTGATTAAATAATAAAAAGTATAGCGGCTTGTGGAGCTTGAGTAAAGAGGAAGATAGCCCAGAGAGAAAGCACTCAATAGAAATAGTAGTTCATTCTGAAAGGGTATACACAAAGGATTACAATGTGCGGCATAAATTCTGTATTTCTAAAAAAAAGATAGAATTGGCTGTGCCTGCTTATAAACTATGTGTTCTCTGACTTCAGAGGCTTTATCAGAATAAAATCCCAAATATCACCAAGTCACCCTGTTAACACAAAGCTGAGTTTATTACTTACCATGTTTCTCCATTTTCTAGGGCTGCCATAACAAAGCACCACAAACCTCATGTCTTAACACAACAGAACTGTATTGTGTTGAAATTCTGGAGACTAGAAGTTGGAAACTGAAGTGTTGGAAGGACCATGCTCTGTCTGAAGCCTGTAGGGAAGAGTATGTCCCACGGCTCCCTCCTGGCTTCTGAGGTGGCCTGCAGTCCTAGGGATTCTTTTCTTGCAGCACTTCATTCTCTTAGTTTCCACAGAACATTATTCCCTGTGTCTGGTTGTGAGTCTGTGTCCAAATTTCCTTTTCTTATAAGGATCCCAGTCATATTGGACTAAGGTCCCATCCTACTATAGAATGACCTCGTTTTTTTTTTTTTTTTAACTTCTTTATTGTGTAATATAACATATACGCAAAGCCAAGAAATACAAATGCAATCCTTTTCAAAGCATTCTTCAATAAGTAGTTACAGAACAGATCACAGAGTTTGTCATGGGTTACTATACGATCCTCTCAGTTATTTCCTTCTAGCTGTTCCAGAATATAGGAGGCTAGAGGGCTTAAATACTTTTTTATCATCACAATTGACTTTTTTTTTCTCCTTTCTTTTTGTGACCAATGACATATACACAAAAAAAGCTATAAATTTCAAAGCACAGTACCACAATTAGTTGTAGAACATATTTCAAAGTTTGACATGGGTTACAATTTCATAATTTTAGGTTTTTACTTCTAGCTGCTCTAAGATACTGGAGACTAAAAGAGATATCAGTTTAATGATCCAGCAGTCATACTCATTTGTTAAGCTCTACCTTCTCTGTACAACTCCACCATCACCTTTGATCTTTCCATCCCACTCTTTAGAGATATTTGGGCTATGCCCATTCTAACTTTTTCATGTTGGAAGGGAGAATGGCCTCATTTTAATTTAACTAACTCCATTCACAATGACCTTATTCCCAAATAAGCTCATATTCAAAGGGGCCCGGGTTAGACCTTCAACTTGCCTTCCTTGGGGATGCAATTCGACCCATTACATCATGGAGAGGGAGGATACCAGGTCAACAAGCTTTGTCAATGTCAGGGAGGGAGAAAAGCAAGGTCACATACTATGGCCTGATTGAAGTCTGCTTTGAGGTAGCCTCTCAGCGTGGGGAGATTGATTAAAATCACGAAAGGATCATGATGAAATAGTTTAAGATTGGAGAAAATGGCAAGGTGAGAATTTTGAGATACTGGGTTCGAGTAGACTTAGGGCTTAAAATGTCAGCTGATGTCATCTACGGAAGAGCTGACTGTGCTTTTCTAGGAGGTTCTGAAATGAACAAACAAGTTATGTGCCTAGTCGAGGGTCTCTGGAAACAAAAGTAAAATGATGTGGCTATAGCATTGTAGATTGCAGGCTGTTTGGGGGCAGCCAGTGCTTTCCTGTAATGAGAGGATATTGCTTGTGTTAGAACACCCAGTACTGGAACCTCATCTCCACCCTGACCAGCTCTGGGGGTTGGGGGAAATCACCCAATTTCTCCCCTGTGCTTGCATCTGAGTCATAAGATTTTTATGAAGATTAAACATGGAATATTCTATAGAAAATTACAACTGTGCCTGACACATTATTAGAAATGAGTTGATGATCAGTGCTGTTCTCCTCACTCCCTTTACCACCATTTGCACAGTATGCAGAACTATATATAGAGACTATATAGACTATATGTATAAAATATAGTCTGTGTGTATAGAGGAAGCTATTCTTCATGGTTCGGTTAACCAGTTAAAAGTAAAATGTAACATAATCACATTGCCAAAAAGGATAAAACATTGGAAAGTATCTAACTTGCTATTTAACGCACATATCAAAAATATTACCATTCAGATATTTTCATAGAATAATAACTCATGTGACTCCTGACATCTTTCCTAATTTCATGTAACAAATATGGCAGTAAAATGTCACTATGATTATTGGAGAAACAAGGGGCTCAACTACGGTAGAATTAAAGAACTGTGTCCTTAATACCCAGCATGTTTATTCCTTTATTATTTATTTTTGCATGGGCAGGCTCTGGGAATAGATCCCAGGTCTCTGGTATGGCAGGAGAGAACTCTGCCACTGGGCCACCGTTGCATCGCCCTATTCTTTTATTCTTAAAACTGATTTTTACTGAACCCCTACTACGAGTCAGGCGACTTGTTATATGCTAGAGATAAAACGGCAAGTCAAGCAGACTGTGCCCTGCCTGGACGCAGTACCAGGTGAGTGCTGCAGGGACAGAACTTCTTGCGTCAGAAAGAGACATAGTCCACTCAGGCACCTGAAAGAAGGCCACGTTCTATCATTGTTGAATGAGATCTAACTGCACAGATTGATTCTAAAACCATGGAGAATCTTAAGACCATGTAGATTCTTGAAATTCATGTTAAGCATTTGACTTTATTCTGAAAGCCACAGGAGGATTTTAAGCTCAGTTGGGGGAAAGCAGTCAGGAAGACAAACCCAAAAGATACCTAACTAAGGTTTAGAGTAAAACCTGAAAGGCTACATTTGGGGAAGTAATTGGAATAAAAAAATACAGTTTTCATAAGGTAATTATCTTTTCTCCAGTAACTTTTAAAAAATATATCAGCAGGCACCTTAAGTTGCTCTTTTCACATTTGTGTGATTGTCACTATCTTTCTGAATTGGCTGCAGAACTAAGTAAGTAATTGAGGATCTGTGTGAAAATGCCACACCAGTGTCCATCTACAGAAAAGTTACTCACTGAAACAAAACTTGAATTTTATCTATTTTATCAACCATAAATAAAAACATAAAGCAATGGAAACAAAAAGGTAAAAGAAAGCTGCTGCTTTTTCTTGGTAGATAGTTAATAGGCTTTGACTCATTTTAAAAAATATATATTTTTATTGTCAATCTTTAACAAACATACAAACATTCTTGACATACAAATATTACACACGTGGTGGACAGTCAGTGGCTCACTATATCATCACGTGGTAGTGTGTTCATCACCATGATCATTTTTTTTTAACATTTGCATTTCTCCAGCAAAAGAAATAAAAAAAGAAAAAAAATGAAAAAAACTCATACAGACCATACAAATTACCCCTCCCTCTCACTGGCCACTAGTATTTCAATCTACTCAATTTCCTTTAACATTTGTTCCCCCTATTGTTTATTTTTTATCCATATTTTTTCTCAAGTGTCCATGCACTAGACAAAAGGTACATCAGACACATGGATTTTACCATCACAAAGTCACAATGTAAAATCTATATCATTACACAATCATCTTTAAGAAACACGGCTACTGGAACACAGCTCTACAGTTTTAGACACCTCCCTCTAGCTACTCCAATACATCATTAACTAAAATGGGATATCTAGGACTTCCGGAGAAGATGGCGACTTAGTAAGGCATGCGGGTCTTAGTTCCTCCTCCAGAACAACTAAGAACTAGAAACAGTACAGAACAGCTCCCGGAGCCACGACAGAAACCAGACACACAGTGTACCCCATTCAGGAATGGCTGGACCGGCCACGAGACTCCACTGCGGTGAGGTCCCCGAGAGGCGCGTGCTTCCCCGGGCCGTGGCGGCTGGCGGCCGGAGCCCCTCCCTCCCTCCTTCCCGGGCCAGCTGGGAGCTACAGATCAGCGGTTCCCCAAGCCATGGCGGCCGGCACCCCTCCCCCACGCACGGCTACCCGGGCCGGCTGGGAGCCTCGGAACAGCGGTTCCCCAAGCTGTGGCGGCTGGTGACCGGAGCCCCTTCCACACACGCGGCTTCCCGGGCCAGCTGGGAGCCTTGGATCAGTGGTTCCCCAAGCCGCGGTGGCCCTCCCACACGTAGCTTCCTGGGCCGGCTGGGAGCCTCAGATCAGCGGTCCCCCAAGCCGTGGCAGCTGGCGCCCCTCCCCCACAGACGACTTCCCAGAGGGAAAGGAAAGAGTCTCCAACAGTAGCAGAGACTGAGCCCAACCTAACACCAATAGTGGCATTAATGAACAACTTCTGACTACTAAAAATAGGCCCTCAGCTCAGGTGAAACTGATCAAGGCGGAAGTCGCCTATTGGGCTAACTGAAAAAGAGGAAAGGGGGGGAAACAGAGCCTTCTGTGGCTGTTTCTATGGAGGCTTTGTTGCTTCTGGGCTCAGCGCTGGGATTACACAGGTTGCAACTGCCCCAAACGCAGAAACAGGCTGATTTCAGGGCTCTCTACCACCTGAACCTTCCCTGCAGGAGGGGTGAAACGCAACTCAGGTGGAATCCCTCTCTCAAGGAATTCAGATCCCAGGACTTCACAATTTGAAACCATTAAAACCAACCTACAACCTTTCCTCTGTCTCCCCCACACACCCAGCAGTGAGAATCTTCCAAAGTTAAAGGAGCCACAACATCTTTTGCTGGTGGGACCCGCAGACAGACAAGCACCACATACTGGGCAGGATAAGAAAAACAGAGCCCAGAGACTTCACAGGAAAGTCTTTCAACCTGCTGGGTCCCACACTCAGGGAAATCTGATGAAATGCCCAGATGCCAGCAAAAAATAAGAAATCACACCAGGAAAATTGAAGATATGGCCCAGTCAAAGGAACAAACCAATAGCTCAAATGAGATACAGGAGCTGAGACAACTAATTCTGAATATACGAACAGAAATGGAAAACCTCTTCAGAAACCAAATCAATAAATTGAGGGAGGACATGAAGAAGGCATGGGATCAACAAAAAGAAGAAATGGAAAGTCTGAAAAAACAAATCACAGAACTTATGGGAATGAAAGACACAGTAGAAGAGATGAAAAAAACAATGGAAACCTACAATGGTAGATTTAAAGAGACAGAGGCTAGAATTAGTGAACTGGAGGATGGAACATCTGAAATCCAAAAAGAAACAGAAACTATAGGGAAAAGAATGGAAAAATTAGAGCAGGGACTCAGGGAATTGAATGATAATATGAAGCGCACAAATATATGTGTTGTGGGTGTCCCAGAAGGAGAAGAGAAGGGAAAAGGAAGAGAAAAACTAATGGAAGAAACTATCACTGAAAATTTCCCAACTCTTATGAAAGACCTAAAATTACAGATCCAAGAAGTGCAGCACACCCCAAAGAGAATAGATCCAAATAAGCGTTCTCCAAGACACTTACTAGTTAGAATGTCAGAGGTCAAAGAGAAAGAGAGGATCTTGAAAGCAGCAAGAGAAAAACAATCCATCACATACAAGGGAAACCCAATAAGACTATGTGTAGATTTCTCAGCAGAAACCATGGAAGCTAGAAGACAGTGGGATGATATATTTAAATTACTAAAAGAGAAAAACTGCCAACCAAGACTTCTATATCCAGCAAAATTGTCCTTCAAAAATGAGGGAGAAATTAAAACATTTTCAGACAAAAAGTCACTGAGAGAATTTGTGACCAAGAGACCAGCTCTACAAGAAATACTAAAGGGAACACTAGAGTCAGATATGAAAAGACAGAAGAGAGAGGTATGAAGAAGAGAGTAGAAAGAAGGAAAATCAGATATGATATATATAATACAAAAGGCAAAATGGTAGAGGAAAGTATTACCCAAACAGTAATAACACTAAATGTTAATGGATTGAACTCCCCAATCAAAAGACATAGACTGGCAGAATGGATTAAAAAACAGGATCCTTCTATATGCTGTCTACAGGAAACACATCTTAGACCCAAAGATAAACATAGGTTGAAACTGAAAGGTTGGGAAAAGATATTTCATGCAAATAACAACCAGAAAACAGCAGGAGTAGCTACACTAATATCCAACAAATTAGACTTCAAATGTAAAACAGTTAAAAGAGACTAAGGAGGATACTATCTACTAATAAAAGGAACAATTAAATAAGAAGACATAACAATCATAAATATTTACGCACCGAATCAGAATGCCCCAAAATAGGTGAGGAATACACTGCAATCACTGAAAAGGGAAATAGACACATCTACCATAATAGTTGGAGACTTCAATTCCCCACTCTCGTCAATGGACAGAACATCTAGACAGAGGATCAATAAAGAAAGAGAGAATTTGAATATTACAATAAATGAGCTAGACTTAACAGACATTTATAGGACATTACATCCCACAACAGCAGGATACACCTTTTTTCAAGTGCTCATCGATCATTCTCAAAGATAGACCATATGCTGGGTCACAAAGCAAGTCTCAACAAATTTAAAAAGATTGAAATCATACATAACACTTTCTTGGATCATAAAGGAATGAAGTTGGAAATCAATAATAGGCAGAGCGCCAGAAAATTCACAAATATGTGGAGGCTCAACAACACACTCTTAAACAACGAGTGGGTCAAGGAGAAATTACAAGAGAAATTAGTAAATATCTCAAGGCGAATGAAAATGAAAACACAACATATCAAAACCTATGGGACGCAGCAAAGGCAGTGCTAAGAGGGAAATTTATTGCCCTAAATGCCTATATCAGAAAAGAAGAAAAGGAAAAAATTCAGGAATTAACTGTCCACTTGGAAGAACTGGAGAAAGAACAGCAAACTAACCCCAAAGCAAGCAAAAGGAAAGAAATAACAAAGATTAGAGCAGAAATAAATGAAATTGAGAACATGAAAACAATAGAGAAAATCCATAAGACCAGAAGTTGGTTCTATGAGCAAATCAATAAGATTGATGGGCCCTTAGCAAGATTGACAAAAAGAAGAAGAGAGAGGACGCAAATAAATAAGATCAGAAATGGAAGAGGAGACATAACCACTGACCTCACAGAAATAAAGGAGATAATAACAGGATACTATGAACAACTTTACGCTAATAAATACAACAATGCAGATGAAATGGACAAGTTCCTAGAAAGGCATGAACAACCAACTTTGACTCAAGAAGAAATAGACGACCTCAACAAACCAATCACAAGTAAAGAAATTGAATCAGTCATTCAGAAGCTTCCCAAAAAGAAAAGTCCAGGACCAGACGGCTTCACATGTGAATTCTACCAAACATTCCAGAAAGAATTAGTACCAACTCTGCTCAAACTCTTCAAAAAAATCAAAGCGGAGGGAAAGCTACATAATTCATTCTATGAAGCCAACATCACCCTCATACCAAAACCAGGCAAAGATATTACAAAAAAAGAAAACTACAGACCAATCTCTCTAATGAATATAGATGCAAAAATCCTCAACAAAATTCTAGTAAATCGAATCCAGCAACATATTAAAAGAATTATTCATTATGACCAAGTAGGATTCATCCCAGGTATGCAAGGATGGTTCAACATGAGAAAATCAATTAATGTAATACACCATATCAACAAATCAAAGCAGAAAAATCACATGATCATCTCAGTTGATGCAGAGAAGGCATTTGACAAGATTCAACATCCTTTCCTGTTGAAAACACTTCAAAGGATAGGAATGCAAGGGAACTTCCTTAAAATGATAGAGAGAATATATGAAAAACCCACAGCTAATATCATCCTCAATGGGGAAAAATTGAAAACTTTTCCCCTAAGATCAGGAACAAGACAAGGATGTCCATTAACACCAGTATTATTCAACATCGTGTTGGAGGTTCTAGCCAGAGCAATTAGACAAGAAAAAGAAATACAAGGCATCAAAATTGGAAAGGAAGAAGTAAAACTATCACTGTTTGCAGACGATATGATACTATACGTCGAAAACCCGGAAAAATCCACAACAAAACTACTAGAGCTACTAAATGAGTACAGCAAAGCAGCAGGTTACAAGATCAACATTCAAAAATCTGTAGTGTTTCTATACACTAGCAATGAGCAAGCTGAGGGGGAAATCAAGAAACAAATTCCATTTACAATTGCAACTAAAAGAATAAAATATTTAGGAATAAATTTAACTAAAGAGACAAAAGACCTGTAAAAAGAAAACTACAAAAAACTGTTAAAAGAAATCACAGAAGACCTAAATAGATGGAAGGGCATACCGTGTTCATGGATTGGAAGACTAAATATAGTTAAGATGTCAATCCTACCTAAATTGATTTACAGATTCAATGCAATACCAATCAAAATCCCAACAACTTATTTTTCAGAAATAGAAAAACAACAAGCAAATTTATCTGGAAGGGCAGGGTGCCCTGAATTGCTAAAAGTATCTTGAGGAAAAAAAACGAAGCTGGAGGTCTCACGCTGCCGGACTTTCAGGCATATTATGAAGCCACAGTGGTCAAAATAGCATGATACTGGCATAAAGATAGATATATCGACCAATGGAATCGAATCGAGTGCTCATCTATGGACATTTGATCTTTGATAAGGCAGTCAAGCCAATTCACCTGGGACAGAACAGTCTCTTCAATAAATGGTGCCTAGAGAACTGGATATCCATATGCAAAAGAATGAAAGAGGACCCGTATCTCACACCCTATACAAAAGTTAACTCAAAATGGATCAAAGATCTAAACATTAGGTCTAAGACCATAAAACAGTTAGAGGAAAATGTAGGGAGATATCTTATGAATCTTACAATTGGAGGCGATTTTATGGACCTTAAACCTAAAGCAAGAGCACTGAAGAAAGAAAGAAAGAAATGGGAGCTCCTCAAAATTAAACACTTTTGTGCATCAAAGAACTTCATCAAGAAAGTAGAAAGACAGCCTACACAATGGGAGACAATATTTGGAAACGACATATCAGATAAAGGTCTAGTATTCAGAATTTATAAAGAGATTGTTCAACTCAATAACAAAAAGACAGCCAACCCAATCACAAAGTGGGAAAAAGACTTGAACAGGCACCTCTCAGAAGAGGAAATACATATGGCCAAAAGGCACATGAAGAGATGCTCAATATTCCTGGCCATTAGAGAAATGCAAATCAAAACCACAATGAGATATCATCTCACACCCACCAGAATGGCCATTATCAACAAAACAGAAAATGACAAGTGCTGGAGAGGATGCGGAGAATGAGGCACACTTATCCACTGTTGGTGGGAATGTCAAATGGTGCAACCACTGTGGAAGGCAGTTTGGCGGTTCCTCAAAAAACTGAATATAGAATTGCCATACGACCCAGCAATACCATTGCTAGGTATCTACTCAGAGGACTTAAGGGCAAAGACACAAACGGACATTTGCGCACCAATGTTTATAGCAGCATTATTTACAATTGCAAAGAGATGGAAACAGCCAAAATGTCCATCAACAGACGAGTGGCTAAACAAACTGTGGTATATACATACGATGGAATATTATGCAACTTTAAGACAGAATAAACTTACGAAGCATGTAATAACATGGATGGACCTAGAGAACATTATGCTGAGTGAGACTAGCCAAAAACTAAAGGGCAAATACTGTATGGTCCCACTGATGTGAACCGACATTCGAGAATAAACTTGGAATATGTCATTGGTAACAGAGACTATCAGGAGTTAGAAATAGGGTAAGATAATGGGTAATTGGAGCTGAAGGGATACAGACTGTGCAACAGGACTAGATACAAAAACTCAAAAATGGACAGCACAGTACTACCTAATTGCAAAGTAATCATGTTAAAACACTGAATGAAGCTGCATCTGAGCTATAGTTTTTTTTTGTTTGTTTTCTTGTTCTGTTTTTATATATATTTTTTGTATTTTTTATTTTTATTTTTTTCACTATATTATCATTTTATTTCTTTTCCTGTTGTCTTGCTATTTCTTTTTCTAAATCGATGCAAATGTACTAAGAAATGATGATCATACATTTATGTGATATTAAGAATTACTGATTGCATATGTAGAATGGAATGATTTCTAAATGTTGTGTTAGTTAATTTTTTTTAATTAATAAAAAAAAGGGATATCTATATAATGCATAAGAATAACCTCCAGGGTAACCTCTCAACTGTGTGTGTAATCTCTCAGCCACTGACACTTTATATTGTCTCATTTCTATCTTCCCCTTTTTGGTCATGAAAGTTTTCTCAATCTCTTGATGCTGAGTCCCAGCTCATCCCAGGATTTCTGTCCCACGTTGCCAGGAAGATTTACACCCCTGGGAGTCATGTCCCACATAGAGAGGGGGAGGGGGGCAGTGAGTTCTCTTGCTGTGTTGGCTTAGAGAGAGAGATGAGAGAGGCCACATCTGAGTATTAAAAGATGTTCTCTACTTTGACTCATCTTTACTCAGTTAATTTTCGGCTGCTTTTAAACAAGACACCAGTGAAAATATTGAAATAAAGCATCAATTGACTTTATTTTACATTGATGTTAGAAGAGCTCTACTAAAGAAAAGGGTGTTACAAAAGAATAAGGGGTACAAGCAACTTTCAGTTGTTTATAGTGTTGTCATTTCAAACAACAATGGACTTCTTTGATAGTTTGTAAAATAAGATGTAGAGCCTATTGCTGAAATATATAGACTGGCAAATTAAATTCCATGTGAGATAAGATTTTTGAATAATTGAACTTTTTTAACAGTGAAACATCCAGTCTCCAGAAGTAGTCTAGTAGAAGCTGTATGCTCATCTCATTTTAAAAGAAATTCCACATCAAGATACTGATTTTTTCCTGAAGCAAAATCCCTCTTGTGTTGCTGCTTGTTCCAGGGCTGGCCTTTTAATCTCCTATCTTTCCCTGGCAGCTTCTACTTCTGAATTCTGAGGCTCACTTTCCCCATTGGAATCCTGTGATAACATGACATCCTTTTATGACTTTGCAAATGAATAATGTCTCCAAGGGGTTGAATATCTCAATCACCTTCCTGTTGGAAGAATTAATTGAATCTCAAATAAGTGAAAAATAATCAAATCACAGAATTGAAAATAAACACACCAATGTCTTGATACACGCACTGAATTTAAGGGAAGTGAGAGCATTGTTAGTATTCCCTTTTTTATGACATCCAGCTGCTTACGTTTCATTAACCTTGTTTCTCATTTCCCTCCTACTAAACATGGAACATTAAAACATGGGGCTGGACCTACGCAGTGCAGAATCAGCACCAGAAATTATACACGACGTGTTCAGGAGCTCTAGCAGTTAATTTGGCAGTAGCCAAATTAGTCATGAATTTAAGATCTGTGATGGTTCCTTTTATGTGTCAACTTGACTTGGCTGTGGTGACAATTTGTTTCTCAAACACAATCTAGGTGTTGCACTGAAGGTGTTTTGTAGATGTGTTTAATATCTACAGTCAATGGACTTTAACTAAAGGAGACTGAGTTTGACAACATGGGTGGTCCCCATCCTTTTAAGAGCAAAAGCTGAGGTTTGCTTTGAAGAAATTCTGCTTCAAGACTGTAACATCAACTCCTGTTTGAGTTTCCAGACTGCTCTACATATATTAGACTTTCCAGACCCCACAGTCAGGTGGGCCAATTCCTTAAACTAAATATCTGTGTGTGTGTATATATATATACATATTTTATTGCTTCTATTTCTCTGGAATACTTTGGCCAACAGAAGGTCAAACTGTAAAGTCTGTGAAACCTTAGTTCAAACCCCAGCTCTAGACTTTGTCTGTGATAAGTGTGAGCAAGTTATTTGATCTTTATAAGTCTCAGTTTCTTGAAAATTAAATAAGAAAATCCATATATAAACACAGCACCTGGCATATAAGAACATTCAATAAATTCTACATATTAATATTATTACAAAGTAAAATGCTGTATACTCTCATTCAGTTTAGCCAGTAGTTAAAATAATTTCCTTGCTTCAGGTATCATTTTACTGGATATTTTAAATGACTTAGAGAAAAGCATAGGGCTGGAATTCAAGCAATTTCCTGGTTCTCTTCTCAAAGTAGATAGAGCATCTTGAAGGGAAGTAGGCAAAAGAAATTAGTACAGAAAGGACATACCAGATTAACTCAAAGTATAATACAAGATGAACTGTATATGAATATATGGATTTCTGGCATAATTTGGTGAAAAAAATGGGTTGCCTATTCAATTAATTATCGTTTGCATCTACTGAGTTCAGGAAATTTTCTGAAATAATCTCTGAAGAGAATAAAAGAAGATGTAAATGAAGAAAAACAGAGATGTAAATGAGAATGGCTATTTGATAATTCCCAGACTAATGCATGCAATTTACAAAATGACAGGAACATACAATCATAATTGTATACTTCTCTGTAATAGTACAGATAGTGCTGGTTTGGAGCTGTTCTGTACCCCAGAAAAGCCCTGTTCTTTAAATCCATTCTTGTGGGTGCAGACCTATTGCAGATGGGATATTTTGGTTAGTTTGTTTCCATGGAGATGTGACCCATCCAATTCAAGGTGGGTCTTAACCCTTTTTGAGGAGTCCTTTATGAGGATAAAAGAGAGAGTGAAGACAGTGGGCTTAGGGAGAAACACCCCGCAGATGCTAAGCGAGCCCCTGGAGATGTTGTATCAGAAGCTGAAAGCAATGGAACTCAGGAGGAGACCAGCAGATGCCTGCCATGTGCCTTCCCATGTGACAGCACACCTGAAGGCCAGCAGACTTTCTTCAGAGAAAATATCTTCCTTCTGATACCTTAATCTGGGCATTTTCATGGTCTTAGAACTGTAAATTTGAGACTAATAAATCCCCATTGTATAAACCAATTCATTTCTGGTTGTTGCATTTCAGCAGCTTTAGCAAACTGATAAAGAGTGTCATCCCAATGCGTAATTCTGGTATTAACTCTAATCCTTTGTCACAATGGAGTTGTTGAAATTTGTACCAAGGAATCGTTAAGTAAATATCTTAATTATTGTTTCATCTGAGAATTTCTTCTTAAAATCTATTTCAGGTCTCATCCTGTCATCATCTCATCGGGTCTTTGCTTGGATCCACTTCCTCTTTATTCCAAGGCTAATTAATAATATTCATTATTTACGCTTACTGAATAACTAATATTCCAACTAATTTCTGTATAATATTGTGACCTTGAAGGAAATGTAGTGTATTTCATTTTAGAGTGTAAGAACTGAAATTTGGAGAGTTTAAATTATTATCTGAGGTGAATAGGCTAATCAATATCAAAGCTTATTTAAATTCAGTGATTGTACCATTCATATCACTTCTCTAAGGTTGAATAACTTAAGGATCACTTCCTATGACAAGCCTTCTGTTCTAATTTTCTAGCTGCTAGAATGCAACACACCAGAGACAGATTGACTTTTAATAAAAGCGGTTTTATTTCATTCGTTCTTCAGAGGAAAGGCAACTAACTTTCAACGAATTCTTTCTTACATGGGAAGGCACAGGGTGATCTCTGCTGGCCTTCTCTCCAGGCCTCTGGGTTCCAACAACTTTCCCCGGGGTGATTTCTTTCTGCATCTCCAAAGGCCTGGGCTGAGCTGCAAGTGCTAAGATGAGGAATGCTGAGCTGCTTGGGCTGTGCTACATTGAGTCTCTCATTTAAGCACCAACCAATTAAATCAAACATCATTCATTGCAGCAGGCACATCTCCTGGCAGACGCAGATATAATTGGCCACAGAATAGGTTCATGTACCATTGGCTTATGTCCACAGCGACAGAACTAGGTGCCTTCACCTGATCAAGTTGACAACTGAATCTAACTACCACACCTTCCTTGACCCATTCTCCATCATTCCTATTTCAATTTATTCATTTGTTAAAGAAAAATTACCAAATGTCTAATGCCTACTAGGTTCTAGTCTGTGTTCTAAGATACGGTGGTAAAGTACATCTCCATCATCCATTTACCTCTAGGCTTTTAGACTCTTAGACAGACAATTTAAAAAATAGAGTCAATAGTACAATTTTAGATTTTACAAAAGCTATGAGGAAAACAAGAGTAATGGAAAATAAAGAGACTAACTAAGAGGGGATATTTGAATAGCATCCTAATGGCCAGAATACTAAGCTAATATCTTTCTAAGGAGGAAATATTTGAATGGATAGTTAAGTAGTAAGGAGAAAGTATTCAACTATTTGAATATCAAGGGAGAATTTTCCATTGGCAAAGGGAACAAGTAAAAGATGTTGAGTTGAGAACAAAAATGTGATATTTAAATGATGACATGAAGGTCAGTTTCTATAGTTTAATAAATGAGGAGAGGGGTAGGAAGTGAGATTAAATTGACAGTTGAGGGCCTTCTAGGATGTGGTGGAGGGTACGAATTTCATTCTTAATGTATCTGGAAAGCATTTGAAAGTTTGAAGCCTTCTAGGAGCAACATAAGATGAGTAAAAGAACAGAATCAAAGAAATCAGTCAGTGTCTTCAGCAAAAATCTTAGAAATAACAGTGGCTGGAGCAAGTTGGTATTAGTTGAATCAAGAGATGTATCTGGGTTTCTGATTTATTTTAAAGGCAGAGCTATTAGGAGTTACTGAATAAGTGTGAGTAGTGAGGGAGAAAGGAAACAAGAATGACACCGAGGGTCTGGCTTGAGTAACTAGGATGATGATGATGCATTTACCAGAATGGAGAAGTCCAGAGATGAACATGTTTGGGAAGGTGCAAATTCAGAGTTCTTTTGAGGAGCACATTAAGTCTTAGATTCCAATTATATAATCAAAAAGAGATTTTAGGGAAATAGCTGAATATTTGTTTCAGAACGACTCTGGGGCCGTCAGGTGGTAGGCAGTTTAAAATCATGAAACTTCATAGGGTCATCCAAGAGAGCATCGTAGTATTTCTAAGGAAGCACAATTACTTGTGAAGAGAGCAGAGTCAAGATTTAATGCTTGAGAGATTTCCAACTGCTAGCAGACTGGAGACCAGAAAGAATTAGCAAAGGCAGAAAATGAAGGGAAATTCTATCCCAGAAGCGAACTGAAGAACATATTTAAGAAATAGGGTGTTATCATCAACTGGGCCAGTTTGAAAGGATTATGTACCCTAGAAAATGCATGTTTTAATCCTGATACATCTTGTGGATGCAGCGGTTTCATTTAATCCCTATTCAGCACTAAAGGTTGGAAACCTGATTTTGGATTATCTCCTCTAAATGAGGAAACATTTTGGAAATAGTCTCTTTTAGAGTCATAAGAACCACGAGAACCCACCTAGCCAGAGACCTTTGGAAAACCTCCTGAGGTTTGCTTCATGAAACAAAAAGCCTGGAGAGGAAGCTAGCATACACCACCATATTTGCCATGTGCCTCTCCAGTTAAGAGAGAAACCCTGAAGTTCATCGGCCTTCTTGAACCAAGGTATCTTTCTCTGGATGCTTTAGATTGGACATTTTTATAGCCTTGCTTTAATTTGGACATTTTTACAGTCTTAGAACTATAAACTAACAACTTAATATATTCCCCTTTTTAAAAGCCATTCCATTTCTGGTATATTGCATTCCAGCAGCTAGAACATCAACTATGTAAAAAAATGCAAACATATCAAATAAGATGATAACAATTAATCTCTAGATTTGTAAATATAGAGATGGTTAGAGAACCTAACAAACGCTGGGCAAGTTTAGTGGTGAGGAGGAAATCTTTAATGGAATGGATTTAGTAGTGACTAGGAAGTGAGGAAATGGAGATTCCACCTACTGATTACTCTTCAATAATTTTCTGTGAAATGAGGGCAGAAAATGGTAGATGCAAGGGAACTGGAGAGTAAGAATTTTCAGGGTATTTTCTTTCCTCACAGAGGGATTCTTTTCATCCATATTTGAAAAGGTTTGCTCTCCTTCCCATATATTCCAATATCATGCTGATTTTATTGTTCTTATAGCAATACTGCACAATATTGCAATTGGCTGTTTCTTTCAATCTTTTTTCCACAAAACAGTTCTTCATAGGTTAAAAAAAATTGTTCACAATAATATACCCAACACATAGAACAGAGTCTCATACCACCAGGCAGAACACAGAATTTCTGTCAACTTCATTTCTGCAATTTTAACTATATCTTTCTTATTTTCTCCCTCATGATTTTGGACAACACAAAAATTATGTAATAATATAAAATATAGCTGAATGTACCTATCTGGTGATTTATTTGCCTCTCTAGGCTGTTGTTTTGGTGAGGTTAGATATTATAAGTACCTTCATTTTATCAAGTGAGAGGATTCACATACACACAAATACCACACGCATGAATACACACACATACAAAACTTCTGGGCTAAATACAGCTTCTTAAGTTCTTCCCTTAGTATAAAAAATTGATAACCTTTAAAAATGTTTCAAAAGGGAGTTCCATGGAGGGTGGGCAATAGTGGTTCTGTGGCAGAGTTCTCACCTGCCATGTCAGAGACCGAAGTTCGATTCCTGGTGCCTGCCCATGTAGAACAAAAAAAGGGGGTTCCATGGAGAAATGACCCTCTGAGACTTAAATCAAAACATTGATAATAATGAAAATATAATTCATCATCAAAAGTTTGAGAAGGTATGTGCTCAGCAATTTTCAGTTTTCAACATTTTGATAATCCCGGATATGCTTTTTTGCATTGTGTTTTTTATGGATTGAATATTATAAATAATATTAACCAAGCATATTAACCAATATTAACCAACCTCAGATATTTGTAAATATACAGTACCAAGTAATATTTCGGAAGTCCTTTCTGGGAAAAGCTGCAATAAAATGATAACCCGTGTCACTCTATAATACCTTCTGTCTGCATAGAGTAAAAATCTATTCCTAAATGTCCTTTAGGAGTTTATCTAGGTTATCTCTAAAATGCACACTTACAAGTAAGCTGCAATTTCTGCATATATATATAACAATTAGATGATAAGCATGTTAATAATACAAGCATTTTCTTAAAGGAGAGAGATCTGTCCATGCATACAGCACAGCACTCTGACATTGATTTCATTATTTTGAGAGAAATATTAACGAGTAAGGTATGCTTGTTTTGTTTCCATAAACTACTACAACAACACAATTCAAATTAAGTTCATAATGTAATGGATATTTTTTAGAATTATTTAACTAATATCTGTTGACATAAACACCATTTGACTTTAATGTTCATGGGGATAGTCAAAATAAAGAGGGCGGAATGTTCTACCATTCTATACTGACTTCAGTGACATTAGCAGTAGAACCAGGGGTTAAGATCTATTAAATGGGTGTCTGTGTATGTTCCCTCTTTATTTTTGTTGGTGTCATCCTATAAGATGAAACTAGAGGAATTTTGTAATCATACAATTGAAAAAAAAACTAGCCTCTTTTGTGTTTTTAACCCATTTCATTCATCTTATTATGTAAAGGGGAAATTAGTAATTTCATCTTGACTTTGCTTTTGTAGACATAACACTAGTGACACAGCAGGGTCGGAAATCACTCAGAATCATTTCTCAACCATAAAATATACCCAAGGAACCTCCAAAATTCATGCTTACAACAAGGATGAGACACTGAAAAATGAAATTCATATGAACAAACTTAGAAATCAGTAGGAGATGGAGCACAGGTAGTGTCATTTATTTAAATTTAAGGAAAGTCCTATAATTAAAAGGTAATAATGCAGAAAAAGAAGCAATGCATTATTCTGGGAAACAGAAAGGTAACAGACATCCAGGTAGGTCATTGCTATTGTCTGTTAATGGAGGCATAAAGAAGGATTGTTGGCATTTCTCAATAATTTATAGTTATTAGAGAGTTAATTTTTGAATGTTGCCCATTCAGTCCTGAGATATCCTGTGGATAATTTTTAAAGATTTTCACCATTAATAATTATTTAAGAGGCACACCTTATAAAACTGTGGTCCCCACTAAATCAATGACTGTATTTATAGCAAACAACCTTGAAGGTATTAAATATATCACAATGTTGGACAGTCATGTCACTTGAATATTTCTATGTTAAGAATTGTCTTTATCTTTGCCACAAAATAAAATGATTAATGGAAAATAAAGTGATATATTAATTAACCTTTTTATTTGGAGAAAATTGTAGATTCTCATGCAATTGTAAAAAATAATACAAGGAGATCCTATGTTCTCTCCATTCAGTTTTTCCCAATGTGATTGACTTTTTCCATTGAACATAATTTCCTCAAGATTCATCCAAGCTGCTGTATGTATTAAGAGTTAATTCTCTTTTATGGCTGAGCAGTCTTTCACGGGATGAATGTACCACACTCCTTAACCATAGAATGATATCCAGGCTGTTTCCAGTTGCTGTCCATTATGAATAGAGTGATTGTAAGCATTCATGTACAAATTTGCCTGTGAACTTGTATTTTCATTTTCCTAAGATAAATGCCTAAGAGCGCTATTGCTGAGGTGTATTGTTCTAGTTTGCTAGCTGCCAGAATGCAACACACCAGAGACGGATTGGCTTTTAATAAAAGGGGATTTATTTTGTTGGTTCTTCAGAGGAAAGGCAGCTAACTTTCCACTGAGGTTCTTTCTTACATGGAAGGCACAGGATGGTCTCTGGTGGTCTTCTCTCCAGGCCCCTGGGTTCCAACAACTTTCCCCAGGGTGACTTCTTTCTGCATCTCCAAAGGCCTGGGCTCAGCTGCGAGTGTTGAGATGAGGAATGCTGAGCTGTTTAGCTGTGCTACCTTGCGTTCTCTCATTTAAGCACCAGCCAATTAAGTCAAACGTCACTCATTGCAGCAGACACGCCTCCTAGCCGACTGCAGATGTAATTAGCAACAGATGAGGTTCACGTACCATTGGCTTGTGTCCGCAGCAACAAGACTAGGTATGCTCACCTGGCCAAGTTGACAACTGAATCTAACTAACACATGTATGGTAGCTGCATGTTTAGTTTTATATTTACCCCAGAAATTGATGAGTGATCCAGTTTCTCCACATCTTTACCAACATTTGGCTTTTGTCATTTTTAAAATTTTGGTCATCCTGATACGTGCATCTCATTCTGCCTTTAATTTGTAGGTTTTTGATGGTTCATGATGTTGAACATCTTTTTATATGTTTATTTTCTATCTGAGTATCCTGTTCACTGAGATAGCTGTTCATGTCTTTTGTCCAATTTCTAATTTGATTCTTTGTTGGTTTACTATTGGTATAATGTATTTACATTTAAAAAATATATTATAGATACCAGGACTTTGGTAGATATGTGGTTGGAAATATTTTCTCCCAGTCCATCGCTTATATCTGTTCCACATGGACTTTCAGAGAGAACAAAGGTTTTTTTTAAATTTTGAAGCAGTAAAATGATCCATTTCCATTTGATGGATCATGCTTTTGGTTTGACATCTAAGCAGACTCAGAAATTTTTTTTTTTTAAGGCTGAGATTCTGTAGGCTTTCTTCTATGTGTTTTTGTTAAAACTTTCTAGCTTTAAGTCTCACAATTAATTCCATGATCCATGTTGAGTTGTGTAAGGAGTCAGGTTCCCTAAGAAATTCTCAGGGGTTTGAATAAAAATTTATTTCAACCTACAAATGGATTTGGAGATAATTAACATCTTTACTAGGATAAATCTTCTAATCCGTGAAAATTGTTTATCTCTTCATTTATTTAGGACTTCTTTATTTCTTTCATCAGCATTCTGTGATTTTCCCTCACTCAGCCAGTGCATGGTTTGATGTTTATCCTTTAGCATTTCATTTTCACTGGAGTGATTTAGTATGGGATTAGCTTTTAAATTTTTGTTTCCAAAGATTCGCTGTTAGTATATAAAAATGTGATTGATTTTTGTAGGTTAATCTTATATCCTCCAACTCTTAATTCACAATTATTAATTCTAAGAGGCTTTTCTGTATGTCATTTGAAATTTTCTATGCAGACAAACATATCTTCAGATATCTGTAAGACATTATTTTCTACACCACTGCAGTCGCCACTAATTCCAGCACCATGCATGGTGAGAATGGTGTGTGCACAAACACCCTTGACTTATTCTCGTTTTCTCTTGCATCCCAAGAATACTGCAGGTTTTTGTCAGTGGTCTTTTTCAAGTTTCAAGTAGTTACTCTCTACTTCTAAGTTGCTGAGACTTTTTATCATTAACAGGTGTTGGATTTTGTCAAATATTTTTTACTGTCAGTTCATATGACCGTATGCGTTTTCTTCTTTAACCTATACAGTTGGAAGATTACATTCATGGTTTTCAAATATTGAAGCAGTATTGCATACCTGGAATAATTCCCACATGGTCATGTTTATAACTTCTTTATACAGTGTTGCATTTGACTTGCTAAAATTTTGTGGAAGACTTTTCAGTTGAAATTCCTGAGTGATATTGGTCTGTAGTTTTCTATTTTTGTACAACCTTTGTCTAGTTTTTGCTCTCAGTGTTTTACTGGGCTCATAAAATGAGTTAGAAAGTGTTCCCTACTCTTCTGTTTTCTGAAAATGGTGTGCAATATTTGTGTTATGATAAGACAACTATTATTTAATGGAGAGTGAGTAATTAGGAAGGGAATTTCAGATAGGATGGGGACTTAAAATGGAATAGCTCTTTCTCTTTGTAACTCTGTAAGAAAATATATCAGCTCCCCAAATATACCTAAAACACTTTCAACATCTTTCTTATTATATTACTGTTATGAATTGAATTGCAATAGTGTCAAAAAACTAGTTTTTAGTATATGTGAAAGTATAGAAAATAACAGGAATTCTTTTTGAAATCCACATATTCCAGAGCATATGAATATAAGAATCAAAGCAGACCACATAAAGGTGAGTAACAAAATGCAAAAGCAACTAGAAGAAAGTTGGACTGTAATTGTATTACGAGTGGCCAATGAACTCTAATTGATTGCTTTCTAGTAGGAGGTGTTTCAAAAATTCCCCTTTAAAATCCAGAAGGTGATGTATAATATTTCTTGTGATAAGCCATTAAGTAATTATAACCGGGTGTAGTCTGCTTTAGGTAGAACTCCCGAAATCCCTTCCGTTTCTTCTCTCCCTGCCTCTTCTTCACTGTTCTCATGAAACGGTGTTTCCTTTATATGCAAGCTGGCTTTGTTGCACCCTGCGCAACCAAGGCCCTGAAAGTTTGATACACCCCAGATGCCATCTTGGTTATGTGTCTTGCAAGAGGCTTACAGCTCTTCCGATTCTTCAGGATAGAGGAGTCACAAGACAAAACAAACTTCTTCTTGTTCATATTAACCACTAGCTATGCATAAGTTTCATTAGTCTTGAACTCTACAGGTTTCATGTCTACATTTGTAATGAAGTGGTTTGGGACAGATGGATGGATGAAAGAGAAAATAGTTTTAGGTGAAAAAAGGAAAAGGATAAATTGGGGACAGACACTAGGAATGGAGAGGTAGGACTGAAATCGGGGATTGCAAGAACTTTTTCTCTGATGTGTTTACGGTACCTGAGATGATCAATAAATATTTGTTATATAAAATGATAAGTATTAGAAATAGGAGAGTGTTTTAGTTTACTAATGCCACCAGAATGTAATGTAAAAGGAATGGAAAAGACTTTTTTAAAGGGATTTTTAAAGTTATAGTTCTAAGGCCATAAAAAACGTCCAAACTAAGCAGCCAGAGCAAGATACAAATGTCTTAAGAAAGGCCAATGTGAGAGAATAAAAATGTATTTGCAAAGTCCTCTTAGGCAACTGGGGAGAAAGGAGGAAATATTAAATGTTCCTATCTAGGGAATTCCTGATATTCTCACAAGCAGTGGGGACAACATTTCAATAGGCTGCATCCTTGATCTTAAGATTCACCCCTATGAATCTTATTCCTGCAAAAGAGATGCTTAGCCTACTTATAGTTGTGGCTAATAGTCACCCCCAAACAATATCTTTTGTGGCTCAGATGTGACCTCTCTCTCTGGGCAAACTCCGCAAGTGAACTCCCTGCCCTTCCTGCTCCATGGGACCTGACTCCCAGGGGTGTAAATCTCTCTGGCAATGTGGGACAGGTTTCTGGGATAAGCTGGGATTTGGCATCAAGGGATTGATAAAGCCTGTTTGATCAAAAGGGGGAAGAGTGAAATGAGACAAAATGAAGTCGCAGTATGCTGAGAGATTTCAAACAGAGTGGAGAGGTTATCCTGGAGATTATTCTTATGCCTTATATGGATATCCCTTTTCAGTATATGGTCTACTGAAGTGCCTAGAGGGAAGTACCTGAAACTATTGAACTGTATTCCAGTAGCCTGGATTCTTGAAGATAATTGTACAACTATATAACTTTTACATTGTGGCTGTGCGACTTTGAAAACCATGTGTCTAATGCTCCTTTTATCCAAGGTATAGACAGATGAGTAAAAAATAAGGATAATAAGCAAATAAATAATAGAAGGAGATAAGGGGTGAAAAAAATGGGTAGATTGAAATACTAGTGGTCAATGAGAGGGATGGATAAGGGATAGGGGATGAGTGGGGTTTTCTTTTTACTTTTTATTTCTTTTTCTGGATTGATGCAAATGTTCTAAAAATAATCATGGTGATGAATACTAAACCATGTGATGATATTGTGAATCATTTATTATATACTTTGGATATATTGTAAATATGTGAAGATATCTCAATAAAAATATTTTTTAAGAGAGAAAGGCCAATACCTGTCAAATGTGCAGGCATATGGCTGGTGTCTGCTGGTCCTTAGTCCTGGTTCCATTGCTACTAGCTTCTGAGTCCAGTGGCTTCCTCTCTAACTATCTGTGGGTCCTGAATTTAAGCTACTCTGGGGCAAAACTGTGGGTTTAATCTCTTAACTTAGCATCTGCCAGGGCTGGAAATTTCTTCCCTGCAGGCTCTGGCTATTTCTGTGAGTCCTTGCGTGGCACCTGGGCTATGTCTGTTGATACCCCAAGCATCTCCAAATATCTATGCCTCTGTCGGCTCTAAAGCAACTGTGCTTTTCCAAAACATCTTCCTTGTTAAAGGCTCCAGTAAGGTAGTCAAGATCCACTTTGAATGGGCAGTGTCACATTTCCATCCAATCACACAACTGGGCAGGTCACTCTTCATGGAAACAATCCAATCAAAGGTTCCACACTAAACAGTAGATCTGGCCTTGCGACATTAGATAAGGATTGAGAGTACATGCCTTTTCTAGAGTACCAACACAGGCAGTAATGTGTTAGGGATAGCAGAGACAGATGAGGTCTTATGAAGTAAGAATGTAGTAGGTCTGGGGATTAGGAGAATATGGGAAGTAAAAGATAAACCTTTGCAGATATCACTAATATGCTGAGTCTTTGGTTTATAGGGTGCAAGATTCAAAAATGATAAACAGGAAGAAAAGATGATTTTCCCTTGATACTATGAACAGAAAATCAGCCATAACACACCTGGACACCTCTTAGAAATGTAAAATCTCAGATTTTGATGTCCATGTGTTAACATAATTTTTTAATTTTAAAAATAAACATTATAGATGGAAGTTTTGAATGAATGAATGAACAAAAAGAAGAATGGTAATCTAGAAACAGCAGAAAAAATAATGTGGGCAGGCAATGCCTCTGTGTTCTCCCAGCATGCAGGCCAACACCTGTCCCGAATTTCCATGGCCGGACTATCTGCTTCATTTCTCTCATAACATTAATTGTGAAGTTCCTCTCCATTCTCTAATCAAAACCTATTTGAGTATCTGAGTCTTAATATTTGGCAGCAGAAAGCCCATCTGAACTTTCCCTGTCGGGATTTAGTTGAGGAGGGTGTACTAGACATTACTTTCTTGTTGTTCTATTGATCATCCTTAATTCAAAGTGAAACTTTGTGTATATTGTAAGTGACTTCAGATAGAAATCAGAGAACTATTCTAGACAGCAGGGATCTGGAGGCCACGCTGCCTGGGTAATTTCTTTCCCATGATTATGTGGAATTAGTCCAAGTTAGAGCTTTCTGTCACCTCGTATGATGTTACCTGTTAAGTGGGAGGTGGGGGAGGGAGTGTCCCTTGATAAGCCATGCCTATTTTGTCACAGATTATTTCAAGGTATACAACTGATCTGTAGAAGTTATATAATTCCTGACACAAGAGAAAATGGACCAAGACCCTCTAGATCAGATGTCAAAGCAAATGTCTTAAGATACCAAGGACTCTTGAGGGTTGTGAAATTTGTAATGGAAAAGAGTTGCTTCTGTGTTAAATAGTGTACCACTCTGAGATAAAGGGAGTTTTCTGAACCATATGATTTTTTGACTTTTCTATGGTAGGTCAGTGCCAAAGCCCATGGAAACTATAAACCAATCTCTGCTGTGATAGTAGAATAATGTTTTAAATTAAGGTGGTCAGTCATCTCCACAGGTCCAGTGAAATGGGCCTTTATCATGTGCTCCAAATCACCAGAAAGTAAAGATTATACATTCATCTTGAAATAGCACATTTATCTCAATAACAATAAAATTCTCTAGTATGTCTCTGTAAATATTCTGATTCCATTTTTTCCATAGAAATTAACCTATTAAGTTATATTCTTTGCATAATGGTAGGCTCTGGAAAAACTGAAGACAATTGTGACAAAAAGAACAAGCGTAAACTCCTGTCACAGAATTCCCAATTATAAAATCTCTTTGGGTTTAACATATTAAAATGCAAACATGTTCAAAAAGAAATAATCTTTCTGATTTAATGCATCTAGGTATAAACATTTTATTCATTTTATAACTATTTTTATAAGTAGATAAGAAAACAGAGGTTGGCAACATTTTTATAATCAAAACCAAATAACATTTGCTAAAAATTATATGCATATGCAAAATATCTATTTTAGAAAAAGGCGCCTTGGTGAAAATGATTCTGAAATTATTCATTTGATATACATTATGTATTAAACCATCTATATAAGAAATTAAACTATTTGTAATGACATTCCATGTTCAAATTATATCTGGAAACTGCACTTGAAAGGAAAATAGGTCAATCATACTGCTTCTTTCTTAAATCAGGGGTTAGACAGCTCTTTTTCAAAGGCTCTCCCTTTTTCTTTTCACCCAGTCTCCTCTTATTAATGCTACTATACACACATTACTCAGATGCAATATGAAATTATTGTACATTATTACCAGGAGCTTCAGTTACTGTTTCAGACTGGGGAGAGGTTGCAGTTTTAGTTGAACTAAAAGAATATTTTTTTCTAAAATGTATAGCTTCTCTATTATATATTAAATAATTAATTTGACTATTCTGAGGTTGATAAGCATGCCATTTGTTGTCGATATCAACAGCCTATTATGAAAAAACTCTGCATTGAAAGAAGCAAAAAAAGATTTCCACTTAGGTAAGAATTAGTATGTCCTCCACCTGCTTAGAATCAGTTTAACAGGAGTTCGAACATGGTCCTTAATGTTTTATCTCAAACAAGAGAAAAAACACCACATAAGTGAACTAAAGTTGATCCACAAAGAATGATAAAATTTGTTTGGCAAGATTCATATTTCCACACGTAAAATTACCCAAGATCAAAGTGGAAATAAAAACAAAAGACTGGGGACAATAAAGAGTTGAATCTGTCAAACATTTAGGCCAGTAAAGATTGCACAAATTTTTAAGCCCCAACTTCAGTGACCCCAAAACTCTAGGTCAATATACTACAAGCCCTGTGGATTTGAACATTAAAATGTGAACAGCAGCGGCGCAGCGGCAGTTCGTGCCTGCGGTGTTTTGATTCCCCGTGCCTGCCCATGCAAAAAAAAAAAAAAAATTAAATTAAAAAAAGTGAATATGAAATATCCTTAATAAAGGAAAACATTGTGAAGTGAGAGTTTATTTCTGTAAAGATTTATTTTATATTCACAGTCAAATGTGAATATACATTTTTTCTGTATTGTAAGGTGCCCTGCAGTTGTACTTCAAGAGGGTTTTATCAAAGAACAAATTAATGTTTTCTACTATAAACACTGGAGGAGATTCCACCTGTTTAAGAAACAATCATGCATTTATTTGTGTTCATCTTAAGAACAACAACGTAAAAATATTGCCAAGACTGGTGTGATGGTTTGAAGCTGTAGGTATGATAGAAAAGGTCATATTCTGAAAACTAATCCACTCCTTTGGAGATGGACCCAAAGGAAGCAGGATCTTTAGGTGAGTAGAATCTCCACTTGAGCTGTGACCCTCCTCATTCAGGATGGGTCTTAATGCTCTTGCTAGGGTTTATAAGGAGATAACAGAGAGCACAGAAAAAATGTCCCAGAGAGGCTCAGGGAGAAAAGCAAGAGAGGTGACAGAGGACACACAGAAAACAGAGAGGAAGCCATGGAAGCCAAAAGCTGGAAGCAATTCTCTGTGAGAGAAAGAAGAGGTCAGCAGACACCGCGTGGCTGCCGGTGGGTCAGGGGAGCTGAGAATCACTGGTAGATGGCCCTCAGAGAGAAGGCATTGCCCTGTTGATGCCTTGGGTTAGACATTTCACAGCCTCAGAGCTGTACATTTATAAGTTAATAAATCACCATTGTAAAAGCCAACCTGTTTTTGGTATTTTGCATTTTCTCAGCTTTAACAAACTAGAACAAGTAGGTTAAATGAAAAGCTTTACTAGTCAATCAGAATTATGATCAAAATATTTCTTACAGACAATGAAAAATACACAACTGGGTTATAAAATCACAAGAAATTCCACCTCCAGACCAGGAAAAATGATCAAACTTTATAAATCTTCTGGGGTCCAATTTAATTACTATAGCAATTTTAGAAAAATAGATATACAGGATGAACACTGCTCATATGGGCTGTTGTAACACAGCAACTCATACATATATCTTTTTTCTTGTTTTATTTCCATCTGCATGTTTAGTCAACCCAAGGAGTTGCACTCTTATTTCAAAACTTGCAAGGATAGCTTTGGGCAACCTGTATCTCCCCAAATGGTAATAGGCTGAATTTTTACAGTCTAAGCTATAACTGTTTTATAAATTTCTGCCATTGACTAATCTTGAGGGCTTGTATGTGAATTCGTTGCTTGAGTGGCAAGGGTGTTTTCTAGATCTTCAAATCTGCTGTCTGTACTGCTAAAGCTGTGCTTAAAATTGCTGAGTCAGGATTCTGAAGTAGTCTGCAAAAGCTGTGTTATTTATGTTGAAGCCCAGGTTGTGGTTTCTGTTCTGAAAGCTCTGCCTGCATTATTTGACTCAAGTAGTTTCTACTTTCAATTCATTAATGCTGAGAATATGTTTCTCTTATCCACTGGCAGCCCAATGCAGAAGTTGCTTTAAAACCTTCTTATCTTATACTTTGAATGGTGTTTTTGAAGACAAAACATTCCCTTAATTTCCTTTTGTACCAGATTTTGTTCTTTCACACATTTCTGGAGATTTTCTACATTTTGGCAAATGACAAAAGATAATTTCCATCCTTCAGAGCTTTTTCTCTAATGAAATTCCTGTTTATCACTCTTTTTATCTGATGAGCTGCTAAAATCTACACCACCAGTCTGGTCATTTGCCACACTTTAAGCAAACAAGCGGTTGCAGAAGCCTTGCCTAATGCATTCCATTCGATTTTTGCGCTTGTAATTTGTAAAAGTGAGCCTCTCAAACCAGCTGAGTGTCCCACTAGAAGAAGGACTGCCAATGCAGTTTTATTTGACACTGTTATTCCACCCAAATTGACTTGGAGGAAATACCATGGAAGCTGCTGGAGCTGATATCAGTGTCTCCACTGCAGACCTGCAGGCCCACTGAATCCTCAACTGAGGCACCTATTTTAGCTGCAGATGGCATGTGGTGGCTGAGGTTCTCAGCTTTAACCCAGTAGTTACCATGATTACTAGTCCTCTACTTGTTCCTTCTAGAGTGAATCCAGTGACAAGTTGATATTCCCAAAATCCAGTTCCCAAACCACCAAAAAAGCAGAGGTAGTTGCTGAAGTTGCATATGTGGAACTCCAGAATGGAGACCCTCAGAAGTGTCCCCTGAAACAGCTTGGCACGCAAGAGTCCATTCAGTAGACATTTGTTCCTAGAAGGATGATAGCTTAGAGAAGGGTGGCGGTAGATAGCTTCCCCTGGGTTGTGCTGTGCTCACCCCTGGCTGCCAGGGGAGATGTCCAGCATCCGGGCTCTGAAGGAGCCGTCCACGGA
This sequence comes from Tamandua tetradactyla, assembly GCF_023851605.1. Taxonomy (NCBI): domain Eukaryota; kingdom Metazoa; phylum Chordata; class Mammalia; order Pilosa; family Myrmecophagidae; genus Tamandua; species Tamandua tetradactyla. Next base: position 42,868,734 of record NC_135348.1, on the reverse strand, counting down.
CTTGGCTGGATTCCGGGTTGGACACTGCCAGCGAGCTGAAGGGGATCCAGGCCGTTCACCTGGCACAGAGCTCAAGCATCACCCTTTCTCAGGTCCAATCTGGCAGTAGCTTCTTGCCCAGAAGCAGACGGGACAGGTGTGTAAGTACAGCCATCTCCTGGAAGATGTCCTGAGTTTATTTTTGTGTCATACTTAACTGGTAAAAATGTAACACAGGCTTTACCTCTTTTTAGCATCCTATCTCTAAAATGATAAGCTACCATTAGAGGTTAGTGATACCACTGTTATTTTTAGATCACTATATACTTTTCTTTTTTAGTACACAGTGCATTTACATTATCACATATTTTGAGAAACGTAATCTTCATGTTGACTAATTTTCTTCCTCTGTTTCCATTATACTTCTGGTTTCAAGAAAGAGCATTTTCTTTGATGTTTTAGTGTTAATGGAAGTATGTAAACAGACTTAAAGTTTGATTCTTAGTCATTGTTGATTCTAAATATCACTGCTGCTTTTGCTTTTGGTTTTTTGTTTTTATCTCCTTTCTATTCCTCTCCCCATCCTTTAACAGAATCTGTTTCTTTTCCACACGTGGCTTTAGTACTTCCTAATGTAGTTTTATTTGCACGTAATTAGAGGAGAGTTAATAATATTCATCTGTAAAAGATGATTGATCTACATTTTTCCCTAAAAAAATTAAAATTTTGCTTGATAGATTGATATCCACTATAAACATTTAAATACTCTTTGGTTCTTATTTTCCAAACAAGGATTTTAAGTAGAATATCATAACAATGTCTGATGAATAAAAACAGTTGTACGTATCTGTTGGTGGACACATGGAATGGATGCCGTATGGGTTTGAGTTTTAGATTTGAACACCAAGTAGCAGTTGTGAGCCCTGGGGCAAGACGGTTTTCTTTCTGAACCTGTTTCTACATCTATGAAATTATGACTATAATAGTTTCCAAGAAGATTTTATGAAAATGTTAAGTACAATAATATTTGTAAAGCACTCCAGCACAGAGCTTGTCATGTATGATTTGAATTTCATAAATGTGTGATCCCTCAGTTCCAAGTTTTTATGTAAAATGAATCCATCTTAAATCATGCCAGTGTTATTCTTTGAGATGATATTATAAACTATCCCATACTATTTACAGAGTATATATATTTATTTATTTATGTATAAAATCTCCAGATTTTTGCGATGAGTGCTTCACTCTTGGCTGTTTATCCTTTCCCAATGTGATTATTTCTGTTGTTCTATGAACTGCTCTTTGCATGTTCTTAGCTACGTAATAATGGGGAACGTTAAATACAAAGAGCTCAACTTGAAGCACTATCATATAATTTACATGATATTCTATCTATCTGGAATGTATTATATTTTGCTACATTTTAGTAAAATTAATTAGATTAGCAATTATAAAACTGTTTTTTGTTATAAAAGCTGTAACAAGGTGCATGGGTGGCTCAGTGGTAGAATGCTTACCTTCCATGCAGGACACCTGGGTTCAACTCCCAGACCACACACCTAAAATAAAACAAAATAAATAACAACTCTAATTAGCTTGAAGACTATTTGGATTAAATTCAATAACATATAATGTACTGCCTCCTCTGCTCCAGATTCTATTGTTGCATCAAGGAACAAAAAAATTCCTGTTTTATGAAACTTACATTCTCATGATGGTGGTGGTGGTGAATAGAAAATCCAACAAAGTTGTCTTAGGCAGTGAAAGGCTTTGAAGAAAAATAAAGCTGGGCAATGAGGAAAATAAGTTTCTCAGACTAGCAGGAAGAGGATACTGCTTTCTCTAAGAGTCAAATCTTCTCTGAAGAGAGTGAAAGAAGTGAGGAAACAAGACATTCAAATGCCTGTGTTTCAAGCTGAGGCCACAGCAAGTGTAAAGGCCCTGAGACAAGAATGTGCTTTGTGTCTGAGAAAGAGGGAAAACACAAGAGGCCCACTAGTAAGAGAGGATATCTCAGAAGTGGTAAGTCCCCATTGGTATCAGGTAGGATGGCAGGTCTGGGCTTTGGGTTGTGTTCTATATGGCATGGGGAGCTCTCAGAGGACACTGAGCAAAGGATAGTTGGATCCGATTCCTAGGTGTAAAAAAAAGATCATGCTCTTCTTTGTGTTTCATTGGCTGTGAAGGAGCAGGGGGGAAAGGAGACCGCTAAAAACCATCCACTAATCCCGTGGTCGCATTGGGAAGAGAGGGGGAGGTGTGGGAACGGGGAACCCCTGAATGTATGTTGAAGCTTGAACAATAATGACTTCCTAATGTGAAACTGTATGTGGGATACGAGAGAAGGAAAAGTCTGAGCACCTGGTAGGAGGCACATAATAGGACTTGATTGGCTCAATTAACATGGCAATCCAGACATAGGCCAGGGTCCAAGAATCCTTTGATCAGTTTTCTGGCTCTGCTTCTTTGTGTCCTCTCGGTGTTATCATACTCTATTGGCAGGTCTTATCCTTCACGGCGTGAAATAACTGCAGAAATTCCAAATACCCCATCTGCACATCATATTACTCAGAAGGGAGAGCTTCTCTTCCAGCTATCATAAAATTAAAATCATAAATTTTCCTCTGTGAGGTCCAGTTAGGTCATCTGTCTACCTGTGAACCAATCACAATGGAGAAAGACTGCCATGTGCTCACAGGTTTGCAGGGCCTGACTAGACTGCCACAGCTGCCCTCAACTTGTCATGGGCACCACTGTTGTTGCCTCAAGCATCTATTCAAAAAACATAAGCCACCCAGAAAACCATACATAATCTACTAATCTACTTGAAAGCTTGATGCCAAAAGATTTCAAAAGGTAACTGAAAACATTGTATACATTCCAATTTTTCTCATTATTTCCTGGATTTGGGTTAATTAGCTCTGTGCTGTAACTGGCAATGAATATGACATCTTCCTCTCAAAGCCGATGCCTTTGTTCATGGCTCCCTTTCATCTGGAGCATCCTTTCCTCTTTGGCTTGGGCTGTCTACATTAAACCATCCTTCATACAGAGCACAAAGGTTTTCCTTCATAAAATCTTCCCTTACTACTTCAGCATTCACAGCTCTCTACATCCTCCCATCATTATATGGTATACAGATTCTGCTTCATTTTCTTAAACTTGCTTATATTCTATGTAATATAGCTCTTTTAATTAACTAATTGCATTGTATGTGCCTTTCTCAATTAGATTTTGAAAGCCTCAATTGAGGGAAGGAATCAAGATGAATACTACATTTGCATACGTACAAATGAATGCTTTGAGAACACTAGTTGTGTTTGAATATATGTATTTAATAATTAACAGGATAATAATATGCACCTATTCTCTTAATAATTAATTTATGGTAGCTGATGAGTATTGGTCTTAATTAATTTGCTTTATCAGAGCACTCCTCTAATTACTTCTAAAAATATTTTGTTACTAAACAACTGGATTGGCATTTAGGTGATCTCTGGACCTCAAAACAATATTTCTAACAAAATAATGAACAAAAAGTTAGTAAGCAATATGGATAACTCAAAGTCATCATAACATGTGCTAGCTTACCTTCATTACTCTTTTTGTATTTTAGCCTTCTTTTGCCAAAGACAGAAGGAGGGAAATGAAAAAAGAGAAAGATAAAATGAAGTGAGAGAAAAGAACAGAAAAGAGAGAGAGGAAAGAGAGATTTGAAAGCTACTATTTCAAAGCATCAAATATTCAAGGCAAGCATATATACAGCTATTGTCTGGTTTCCGGAGCTGCTATCATAAATACCACCTCACAATGTTTGGACTTAAATAATAGGAATTTCTTGGCTCATGATTTTGAGGCTAGAAGTTTAAATCAAGATATCAACAAAGTGGTGTTTTCTCCCCAAAGTCTAACATTCTGGCATTGAATAGCTGTGATCCTTGGAGCTCCTTCACTTGTCTCCCTGCTCCCTGTCACATGGCTTGTCCTCTTCTTTCTCTTCTGGATTTCTCCTGACTTCCAATTTCTGGATCCTCAGTGTTTTATCTTAGTATATCTTCTTATAAAAGATTCCTGTAATCTAGATTAAGTCGAATTCCTTCACTTGGGCGACACCTTTACTGAAATCACACCTTCAAGAGATTCTATTACAATGGAATTGTAATTTTCCAAAGAAATTAAAATTAACAGCATGCCTAAATTGGGGGTCACAATTCAATTACCATACTTACTAAAATGATATCTTCCTGGTGGTGAAATTTTACACATAACACCAAAAGCGCAATCCATGCAAAAAAAAAAAAAAGATAGGGTGATTTCATTAGAATTTAAATCTCTGCTCTGCAAAAGACACTTGTTAAGATATAGAAAAAACAAGCAACGGGCTGGAAAAAACAGTTGGAAAATGCATATCTAATAAAGGAATTATATCCAAATATACAATGATTTCTTAAAACCCAGCAATCAAAAAACAACAACAAAAGCAATGCAATTAAAAATAGGCAGAACATCTAAACAGACACATCACTGTAGAAGATATGCACGTAGATGGCAAATAAGCATACGAGGAAAGGCTCAACATCATTTATAATTGGTAAATTGCACATCTATTAAAAGGGCTTAAAATCCAACACATTAACCATACAAAATACTGGTAAGGATATGAAGCAACAATAACCCTCACTCATTGCTGGTGGGAATGCAAAATGATACAGCCACTCTTAAAGACAGTTTGGCAATTTCTTACAAATCTAAACAGTCTTACCATATGATCCAGCAATCCCGCTTCTAGGTATCACCCAGCTGATTTGAAAATGAATGTCCACTCAAAAAACATGCATGCATTATTCATAATTATCAAATACTGGTAGTGACCAAGATGTCCTTCAATTGGTGAATGGATAAACATACCGTAATATATAAATACAATGAAATATTAGTCAGCAATAAAAAGAAATGCACAATCAAGTCATGGAAGGAAATGGATGAATTTTAAATGTATATTAATAATTGGAAGAAGCTACTCTGGAAAAGTTGCAGAGTGTATTATTCCAATTATATGACACTTTGGAAAAGGCAAAACTATAGTAATAGTGAAAAGATCAGTGGTGCCAGGAGTCTGGGGGGAGGGGAAATTTGAATAGGTGAAGCACACGGGATGTTTATAAGTAGAGAAATTAATCTGTATGATAAAGGAATCGTGGATACATGATTTTGGAACATATGCATGTCTCAAAACCCATAGAATTGTATTGCACAGAGGGAACCTCGATGTATGCAAATTAAATAAAATTGTTTAGGAGGTTGAGAGAATCCCAGGATGGAATGCAGAATGTGATAAAAATAGACTCACTGCATTACAAATATATGAAACACCTTCACAATTGTTACTGACCTAAGTAATTTTGGAAATGAGTGGAGTTTGTAAGTCTGAAATCAAAAGGAAACTATACATAATCATTGTACTCCTGATAACAAATTTGTTCCCTAGAATTATATAGGTTACTCATTATAAAACCATCATACATGTATACTGAAATTCAAAAACTAAGTAAATGGATGAAGGATGGTTGAATTAATTCTTCTCTCTTTTGAAATGGGAACTACAAATAAGAAAAGGGAAGAGGATGGAATGATCCATTTGGTAATCAGTATGAACTCAAGTTAAGTTTCGTATAGCCCAGATAGTTACATATAGAAATATATACAGATTTTGGCATGCGCAAAAGTCAGTACACAACTATATCCTTGAATCTCCTAAGAAAACCTAGAAGCAATGGTATCCCAGCAGCCATGAGCAAAACCTTGGTTTCTAATACCATTCTCCAACCAGGGCTCCTTGGATAAATGGCTGGTATGCTGGGTTGAAACTGAAAAGTCATACTCTCTTAATTCTAATCCAATCCTGCAAGGGTAGGTCTGTTGTTTAGGTGGGGCCTTTTGATTAGGTTGCTTCCATAGATATGTGACCCACCCAATTGTAGGTGGAAACATTGGATTAGATGGAAATGTGACTCCACCCATTGAAGGATGGTCTTAGCTCCCCAGAGTCCATTAAGAGGGGAACATTTTGGAAAAAGTTCAGACACAAAAGTTTGGAGATGCAGAAGGAAGTATCCCAGGAGATGGCAGAAGCTGAGGTGGCCATTTGAAATTAGGAGCTGGGAAAGAAGCACAGCAGATGTGAGAATGTGTCTTCTCATGTGACAGAGGAACCCTGGGCTCAATCAGCCTTTTTTGAGTGAAAGATATCCCTTGGGCTGTGCCTTAATGTGGACATTTCCACAGCCTTAGAATTGAAACTTGTAACTTGATAAATCTCCTTTATAAATGCCTATCTCTTTCTTATAGATTGCATACCAGTGACTTTAGCAAACCAAAACTGTTGACTCTAGGACTGGCTCAGCGAATAAACAAAATGAGCCTGGGACATCTTGTAGTACCAGAAAGTGATTAAATATTTATCCACACACATTACACGCACATACACACACACACACACACACGCACTCATATCCACACATTGTATCAAAGGGATCTGGGGAAACAAAGAGTTCTCAAAGCTGGAACAATCTGAGCAATGAAATGAATACAGTAGTATTGTCTTACAGCTCCAGGCCTAAAATGAATATTCATGAGTCCATAGTGATATAAATAAATTATTTACTAAATAAATCAATAAACTGGGAGGAAAGACAAATTTCCCATAAAAATGAATTCCAAATAATATACGTAAATATTCTATCCTCAAGGAGGTAAAGTATAACACCCCACCCCTTATAAAGAGTACAGTTTGGAAGGAAGCATAAGAGAAATCAGAGGAACCTAACACATATTTCCCCACCGGGCAATCAGGATTCACAACAGTAGTGACGCATCATGTTGATAGTATGTGCCCTTGACATGATGTAATGGAGATCATGTTTTACATCTGTGGTCTTCCTCTCCAAAATGCTTGACCCCAGTCGAATCATAAAATAAATAAATAATAGTTAAAAAATTAGACAAGTTCCAATTGAGGGACTTCCCTCAAACTAGCTGATCAGAATTCCTTAAAATTTTCAAGTCACCAAAACCAAAGAAAGCCCAAGAAAATGTCACAGCCAAGAGGAGCTGCAGGGTGCATGATGACTAAATGTAAGGGAGCATTCTGGCAGGGTCCTGGAGTGTGAAAACCACAATAGATAAAAACTAAAGGAATCTGAATAGGCTATGGTCTTTAATGACCAATAAAAAATATATTAAATTAGTATCAATACTTTAATGAATATTGGCTTATTAGTCGTAAAACGTGTATCATGAAAATGTAAAATCTTAATTGATAGCAGGTACAATGTATATGGGAACTCCCTGTAATATCTTCACAATTTTTCTGTAAACCTAAAACCGTTTTAAAATAAAAATGTTTATTAAGATAATTTAGCCGTCCCGTCTAGACAAAACAACACAAAACAAAACAAATGTGCTGTCTCTTTAAAAATGTCAGGGTGTCTAAGTCAATTCACTATAAATGGCAAACTTTGCAATGCATAGACTGCTATAAGAGAACATTGTACAAGTAGTTTACCCCTTCTAACCTAAACGAATTCCTTAAGAATCCAGAACAGACTGTCTGGATGGCATTGCAGTGACAGCAATGGCATGTGGAAACATCTGGATGGGCATTTTCTGTATTTTATATCCTGCCTCTGAAAATGTCTGATTTCGAAGATCTCAAGGCAAAGTCACATTCAAACATTCTGAGAAAAACACATTAATAGTATGTTAAAATGGAAGGATTATACTTTTGATGGAAAAAAATAAAAGCATTTGTCATCAGCCTAACAATTACAACACTTACTATTGAAACTGAATCTTTAATGATCAAAACCACCTTTGTAATTCAGGCCTGTAGATTTCTTCCATTAGTGAAATCCTTTCAATGCCTTAAATAATTGAGTATTCAGGAGCCAGCAACTTAAACTGAAATTAAAAGTGTTGTTTGTACAGGTGGTTTGCCTCCTGGGAACCTAATTCTTACTGCCGGTGTCCATATCAATTATTCTGAGACTTTGTCTGTCTAGTGTCTGCCAGTTTTTACAACAACAGAAGACCTTTCTGAAAACTGCTGACACAACGTTGATCAAATTATCCTAAGAGTGCTGTTCTGTTTCCAAATAAAAGGAATCAAAGAGTGGAGAGAAATGCTTAGTTGGTTAAATATTAAGCCGATTCAATAACTTTGTCAGGCTTAAATACTTAAAATCTGTTACCTAAAATTATCACTAACACACTATTTGCCAGTTGTCCTTTCTGAAATAATTTGTTTATAAGTACCAGCATTTTAAAATACTCATTCCTAGATTTAAAAATGTATCATTTGCCTTTGATTTGAGAAAGTTTGATTCTGTTGAATCTAAATTCAAACCAATTGAAAAATGATTATTCTTTGTAATGTATATTACTCAACTTTAAGAATTACTTGAAAATTAATTGACTTATGGAAAGAAACACATTTATAAGACAAGTAATGATCGAAACCTTTTGAATAATTCTTAAAAAGAGATTCTCTAAACTTTGTGTAAAATTGACAAAAACCCTCCAAGAAATTAGGAAAAACTGTCAGTTTGACTAAAGTTTGGCAATGGCCCTTGTAGAGCCAAATAGCTGAGTGCTTACACCAATGTCACTTCTGGCACCCCTGAACTTGTTCATGATCAATAGTAATTGTTATCATCATCACACCTAACCAATGTCAGGCATATCAGTATTTACTAAGTTCTTTGGGCTTATTGCCATGAATTACATATATATTTTCAAATTTTGGGAAACGTTTTTGGTGTAACTCAAAGTGAAAATCTCATTGCATACTTTGTATATTCTAATTCACTAGTCATTCTGTAAATGTATATCTTGTGTGACAAAAGGAAAAATACTCTCATATATAATGATGATTGTGATGACTAGTTTTGTTTATAATAACTTGAGGACTTTAAAATAGAGAAGTATTTTAATATTGACATAACTATTCATAGTGAATTAGCTAGCAAATTCTCAGGAATATTTTGATACTTGCTTTAGTTTCCTAGACTGCTGAAAGCAAATACCATGAAACAGGGTGGGTTAAACAATGGGGATTTATATGCTTATGATTTTGAGGCTGTGAAATGTCCAAATCAAAGCACATTAAGGCGGTGCTTTGTTTCCAAGGACTAGTGGTCACCAATCCTTGGCTCTTCTGCAACATGAGAGGCACATGGCAGAAGGAAGAATTTCCATCTCTATATCAGCTAGCCAGCTTCTCCTTCCCTTCTGGGTTTTGTTTACTTCAAATTCATCCCTTTTGGTCTCTCCTTTCTCTTCTGGGTTTGGTTGGTTTCAGATTCATGCTTCCATGGCTTTCACTCTCTTTGTCTGACTTTTATTCCCTTCTAAAAGTGTGGTGGTTTGAAGCTGCATGTACCCCAGAGAAAAATAAGAAAACAAGTCCTTAAATCTAATTCTGGGGAAGGTAAACCCATTGTGAGTAGGGCCTTTTGATGAGGCTACCTAAGTGGATGTGTGACTCACCTCACTTAGGATGGACCTTAGTCCTCTTATTAGAGTCCTTTTAAATGGAAGGAATTCAGAGAGAGAGAGAGAGACAAAGCCACAGAGGCAAGACATTGAAATCAATTAAATCAGAAGAGAAGAGAGAGCCAAGGATCACCAGGAGCTGGGCTTTCGGAAGATAGTATAGCCTTGATGATGACTTGATTTGGACATTTTCTCAGTTTCAAAACTGCAAGCCAATAAATACCCATTCTTCAAGATGAAACATTCACTATATCTGCTCTAAGTAGCCTAGGAATCTAAAACGAAATGATTGCATTATATAATGTAAATAAGAGATTTTTATAGGAATTTTCTCATGTGACTATGGGGATGGGCAAGTCCAAATTCCATAGGGCAGGCAGCATGCTGGGAATTCCAAAGAAAGTTGTTGATGAACTCCACAGAAGCTGGCTAGCTGATGCAGAGATGGAAATTTCCCCTTCTGACTGCTGAAATCATCACTTTTCCTTTTAAGGTGTCCAACTGCTTGGATGCAACTTCTGTCATTGTAGAAGGCAATCTCCATAGTTAATTGTAAATACGATCAGCCATAGATGCAATGAACTCATTGATGATTCAAGTCCACGGAATCTACTCATAGTAACACAGTAAGACCACTGATTGCTACCAAACAACTGTATACCTTAACCCAGCCAAGTTAACAAATGAACTTAACCTTTATCATTCTCATCTTTAGAGTTGTTTGTATAGCTTCAAAAATAACCTTTAAATTCTGATTTTAATATTTTCCTATTTAATGTTTTTTACACCGTAGTCTTTCAAGAACAAATCCTATTTGAGAATTCTTCACATATTGTGAAAATGAATTCAAAGTAAAATACAAATTTTAATGCTTCAAAATTCATAAATAGGAAGAAATCTAAAAGTAAAAAAGAAATATTTATTTTAACATAGAGCATTTTGATTTTGCAAAAACATGGGGTTTCATGCACTTCCATAAATAGTGTCATGACATTTCAGTTGGTTGGGGTGGAAACCTAGTGAGGATTGCTCAACCGGAAGAGAGAAATAGGGAATGGACTGAGGTTAAAGAAGGTAATGGCCATCAGCCATCTGAAAAGGACATGAAAAGTGGCCATAGCATTCACATATGCAATTGTGGGGAAGAAAATCAGCATTACATCTGAGCTACCCCCTCATCTCTACTGTGGTAAGTTGTATTTTTTCCCTATTGATAACACAAAAGGAGACAATAACTCCAGAACTAAACATTTGGAATTACCAAGTATAGGAAGAGAAGGCAAAAATACCACAGCTCTGGGAACTGCAACCAGCCATAATCTCTACCAGGGGAGAAGGTAGGCTCTAGGTCTCTGCTAGAACTTTAGAATATTGTTGTTGTTGTTATTTTTAAATTGAGGGTTTGAGACAGAGAGACACAGTATATTTCTCATTCTTACTTACCTCAGTGACGATAATGTGCACACAGGTTTTTCTAGCATTAAAAATTGCGTGTGATTCACTTTTTGGGCTCTGACATCTTCAGCATGCTTTCTCATTGGGTAGGCAACTGGGAAGGTTTGAAGAGAATAGTCAAGGTCCAGCTTGCATTTGTAGAAAAGAACTTGCAAATCAAGCACCACACAGTTTCGGATGACTTTCCTGAAGCTTAATATTTCTTATTCTGAAACCATATTCATGATCAAATTAATGAATACAATGTGGCCTCCCAAAAGGAAAATCAGTAGGGAGAGAATGCTTTGGATAGAAGGCTCAAGTACCTGGTCCCCTCATTGCTAATGAATAAATCAGGGCTTTGAATTGTAAAATCAGTCCCTTGAGCTCATTCAATATCTCTAAACCCCTTAGAAATAGACAATTAGGTTTTAGAGACTGGAAACATTAAGGGCCAGATTTGAATCCAGGCAAATTTTCCAAGGTAATGGGACCGTACAAGGTTCTTTGGAAGACAGCCTGCTGGCCTTCCCTAGCAACACTCCCTCTTCTTTGTGGTTTGAGCCAAGTATGATCATTTCTCCAGGGTGAACTTTGCAATGGGTACTTTGTTGTAAATGAAAATTAAAATAATACTGTTCATTAGTGCAAGCTGCTATGGTTTACTACATATTTCATGGTTCATTATATTTAATAGAGAAGTTTATCATCTTACTTTACTGTTTTTCTAATTATATTTAATAGAGAAGTTTATCATCCTACTACACTGTTTTTCTAATTTTTTGAACGAAGAAAATAAAAGCTTAGATGAGCATGATGTGTCCAAGATCATATGAGTGGCAAGTGGCTGAGACGAGAGAAGAACCAAATCTTCAGTAATCACGTGTACATATTTCTTCATACTGGCAAATGAATCTATAGGCACACAAGAGCAGGCTAATGGGTCCTGGGCCTGCCAATTTATTGACATCAGGTTGCTATACACAGTGCATAGTTGGAACACAGGTGCAGGGCACAACGGAAAATTTAAATAGCAAATGATGTCTTTATCATTTACAGAGAACACAGGGTCCAAAAAGGTAGGGGACCCTGGGTTCCTCATTGGGGCTGGGTCTCCCAGGGTGGCCCAAATTGCTTGATCACAGTCATTGGATTGTGGCTCAGTGTGCCCCACTTTATGTTGGAGAAGAGAGATGAATCGATATTGTTTGAGTTGGTATTTATCCACCCTGGGGGTTGGGGACCCCGACATTAAGGACTCCTGCCTTTATAAGCATCTAGAGCTGCTTGTGCCTGGTTTCCAGGGTTAAGGTCTAGCTTGGTTTTTTTCATTAGACTTAACATTTCCCCTGGCTGTGGATGGCACACAATAGAAAAGGAGGTGGGGGTAGCTGAAGACCACAGGATGTTCACGACTTCCCCAGACAGGAGGTGGGGGAGGTGAAATCTGGGTGATGTCCACTCAATAGGGCCACAAGTGCATTTCCAAGGGCCTGCTCGAGCTGCATTTGCACAGAAAACAATCGTCATGCTTTGTAATCAATTACATGAGTTTATTTTTTTAAGCCCTCTTAACTTTTAGGTTTATTCTTTTAAAAATACTAACCTCTGGAAAGAAGCATAAGGCAGAATTCCTGGTGCTGTTAGGGTTCTATTTATTGATCTGAGTGTTGGTTGCAGAGGTGTGTTTAATTTGTGAAAATTCATCAAGCTACTCACTTATGTGCATTTTTGTGTAGCCATATACCTCAACACAAAGTTAATATGCATAAATAACACAGGTCAGGAAAGAAAAAATGTTGCTGTTTCTATTGTTGTTTAGTAACTGTCTTCAAATTTATTTAAAATCCTGAAATTTAGCACAGTCAATAAACTCTTCATCTCATTTTCAGCTAATTCAGTACTTGCTTTCTTCGAAGTCAATTGAAAGCTGGCTATATAATGGTGCCACCAAATAGCAGATTGCTTGCTATTTAAAGATGCATGATGAAGATTAGAAGAAGTGAATGTGGTCCTGTACTTAGAATATATTTGAGAAATCTCATAGGACTTTTGAATAAACAAGGATCGTAGATGATGTTAAAATTCTTAAGAATCCATTGGACTGGATAACTTGTACCTAAAAGTGACATATGATTTACTCACGAAACATTTTCTGGAGGAATTGCCTGAATGTATATGTGACTGAATTAGATTAGAAGTACATAAGGGTACTGGGAAGTTCACTCCACATGCCCACTCCCCATCCCTTGAGATCTCTAACATGGAAGAGTTATAAATCCTTCCATTGGTTCCCTTAAATTTATGAAGAATAATTTGGAATTTCCCTACCTGGAGAAGTTATTTAGCCTCAAATATTGGAAAGCAGCAGGTGTGTCTTTTGGATCTATGGAAAGTAACCAATGAACCATGCTGTGTAGGTCAGAGAAAGTAGGACGCAACCAGGAGCCCAGAGGTTATTCCACACAAATACACGAAAGATCACTGAAGACTGTGCTACTCTTAGATAGATACATAGTTAAAAATGGATTTAGAGCATACAGTCCTTACTCAATATACTTAAGTTTACTTTTTGTCAATAATTTTTGTTTACAGAGAAGTTGTAGATTCACAAAAATATCATTCATTAAAACATACAGAACAGAGTTCTAACATGCTGTCCTACTATTAACACCTTGCATCATTGTGGTACATTTGTTATAGTTCATGAAAGAACATTTATATTATTGACATCAAATGATAGAGTTTATCATTAACAAAAGGATTTACTGGATTGTACAGTTCTAGTTTTTCCTTTAATTTTTATTCCAATAGTATATATTAAGCCTAAAATTTCCCCTTTTACCAATATCCACATCTTTAATAGAGTGCTGTTAATTACACTCACCATGCTGTGCTGCTATCAACATTATCCACTACTAATCAACCCAAATAGAAATTCTGCACAATTTAACTCCCCATTCTCTACCCCACCCTAGCCACAGGTAGCCTATAATCTAGATTCTGACTCTAAGAGTTACTTATTCTGATTACTTCATAGCAACAAGATCATACAATATTTGTGCTTTTGTGTCTGGCTTCTTTCACTTAACATGATCTCTTAAAGTTTTATCCATGTGGGGATATGAATCATACGTTTATTGCTTTTTAATGCTGGATAATAATCCATTGTATGTTGTATACCACATTTTGTTTATCCATTCATTGGTTGATGACACTTGAGCTGTTTCCATCTTTTTGGCTTTGTGACTAATGTCATTATGAACATGGTGTGCAAATATCTCTGCTTGGGTTCCTGCTTTCAATTCTGTTGGGTATATCTACTAGTGGGACTGCCAGGTAATTCTACATTTAGCTGCCTACAGAACTGCCAAGCTGTTTTCCACAGCAGCCATAGCATTCAATATTTTTTCGTTTTGTTTTGCTATTATTTTATTATTTTTTTCATTTAACATTTTTATTAGCAATGAATGAGTATTCCTATCTCTTTACAAACTCTCCAACACTTGTAATTTTCTGTTCTTTTTTTAATAGTAGCCATTCTAGTGGGTGTGAAATGGTGTCTCACCATGGTTTTGAGTTGTATTTCCCTAATAGCTAATGATGTTGATCATCTTTTCATGCGCTTTTAAGCCATCTGCATATCCTCTTTGGAGAAATGTTTATTCAAGTATTTTGCCCATTTCTAAATTGGGATGTTTGCCTTTTTATTGAATTGTAGTAGTTCTTTATATATTATGGATATTAAGTGCTTATCAGATAGGTGGTTTCCAAATATTTTCTCCCATTGAGTAGGCTCTTTTTACTTTCACAATAAAGTTCTTTGAGGCACAAATTTTTTAAATTTTGAATAAGTCCCATTTATCTATTGTTTTCTTTAATTACTTGTGTTTTGTGTGTAAAGTCAAAGAAACTATTGCCTAACACAAAATTCCAAAGATGCTTCCCTACCTTTTCTTCTAGTCATTTTATAGTACTGGTTCTTATAAATAAGTCTGTTATCCATTCTGAGTTAATTTGTGTATCTAGCATGAAAAAAATGGTCCTCCTTTTCTTTTGCATATGGAAATCCAGTTCTCCCAGTACAATTTGTTAAAGAGAATATTCTTCCCCAATTGAGTAGGCTTGGCTGATTTGTAAAAAATTGGTGGACTATAAATGTGAGAGCTTGTTTCTGAACTCTCGATTAGATTCCATTGGTCTATATAGCTATCCTTGTGCCAGTACCATACTGTTTTGACCGTAGTAGTTTTGTAATACGTTTGGAAGTCAGGAAATGTAAGTCCTACATTTCAAGATGATTTTAGCTATATGGGGGCCTTTATCCTTCCAAGTAAATTTGACGTATGACATTTTTCATTTCTGAAAGTAAGCCATTGAACTTTTTATTAGGATTGAGTTGAATCTATAAATCACTTAGGATACAATTGACATATTAGTAATATTTAATCTTCCAATCCATATACATAAGCATGGGATGCCCTTCCATTTATTTAAGTCTTTGATTTTTTAAACAATATTTTGTAGTTTTATGTGTACAGGTCCTTTACATTTTTGGTGAAATTGATTCTTAGACATTTGATTCTTTTAATTACTAATATAAATGGAATTTTTTTCTTGATTTCCTCCTCAGATTGCTTATTGCTACTGTATAAAAATACTACTGACTTTTGCATGTTGATCTTGTACCTTGCTGAATTTTTTTATTACCTTTAGAACCTTTGTTGTAGATTTTTCATGAGTTTCTATATAAAGGGCCAGGTCATCTGCAAAATGTTGGAAGTTTTACTTCCTTTCTAATTTGGATGCCTTTTGTTTCTTTTCGTTGCCTAATAGCTATTCGCTTTCTGTTTTCAGAATTGTCCCTTTATTTTTGCCCTTTGGCATTCTGATTAGTTTACTGCTTTCAGAATTTCGTCTTTACCCTTGTCATTTGACATTGTAATTAGTATATGTTTCATAGTAGATTTATTACTATTTATTCTGTCTGGAGTATGTTGTACTTCTTGGACGCTCATATAAATGTGTTTCATAACAGCAGAGAGATTTTTGGCTATTTCCTCAAATATTCTTTCCATTTCTTTTCTCTTTTCCTTTTTGGACACCCATGATGAGGATGTCTGTGTGTATCACGCTGTCATTCTCATCCCTGAGACACTGCCAATTATTTCTCTTTCTGATGTCCTGACTGTATCATTTTCATTGTCCTGTCCTCTAGTTTGCTGACTCTTTCTTCTGTCTGTTCACATCTGCTGTTGTAGCATCTAGTATATTTTTTAATCTCCATTATTTTTCCATTCATCGCCATAATTGCTCTTTTGCTTCCTTTTAACCTTTCAAATTCTTCTTTATGCTCACACATTATCTTCTTAATATCCTTTGACTCTATATCCACCAGTAGTCTTTATCTATCCATATTTTTCTCCATCTCCTTAAATTGATTTAGTAGATTTGTTTGAAAACATTTCCTTCGTTGTTCCAAATTCTGTGTCTCTTCTGAAATTTAAATTTTTCTCTTGACTGCCATTTATTCCTGTTTCTTAGCATGCCTTATAATTTTGTGCTGATGTATCTGGGCAAAATAGCACATTGTTTTTATTTGTGAACTCTGAAAATCAATTTCTCCTTCACGCCGAGGGGGTTTTATTGTTGATTGGCTTTGTGTTAAGGCTCATCTTTGATTTTTGGTCCAACTTTTTCTGGACTTTTCAAGTAGCCCACGTTCTACCGTTCAAATTTTCTCAGCTCTTTTGCATGTGATTCTTGCCCTGAAAATGCAGTATGATTTTTGTGGTTGCCCTTTTTTTATGATAATAAGTGGTGTGCCACTTCAGAACCTAGAGTGCAGCAGAACGGTGTCTAGATGGGTCACTTGGAAAATGCCATAAAGAAACAGAAACAAGCAACTACTTCTTTCCACATGTACTCTAGAAAAGGATGAGTTTTGAATTACTTGAATTTAAATTTTTTTGGTTATATGGCAGGTCCTTTCCTCAATTCTCCCTGTAAAATACGATCTTCATCAGTGTTAATTATTTTGGGGGGGGGGGTTCCTTATTCATTTATCATCATTGCAGTGTTGGAGCTGGAAAAGATACATATCTTGAATTCCTTCATGTCATATTCAGAAGCAAAAACTTTTTAAATACAGGCTGAATTGTACGGTCTATGTACTTGTAAGCTTGGCATTTCAAAAAGCTCTTAAAATATTATTACAAGATTTATGAAGTATGTAACAACATGAATGGACCTTAAGGATATTATACTGAGTGTGATTAGCCAGAAACAAAAGGACAAATGCTGTATGGTCTCATTGATGTGAACTGACATTAGTGAATAAACTTGGAATATTTCCTTGGTAACAGAGACCATCAGGGGATAGAAATAGGGTAAGATATTGGGTAATTGGAGCTGAAGGGATACAGACTGTGCAACAGGACTGGATACAAAAACTCAGAAATGGACAGCAGGATACTACCTAACTGTAATGTAATTATGTTAAAACACTGAATGAGGCTGCACGTGAGAATGATAGAGGGAGGAGGGCTGGGGACAAAAATGAAATCAGAAAGAAAGATAGATGGTAAAGATCAAGATGGTATAATCTAGGAATGCCTAGAGTGTATAATAATAGTGAAATGTACAATGTACAAATTTTAAAACTGTTTTTGCATGAGGAAGAACAAAGGAATGTCATTATTGCAGGGTGCTGAAAATAGATGATAATTAATACTTTAAAATGTCAACTTATGTGTGAGACTAAAGCAAAAAATGTTTATTTGTTACAAAATTTATATTTTGACTACAGCATTCCCTAATATAACTAATGTAGATAGTTTGATTGAACATCCTAAGTACTTGGAATCTCAGGTAGGACATGAGATTTTGTTGGTTTGTCCAGAGTGATGCCCTGATGAATCCCAGAGTGATTTGATCAGTGACTGGAAAAGTATTTGCAACCTCCCTTCAGGGAATGATGAGAATGGGGAGAAATTCAACTTCCCCAAGTTGAATTCTTGATATTCTCACAAGCAGTGTGGACAACCAAAGCTATAGGCTGAGTCCCCAGTCTTGAGGTTTGTTCATATGAAACTTAACCCCACAAAGGATAGGTCAAGTCTACTTAAAATTTAGGCTTAACAGTCACCCTCAAGAGAGCCTCTTTTGTTGCTCAGATGTGGCCTCTCTCTCTAGCCAACATGGCGAGCAGTCTCACCACCCTCCCCATCTCTGCGTGGGATATGACTCCCAGGGATGTGGACCTTCCTGGCAATGTGGGACAGAGATCCTGGAATGAGCTGAGACTCAGCATCAAGGGACTGAGAAAAACCCTAGAAGGAGCTGAGAATTAACATCAAGGGATTGAGAGAATCTTCTCGACCAAAGGGGGAAGAGTGAAATGAGACTAAGTGTCAATGGCTGAGAGATCCCAAACAGAGTTGAGAGGTTATCCTGGAGGTTATTCTTATGCATTAAGTAGATATCACCTTGTTGTTCAAGATGTAGTGGAGAGGCTGGAGGGAACTGCCTGAAAATGTAGAACTGTGTTCCAGTAGCCATGTTTCTTGATGATGATTAAACAATGATATAGCTTTCACAGTGAGACTCTGTGAATGTGAAAACATTGTGTCTAATGCTCCTTTTAGCTACTATATCAACAGAAGAGTAGAACATATGGAATAAAAATAAATAATAGGGGGAACAAATGTTAAAATAAATTTAGTTTGAAATGCTAGTGGTAAATGAAAGTGAGGGGTAAGGGGTGTGGTATGTATAATCTTTCTTTTTCTCTGTTATCATTTTATTTCTTTTTTTGTGGTCTTTTTATTTCTTTTTCTAAATCGATGCAAATGTTCTAAGAATTGATGAATATGCAACTATGTGATGATATTAAGAATTACTGATTGTATATGTAGAATGGAATGATCTCTTAATGTTTTGTTTGCTAATTTTTGTAATTAATAAAAAAAGTTAAAAAAAAACGCACTTTGGAAATGGCAAATAACATAGGAACGATAGTCACTATTATTAGGTAGCAACAGAACACAGGGGGAAACGGACAAACAACCCACAGACGATGGAGTCGGGAGGTAAAGTATGATTCCTATATTCAGGTCTTGAGGGGTCATATAGGTCAAGAATCAGAGAAAGAAGTTAAGAGTGTGTTTGCCTTCCCAGAGCCTAGAAATTTCAAAAATGGTTATGCTTGTAGGGGGCACCCGGATTTGAACCGGGGACCTGTTGATCTGCAGTCAAATGCTCTACCCCTGAGCTACACCCCCTGGTGCTGGGGCATTGCCTACTTATCCCTTTAGGCTTAGGAGACACATCCGCGTCCCATAAGAGATGATTGTTTCTGAATCTTCAGTTTTGTTTCCCATTTGTCACTCTCCACCCCAGCCTTCCTATTCTGCAGTCACACTCCAAATCACTTTCTTCCCCACCTTTGGTGCTTCGATTGATTTGGTCACGATCTTTTGCCCTCAGCAGCAGGCAATCGCGCACCCTCCCCTTCTACATCGGGGAAAAACCCAGGCAACCTGGAGCTCTTCACCACATCTAGCTGTGGGTCCGATAGCCAAACCCAACTTGTTTATTCAGTCAGTCCCCCTCCATGTCTAATTCTCTTTATCTACCCTGTCCTGTCTTTTGTATTTTATTTTATTTTATTTAGCCCTCTCTGCTTGTCTTTCCTCTTCCCGTGGTTCTCTGAAGTCACTCACGCGTCTTCCCTCCACCTACAGTCCTTTCCTAACCACACACACTTCGGTTGGTCCTTTTTCTCCTTCAAGTATTTTCTTTTCCAAACTAACTCCTTACCTGAGATGTAAATAAGAGCCCAGGTCTAGTAAATAGAAGTTGGACCATTTATTTTGAAAACAAAAATAGGTGATGGAAGCTCAGTAAAAAGAGACAGCATTGAAGGACTTGTTCTATAAAATATTAGAACACCTACTAAAACTCAAAAATGAGAACAGTGCAAGAACAGAAGAGACACATCCAACAAAGAGAACACAGACGTGGGAATACACCATGGCATGTGTGTAAATTTAATGAAGGATAATTGCTAGTGTTTATTGAACAGTAACTATGTGGCAGGCACTGCTGGCAACAGCCCTACAGGAGAGGTCCTCTATTCTCCCCATTTTACAGATGAGGGAACTAAGGTTCAGAGATTGTAATTAAGTTGTCCGGTGTCAAATAATTAGTGAGCTGTCATGCAAACTCAAGCAGTCTGGTGTCCAAAAAAAAAAAAAAAAAAGATTTACTATTATCTCTTCAAGAGGTAGAATTTAACTTCCCCACTCCTTGAATCTGAGTTGGTTGCATTCCTCAATATTCTGTGGTGGGGATGATGGAGTGCTAGTTTATAGCCATGTCTCAAGAAGCCCTGTATGCTTCACTGGGCCCTTTGGAACCCTGCCACTGCCACGTGAACGAGTCCAGCCTCTCCTGTTAGAGGACAAAAGGCCACAGACCAAATTTTTCCTGTAGCACCAGACAACAGCCCAATATATAAAAGGGCTCATTCTAGACCACCCAGCCCTCAGCTAGACACAGGCTGATTGCAGTTGCATAAAAAACCCAGGTCACGTCAGTCAGTAGTATTGCCCCCTTAAGCACAGAATCAGAAGCAGTAATAAATACTTATTGTTTTAAGCTACAGACATTTGTATTTATTTATTATATAGCCTGTACAAACTGGTACAGAAATTGGTACAGAGATGTGAAGTGCTGTTGACCTAAAATACGGTACACTTGTTTGAGAGCCAAGCAGTGATGACATACTGGAAAAATGGTGAACAACGTGTAACAGAGGCTGGAAAAGTGGCAAGAAATTGCTATTGTAGGCTGGAAAAATAAGAACTCATGTTATAAAATAACAAAACAATTGGCAAGATTCTGCCGATAAATATGTTACTAATAAAGTTGTGGACCTTGGCAGAATGATTTCCAGACAGAATGTTGTGGCAGTTCTTTTCGATGCATATGATGAAGTACTACCAATGTGAGCTGGAGCAGAGTAGACAAACTTTTTCCATAAATGTCCAGACCATAAGGATATGGGGCTATGTGGACTTCGCCGTCTCCATGTCAACGACTCTATCTGCCATGGCAGTGTGAAAGTAGCCATAGTCCCTGTGCAGATTTTGAAGAGCAGACTCTTGAAGGAGAGCTGCCAAGCTGTCGCACTCACAACCACAAGTGAGGCAAGAGTCCAGCCTTGCTTAGAAGAACTTCCCAGCTGACATAGATTATTGAGCAATATCACATACTTATTAGGCCACAACATTTGGGGATGATTTTTTTGTGCAGTGGTAGCTAACTGGAACACACTGTTTCATTATTCATTTGCTTATCTCAGCTTTTCAGTTAGGAAGGTTTGAATTGGAAAGGAAAACTACCGTGAAATATTCCTTACAGAATGTTATATTTATTGAAGACTGTTAGCAAATATTAACCAGATTGGTATATGTTGTGTATAATAACATTTACTTTTTGGTTTCTCAAATAAAAGAATAGCTTAGTTTTTACTACCTCGATGTACACAGTACACTTTATTGGAGTGTTTGAAATCTTGTCCAGTTGAGTGAGTAAGACTATCAGTGAAACTAGAGCAAGTCTGTGATTTGCCATGTCGCTGAGACCTGCATTCTTACTTGAAAAAAACAAATCTATATGCTGATTTACATTGTTGAGTTATTGGTCTGAGAGTGCCTTTGCAATTAATGTCCATATGCTTAACTTAATTATATATATTTGCACCCCCCAAAATATGGGGTGTAGACAGCCCATAAAAATGATGCAAAATATAACCATTTTGTTGTCCAGGGGTGAGAAGATCATGCATTAAGGGAAGTCCATTTTCCATGAAGGTAAACTTGAAGTTCAACCCACATAATTTCAGCAACTCTGAAAGGACATAGCTCGCAGTTTTCACACACATTGTAAAAACCAAGATTTCCAGATTTTTAGCTACTAAAAAAGTTGTATTTAAAATCTGTGAGAAGAAATTCAGGATTGATTCAACAGCAGGTAAATTATGCAATCCCTAATTGAAGCCATTCTTAGGCTAATTTTCACTGTGTTGAGGGGAGAAAGTGAAGTTTATATTCTATTTGCTTATAAAATACCCAGTGTAAGAGTATCATTGTCTGTACCTACAGGTCCTTTACAATCACTGTCAGCACCAGAAATGGGAGTATAACTTTCTTAGATATTTGGTTAGTCTGTGGGTTTCTGTAAAATTTAAGCTGTTTTTCTAAAATAAGCAGAACCAATGAAAAAGCAAAGGAATTTGTTATAAATGATCAAACTGGAAAAAAATACCAGAAAACCCTTCTGGCTATTTTTTTTATTCTGTGTTCTTCTAACCATCATTTATGGGCCACTTGAGATAGGAAAGAAAAGATGTTAAATGCCCTGGAGATATTCTAGCTGCATTAGCAAAGTACCAGAACATATGTAAGAGGCTTGTAAAGTATTTGGCACTACAACTCTGACATATAAACTGTGCTACAATTGTCTTCATTTCCTCTAGTCTCTGGCTCGTTCTTGGTCTCTTACTCTGATGATAGAAATGCTGACTTAGAGGAAAATTAGCAAAAAATTCTTATTTGAAAATTCCCTGAAGTTAAAAAATAATTTGTACTAGGTGAAATTTAGAGATGCGACTCTAAGCTTACTAGTATGCCTCTTCATTGACATTACTGAACATATGTATTATTATGTCTTCTAAATTATTTCACCCTTTGTTAATTCTTTCTGCCATATGGAGGATAACATGCAATAAAGATTAAAAGAGACTATGGCAAGGCATATTCAACTTTGTGATTTTTAGAAACGTGGAAAGATTTGCTGTAATTGCTTAATGTAAATGGTTAGTTAGACAATTTATCACTTGATTGTTTTAGGGGCATATGTTTCTAATTGATTATCATTAAAGTCAACTATATTCTGGTATCTCTAATGTTCATCAAACCCTAAATTATTTTACTGAAAAGAAATTGAGTCATGGGAATGTTAAGGTACATTAACAAAGGAGAGAGACTATAAATGATCCCAAGTCTTCCTGAGGGATAACATGAGGAGTGCAGGAGAAGTAGAGAATTACTTTTTAAAAAGCAAGCAAAGCTAGAGTTGTGATTTTTGTTGTCACAAAATGAAGACATGATTATGTATTGTAGCCACATAGAGCATTAGTTATCATGGATGAAGAACTTAGCTATACTTAAAGGTCTCTGTTGTCTACTGCCCCAGTCACAATGTTCCGTGCACAAAAGTTTGAATGCCAATCAAATACATTCTGCAATGTTGGATAGATCAGTTTCTATAAAGTTTTAGTTCTTTATTTTTTAGCTGCATGTATGACAACTAAGAGATGATCACTTCTTTGGGATAAATAGTTTTACAACTGAGTGGCGCATTAAATCTTCACTAACGTGATTGCCAAATTTAATACTTCATATGTCACAACATAAAACAAGTACTGTTTTTCCATAATTATTCTTGGAACATTACCTCCTGGGGCCTGAACAGACTGCTCAAATACCTGGATGCTTTTGTGCACACCTTTTATAAACCACAAAGTACCATTCAGGAAAGAAACAGTGTACTAAATGATTCTGATGCTGTTTGTAATGTTTATAGCAACCACCTGAAGGAATCCTTAAAAAAAGGAATAAAAGAAATTTAATGTGATGTATTATTTCAAGCTTTATATACCATTTCAAACAAGTCTTCTCACAGTCATTTTTTCAAAGCAACACTATTTGCCCACTGAGGCATCGATTGAAGTGCTGCTGTCTGCAAGCCGAGGGACGCCAAGGACTGCTGGGAAACCACCGGAAGCTTGGAAGAGGCAATGAAGGATTGTTCCTTATGGATTCCAAGGGGACACTGGACCTGCTGACCCTTTGATTTCTAGCCTACAGATCTACTTTGTTCATCAATTTGTGTTTTCTTATTTTATGTTTACAAACACTTTGCCTTCTTCCCTCTCTCCTCACCAAAATCTCTAATCTTGCTTTCTGTCCCTGCAAATGTGCTATTTTTAGTAGTCTCTCATGTGTGATTTTGTACAATTTTTGTCTTCATGCCTTCCCTTGTTTCACTGAGCATCGTGTTTTCAGTGTTCTTCTTGCTTCAGCAGATCTCATAAACTTCACATGCTCTAATTGCCAAATAATATTCCACTGTGTGCATGTACATATTTTGTTTATCTTTCATTTGTTGATGGACACCTGGGTTGTTTCCAGCTTTTAGATGATGTGTAGAAAGCTGCTGTAACCACTGGCGTATAAAGATCTATTTGTGAAACTGTTTCCACTCTGTTTGAATATATACCTAGAAGTGGGATTGCCAGGTCAAATGACATTTCTTGACTTTTTGAGGAACCACCGTCTTGCTCTCTCAATATTTACACTCCTATCAACAAGGCGATCCAGTTCCAATCTATCTGCATCTTCTCCAACACTTGTTATTTTTCCCTTTTGACAAAAATAATGGCTCTCCCCCTAGGTGTGGAGTAGTATCTCATTAGGATTTTAATTTGCATTTCCCTACTGGGTAGTGATCTAGCGTCTTTTCATATGTTTGTGGGCCATTTCTGCATCTTCTTCAGAAAAGTGCATCCAAGTCCTTTGCCCATTTTTTTTTTCCTTCGCCCATTTTTAAATTAGATTGTTTGTCTTTTTGTTATTGCATTGTAACAGTTCTTTATATATTCTGGATATTAACTGTTTATCTGATATTTGGTTTGAGACTATTTTCTCCCATTCTGTAAGTTGTCTTTTCACTAGTGTCTGTTTTTCTGATAAAAACAAAGCAAAACAAAGCAGAAAGCAAATGGTGGAAGTCATAAATATGAAAGGCTATTTGTGGTGTGGACAAAATTTACAATTACATCATGCAGATCTCTAAAAATTATCATATTCCAAACATCTTAGCCATAAATGAAAAAGATAAATACTGAAAAATATGTTTTATTATTACAAAAAGCGGTTCCAGAGATGACAAAAGCTTGTGTCCGTGGTAGAGGTCAAAAGTTTGAGTAAATTAATTCATTCAGTGTAAAAATAGGAGGGAAATGACCTTTTTTAACTTGATATACTATTTTTTATAATTTACAATTTTAAGAAGGTTGTAAAAGTAATTGACAGGTGCAAAGTTTTTTAATTTAGGTATTCTTTTTGGAAAAAAGAATAATGATTGTACTTGATCTTGGAATAAACAGTATCATTAAAATGGTTTAGTGATTATGGTCAGCATATTGTAAAGTAGAATGTGATGGGAAACAAATTTAGAGAATTGTGTTGAAATGAAAAATGATTTTGATGATCTGAGAAGTAGGCAAACATTATGGAAAAATGATGAAAAGTGAATTCCAGAAATACAGATGAGGGAAAGTTGGACTTACTTGAAGTTTGTGTTTAAAAGATCTTAGGGTCAAAAGGTTAGCAAAATGAGTACAAGTCATTATAATGCTTTATCAACAAAATACAATTTAATGGTGTAGCATTTAGTTTTGTAGCCTCTCACTCAGTAACTGCTACTCATTTTTTTGGTAATTATTTGAAAATCTGGTAAAAGTTATGCCTGTCCTTACCAAACGTGTTTATGTAAACATATCATTTGGCTTATAAATTCTGGGGGTCTATAGGCCCAAACTAAGAAGACATGCTTTAATTCAGAGTTATTGTCTTCAAAACAATTAACACCCGCTGAAGAACAAGTTGTCTTGCCCAACAAAGCAAACTAGTTCTGTGTCTCTGAAAGCTCAGACACAACAATGCCAGTATATATTTTTTGTAAACAAACAGAAAATTAAATAAGTAAAAAATTACTATAAATACTAATTTGATTCTTAAATAGGCTTTTGGAGAAGATAATATTTAGGGCAAAAAAATAAAATTAAAACATTGACATAAAATCAACTTCAAGACTGCTTAGCTCTATCTCTAAAATGAGTTTTTTTTTTTGTAATTTCTGGTACCCTCTTTTTGCTTTTACACTATTTTATCTTCTTTTCTACCAAATGCGAAGATCTTGGAAGGCAGGAGCTATGTTTTCATTTTTTTAATCTGAGAAACGAAAGCAGGGCTTATGGCATTTAATACTCACAAACTAACACATGGTTCCAAAGGCCCTTCAAAGCCTCCCAACTGCACACACAAAGAATTTGAGACTGCAGAGGAGAACTGCTTTCTCGACACAGCAGCTTATTCTGGAGGTTGGCTCCCATTCTCTAAGACCAGGCAGCACAATTCATGCATCTTGGGTTCCATCAGGAATTACCTTCCCGAAGTCCGCCTTAGGACCTCCCTGTGCTTTCTGGACCCTCTCATTGTTCACAGAGATGCCTAAATTGATGCCAAGGGCACATTTGGTGCAGTCTTAGGTAAATCAGCTCCTCTGCCTGCAGAAACAGAGGGAACAGCCCCATCACTCCGTGAAAATAGAGAATCTAATAGACAATCTGAAGTAATAGATGCAGAACAATTTCTGCAGAGGAAGAAAACAGTAATGCAATCAAAAAGGAGCGTAATCAATATAATAAATATTTTTATTTGCACAACATCTCATTCAGTCTACTTAATAGCACTCTAGAAAACATAGGTTAAGCAACTTGCTTAAAAAGCACATTAAAAAATAACGCTCTGGAAAACATAGGTGAAACAATTGCTTTAAAATTACATAAAAATCAAATAACAAATGGAGTCGGTGCTCCCCGAATCAGGTCTATTTTACTACAGGGCTTCCAACTTTAATCATGCAGTGTATGCCTTCTCTCAAGCTTACTTTTTGTCCAAGAATAATAATAAAAAGTTAGCATCAGGGAGAATGAGGAGGAAACCTCTGACTCTATATAGTAAATACTTCACTCAAAGTAAAGCCCCACTTCAGAATCCCCAAATTTGCATGAGATGCAAGTGATTTTGAGAAAGTCAAGATGAAAAGCATGAAAAAGTATTATGGTATCTGGATATGTGCTGAGGGGACAGGCTTACAAGGGCCTATAAAAGACTTCTGAATGCCAAACAGTGGTTTGGGTCTACTTAGGATGTTTATTATGAAGAAATAAAAAAGTAGTTTCAGAATACCACTCTTCACTTCAGATATTCACAAAGTTTCCTTTTCTTTTTAATGACCTAGACTAAACTTGCATGGGCCAACTGATTAGAATTAAATTTTAATTATTCATTTAGGCACTCACAACTGGAGAGATTTTCGAAACTCAAACATAAAAAAGGATTCAGTAATATGTTTTGCTCTGAGTTAAAGAGCCACTCTGAGGAACGCTTTTAAATGGGCCTTTTGTTCAATGCCCTAAACATCCTCATCTTTTCTCATGTCTGCCCCTTCATCTTACTCTCTCCACCCTTTCATCCATCGACTGATATTCCCCAACAACCCCAAAAGTTCTCCTCAGCAGTCATTCCACCCTGACCAGTACAAACCCACACTCACTAGGCATGCAGTTTTAATGTTTCATTTCGTCCATTTCACAAAAGACTTATTCTTAAAAAAAAAAAATCACATGATGGAAAGTAGCCTAAATTCTTTCCCTCAGGAGTTTTTCCAATTTAATATAGGTCAAAGCAATAATTTTAAAAAATTAAACTGTATGACCTTACTGCACTGATAGCTTCCCCCTGTGGATTGAAGAGGCATTTGAGATGCAAATGGTATCAGAACTACACATTGCCAGTCTTTGTATTTTCCAATTTGGTCCTCAGGAATGGTCCGCATTCTCAGCAGAGGACATTACGTATTAAAGAGCAAGGGTTTCCTTCTATTTGCATCTTATATTGCACAGGCTAGTCACTGGCAGACACACAGTTCAGATAATTCCGGCTTGTTCTAGATTCTACAAAGAATGAATCTCTTCAAATGGGAAAAGAGAAGATCATGTAAATAGTATTTAAAAATCCTTCGTATAGCAAAAATGCTCCCCATTTGGTAGATTTTGGGATTCCATTTTTACTTTTAGGAAACACTAGGAAATTCATTTTTTTCTATAGTGAATCCTTTACAATCTTAGGAGATTTTCAGGATAAAAATCAGTACAATTATAATAATCAGCTACAGCAATTGAAATCAGATTAAATACTTTTAAAAATTTTTATTTCTTCTTCCATACTTGATCTATACATTAATTTCAAATCTCAGGTGCTTAAGTTTCTTTCTAGTAATTTTTAAACTTTTACATTATGCCTTTTAGTCCAAAAGTAGCTTTAAAGGTACATCTTGACTTAAGGCCTTTAAAAATACCAAGCACTAAATCTTTAATTTCTAGAGACTTAAATAATGTCACACTGTTTAATAAGCTTCAGGTCAAAAGAACAAATAAGAAACAAAATATAAACCATACGAAACCTAAGGAGTAAAGGATAAATTTATTTATAATTTTGATGAAGGATTCTAATTTTAGAATTTTAAAATCATTGCAATTTCTCATCCATTGTTTTCCTGAACAGTCACTGAACATATGCTTCTGGTAGCATTTCTTGTGCTCATAGTCCAGAGTTGTCTGTAAATCTTCACACTGTGGGATGAGGCATCTCTGCTTTTGGAATTTCTCAGGTCTGTGAAACTCCAGAGGCAGAATAGCATGGTGAGAGGAGATGTCCAGGGAAAGATGGCTTGGATAAAAGCTGAAACACCAGAGAAACAAAAACATACGTCCACTTTCAGATAGACTGTCTTGTCTGCTCCTGTAACACCTGTTGAATGAATACACGTCCTCTCTGTTATCTCATTTTATTTGATTTCCCTAATATCTTGCATGCATTGGGACTTAAGAAATTATTTAGCAAGAAGGAATGGATAAATAAATTAATAACTGTCTTTTTTCAGTTCTTTTTGAAAGGTTGGGTTGGTAAGGAGTTAGAAAAGAGGAGATATATATATAAGGAAAGGTGATGTTCACCAAAACTAAATTAACAAGATAGCCACTCTTCTTCTAACTACATCTCCCTAAATCTGATTTTTGAGGTGTTTATTTATATTAAATAAATCAGAGAACAACGGTCACCCTTTTCCCCCATAGATTTAGGTGGTTTGTATATATATTTTTTTAGACATGCTCTTGCAGTATTAACTCCTAAAGAGTTTAACCTGCATGAGTTACTTTCAAATGGCTTATTATTATGGTATCTGAATTGCTACCTGAGTGAAAAAAAATCAAAGGGAATATTCTACTTTTCATAAGAGTGAAAATTGATTCGCTCATTGATTTTTAAAATCTGATTGAATTATAGTTTTTCCCTAGATGGCAAAGCTCAATTTACAATATTGATTTTAGCATAACCTGAAAGTGTGCATGCACAAATACAAACACACACACACATATACGTGTGTATAAGCACAGATTTTCCTAAGTTTTCAAGAATTAAAAGTTTGGTGTGATGGTGTTTGAGCATGAAGACTGAATTCAAATAATATGACCCAAAAGACGAATATAAAATACTTAAATCAATGACTCCACTGCGCTTTGTTTTTTTTATTTTTTGTTTTTCTTATTCTGTTTTTATACTATCTATTTTGCTTGGCATAATGACCAAATGAGAATTGCAATGTGTTTTTTAAAGTAGACTAACTGCCATAATGTAAATAGCTTAAAAACATATACTGGCTCAAACACAATAGAAATATGTAACTAGTATTCTCTGCTATGCAACGTGAAAATATTTTTGTATTGTCATACGGATGAAATGTTTTTCTTTTTCATGGCCCAAAAAGAAGATATGAATTCATTCTCTAAAGATGTCTGTGGCCTTCCAATCTGATAAAACAATTTAAATTGCAGTCTTTAATCGACCATACTACAAGTCAGTAAGATAAACAAATTTCGCCAGGTGTGTTCACTGTTTTTCTCTGTGGATGAGCAGCAGAAAATACATCCTTGATACATGGACAAGAAAATAAATCTTTAAAATAATTCATGCATAGTAATCCAAGTAATAAAATGAATTTCCAGACCTCAAAACGATTATCCTCTAGAAATAACTGCTGAATTCCTATTAGTTTGCATTTAGACTCTTCAGTAGATTTTTCAGAGTGGTACAGACCCAAAATTGCCATCTGTGACATGGAAGTGGGAAGCGACAATTAAATCCTGGCACCAGTGCTCATTTACAGTGACCTTGTGTGAACAACTTCACATCCATATATTTCACTCTCACTTCCAAGCCCTAAATTCTGATTCTGAAATACACCAGTCTATAACGTGTAGACCATATTTAAACATATCTATTTTAAGCCATGCAATTTTGGACTGGCATGATGCCTGACATGTATGTGTTGACTGAATTAATAGAAGTCAACCCGAGCCTAAGTAATAATTTTGCTTTGAAAATTCAACTTGAGCATTTTAAATTAAAGTTCCATTTTTTTTAACTGGAATTTTACAGGCTATCTTAATGAATGTGAAGACATTATGTTTCTCAGCTACATTTATTTTCATTGCTATACACTATTCATTTATTTCAAGGATTCTCTCAAAGCATTTATTCCTCCATGTCTTTCTTTTTCTTTCCAAAATGTCTCATCATGAGGCATTTATGTCAAGGTAGG
Source organism: Tamandua tetradactyla (assembly GCF_023851605.1). NCBI lineage: Eukaryota > Metazoa > Chordata > Mammalia > Pilosa > Myrmecophagidae > Tamandua > Tamandua tetradactyla. The sequence goes on along the minus strand of NC_135348.1, from coordinate 42,838,191 downwards.
ACAGGAACATTCCAACAGCTTCTTTACTTCTCTCTTCCTCCGTTTTTGATTATTTATGGACCCCCAGATGATCTGCGTTTTGTTAGCCGGTAGACCTAAGTATATATGTGTGTGTGTATAATTAAATATACCACAGAGTAATTACATATGTATGTCATTACTATTGTATATTGAGTCTGTATTTATGGTATATCCATAATATTCAGAGAGCACTATATTTGTTTTATCTTAAGAATAAAAGAAAAACTACTGTATTCTTTTAGCAAAATGATATATAGATTAGAGTAGATCTATGTGGAAATATGATAAAATAAGAAATGTAATTCCAGCAGGGATCCTGGTTGGCACAAGATATCTCTCCTCTCCTGGCTGCATGTTAATAGAGACTCTGATTTTTAGCTGAGTTCATAGCCACTCAATATAAAGACATTATTTTTCTGTCTCCCACTACAGATAGGTACATAGCTGTGAGGCTTCACTCTGCTTAGTGAGATGTAGGCAAAAGCACTGGGGAGCTATTTGCAAAAAGATGAATTCTTGTGCCCTCTGCTTCATCTGTGTCTTTTCTTCTGACTTGATATCTGGAGCCAGAGCTGGAGCTGCAGCAACACCCAGGGGCCACGAGTGAACCTTGAGGTGGAAGGAGGCATGGGGACATAAGGAAGGAGCAGCCTGGCCCCCAGGACTGCCACTCCTGGACTTTAATACATAAGAAAATACATGTCAAACTTGTTTAAGGCACTGCTATTTTGTATCTCCATTGCTCATGCTGAACTTAATAATTATTAAAAAAGTATAATTATAATAGCTTGAAGTGGTTATGTACTAGCCTAGATATTACATTCAAAACTCTACAAAATTTAAAATTACATTAAAGACACTTTGAAGACATCTACTGCTTTTGCTTTCTCAGAGCCTAGTGACCTATCCTTAGTAACAGTACCTTGATTTTCCTTTGAGGATATCCTGCAGACTATTTTTTAAATACAATTTTATTGAGATAGATTATATATTCACATACCATGTAATCATTCAGATTGCACAATCAGTGGTTCACCATGTAGTCATGCATTGGTCCTCACATTCAGTTTTTTTCTTTTTTTTTTTTTTTACATCTGACAATCTGATTAGTAAGTGTCTTGGAGTACGTCTGTTTGGATCTATTCTGTTTGTGGTACACTGCACTTCTTGGCTCTGTAATTTTAAGTTTTTCATAAGTCTTGGGAAATTTTCAGTGATAATTTCCTCCACAGTTCTTCTCTTTCTTTTCCCTTCTTTTCTCTTCCTGGGACACCCACAACACCTATATGCATGTGCTTCATGTTGTCGTTTAATTCCAAGTCCCTGCTCTTATTTTTCCATTCTTTTCCCCATGTTTTCTTTTGCTTGTCAGATTTCAGATGTCCTGTCATTTGGTTCACTAATCCTATCTTCTTCTTTTTAATTTATTTTTTATTTTTTTAAGCGTAACACCATAAAAACATGAACATTCTTACCATATGAAAATCCATTCTTGGTATATAATCAAAAACTCACAATAGCATCACCATGATTATTTCTCAGAAAATTTGCATCAGTTCAGAAAAAGGAAAAACTCATGCATACCATCCCCCTCACCCCTCCCTCTCATTGACTGCTAGTATTTCCATCTACCCAATATATTTTAGCCTTTGTTTCCCCTATTTTTCTATACCCCTTACCACTCGCTTTCATTGATCACTAGCGTTTCAATCTAATAAATTTATTTTAACATTCGTTCCCCCTATTATTTATTTATTTTAAATCCATATGTTTTACTCATCTGTCCATATTGTAGACAAAAGGGGCATCAGACGCAAGGTTTTCACAATCACACAGTCACATTGTGAAAGCTATATCATTATACAATCATCTTCAAGAAACATGGCTACTGGAACACAGCTCTACATTTTCAGGAAGTTCCCTCTAGCCTCTCTAATACACTTTAACTAAAAAGATGTTATCTATATAATACATGAGAATAATCTCCAGGATAACCTCTCGACTCTGTTTGAAATTTCTCAGCCACTGACACTTTATTTTGTCTCATTTCTCTCTTCCCCCTTTCAGTCAAGAAGATTTTCTCAATCCCTTGATGCTGAGCCCCAGCTCATTCTAAGATTTCTGTCCCATGTTGCTAGAGAGGTTTACACCCCTGGAAGTCATGTCCCACATAGAGAGAGGGAGGGCAGTGAGTTTGCTTGTTGTGTTGGCTGAGAGAGAGAAGCCACATCTGAGCAACAAAAGAGGTTCTCTGGGGTGACTCTTGGGACTAATTTTAAGTAGGTTTAACTTATCCTTTGTGGGGATGATTTTCATATGAACAAACCCCAAGATGGAGGGTTCGGCCTATTGCTTTGGTTGTTTCCACTGCTTGTGAGAATATTAGGAATTCTCCACATGAGGAAGTTGAATTTTCCCCTTTCTTGTCATTCCTGCAAGGGGACTTTGCAAATACTATTTTATTCACTGTTCAAATCACTCTGGGATTTATTGGGGCTTCACTCTGGACAAACCTACAGAGTCTCCTACCCTACTCAAGGTCCCATGTACTTATAGTGTTCAATTAAACTGTCCACACTAAGTCATATTAGGAAATGCACTAGTCAAAATATGAATTTTGCACTAAATAAATGTTTTTTTCTTTGGTCTCACACATATGTTAAAGTTTTAAAATATGAATTACCATCTATTTTCAACACACTGCAATATTGAGATTTCTTTGTTCTTCCTCATGCAAAAATATTTTTTAATTTGTACATTTAGTCACTATCATTGTACACTGTAGGCATTCCTAGATTATACCATCTCAGTCTTTATCGTCTACCTTTTCTTCACATTCAATTTTTGAAATTTTCATTACTCTGAAATAAACCCAAAAGAATAAAAGTAAAAATAAAAGTGAAAAGGAACACCCAAAACATCCCACCTCTCCATGTTGTTTACTACTCACATATGTTTTCTTACTCATCTGTTCACACACCAGATAAAGGAAGTGTCAGTCAAAAGGCTTTTACAGTCACAGGGTCACACGTTAAAGGCTCTTTAGTTATTGAATCATCTTCAAGAATCAAGGGGATTGGATTGCAGTTTAACAGTTTCATATACTGGAGTCTTGATATTGTTTTTTTTAAGGTGCCCTATTCTTTCCTAGATAACAGATTGGAAAGACATTTCTTTTAGACCTTTCTGGAAATTTAAAGCCTAAATAAAATGAGAAAAGGAAGTGTTTAGCTCAGAAACAACGTGATATGAAAGCAACCTAAAGAGATTCTCCATCAGGTCTTATATTTACAACTCCAGGGCCCCTAAGAACTATCATATATAATTTTCCTTTCATTTATTTTCTTTTTTGATCAATTTAGTCAGTATTAGTGTTTATTACTGACAACCAAAAAAAAAAAAGGTCAAAACAAACAAACAATAAATGTACAAATCCAAAATTGAATTATATTAATAATCACTAATCTTCAGGTCTCACCATTATTCTTTAGCCTATTTATAACTTTCCTCTTAATTTGAGGGAAAAAATCTTCCTAGTTTTTGCTAGAATTTTCTACTTTTTAAGGAATATTCTGTGGCTAGTGGACATTTCATATGTCTTCTCAAAAAAGACTCATCTGTTAGGGTTATGAAGATCAGAAAAAATATGTAAAAACATTTCCTAAGGCATAAAATATTCCAGAATCAAGGTGATTATATTAGTCTTTCTAGAATGAAAAGACTCTTTACTTTTAAGGTCAGATTTTATTTACTCATCAGAAGCCACTGATCTATACTCTAAACTGACCCTATGTAATAAGAAGAAAATGTAAGAAAAGAATAAGAAGAAATTCTTTCCTGATATTTTGACACTGAAATAAATTTTCCTTCAGCTAAAAATACTGTGGGGAACCTCAAAATTTCTAAATCCCCTTACAATGACAAACAAGATTTCTAACATTTAGCAGTATCCTACTCAAGAGAAATTATCCATTTGTTCAGAAAGATGCCATTTAAAGCTTGTGCTCTAGATCAAGGAGGACACTTCCCACACATTGTCCTGGTGAAAGGATGTAACAGAATTTTTTTCTTGGTTTCACAGAGGCAGGATCAGGTCTGCCCATGGAGACACTCAATGCCAGAAAATGGGAAAATTTGTAGAGAACAAACTACTTAATGCCACATGGTGTTTCAAGAATCAAGACTTATTTCTTTTGGATAATGTTTCTGATAATGGAATGTGAAGGAATGAGGTGTCCAACTTTTTATGTCTTCATTATGGGCCCAAAGGTGAGACATGGTGTGAGAAGGGAGACCCCAGGCCAGAATTCAAGGTATAGATTGTCCACAGCAGTGACCGGGAAAGTATAGGATGGAGGGAGGGGAGGTGGTCACAAGCGCGACAACCCATTGGGACCCAAGTTGGACATGGCTGCATCTATTCCTGTGGGAAGACCTGCCCCTTTTCCCTTACAGACTTCATATGAGTAGGAAGGGAGCTGTTCATAACTTAAAGGCCTTCACAGCACAAGGGCCCATGAACTTAGAGGGAAAAAATAGTCTTAGTTGTAATTTGCTATTTATTTTAATTATGAATAGAAAAGTTAATCAGAATATTATTAACAGTATCTGTGACGGTGTCACCAACAGAAATTACAAACATTTTTATCACATTACAGTTCTGTTGCTTTTTCAAAATATCAGATTATGTTTATCACTATTTTGAGATTATGATCATTATTTTACCTGCAGATAGAACTGGTAGTTGAATGAAATTGAAATGAATATATTACTATATGAAAATAAATTTTAAGGTTTTGTTAATAGTATTTCAATATAATTGGTTTCCTTTGTAGTGCCATACATTTTATATCATATCTAAAATAACATTATTTAGGGTCCCCAAAATCCATAGCTCCCAAGTATTGCAACCACTGAATTATACTCATAATATGATATGATTGTGACAAGCAAATTCAAGAGGCAATGCAGCGTCTTATAAATGAGTTAGATTCTCTAGTTCTCACTGTATGTGGTATTTGAAAACAGGACTAACTTTGTTCCTTCCTAATTAGCTCCTGAGTTTCTTGGAAACCTTGGGGGAAGCCCAAAGCAGGAGAGAAAGAAAAGGCTGTACTTTCTGCAAGTCTCTTCAGGTGGAACTCAAGCCCTTTTTTTGAATATTTAAAATGTATAGTCAATTTAAGTTTATTTTGGCTTTATATATGTATTTTTAGGTAAGCTTGGCTCTTAAGCTCTGGGGGGGGGGAAATGGCATTCTCCTCATTGTTCTTATCTCCAACTGTTCAAACAGTATATTTAAGAAAAATGAAATAAATAAAGAATGAATAAATACTATGAATATTTAAAACTCATAACGTAGCCTTGTTATTTACTCTCTTCAAGACAATCTTGTGCATAGCTCTTACAGCCTTTTCCCAAAAGCACCAGAAGAACTGATATGATTAAACCATCACCAAAATCATATTCCTGGCATGATTAAATCATAAGTTATATTTACGGAGTGCTTCCTATGTTCCAGGCACTCTTGTATATACTTTTTGTACATTAATTCTTTCTATTCTCCTGGTGATCCTATGAGGTAGGTCTTATCTTTATTTCCCTGTTACAGATGAGGAAACTGAGGCACAGAGGGTTTATATAGCTTTCAAGGTCTTGTCTTAGGTTCAAACCCCAGCAACCTGGCTCAAGGATTCTGCTTTTAACTTCTACAATCTACAGCCTCTCAAATAACCTGCGACTTGTTCAATGCAGCAAGTATTTTTTGAAGACCATTTTGGTAGTACACCTGTGCTTGTACTAATGCTAAAGGGATGAAGATGAAAATCTAAAATCTCGAGACACGTAAATATTTATCTTAACAAGAGCCGAGGAGATGGTTGGGATCTGAAGACAGACTATGCATCCTTTCTTATTCTGGGTGAACTTGAACAAATCGCTTCACCTTTCTTTGCTTCTGAGACACTGTGAAATGTAGAAGATTAAAAAAAGTTAACAAGTGTAAATTGCTTAGAAGAGTGTCTGTCATTTATACTATTATTATACTACTGAATATCATTATCATGCCTATTGACAAAATATTATGAATTATCTGTTTTATATAGTTGAGCTATTTTAGGAGGCAATCAATCAATCAATAACATAAAAAATGTCACTGGCCAGTGGAACCCAGAAGAGAAAGGAGAGGGCAGTGATATGTACCTCGAGGCAGAGGTAGAACCCGAGGGACAGCAAGGCTCACTGGCAGCCAACCCAGAACACCAGTCTTCAGAGAGAGAACATCACCTTGCTGATGCCTTGATTTTAGACTTCTAGCCTTAGAATCATCTTTTCATTGGTTAAAGCTGTCCAAGAGCAAAAAGACAAGAGAAAGTTATGATGGAGTCCAAACTTCAGATATTGCCAGCAACATCATGACACTGCTTTTGCAAAAGCTCTTGGCATTGCTTATGGCACAGAGTGCAGTAACTTAAGAAATTTCAACACATCCCTTGAACTCTCTAGCAAAGGATGTCATCAAAAATGGTTTATTGCAGACAGAAGCTTTGAATAACCAGCAAGGACACTGAAAACATCTTTCTCAAATCTCCAGAAAACAGTTAAAACACTGCAGTAACAGGGTGAGTGCCAAATCAGGAAAAAAAGCAACTTTAAAGCACTAGGGTATTGTAATGCAATCAATTTCTGGTTTCTTTGTGCTCAAGAGTTTCAGTTCTCAACTTAGGTCCTTCCTGTCACATTTCAGTGTACGGTGCAAAGAGAAGCCAGGCTGCTCCTTCCACATTTAACCTGGAAATCTCCTCGTTAAATATCCTATCTCATTTCTTGCAGGTTCCACTTTTTTCCCAACAGCACAACATGATTTTCCCAATTCTCTGCTACTTTGTAACAAGGATGGTCTTTCCTCCAAATTTCAAAGTATATTCATCACTTCCTTCTAAGGCCTTATCAGAAGAAACTTTGACCTCTGTTTCTACCATCATTCTCACTAAAAACATCTAAGCTTTTATTATGAAGGATGATTCTCCCAGCCTATCCCTGTTTCTCACTCCCAAAACCATTTCCGCATTTGTTTAGGTATTTGTTTTGTAGCAGCACACCACTTTCTGGTACCCAAACTTGCTAAAACAAGTACCACATAATGGGGTATATCAGCAACAGCAATTTTTTGGCTCACGGTTTCAGAGCCTGGAAATGTTTTATTCCTCATGGAATTGGTGTCTTCTGTCTGGCCTCAGTTTTTGAGGTCCCTTGGCATTTCTGTCCCGTGGCGATGTGCATGGTGATGCTCTCATCGGGTTGTGCTGACTTCGGGCTTCGGGTTGACCCCAGAGCCCACCTCTGCCTCGGGCTTTCCCTCAGCCTGTGATGAGCTCCCGTGGTCCAGCACGCAGGCCAGCCTGAGCTGGTCGGGTCACACGGTAAAGGAAGTAATGTCTTGAAGAAATCCTGTATACAGTGGGTGCATACTTGCCAGAATGAATGCCAGGACCAAGAACATGTCCAGATTGGGGTATACACTCTTTACTGTAATGATTCATCCAGTGAGAGCAGTCTTATCATATTCTTCACTTATTAAATTTCCAGAATTACAGATTCTTTTATGATTACATAAATTTACATGTCACAATATGCCATACGTAACCAGAAATGTTTTGTTCTTTCTAGGAAGCAAATTTCCTCAGCTATTTATATTTGAAACTAATAAGTTACAGCTGAATTTCATGCTGATTTTTTTTCTGACATCTTACCATTTTCCCTTGCTCACACACACACAAAAGAAAAAAAAATAGCAATTTGTATCACTGATTTCTCTATTTCAAAGGAAATGGGTCATTTGCCTCCCAAACTAACATGATGATGATTTTCAGTTAGTGGAGTAGAAATGTTGAAAATAGGACAGATTCTGGGAAATAAGTTCAGTTTGCTAAAAAAAAAACCCTGATTTAGTATTTACTATACATCTGGCATACTACTTTTGAAGTAAATAAACACAAATATCAATGGTTAGCCAAGAATTAGTGACATGACAAGCCATTATATGTTATCATTTTTGCTCATCCAAGTATTTTTAGAAAACGATGCTTAAATATGGAAGTTGTGCTTGCATTTAATATTTTCCAAGGATGACATAAAAATGTTTCCTAATCAACTTTTTTAAAAACTTCATATGCAGAATTGTACACCTTGTAGCCGAGAATAGTAATATGGTTTAAAAAGAAAAGAAAGAAGGAATTACCCATTCCCTTAAACCTCCCATGTTAAATACGTATAATGATGAATTCCCCCAGTCAAAACCTACTAACTTCCTTTGTTCTGCCTTAGCTTAGGTCTAAAGCACAATATATAGTAGTTTGGGAGAAGTGAAAGGGACCTGGGGAATGTCTGTTTCTGTCTTTAAGTGAGAAAGCAGATTATCATGCAGTAATTTCTAGTAGTGTTATAATATTTCTTCAGATATATTGTCCCATTCCTTTTATTTTCACCTCAAAAACCGTTGAGGACAAGACTAAAATCTTCGAGTAAGAAAGGGAAAACTCCCTCGTCTTAATAAATATACCAGAGGGTGGGAACGAATGAGCCCAGCAAGGGCAAAATGCCATGGATTCATGGTAAAGGGGATTCCCAAGGATACCACAAGGAATTCCACAAGGAGATACTTCCTAAGGGAGATGATTCTACTGCATATTGAAGCATTTAATGCAACTGAATGAAAATAAGCAGATACTGTATACTGAAATGCACATATGTGTTACAGATTGGAGCTTTTCATCAGTAACATAATAACTCCCCTTAGGTTTCACAGTCATTTCCCAAACAGGCAGACAGACACGTGATACTGGTGGAAAAAGGTGGGTTTGCTTTGTGAGGTATGTAGTTGGATTAAGCTGATCAAAACAGAGGTTCTCCATTTTGTTTCTACCAGGGAATTTTTGGTCTGCTGACAGATCTAATTCATTTTTTCTTAGAGAATTAGAAGAGTACCTTAAGTTTCTGGACTGTAGAAAGTGTGAGTCCATTAGGGAAATTGAATATTTTTCCATATATGGGGAATTTGGTTTGTTACATAACTCATTTATTACAGATTGTCTAGGTATTCACTCTGCAAAAATAAGTATGTGAATTCTGTGTGCACACCCTCCCTAAAACAAATAACTGCCCGTGATGAGCAGGCATTTTGATCTGAGGGGCTTGCGTTGTAATTAATGCTGATGGAGAAAGCAGAGTCAGGAATTTCTTTAACAGATATGCTGCCATACGTTTCCAGTCTGGGACTTCTGAGCTCCCCACAGGTGGCACTGTACAGGTGCAGTGTTCACTGGCTGCAAACCCCTCGGAAGATGTAACACAATTATCTAGATCAGGGGCAGGCCGGCAGGTTTCTTTTCCTTTTTTTGTAAAGCACTGTTTAGTGTTGTAGGATTTGCAGATCATATGCTCCGTGACTCCTCAGCTCAGCCTTTGTCATGGAAAGCCCCCATGCACAGTGTGCAAGTGCACAGAGAGGGTGAGCTCCTAAAACTTTATTTAGGTTTGGCCCATGCAGCAGAATAGTTTGCCAAGCCCTGATCTAGACGTCGAAAGGGTTTCAAAAATAATTAAGGAGTTTGGTGTGAATTTGCCCACATATTTTTATGTCCTTTTGGATTTGGGTTTTTTTAAGTTTTTTTTCCTAGATTCTATTAATTTAATTTTGCTTGACAGTTTTGAATTTTTGATATAGCCACATTTAAATCTGTTTCGTTATCAATCAATCTGGCACCTCCCCTTCCAAAGTTCCTCTCTCAAATGCCTTTGATTAGGTCAAATGCATCTACCTTATTATAGTCTAGAATGTTTTAATAGAGACTAACAGAGATGCCTGAAAGAAAATTTAAGGTAAAAGAGTTGAGAACAATGGGACAGGGCTTTGGTAAGATAAAAACAAACAAACAAAAAATAACTAAGAAACAGCAGGACGAGGTCAGCCAAGGTCAGTGCAAAGCGGGCAGGTCACAAAATGCCACCCACGTGCTGGAAGAGAAATGCATGTCGATGACAAAGTCTTCTAAGGAGCTAATGGGAAGAAAGAAACACATTCTCGTTCTTATATGGGTCACTCGTGCCGCTGGCAAAATACTAGAATGTATTCCCAGTACTGAGATTTGAGAGACATTTTTTCTAGTGGTTCCCATCATAAAAACAATTTAATGGACATGAAACTTATTATACCTTCAAAAATATTTCCAGTAAACATTTTAAATCATTTCATAGGACACCTTGATCGAGACTTTTGGTTAAAATATTGCTTATATAATTGCTTCAAGATGACTTTGCTTGGAGGAAATCATCAGTGTTAATATAATTGATCTCTATGGAACAGCAATAAAATGTGTGAAATAAGGTAAAAGGGAGAGTTTTGTTATTGGACAAAGGTGATGGATTCTTTTGCCTGTGTGCTCAAATAACTAATTTCTGAGACACTGAGTTTCCAAAGAGAGGAAAGGTTTATTGCTAGGCACAAAGTAGGAGATCAGATGACCTATCAGCCCCAAATCTGTGTCTCCGAACTGCAGCAATTCCATTAGTTTATAACATTAAAAGATGGGCAGGTCTTAGGGTAATGAGTACTTAGTGGTGATGTGATTATCGAGTATGTACAGATTGATTACATGCTGTCACAAAAGTGCATAAGGCAACGGCAGCTGTTAGGGGAAGTCACCCCCGGGGCACGGAGGCTGACAAGCACGCACAGGGGTCTCCCGGATACGCTCAGGGGTCTCACGGACACGCTCCGGCCCCTCTGGGCAGGACAAGGGAAGGTCTTCTGTAGCCGAGGACCTGAGCATGGTGGCGGGCACAGGAAATTGGCAGGTTTTCATTTGTCTGTCTAAAAGCAAGCAGGAAGTTGGGGGCTCTTCATGGGTGGGGTTTAAAATGTAAACGCTGCTGCAGGTTTGGCAGGGTTGAGCCTGCCAGAGTCTAGGTGGGCGCTGGGTGAGAGAATTGATCCCAGGGCTGCAGCAGCCTGGGGGCGCCTAGTGAGGCAAAGGGTGCTGGCGGGAATACAGGACAGACGCAGTGCGGGGACCTAGACTCAGGGCCAGCTGCATGGAGGGACCCTGGGGAATCTTAACGGCAGCGTTGATATGATGATGGCTGTGATTCTTAGTGGTGTCATGAGGCTCGTGTTATAAGGAGGGACTTACAGGTTCAATTCTAAGCTACTGTACATGTCAGAGAGGCTCGTTTGGGTTAGATCCAGCTTTGGTTATCAAGATAACTTTGGGATGACTTCGTTCTGGGCTGACCCTGCACTCTTGATTAATCAATATCAGGGGCTGTCTTTAGTGATCACAAAACTCTAAAGTTGAAAAACTGGATAGATGGAGACAAGTGAAGGTTAGTCACAAGTTTCTTTGCAAATCACAAGGGCAAAAGATAAAAGCTATATAATCATTATCAGAGATCAAGGTGCCTGGATTATAGTTTTAAAGATTTCAAGTATTTCCCTGTTTGTACTCCAAAATACCAGAAAATAAAAAAGCAATGCATACATATAATAATTCAGTAATCATAATCATCCCTTTCATCAGAGTGGTCATTTGAATTCTGGCCCCATCTTCAATGGATTGAACAGTGTGACTCAGAAAACATGAGAGGACAGTTTCTTTGGATAAACGAACACCTTCCTTCCTACATTCAATGTCTTCTTGCTCCCAAACCACCAGAGAGAAGAAATTCCTCCCTCGAGCCCACTTAAGAGAAGTGGAGGGAGAGAGAGAACTGAGAGGTGAAGATCAGACTGAGACAAAGATGAGGCTGATATTATATGCTGGATTTGTACATAAAGAAAACTTGCAGAAAGGAATGAGACAGCCCAACCAGAGTTTACTGCCACACCAGGTCACTGACAGCAGGATGCATTAAAGCAGAGAGAGAGAGTGGTGCCAGGGTGCTTCTGAATAAGCAGGGAGGGCAGTCTCCGACTTCGTTATGCAAGGTAGGAAGTGACTGTGTAAATGAGAAGAGAGATGATACATAAACATCCGGACCATAGCAACAGTTCAAGCAGAGCTCCTTGAAGGTGAAAACAGAGACCTCAAATCCAAAGAAAGGTTTTAAAATATATTCAGGAATTATATATATATATTGTGCTTTGTTTTGTTTTGTTTTGTTTTGTTTTTGCATGGACAGGCCCCGGGAATGGAACCCAGGTCTCCGGCATGGCAGGTGAGAATTAGACCACTGAGCCACTGTCTCACCACCCACGAATTATATTTTCAGGGATATTTCTCTCAGAAATGATTACTGGCCTGGCAATAACAGGCAAGGACGTCACAAAGAGGACAAGTAAAGTCATATCCACATATACACACATGTTATGCACACGTATGAAATCAAATATTTTAGAATTTGCAGACTGCATGCCAGATTTCTATTGTAAAATATTAAAATATAGTTGGCCTGAAAACTTTTAAATTTGTAAATAACTTGTGTGGAATCATACGGTTATTCTGTGTGGAGTAGAGCTGGTCCCTGCTAGGGGCAGACCCTCCACTCTGCAGTTCCAATGACAGTGAAACTTTGGCGGAGTGCTGGCTTGAATCGGAACCTCAGGGATAATCACAGCTCCTCTAAGATGGACCATGTAGCTGGTCTCACACCTTCCCTCCCAGCTGCTTATCCCCAACACTCTTCGTCCTTTCACTCCAGGTGATGCCCTGTAGCGTTGTAACTGGAATGTGGACCCTGGAGGCCAAATGTTCGGGTTTGAATCTTGACTCAGCCACTTCTCTCAGGGATACGGGGCGTTACTTAACTTCTCTGCACTTCAGTTCCCACACCTGCCTCAAATGAATACTGTGAGGTTAAAATGAGATAATGCATGCCAAACACTTTAACTGAATCTGTAGGACTGCCCCATCTCCATGCTCCCATGGAATTCCTAGACTTGTACAAAGCTGCTGTGTTGAATGTCCAGGGCATGGAAATTACTCAGTGGATTATTACTGCAATCCAAAGCAGCGACATGGACATGCTTTAGACAAGATTTGTTGGCTATATGTAGCATAGTCACAGACTCTTCTATTAAAAAAAAAATTAGTAAACCTCTCTATCCCACCTTTTTTGATTTCAGTTTAATTATGTCCTAGGCAAATTGCAATTGAGTTTATTTTTTTAATCAAATTTTGTGAAAGCTCCACATGTAAATGATCATATTTAATTGAGCTAATTTCTTTCATAAATAACCTAAATACTCCTTGATAATTTATAAACTAAAGTTAGAATTCACTTTTGCTTGGTTTCCTGTTAGTGGTCTCATCGTTTGTTCCACACTAAGGACAATTCATTTAAAGAATTTGTTAGAAAACCAACAACTCAATGACAGACCAATCACTCATGGGAGTTGTAATAAATAATATGTATTTTTTTCCTAAGAATCCAGGAAGTGGTACACACTTTAAAGAATAACTTTGCAAAGTATATTATAAGCTCCCTTCAGTTTTCACCACTTCAGGTCTTCTTGGCTACTAGCAGCTCCATTCTGTCCTTCCCAGAGATCCTTCCCAAATCCCTCCCATGTTCCAGAGTTTCTCTCCTTGCTTTAAATTATCTACTCAGGAAAACATTCTACAGTTAGCTGACTTCTTAAAGGATGTCCCTTAGAAAATAGCTCATCTAAATAGCTGAGTCTCTTGTTTCTCAAACATCCCCTGCCCGATCGCACCCTCAAAGAGATAGCCTACTCCAAGCAGGTTATCAGGGTGGCACTGAAGGAGAAAGAAATGTTTTGTGATAATTTTTCTGCTGAGGGAAGAAGATTGTCTTAGTGTCATTACATATTTAAGGTTGCAATGCAAAACTAAAAGAGAGTTTATGGAAGAATATGTGTAATTTTTGTGAGACCATATAAATATGTGAATATGAATATATATATTTATGTGTTCTTATAATACACATTAACATATATATGTATAAATTGTCCCTTTATGCCAAAATTTCAACTTAGCTGGTACATTTTTAAAACCCAGTGACATTGCCTTCACAGAAATTATTTCAATGTTCTAAGGGTACACTTAAGTGTGCACAAATAGGGGACCACCCAATTTGCATGCTTTGATCACTATTTCCCTCTGTCTGAATTGTGCTATTTCCCTCTGTCTGAATGCTGTTCTGGAATGAAAAAAGGCAGCAGAATGGGACTGAGCCACTCTCCACAGCATCTAAGCAACTTGTCCCTTATTCCACCTGTCACCAACTTCCATCACAGGCAGAGGAAAGAGACTGATAAAGTCATAAGAAGATGCTCCTAGCTTATTTCAATGCTGTTTTGCTTTGTGGCATTGCTTTCCTGTTTTCATCATTGTAGAATAAACAGTACTGTCATTTATTTTTTCTCTTTGGAAAGTACATAGTTGATTTAATGTATATTCACTTTTGATGACCTTTTTTATAACAGATTTTACACACACGTACACAAACACTCACATATACATGTGCATATATTCTTCTCTCCAATCTTCATTCTGACATACCTAGATGGTACTTGGTGACCTCAGTGCAAAGAGATGTTATGATTTCATGTTTCTTAAAGCCTTGCTGTTTTGTCAGCAATTATTCCTATTTATGAAACATCTACTTTTTCACAAAATCTTATTCAAGATAAACTTCTTTCTGAATGCTTTTTCCCCTGCTCGACACAAGTTAGGATTGTCCTCTAACTTGTCCAGTCTTTGGTGGTTTGATACTGTCATACACCCCAGAAGAGCTGTGTTCCGTCACCTAATCCAGTCTTGTGCGGGCAGACCTATTACTGCATGGGATCTTTCCTATTAGGTTGTTTCCATGGAGATGTGACCCATCTAATTGAGGGCGGGAACATTTTTTTTAGGTGGTTTCCATGGCGATGTGTCTCTGCCCATTCAATTAGGGCCTTAATTCGCTCCCTGGAACCAGTTTGGGAAAAGCTGAGCACTGACCCAGACAGAGACGCTTGCAGATGCAGGAAGAAATGCCTCTGGGCAGCCGTTTGAAACCAGAAGCCGGGAGAGAAGGTCAGCAGGCACTGCCATGTGCCCGCTCAGAGGAACCCTGAATGCCATCAGGCTTTTATTCAGAATCAAGGTATCTTTCCCAAGATGCCTTAGTTTGTACTTTTTTATGGCCTTTGAACTGTAAACTTGTAACTTAAATCTCCTGTATAAATGTCAACCCATTTCTGGTATACTGCGTTCCAATAGCTTTAGCAAATTTAAAGCATTGCTTCTCCTGAATTGCCTTTATTGCTTTCTCCTCACATATATCTCATTTTATTCAAATATAAATTTCATTTCCTCGACCCTTAAGAGGCTTTGAATTCCTATTATCTGACACATAGTAGAATACACTGAATATGCTGAAGTTGATAACCCTGATTACTCATTTAAATTTGCACATGTTAATTTTGATAAGCAGTAGCTTTGCAATTGATTTCTCATCAATTGAACAAAAACATATTACTCTTTATGGGCACATGAAAAAAAAATCCTCATAGATGGACTTATAAAAATCTCCATGAGAAATTTTTTGATAAAGGCGAATCAAAGATTTTTTTCAAAACTGTTTTTATGCTGCTGAAAATACCTCTTTTTCTAATTGATATGAAACTAAGTTGTTTATACTACATAAATAAGTGACCATAGTAGTTAATGTCTGACTTCTGTTTTTTTCAAAATTAACTTTGTGAACCTATGTACAGATTTTACTCTGATCCATGGGATTCAGATCTGAAATGTGCAATTCTAATGATATTGATCATTGTTTCTTTCTCAGATATTTTGATCATTAGGGTATGCTATTTTTCGTGGAAATTGTTTTTCAAACCTCTAACCTGCTGCAAAGTTTTATTCAATAATATACCAGTCAATATCCTCTCCAAATAATTCCTTCTTCTTAGTGATTTAAGCCCTTTTACTTGCAATCATTTCAAAAGCAGACTTTTTTTTTAAAAAAAATAAAAAACTCTCCAAAAGAGCTCCAAATTTGTTAAAACAAACAAACAAAAGTTCTCTGGCAACTAATATTTCTGTAACTTCCAAGAGATTCCTGGGTATTTTTGTTTCACTTTGCAAAGCATTACATAGAAGTGAACATCACTCCCAAGTAATAATTTTGACAATAGAGTTCAGTAATATTGCTACTCTCTACCAAGTACCTGAAATTAAAATTCAGAAAAATCGACTGAACTTTCTTCTTGTTTCTTTTACTCTTAATGCAGGTCCTTTGTTCGGTATACACCATTCTGTGGGATTTTATTCAAAATTCTAGCCCTGAAGTACAGTTATATGATGGTTAATAACATGGGGGATGACATAAAAATTTCTCTAACAGTTAATTACAATTGAACAGATAATGACATATGCTAGAAATCTGGTAAAAGTTTCATATTAATGATAATGAACCTTGGAGTGTTTTCAAAGACGTTCAAAGACATGAAATTTGGGTTAGCAGGTTGCTCCTCAAATTTATTATTCATTGTTTATTGAGGACTCTGATGACATAGCCAATTGTTTGTTTGTTTTGTTCTTACAAATCCTTTCCAACTCAGATGTCTTCATTAAATATTTTTTCTGTGACCCAACATCATTGTCTCAACCATGATTGTGAACAACAGAACCAGCAGAAAAGAGAGCTCCCTTTCTTTTCTTTATGCTGCTTGCTTTTATTTGGAGCATGTATCTTTTATAATGTTTTGCCTACTGGATATTAGTGGTTTTACAATAAAATGAAGAAGCTTATTGTACCTAAATCAAAATAGTATGAAAATGTTATTTCTCTTCTAAATCCTGTCTTTACAGTCAAACTAGAAAAAAATGCTCCTTCTGGATACAAATTTTTTGCCAATACTTTTTAGGTTTGAACCAGTAGTTACGATATTGGAAAGCAAGTTGTACAAGAAATAACATCACTTAGAGTTTGCAGCCCAATGCCCGTTTGTGCCAAACTCCTCAACTTCATAAATATTTATGAATGATCTCTGCCATCTCATTAGAATGTAATTCAAAGAAAACAGGTGCAAGCAATGATTGCTCAAGCAAGGCCAACTAACTTTGTCATTGCATTCCAAGTTTTACATTAAGAAGAATCTGTGCTGTAGTTCACTGTGAATTCTTTGGTTTATTCATTCATTAAAAAAAAAAATGTGGGTAGTCTCTATGTGCCAGAGACTTGTTTCCAACAAGCTATATTCTAGTTGAAAAACAGATAATAAATGGAAGTTTATTCAAATAATCATTTAATTACATTTGCAATGGGTGTAATCAAGTAAACACAGAGTGGTCTGTAAAAGTACATGAAGAGGAGATCTGGCTCATATAGAACAGTTAATAAGACTTTCTGAGACCTGAAGGATGAGTCAGATTCACCAAGCCAAAGTGGGTGGGACAATGGTGGGGGAGGATCATCCCAGAGAGTTGGAGATGGGTTGATGAAGGTGCAGAATCAGCCTGGCATTTGTTCTTTCTGAAAACAGAGTGGAGACCTGAAGTGACTGGTGCTCAGCCAGCAGGGGGGAGAGGGGGTAGTGGCATAAGATGAGACCAGCAAATAAACAGAGTTGAAATCTTCAAGAGTTTTGAGACACATGCTCAAATATCCCTCATTCATTCAATGCATTATGTATTGAAGGTTTAAGATGCGCCTGGCACTGTTCTAATTGCTAGGGATGTGACAGTAATTGAAAGAGACACAAACGTCCTATCCTCACAGAACTTAAATACCAGTGGGGAGATGGAAAAGTAGTACATGAGTAAATGTGTGGTAGGTGAGTAGGTTATATGGAGAAAATAAAATAAGGTAGGGAGGATATGAATTATCTAATCAGGAAATGCCATTTTTCACTTGGGTGATCTGGGAAACCATTATTGTAAGGTGGGGAAGTCTCAAGGAGAAATTTGAAGGAACTGAGAGGTGAGTAAAAAAGTTTTCTGGGGAGGGGGGTGCAAGGGTGGTTCAGTGGTAGAATTCTTGCCTGCCGTGTAGGAGACCCAGTTTCGATTCCTGGCCCATGCAGTTCCCCAACAAGCAAACGAACTAATGAAAAACCAAAACAAACAAAAGTTCAACAAAGGATGCTGCAATAAGGAGATACTCACATGGAAAAAGAATGAAATGTGACCCCCGCCATACAGCATACAAAAAAATAGTTATCAGGGGAAAGAGCGTTTCATTAAGCAGGATTTCTTAATCTGAACTCCAAGACTAGAATTCAAGTAGCCCATGAACTTGAATCAGAGCAAAGAAAATCACACTGTTATACTCATTAACCTCTCACTGAAGTTTCACTGTTCTCTTCAGTTGTGCATTTTGTCAAGAATCCACAGGAGTCCTAGCAACACCTGTGATTTTTCTTACCAAAAGAAATTACAGATATTTTATTTCAGATAACATATGTTCAGACATCTTGAAATCCCATTTACACTCATCATTACTTTGACACTGTGGCTGTTGGATGTGCGGCTAGAGCTTATTTTGATAGATTAATAAAGAAGCATATACATTATTATAAAAATTTAATGTTTATAAATAGTCCGATCATTCTTTCAATGTTATTGGTATAATTTGTAACCATATGAATATTCTTTTGTGCATTATAAATTCTTTTTCTGAGAAATGTCCATTGGATTTACTTGACTGCCAGATTTACAGAGGGCCCGTGGGTTTGTAAATGCTGAGAACTGCTGTGTTAAGGAAAGGAAGAGCACGGCCCTGATGGAGGGGTGTACTGATGTGTCCTAGGACCAGCAAGGGGCACATGTGGAAGAAGCAGAGGGAGCACGGAAACAAGTTGTAGGAAAAAAAGAAATCAGGCAGTGTTGGCGGAGCATGGTACGGCCTTAACTATGTACAGCACGAAGCCACTAAGGCATTTTAAGTGAAGGAGAGAAAATTCTGAGAATTTCCATGCCATGTTCAGGTTGCTTTGGGTATGACAGTTTGGAGGGGGGTTAGATGTTATCAGTAACAGGTGCAGCGGAGATGGTGATTCTAAGTATCACTTACATTCAGTTAAGGCAATTGCTGAAAGACATTGCTCATTCAGTGTTACCTCAACCTAATTTAATGCAGCTACTTTTAATTGCAGAATTCATTGTTTTCTTCTCACTTATTCCTAGAATAGCCTATCTTTTTTTTTAAATGCATGATTATTGTGTATCTTGCTTTCAGCTCTAAAATGAAGGAAACTCACAAGTTACTGGTTATCAAAGAAGAAAAAGCAATTTATAAGCTTAAAAGAGACAAGTTAAAAAAATAAAATCATGACTATCATCAATGTTTGGGAATATCTCCTGAAAATTAATAAGAAAAGTTCAATAATCCAAAGAAAGGTAAACATAGGATATGAACAAATGAATCACAGAAAATGAAATACAAACAGCACGACTGTAGGAAAAGATGTTCAACTTCACTCAGAGAAAACACGAGGCATGTAACACACCTACTACTGCCACAATGCGATTTTTTTTTCGTTCATTAGATTTGAAAGACAGAAATAGGTAATACTGTGTGCTCTCCTATGAGCTGGTGAGGATGTAAATTCTGTATGAAGAGCATTTGGCACCATATATAAAAATTTAAAACCCACAAACTCTGACCCAGCACTTTTATTTCTAGGAATTTAACTTACGGGATTATTTGTGTAAAATGAGGGTGTATAAAAGAAATCAGCAAAAGGTTGCAAACTACTAAATACTCACCCATGTGAGCAAGATAAAAAAGCTATGGTACATCTAGATAATGGAATATGATCAACTAACTAAAAAGAGTATAAGGCAGCTCTGTAAATTTTCTGATATAGAATATTCTCCAAGATATACTATCATAGAAAAAAGGCAATCTAAAATAGTGTGTACGTGGTCTACCATTAGTGTTAAAATTAAATAAAAATAAGTCATATAGCTGTACATGCTCATGGGGCTGGGGGAGAGAGAGACAGACTAAACGAAAGACCCAGAGAACAAATCTCTCGAATTTTACAGAAGAAATTATCTGGATGATTTGTTTTAGGAGGAAGAAGAAAGTTCACTTCTTACACTACACACACGTCATTTTTAGATTTGGTGTCATTCACGTAGAATAGTTATCCAGAACTTGTGTGCTAATGAAAAAAATTGAAAAACTAATTAATACCCAGAAAATGTTACCTAACTGTGATAATAAGCATGCTCCCTATGAGAGCCATGGAAATACATTGCTTTTCTCCAAAGCACTTTCCTTGTTAATACAAACGTTTCAGGGTCAAGGCTGTGCTGTACTTTATCAGTTGAATATTAAACCACGTGAATTAGAATGCTATCTAGAAACGATTTCCTTCCCTGCTTTCAATTATCTACATGCTGAGCTTTCTAAATTTACATTTGTTTTTTTCCAATAAATTTGCCTCCTTTCCTCTTGCCTTAATTTATTTTACATCTGTGCTATCAAAGTAACCAGGGGTAAGGCTTGAAGTCAAATACTAGCATTTATTGTCTTGTGTACTAGGAAAGAAAGCAGTTGTGTTTTTATCAACCTTGCTATTGTGTGATTTTTAACACCATGTTTGCCCAGCAGACCTGCCCGTACTTCAGAGCATTTCTCTGTTAAACATGATCCTCTCAGCTCAACATTTCTATTGAGTTGCTTATAACTCATTGTGTCGAGTGTAATGGAAGTTACTTTCTGGGAGCATATGGAAAATACAGGCTGGACCATAAGAATTTTCATTTCTGTTTACAGAGATTTCTTTAGGTTCCTTGTTCCGTATACTGATGGCTTGTTTACTTACCAGCTTACATTTTTAGGAAGAGGCTGGTTTTAGCTTTTTCTCAAGAACTAATTTCAGTACTTTTAATCTACTGTTCCAATAGTAAAATGGATTTCTCATATCTTCCTTAAATTCGAAATTTGAGGCTTATCTTTGTCATATGTAATTTTTTTTTTCTTTCAAGTAATACCTTTGGTTGTCCTATCTTTCTCAGCTTAGTTGCTTAAGTCATCTTTTTTCCTTAGCTAGTATTCATTAGAATTGCACTCAGAGGTTTGAATTCTCTGAGAGCATTCTCAGAGAAATGTTTTTGTTGTTGTTAATAGAGAAATAGCTTTTAAACATAGAAGCAGATAAATGAAAGAAAGTGTTAATGATACACCAGGAAACATGACTCTAATTTTCTCTTGGCAGCTGAGTTTTGAATGCACTTTATAAAATCACAGTATCAGCTTGGGTAACAATGGCTTGGCCCATAGTAATTGTTCAATGATTATTTTTGTTCAGGTATTTATTAAATATGTAATAAGCATTTACTGTACACAGATATCATTTACTGTACACACAGATATCATTAAGCTTACCTGACTCCTTGCCTTCATGGAGTTTGCAACAGAGTGGGAAAGGTAGGAGTTAAGCAAAAATCTAGTGTGCTCAATCACTAAAATTCTATCAAGTCTAAGACTGTAATAAAGAAGCATGTTACAAGAAATCAGCATGACTTCTCTAAGAAGATGACAGTCTTGCCACCTGAAGAATGCATGCTGGCAACCTCAGTGGTGGTGGATTAGGGGACCTCTTTTGGTAGAAGGTTTGAAATTTTCAAGCATGAAGGCTACAGCAAATAGTGCAAGGGGCTGTGCTAAGAGATGAGATGGAAGAAGTAAGCAAAACAAACCATGGTAGGCATTGTCGGCCATATAAAGCATTTTGGGCCACATAAAGCATGTGTTTACATGAGAAATAGGAAACAAATAAAGGACTTACCTCATGGGATTGATGTACCTGATTTGTATTTTATTAAAGAGATGCCATGAAAATATTAAGCAAATAGATTGAAGAAAGAGAAGAGTAAATGCTGGGGTATTTGTTAGGAAATCACTTCAGTGGTAGCAATGAGGTTAAGGAAAGGAAAAATGGACTTACCATGGAAATATAAAAGAAACATAAACAAGACAACTTGGTGATGGATTGTTTCTGGAATGAGGAAGAGAAAGGAGTTAAAGATGACTTGGAATTTTGGATTAATCCTCCGGATGGATAGTAATGCTTTTCACAGAACTTGAATTCACTGGAAGAAAGCATATAGGGAGTGGGGAGTAGAAGATGATGATTTTAGTTTACAATGTGCAGTGTTCAAGATGTCTGTGATAAAGTCAGGTGGAAATGCCAAGCGGTCAGCTTGGTATATAGGCTCGGAGCTGACTGACCTGGGATTGAGGAAAAAGGAAATTCAGAGCCCGGATACAGGGAATGGACAAATTCATGGCTCTATTGATAGGGGGCTCAGGACAGCGCCCGAGAAAAGCTCTGGACACCTACCATTCAAAGTTGTTGAGTCTATGGATGCATGAAAAGATGTTTCTCTTTTGTCAATTTTCTGCTGAACCTGGTCCCTGACCCTATCAAAATCTTGAGCAAACTTAACAACTACAAGATCCTGTTTTTCTGGACCCAAAGAAGTAGAATCAAAGTGGCTGTGGGATCCTGTGCAGTTAAGAAAAGCCCAACCTGAGAAAGAACATTGCCTAGTTACAATAGTAAAAATCACAACCACAAGAACATTTATTGAATTATTATCTTCTCCTTCCCCCTTGCTACCCTCCAGTCCTTTTGGAAGCAGCACATGTGCCGATATTCCCAGCCCTTTGAGATGTCCTGAGACCACGTCACCCACCTCCTGCCCCTTCCAAGCTAATGCCAAAATAACGCTGCTACTCCTTTATCTCAGGGACGCAGGTGTGAGGAGCTGCCACCCAGTCTTCATGGGGCTAGCTTTTGCTGAATAAATGTTTTCTGTTTTCAAAATCCTACTTTCTACTGATGGGTTCTGGATGCATCCAGTGAGGACTCCCTTGTGGTCCAGAACTGAGTGTGCCCCAAGATAGATAAGCCAATAGCTGTGGCTGATTGGGGCAGACTTTTCCAATTCTCTAAGTCTCTAATGCAGAAAATATGCTGTGGTTGGGAATACAAAATAAATGCAAATTCACTCCACTCCTTACTGCACCAGTCTCCAGTTTAAACTCGGCCTCACTTTAATATCCAGAAAGACAGAGAGTAGAATCCCTCAGTACACTGCAGTCTTCAGGGCTACAAAAAGCAAAATGCTGCAAATGAAATTGCCCGTTCTCTCTCCTTCACCTGCATGCCTGGACCTCTATGCCCAGGTCAGGGATTTGAAACTTAAATGAGGATACAACTTTAATATAAAATCACAGCTCTTCAATACACTTTTGACCTCTCTTCCACTTTCTAAGATATCCTTAAAGCATCTTGGGTCAGCCCAAGGCAAAGAAGATTGACAAACCAATCAATTTGGAACCTACTACTACTTAAATCTGACTTTCCAAAGAATGAATGAGAAAAACTACCAGAATGTAGTTGTAACTCTGAGATGGATATAGGAGGCGTTTTGTAGAAAATGAGGGACTCTAAACAGGAATAAAGTTTCGGAGGCCTGAAAGAGTTTGAGGGGTTGTTATGAGGTTTCAGATGGTTGCATAACCTACCCATGATGATTTAAAACTCTCAAGTAAAATGAAGTGCATGTGATGACAAGAATAAAAAATGTCTACTTATAGTGCAACTTCTTTTTTTGGTGTTTAATATTTGATTACCTCAATAAGTACGCACGCAAACACACCTTTTCATGTGTGGCTTTCATAGGCTTATAATATCCAGATGACACCTTTTGTACATACTAGAGCACAGAGCTCTGTAAAACACTCTCAAATTATGTGGCCTATTGGCAGATGCAGGAGAAATGATGACAGGGTGCAAGTGTGCACTGTAAGAGTGTAATAAGGAAGGGTCTAGAAGTTCACTTGGTCAGCGGTTCTGCAATTGCTTATTGGGTGACCCCCCAATGGAGCCTCTCCTCCAAGTTGGGGTGCAGCAGTGACCAGCTCTCGTGGAGCTTAGGTCCTTATGCAGGGCGAACTTAAAGCAATAAACAAATAAATGTTGTGGCATATCAGTGGTAAGTGCTCTGAGAAAGTGTGAAGCAGCATAAGGGAATAGAGACAGACAGGAAGGGTGGGTTGTGCTATTTTATTTTACACAGAGATTACATATGTGCAGAGATCAGTTGAGCAAAATCAGAGGATCTAATGTAGGGCATGCTTAGTTAGTCCAAGAAAGAGCAAGGAAAGTAGCTTTCACATTCAACATATTCTTGATTTTATTTTTTTATTTTTTGGCACGGGCAGGCACCGGGAACCAAACCCGGGTCTCCGGCATGGCAGGTAAGAACTCTGCCGCTGAGATTCCTGAATACATTTTGTTTGCTTAAATATGATCTTCTCACTGAAGTCAATATCCTGGGGGCCAAAAAAAAATGAATTAAGGCCATAGTTGCATTTATAGATGTGGTTGAGCTAGACTGAATCTATAACATTTCTTACATGGAAGAATGACAGAGTGTTTCTTTTTCAAATCGTGCAATACTGCTTATGGTGGTCAGTAAAACGTGCCATTGCATTTGGGTTCAAACGCAATAATAATCATGGCATAAAGTGTGTTGCTATTTCTGTGGTTCTCTTTAAAGTGATGTATTTTCAGGGCAGCTCTCTGCAAAATGAAGCATTATGTAAGTGGAGAACAATGAAGTTTTATACGCTTTAAAAAACAAGTTTGTGCTTTTATTTTTAAGTCAGCAAAAGCCTGCTAAATGTTTTGGGCTATGGAATGGTGATCTTACCATCAATTCAAAACTGGAGATTTCCCCCACTGTAGTGGGATATTAGTACCTGGCAAGTGAATTTATGATTTGATCAGCATCAATTCCTAAAATACAGTTTCTTACTTCCCTGCCTGCCTTCATCACATGAAAAGAAGTAAAAACTTTCTCTTCCTGTTGGTCTAGTTGCTTAAAAATAACACATTCCAGCAAGAAGGAAGGTGATTGCAGGCACCGGGACACACAAGCCTGCCAAGGGGCCCACGTTTCCTGGCTCACAATTGAAGGAAAGGCTTTGCTGCATTATCAATGGGACCTGGATGCTTTGATAGGGGATTGTTTTAGAATGTAAACAACACTTGCTGTTGAAGTATTGTGTGTGATGCAAGGCTTGTGTAGAGGCGACAGCACCAGATGGATCAGACAATAGCCTTGTCTGACGTTTTGTCCTTTTACTGGTAATAAAATAAAAGCTCAAAAAAAAAGGCCACAGACAATTTTGATTTTTAAGAGTCGCTGTTGTTTTTAAAAAAAGAATAGTTGAAATGTCAGGAACTTTTAAAATAATTGCTGGTTTTAAAATACACTGAGTTAAAATAGAGTTGAACAGAAACAGTGGCGTGGCTGCGGCGTCACACGTGCTTGGAGGACCGAGGCTCCTCACGTGGATTCGGCTCCGGTGGAACTCTGCGCCTTCAGTGCCTCCAGAATAGTGTCCCACGGCTTTGGAATGAGCTCCCTACAGTCAGGACAGAGCTGCGTCCCGGGGCTTCTCCTGGTGGTGGATGAATACGTTGATTAAGAACGTCTTAGTGCATTGTGAGTGCCCATGACGATCATGACTACACATACACACGTGGGTATGTGCACGCGTGCACACACTTATATATCGTTCTCCCCTCCCATCCTCAGATAACTCACCAGCTATGATGACCTGTGACAATCTTTCTCAAGTGTGGGTCTGGAAGAATTTTCTTTCTGTTTCTTTTGCTTGTTTGTTTATTGGTGAGGCAGTGGAGAGGAATGGTTTAACAACAGGACTTGAGTAATAACCGTAAGTAAAAATACTATTCATGACCAAATCTCATAATTCTTAAGAGTGATGGAGAAGCTGATGTTCTTTTCCTCAGCTAATGTAGGGCATTTGGTCATGCGCAGGCAATTGCCTATTTCCCTCACTCTGGCTCACGTTCATTACAGCCTGTGTGGGGAGGGCACGGTGCCCCTCCCTTCCCCCCGGAAAAGCACGCGTGGATTTCATTATGTAGCCACTAAACTCCGATGCAGTGCTGGCATAAGGAGGATTCCTGTATGCGCTGATGTCACATCCATGTGTCTCTCTCAGTTTCTTCCTGTATGAACACAGATAGAGAAAATGCATCCTGGCTAGAGAAAGGGAAATTTAGACTAGATCGATAATTTCACAAATATACAAGCCATGTTTGTCCTGCACATTTAGAGAAGACGGAGAGCGGGCAATGGTGGCACAGCAGCAGAGTTCTCACCTGCCATGCTGGATCCCATGCCAAAAAAAAAAAAAAAAGTAGAGAAGATGGAAAGTCCCACCATGGACGCAGGTGGCCTGCAAGACTAGGCCACCCCCGTTCTGACGCTCGCTGTACAAGTTATTGCTTTAGACGAACAGAGTGACCTATAGTATTGTGATTAGGAAAATTACTCTGGTTGTGGTGTGGAAGGGAGAAAAGAGAGAGGCTATTAACAGGAAGATCAGTGTGGAGATGTTAGAAGAATAACTCACTGAAATATTTGGGGGGTAAAATTTTTCCTCCATATGGATATGCTTTGTAAATGAGTGAAAAGTGATAAAGATTTTATAACTTTTATTTTTCATTTTGGATCAGACTTCAGTGGTAATTATGGTAATTAAGGTGTCTTCTGTGGTAATCCACTGTCAACATCATCTAGTTTTAAGATTTTCCAGGTCAAGCGATGATGTTGAGAATAGGTGTTAAATGGTGAACGGGGTGATGGGATTGTAGCTGTGAGCAGAAGCAATGCTACTTAGAAGGAACAAAGTGAGTGTGTGTTACTACTTAGAAAGAACAAAGTGAGTGTGTGTTACTACTTAAAAGGAACAAAGTGAGTGTGTGTTACTAATGTTGCCTTTAGAAGACTTTTAACTAGAAAAGTAATTTTTGCTTGATTTTACTTCTGTAGAGGATTTTTGCAATTCAGAGATGTTTGGAACCTCTGGATTAAAATTCAAGTACAATACATTAAAATAATGCTTCTTTTGCAATATATGCTGATTTCCTCATTTGTTTGAAACTGCTTTAAAATGTGGATGATGATAGACAAACAGAAATCAAAAAAATAAATTGAATGATCTGATCTTTCTATTTTTTTAACCTATCTTCTCATTATAGCTTACCATTCATTTCATTAAAGAACATGATTATATAATTAAATAGATACCTGAGAGCTGATGGTACAATAGATGGTTGTAATTGCAGGAAGTATAACAGACTTTAATAGTCAGGATTTGCCTAGAAAAAAAAAAAAATCACTCTAGATACTTCAAGGAGGAAGATATTTAATACAAGTTACTAGGTTTTTAAAAGTTTCTGAAAGATGGGAAGCAAGGCTTAGGAAAACAGTACAAATTTTCAGGAAATTAGGTCATTTTAGGAATGCCTAGAAATTACTGCTGATGATTTCAGTTGCCTTGATCTTACTTTGTTAAATTGAGCATTTCTAATCCGCTTTGTTTTACAAAGATGTTCTACTCTATTATTTTAGCAACCTCCAAACTCTTTGCACACATAAAGTGAATATAGAACAAATGCTTTTGAAAATTACTTTTGTTACAAATTTTAGACAGTTTAATATTAAATCTAATTATCTGAGAAAAACATTGGAAAATTATTCTAGGCCAAAAAGTGATTACAATTCAGTAAATTTTAAATTGAAATTAATTTATTTGCAACTTGAATCTGATAGGATGTTTATCCTTTTGCAGTGAGTGGGGACCAGAGGGGCAGGCTGATATAGGGAATCATGAAGCTATGCAGCAACAGTGATGAATCATATAGAAACCCAGGATTTCAAAATTGTACAATTTATCTATTCTGCATTCTCTTGAACATCATATAAAGGATTAAACTGAGTGGATCAGGTTAGAAGAAGACAGATGAGTGTTGGATGCTCAAAGGGGATTTGTGTTCTTCAGAGATCAGAGCCAAGAAAGGAAGAAGTCAGAAGTTTCTTGGGGAATAGATAACGCTTTGCTTTTGAGAATTCTCTGTGAACGTTAAGAAACAAACACACTGCCAGTAGTGAACAGGTGACCCATCGTTAAAGGGTCAAGAGAATCTTCAGAGACTTTAAAGATTGCAGAGGAATAGGCATTGTAGAGAAAACAACACAGACCCTGAACGAGACAGGAAATCATTTGAATATTGGCTGTACTGCTTACAAGCAGGCAGAGTTTCAGGTTATTACTTAACTTTACCAAGTGCAGGATTTCAAACCAAAGAACTAACGACATTAATTTCATGAGCTAATATGCTGAAGCATCTGACAGATGCTACGCTCTAAATAATGCTCATGCCTTACATCCACCCTCCATTGTGGCATATACTAAGATTCTGACTGTGGAAATGCTTTAAGAACTAATAGATGTAGATAAATACATAATTTATACAAAATAAAGTAGCATTATCATATCCCAAAATAACTGAAATAATTTTAGGATAAGCGGGCTTTTGAGAACGTCTAGCCATTCTTTTTGTTTTGGTAACCTGATCCACTGTGAGAAGAAATCTCCTTTTGCTCGAATCTTTTGGAGCATCCTGAATTCCAAGCATCCATGGCAAGTAGCAAAACTTCACACAGAACTTTTATAAAATGCGTGAGTAAATTTATAGAAAATGACTGTGTAATCCCACCACAATCCTTTCCGAGGATATCTTGGAGCCTTAGCAGGGTAGGGCTGGTGGGTGGGTTAGCAGGAGTGGATCATAAGATCCTATTTCCAGGGAGAAACATGTATAATTCGGCATACAAAAAGAGAAGTATAATTGTTGTACAAGCAAGTTGAAGAAGTTTAAATTCAGAAAGTTAAATTGAGCAAAGTACTTTTAAAAATCAACCACGATATTTATAAAATAGAATTAGGTTCAGACTTAATATTTACTTTTATTTTAATACTGGCTCCTAATGGAACTTAGAAACAGCTGGCTTTGTTGATCTAATCATTCCATGTAAGACTGAATAGGCAGAGTCAGAATCATTAAAGTTCCATTCTCATCAATTTTGTGCTTGAGCAAACCAACTATACTCTTGTATTAATTTATTATAGACATTTCTTTTGTTTGTCTTAGATATATTATTAAAATGGCAGAAGGGGATGAGATGAAATAGTAGAGTAATTACACACTTTAAGACTTTTCAATAATAGAGAAGCACTCAACTGCATCTTTCATTGCCACCATCTGTGTGGTATATATCATTTTGAGATTAATAGCAGGCAGAGTTTTGTTTGTTTCTTTTTTTATATGGAATTCAGACCAAGTTACATTTTCCCATTTCTAAAGAATATAATGCAGAAGAAAACCAGTTATCATTCTTGGATGGCAGGGGAATTCTCAAGGTCTTTTCCAGACTATTTCCCCCCAACAACCTCAGCACTGGCATATTTTCATTCAAAATAAAGGGACATTATCTCTTCACCTAACTAGAAAAAACAAACAAAAAAAAGATAATGGCCTATTCTCATCTTCTTCTGTAATGCTCACTAGAATAGTGGCTTAAATTTCAATACAAAAATATGATACAGAGTCAGAGGAAAGTTAGCAGTTGTGGTTTCCGTGAAGTAATAGTGTTCTGAATTGCATCTCCTCCTAGTGGCTTCACGGAGTTACCACAAGTTCCAGTGAGTGTAATCCACTTCTTCAGTTCAATTCAATTCAGTTTACATTTATTCAATCAGATCTCAGAAGCAAGGATGGAACAGTTATTGTGAACATTCAGATTCTGGTGATTGAAAAATGCAAGTGACTCCCATCTTTATCTCAACTGAACTGATTTTATGAGAACTATTTTAATCACTACTTGTACTACTTTCACTTTGCTTTCTTATTCTTTTTAATGAAACCCTAGTGAATTCTCACACATGAACCTAGTAACAGTGGGAATGTCTAGTTATTGGACCGCAGACCCAACCACTGTGCTAGGTTGTGTAAATCTGAACACAGAGTATTTGGAGGGGCTGAATGTATAAGCAGCAGGGTGCAAAGAATTCTTTGTAGGAAGACACAGCACTGGATTGGAAACACATTAGACTCTGGACTGGTAGGGAGAACACTGTTGTGGATTTCTGATGCTGAATCCAGTTGTCTGATCTCAAACAAGTCACCCAAACTTTTTCAGAGAGTCTCTCCAGTCATAAAAAGATGACAGAACTGAGGAGTCCCTAGTGTTCCTATTTTACTGGATTTATTCAGTTCTAGTTTCTAAACTTTCACAGGCTCAACCACTATGTTGCCACATATTGATGGGCTTCAAATAGTCCTTGAATTTTCAAATTACTTATCTGATGCACAATGACAATTTCTTAGTGAAGTTTCTATTACATAAGTGTCTTTCAATTCTCATAATTATTTTAGAGTGTAGGTTAAAAAAATAGTTTGCAAAAGAAGTGAGTGTTAGGGTTCTTTATGGAAACAGAACCAACAGTAAATATCTGTAAATATGAAGTTTTATGAGAGTGTCTCACACAAATGTGGGGATGCAGAAGTCCAAATTCCGTAGGGCAGTCAGCAAGCTGGTAATTCTGGTAAAGGTTCTTGGTGAATTCCCCAGGAGAAGTTGACTGGCTGAAGTAAAGATGATCATTTCTTCCAACTGCTGAAATCATCACTTCCCCTTTTAAAGCCTTCAACTGATTGGATTAAAAGTGTTTCCTTGATTAATTGTAGATGTAATCAGTCATAGATGCAATCAATTCACTGATGATTTAAGTCCACGAATTTCCCTGCAGTAATGGTTAGGCCAGTGCTGGGCAGCATTATGTGACCAAATTGATGAATAAACCTAACCATCACAGTCCACCCCCTGTCAACTTGGTAGCTACGCTCATCCCCTTAAACAATACATAATCTCTAAATAAAAAAAAATAACAGACTTATTTTTCACCCAACAATGCTCAAGTCACCTGTGTACAACTGGAAACAGACTAGATCTCTAGAATACAGTGCAAGAACTTGGGTAATATTTACTCTTTACCTTCATATCCTATAAATTAAATACTATGACATAAACAATATGACTTATGTCTCATGAAAGGATAAAATAGAGAAGAAAACAAAGATATGTGCTTTATGTACAAATACAAGTACACTCATGACAGAACAAAGAAGAAACACTCACACTATCACAGTTGTCATTTCTGTAATTGGTCATGTCATCAGAGTTCATATTCATTGCTACCCTCTTCCACTATCCATTCCTTTACTCTCAGAAAACACCTCAGCTGGCTGTATTTCTCTGCCTGGTGGGGGACTCAGACCTCCATTCCTGAAGTATCTGAGCCATTGGTAGTCCCACCTGGATTGGGTTGTTGCAGTTTTCCATTGATTTTAATCTTAGGGTATAGTAGTACTAAGAGATGCCCTAGGTCATCTTCTGTATTCCGGGGAAATGCTTCTTTACCTCCATCGTGGAGTTGCAGACCTATTTCCCCTTGGTAGTCAGGATCAATCACCACAGCCAATACAGCAATCTCCTTCCTTGATTGTTGATTCAGAGTCATGAGAAGCTCAAAGTGGCCAGGTGGCAGTCTTGACTACCAGTTCAATGGTGTCATTGTGTCTTCTGGTAGGAGCACTCCTCCTTTTGGAACTAAGACCTGTAGAACAGCAGAACTTAAGGTTTCAGGGACAGTAAACAAAATTTTTTCTAGTGGAGAACTAGGGGTAACCATGAGTGGTGCTGCTCCCATTTCCATCCCTTGATACCTGAACCCGTGAATCCTGGCTATGGGAGAAACAGCTCATAGAGTGGATGTTGATTTAGAGCATACACAACCTCCTGGAGAGCACTGCCCCAGCCTTGCAAGATATTGCCTCTTGGTTGGTGCCATAATTGTGTCTTCAAAAGGCTGATAACACCATTCTATCAGTACAGCTGCTTTGCAGTGATGGGGAACACGGTAAGAACAGAGAATTCCATGAGCATGTGCCCATTCCCACACTGCATTTGCTGCTAAGTGGGTTCCTCGATCAGAGCAATGCTGTGTGGAATATCATGATGGTGGTTAAGGCTTTCTGCAAGTCCACAGAGGTATTTTGGCAGAAGTATTGTGTACAAGGAAGGCAAACCCATGTCCAGAGTATGTATCTATTCCACGTAGAACAAATTGCTGCCCTTTCCATAACAGAAGTGGTCCATTGTATTAAACCTGACATCAGGTATCAGGCTGGTCGTCTCGAAGAATGGTGCCATTTCAGGGACTGAGGATGGGTCTCTGCTGCTGGCAGATTGGGCAGTAAGCAGTGGCTGTAGCCAAGTCAGCCTTTGTGGGTGGAAGTCCATCTTTCTAAGCCCTTGCATAACCTCCACTGCTACCACCATGAGCACTTCGTTTACAAGTCCATTGAGCAATGACAGCAGCAGTGGGGGAAGAGGTTACCTATTATACACAGAACATGCAATCTTACCCACCTGATTATTAAAACTTTCCTCTGCTGAGGGCACCAACATCGGACATAAATACCTTCATGAGTCTTGCCCACTGAGAAAGTTCTATCCATATACCTCTTCCCCAGACCTCTCTGTCACCAATTTTCCAGTCATGCTCTTTCCAAGTCCTTGACCATCAGCCCATCATTAGCAACAGCCCATGAATCAGTATACAAATGCAGCTCTGACCAGTTCTTCTTCCAAGCAAAATGAACAGCCAAGTGCACTGCTGGGCATTGCCCCCACTAGGAAGATTTCCCTCCATCACTGTCCTTCAGGAACATCCCAGAAAGGGGCTGCAGTGCTGTGGCTTTCCACTTTTGGGTGGGAACTGCACGTCATGCAAAACCATCTGTAAACCAAGCCCAAGTCTTTTCTTCCAGTCAACTGTTTCTAAGGAACTCCCCAGAGACCATAACTATTGATTGGGAAAGAAGGTAATGTGGCAGGAGTGGGGGCCATGGGCATTTAGGCAACTTCCTCATGTAACTTACTTGTGCCTTCAGGACCTGCTTGAAACCTGTCTTATAAATATCATTTCCATTTTATGATGGAGTGCTACTGAGCACACCCAACTTAATGGCTTAGTTAGTCAGATAACACCCAGCTCATGATAGGCAACTCAAAGCTCATGCTAACTTGGTGGCCCATGATTAAGCATTCATTATCTACTAAGGTCAAGTAGCAGGCCACAAACTATTTCTTAGAAGATGAGTAGTTATCTGTAGAGGATGGCAAGGCTTTAATCTAAAATCCCAAGGGCCTACATTATGATTCTCCTATAGGGGCCTGCCAAACACTCTGGATAATATCTCTATTTGCTGCTGACACGTCCAGCACCATTTTGGGTCTGCTGGATCACATGGCCCAAGTGGCAGAGCAGCTTGCACAGCAGCCTGGACCTGGCATAAAGCCTCTCCTTCTTATCTCTACTCAAAACTAGCAGCTTTTCTGGCCACTCAGTAAATAGGTTAGAATAGTACACCCAATAGAGGAATATATTGTCTCCAAAATTCAAAGAGGCCAGCTAGGCATGGGGCCTCTTTTTCGATCATAGGAGGGGACAGATTCAACTCCTTTATCTTCGAAGGGATATCTCAACGTGCCCCTTACCACTAGACACCTGGAAATTTCAGTGAAGTGGAAAGATCCT
This sequence comes from Tamandua tetradactyla, assembly GCF_023851605.1. Lineage (NCBI taxonomy): Eukaryota > Metazoa > Chordata > Mammalia > Pilosa > Myrmecophagidae > Tamandua > Tamandua tetradactyla. Next base: position 42,804,651 of record NC_135348.1, on the reverse strand, counting down.
GTGTTTTTGTTGGACTTCTCTCCCATCATCTGACACACTAATGACTTACCAATAAGTCTCAAGTAGTTTCTACTTCTTGCTCACTAGGTCCACATTTGGTTCGGAAATTTCTTCTACTAAATATCCAAGTTCATCACTCTCAAATCCTGATTTCCATCTGCAAAGAATGCCTTCCTTCCAGTTTTCAGTGATATGTTCATCATTTCTGTCTAAGGCCTTATCAGAGGCATCCCCAGAGTCCACATTTCTACTAACAGCTTCGTCAAAGCAATTCAGGGATTATCTATCAAAACCATCACAATTCTTCCAGAATCTTCCTCTTATTCACTTAAAAAGCTGTTCCAACATTTTGGTATTTGCAAACCACAGCAGCACCCAACTCCTCTGGCACCAAAATCTGTACCAGTTTGCAAACTGCCAGAATAAAATATACCAGAACCAGAACAGCTTTTAAAAAGGGAATTATTTTTTTAAAAAAATTATAGTTCTTCAGAGGAAAGGAGGAAAGACAGCTAGCTTTCATGTGAGTTTCTCTGTCATATGGGAAAGCATACTGGATATCTGCTGGCCTTCTCTCCTGGCTTCTGAGTTCCAACAGCTTTCCCCAGGGCAATTCTTTTCTGCATTACCAAACATCTGGGCTGAGCTGCAAGTGCTTACATGAGATATGCTGAGCTGCAAGCACTTCCAAATATCTGTCTCTGTTCTCTGAAGCAACTGTTCTCCAAGCATCTACATCTGCTCTCTCTGCTGGCTATAAGACTTCTGCCATTTGACTCTTTCCAAAATGTTTCCTCTTTTAAAGGACTCTGGTAAACAAATCAAGACCCACCTGGGATGGGGGGAGTCACATCACTATTTAATCAAAAGGTCACACCCACAATTGCACATGTCTCATCGCCTTGGAGATAATTTAAACAAATTTTCTAACCTACAGTATTGAATCAGAATTAAAAGAAAAGGCTGCTTTCAAGATTGAATCAGGGTTAAAACATAGCATTTCTGTGGTACATAATATTTTCAAACCAGCAAAGAATTGATATAATTTTGCTCTTAAATCTTTGGTAGAATTATCCAGTGAAACCGAAATCTGGGATATGTGTTCCTTGTTGATTGGATTACTTTAAAAGGAACAGATCTATTCATGTTATCTGTAGACCCTCGTGTGAGTTTTGGTGGATTGTGTCTTTCAGGGGATTGGTCCATTTTATTTAATTTATTAAATGGGCAGGCACAGAGTTATCATAATATTCAATTTATTGACCCTTTGATATCCATTGGATCAGTTGTGTGGATCCCTCGTTCACTTTTGATAATAATTTGAATCCTCTCCCTTTTTTTTTTTTTTTCCCCTTTGGTTATCCAGGTTAGGGTTCTGCCAATTTTATTGTTCTATTCAAAAGAAGCAGCTTTTGGTTTCATTGATTTTCTCTATCGTTTTCTTATTTTAAATTACATTGCTGTCAGCTCTCATTTTTATTATTCCTTTTCTTCTGCTTCCTTTGAATTTAATTTGCTCTTCTTTTTCAAGTTTCCTTATGTGGAAGTTTAGTTTATTGATTTTAGATCTTTCTCTTCTCTAGGCAGGATTCTAATGCAATGTATTTCCCTCGCGTACTGCTAGTGCACAACTTTTCATGGCATATATTCATTTAATTCAAAATATTTTTAATTGTTTTGAGAATTCTTCTTGAGCAATATGTTGCTTAGAAGCATGCTATTTGATCTCCAAATATTTTAGGATTTTTCTAGCTATCATTATATTATCGATTTCTAGTTCAATTCTATTGTGATTTAAGAGCGTGCTCTGTATTAATTACATTCTTTGAAATTTTATAAGGGATGTTTTAAGACCCAAGATAGTATCTAACTTGGTTAGTATTCCATGTGAGCTTCCAAAGAATGTGTGTTCTCCTATTGCTGGAAGAAGTACCCTACAAATACCCATTAGATCCAGTTGGCCAAAGGTGCTATTCAGTTTAACTCTATCCTTATGATTTCCTGTCTGCTGGATGTGTCCAGGCCGTGAAGTCTCCAACTGTAAGAACAGATTTGCTGTTTTATCAATTTTTACCCTATGCATGCTGATGCGCTGCTGTTAGATGCATACACATTCAGGATGATAATGAATTTTTGAAGAATTGACTCATTTGTCATTATGTAATGTTCCTCTTCACCCCTGATAATTTTCCTTGCTCTAAAGTCTTCCTTACTGAAATTAATATGATTTTTCTACCCTGCATCAATTAAAAAACAAATTCTTTTCTAAGATTGTCCCTTCACAGTCAGAGATTTGATCTGAAATTATTTTGTGCTGCAATTAATATATTCAAACTTGATACGGTGGTGACTCTACAAAATGGGAACCCATTATTCTGCAAACGCAAAAAAAATACAAAGACAGTTTGTAAAAAGCTATATAGTTTTCCGGCATAGAGCTTGGTAATCAAGTTATCTGTTTTTGAGTGATGAATGATATTTCTTGTTCTTTACCCACCAGTTTTTGGCATAGTCTATGACATCTCACTTTAGGTTTGATAGGACATGGAAAAAAATAAATCCCGAATGAAATATAGACCCTAGAGAAAAACTCGTTTTATTCTCCTACAGATGTTTTCTGCATCTAGAGAAGCACTATGGATTTTTATGTGTACATAAAACTGGTTTTCTACAATAGTAGAAAACCATTGGGGCGTATCTAAAATAAATGATTTCTTCTTTCCAAGTTTGTACCATGATTTCATTCAATGTGAAATTTTGTATAATAGCTCACCATGCATTTTCTTCAAAAGAGTTTACTAAAATGTTCATGAAAACAAATATTGGAATCTCAACTTCATCCAAAGCCAGGAGATAATACTAGTGAATTAGTGAATTAATATTAATTGAAAGTCCTAAGATGATAGATTACAAAAAAAGATACTGATACTCTTAGATCACTGCCAAGTTTTTTTATCATAATGATATGTACAAAATTAAGTTTCTATTTTTATATTTCTTAGTTTCTTATCCCCAGTTCACAACATAACAGAATGCCTAATAGAATGAATTAAATGGTCATTTTATATCTTCCTTTGATTGTTGCACTGTGTAAAGGTAGAGGATTAATTTCTTTAAACCAGTATTTTTCTATCTTCTCTCCCTAATATTTTCCTTCCAATAAAAAATCAGAACAGAACAGTAGTGAAGTCTTACTTTCTGCTGGCAGGACCCTAAGAAAGTTAGAAAATCTCTTTTATTTTAGTTTCCTCGTCTGCAATATGGAAAAGAACTAGCAAAGCATGGGAACCAGCAAATTTCTGGAAACTGTACATGCTAGAAGTTGATGATTTTCATTTATAAGCCCATATGTGAATCTCAGAGACCCAGAAAGAAGGAATAAGTTAAGATTCTACCTTAGACGTAAAAACCAGCTTAGCATTGGAGACGGGATGAAAGCACACCAGCCCATCGCCCTGCTGGCGAGTACAGAGGGTGGCAGTATTCAGGACCTGTGAAGAAGAGTAGGGAAAAAGTAATAATCACGTTCAGCTGTGAGATGGTGCTTGCAGCTAAGCGCACTGCTTTATTTGAGGATAACACGATGTTTTAAAAAAGACAAGAAAAGTCCTACAAATTCTATAAAAACAGGGTAAGCAAGGAATGAGAACAGCATGAATAAATGTAGATAAGAGGGTTACACCCATAAAATGTATTGAGGACTCCAAAGAGAGGTTTATTTTAAGTGGATTGTATCTTTAGATATTGACCATATTAGAAATGAAACCTAAGACTATTTAAAAATATTTATTAACATATTTGTTTAAATACAACGAAAGACTCATCTTATTACATGTTCATAGAAATTACTGATTATTTATATAATAACTATGTTTTACAAAAAAATTGAGAAGATTGGCATTGTTTTAAATTTTTTTGCAAATCTGTTTAATGTTTGGCTTAATAGAAGAGAGCGAAGCATCTCATATTTTCTTCTATATTAAACTGTTGCAGTATATTGTTTTGGATGAAGTGCTTAAAGAAAATCAAGCCTTAGTTACTGACTGGAGAAAATAAGGATAACTGCACTAAGTCCTTCCACATAAATGTGGATCGTCTTTTTAGATAGCATGCGTAACTCACAAGTACATTTTCTTAAAGATTATTTCCAACCTAGGACATAAAGGCATGCCATCTATCATTTAGTGTTCTGTCACATTAAAATCCTATCAGTTGGGGTGCAAGGGTGGTTCATTGGGAGAATTCTTGCCTGCCCTGCGGAGACCCAGGTTCGACTCCCAGCACATGCACTTCCCAAAGAAACAAGAAACCAACAAAAACAAATGAACAATTGGACAAATCGTGCTGCAGTAACAGGTTACTCACATGGGAAAAAGAATGAAATGTGACCCAGCCATACAGCATGCAAAAAATAAATAAATAAATAAATCCTATTGGTCCATCTGGCTCTGAGGATGGATCTTTTATCCCTGCATGACAGATTAATGCCATGCACTTTTCACTTGGAAAATATTGATTCAGTCAAGTTGAGGAATTTTGAAATGTTTGACAAATTTTATTATATAATATCTAAAAATCATATTTATTAATATTGTTATCATTCTCATCAGATAAATCTTGAAATATTGTGAAACTCTCCAGATTACAATGGCAGGTGTATATCTTCTGAAACTGAGTTTTTCACTTAAAAGCAAGAATTTTGTCACAAGAAGGAAATGTTGCCAATTGTTCTCCTTAAAGCTACAGGCTCAGTTCAGTCACTTTTGAGAAAATGTCTGTCAAATATGCAAGTCTGAGAAAGCATTGTTTCACTGTCATTCATTCTTTCCAGTAAAAATGGTGTTCTATGAAAGAAAGTAGCTAATTTAGTACACAATTCAATTCGGCAGTGCTTTTTTTCACAAGAAAGCTACCATAAATGACAATATGCCAAACTGCTTATGCACACTTCCCATTTCATCAGAAAAGATATTAAAAACATATATACTTAAGGGTTAAGATGTAATGAAATTGTTAACATTTACTCTTCCATTATCGATATTTTAAAGTAAACAAGGTTTTTACAAAATACACAATAGAGAATAATAAATTGTCTACATGTCTAGTATATTTTTCTGCCACGGCCTTGGTTGGCGATAAAGTGTCAGAAGTTTTACCTACCATTGTCTTTACATCAACACTGCAATGTTAACACAGCAGTCAATAATGTCTTAGAGTTATTATGAAGATAGTTTTGATCTTGTGGAACCAGTAGATATATTTTTGGGAGCTCTCAGACGTCAATGATTCACACTTTGAAAACTTCTGACAAAGAAAGGCACACCTCTGAGTAAGATTAATTATAAGCTCTCATGTTAAATAAATAAACAACTAATAAAATCAACCTTACCCTTTGACATCTATAATAATAACTATCACCTTAGTAGAGGAGGAGTCGTGGGTGACACTTAGATTGAAAAATCTCCCTAAGTGATTCTAATGTGTTGAGAATCACTGTCCACAAAATGGAGAGAGGAGAAGGAGAGTCATGTCTTTTGTGATAGATTGTTTCATTTGCTACTGTCAAAATATTCAATGCCTTCCCTTTCGGAGGACTAAATATTCCTCATCCATTAACATTAACCTCTACCACTTGACCTCCTCTGACTAATGGAATGTTAGCAAAAGTAATGGGGGCCACTTCGGAAAAGAAACTAAAAGATACTGAGTAGTTTCATTTCCCAATTTTTCTTTTGCAGAAAGCCCAGCAATTTCCTAGTTAATGGAGGACGTGTATAAGTGCACAGGCAAGTGATTATTTAAGGGATGAACAAATATTAGTTGTTAAAGCCATTGATATTTCGGGGTTATAATTTTTTTGCTCTTCAGTAATCTAGCCTAAACAGACATACTCTCTGAGAAATGTCATACAATGGGCATAAGGAAAGCAGGCTAAAATGGAGATGCAAGGATAAGACAGACATATCAAAATGAAATGACTATGGAGGTTCTGACATTAAGAAAAGTAATAAGGAAATTAAAATTCAACAGCTGAATTTAAATTAACACTGATGGCAATAAAGGACAGAATCCGTGTTGCTGAACAGAAAGCAGTTAGAAATCTCAGTCAATAACTGCACCTTATGTTTATGAACTGCTGACTGTATACAATGCCTGTGCCAGCTCTTAGCAGAGATTATGTCACCAAGTTCTCAGAGGATTTTGGACTATTGATAATATTCTCATCGTCATACAACTCATAATAATAGAAGGCTTATAAAGATTAAAGCAGTTAGTTCATTGTTTGAGCTAGGATTTTACCAGAAAGTCTGGTTTAGAGTCTTATCTCTTAAAAATCAGCTTTTTTTTTTTTTTTAATAGGGCACATAACAGAGTGAGAAAGTCCACAGCCAGGTCATATTGTTTGAGCCTTGGCCAAACCACACTTGAAGACTGACTGTCCCTGTGAACTTTGACTTTATGAATCATGAATCCCCCCCCTTTTTTTTTTTTAATTTTTTTATTAATCAAAAAAAAGAAAAGAAATTAACACAACATTTAGAAATCATTCTATTCTACAAATGCACTCAGTAATTCTTAGTATCATCACATAGATGTATGATCATCATTTCTTACTACATTTGCATCGATTTAGGAAAAGAACTAGCAAAACAGCAGAAAAAGATATAGAATGTTAATATAGAGAAGAGAATTAAAATAATAATACTAATAATATATATATATATAAAGGAAAAAGAAAAAAACAAAAACAAAAGATACAAACACACAAACAAACAAACAAAAAACCATATTTCAGGTGCAGCTTCATTCAGTGTTCCAACCTAGTTACATTACACTTAGGTATTATTGTGCTGTCCATTTTTGAGTTTTTGTATCTAGTCCTGTTGCACAGTCTGTATCCCTTCAGCTCCAATTACCCATTATCTTACCCTGTTTCTAACTCCTGCTGGTCTCTGTTACCAATGATATATTCCAAGCTGATTCTCGAATGTCGGTTCACATCAGTGGGACCTTACAGTATTTGTCCTTTAGTTTTAGGCTAGATTCACTCAGCATAATGTTCTCTAGGTCAATCCATGTTATTACATGCTTCATAAGTTTAGTCTGTCTTAAAGCTGCATAATATTCCATCGTAGGTATACGCCACAGTTTGTTTAGCCACTCGTCTGTTGATGAACATTTTGGCTGTTTCCATCTCTTTGCAATTGTAGATAATGCTGCTATAAACACTGGTGTGCAAATGTCCGTGTGTGTCTTTGCCCTTAAGTCCCTTGAGTAGATACCTAGCAGTGGTATTGCTGGGTCGTAATCCATTCTGCAATTCTATGTCTTTTGATTGGGAAATTCAGTCCATTAACTTTTAGTGTTATTACTGTTTGGATAATATTTTCCTCTACCATTTTGGCTTTTGTATTATATATATCATATCTGATTTTCCCTCTTTCTACACTTTACTCCATACCTCTCTCTTCTGTCTTTTCGTATCTGACTCTAGTGCTCCCTTTAGTATTTCTTGCAGAGCTGGTCTCTTGGTCACAAATTCTCTCAGTGACTTTTTGTCTATAAATGTTTTAATTTCTCCTTCATTTTTGAAGGACAATTTTGCTGAATATAGGAGTCTTGGTTGGCAGTTTTTCTCTTTTAGTAATTTAAATATATCATCCCACTGTCTTCTAGCTTCCATGGTTTCTGCTGAGAAATTTACACATAGTCTTATTGGGTTTCCCTTGTATGTGACAGATTGTTTTTCTCTTGCTGCTTTCAAGATCCTCTCTTTCTCTTTGACCTCTGACATTCTAACTAGTAAGTGTCTTGGAGAACGCCTATTTGGGTCTATTCTCTTTGGGGTGCGCTGCACTTCTTGGATCTGCAAATTTAGGTCTTTCATAAGAGTTGGGAAATTTTCAGTGATAATTTCTTCCATTAGTTTTTCTCCTCCTTTTCCCTTCTCTTCTCCTTCTGGGACACCCACAACACGTATATTTGTGCGCTTCATATTGTCATTCAGTTCCCTGATCCCCTGCTCAAGTTTTTCCATTCTTTTCCCTATAGTTTCTGTTTCTTTTTGGAATTCAGATGTTCCATCCTCCAGTTCACTAATTGTAGCTTCTGTCTCTTTAGATCTACCATTGTAGGTATCCATTGTTTTTTCCATTTTTTCTTCTTTGTCCTTCACTCCCATAAGTTCTGTGATTTGTTTTTTCAGATTTTCTATTTCTTCTTTTTGTTCAGCCCATGTCTTCTTCATGTCCTCCCTCAATTTATTGATTTGGTTTTTGAAGAGTTTTTCTATTTCTGTTCGTATATTCAGCATTAGTTGTCTCAGCTCCTGTATCTCATTTGAACTATTGGTTTGTTCCTTTGGCTGGGCCATATCTTCAATTTTCCGAGCGTCATCCATTATTTTCTGCTGGTGTCTGGGCATTTGATCAGATTTCCCTGGGTGTGGGACCCAGCTGGTTGAAAGCTTTTTCTGTGAAATCTCTGGGCTCTGTTTTTCTTTTCCTGCCCAGTAGGTGGCGCTCGTGGCGCTCGTCTGTCTGCACGGCAGTCGGCCCGGGAAATCGCTCGTGGAGGCGGGGGTCGCTGGCCACCGCGGCTTGGGAGAGTGCCGGTCCTAATTGCCCAGCTGGCCCGAAACGCCAAGCGTGACGGGAGGGCCCCGCTGTCCAACATTCCCAGTCAGACCGGGGAGCCACGTGCGTGGAGGGGACCCCAGTCGCCAGCCGCCCCGGCCGGGAAAACGCGCGCCCCTCGAGTATCTCACCACAGCGGATTCTCCCTGCCTGTTCAGCTGTTCCAGAGTGGGGTACGCTGTCTTTTTGGTCTCTGTCGTGACTCCGGGAGCTGTTTCGTATTGTTTCTGTTTCTTTAGTTGCTTTTCTGGAGGAGGAACTAAGAACTGCGCGTCTTACTAAGCCGCCATCTTCTCCGGAAGTCGAATCCCCCTTTTTAAATTTTTTTTATTGTGAAAAATAATTTAGACATAAAAAGCAATAAATTTCCAGCCACCTTTTAACAAGTTATACAACAGATTTTAAAGTTTGGTATGGTTACAGTTCTACGATTTTTTTGTTTTCTTCTAGCTGCTCCCAGTTACTAGAGACCAAAAGAAATATCATTATATTGATTCAACAGTAATAATCATTTTCTAAATCCTATCTTCTCTATTATACTTTCCTTCCCTTTTTTTCTTTTTTTTGTGAAAAATAAGATACATATACAAAAAGGCAACAGATTTCAAAGTGCATTGCAACAATTAGTTGTAGAACAGATTTCAGAGTTTGGTATGGGTTACAATTCCACAATTTTAGGTTTTCATTTCTAGCTGCTCTGAGGTACTGGAGACTAAAAGAGATGTCCATATAGTGACTCAGTAGTCATACTCGACTGTTAAACCCTACCTTCTTTGAATAACCCCACCTTCACCTTGGATATTTCTCCCACTCTTTAGGGGTGTTTGGGCTATAGTCAAATCCTTTCTGGATTACTTACATTACTCTGTATCACGTTTTCTTTCATTTCCATCTGCAGTTCCCTCAGTGTAAGCTACTTGTGCTGTGCTGTGTGTGCCTCTCTCTTTCTTAGTGTCCCCTTTGATAACAGAGCCATTTCTACCTGCTCTTTCTCTCAAGTCTAGGGCAGGGTATTGTCCATAACGAACTCTCAATAAGTGTCTGAATGAATTTTTGGCATTCTGAAAGAAAACCAAATTAATATGTCTTGCTTGATGCAATAGCAATGAAAGAAAACGAAGACAAATGAATTGACCACAAAATGTGTCACTTGCTGGAGTGACGTTGATCCTATGTATGACAATGAGAAACGGGATGATGACTAATCTTTACTACGAAGTCTCTAAATAGCTCAGAAGAATTGGAAATCATGCAATGACCAGTTGCATGCGTGTGTGTATGATAATTTCACCTCCTCTTCCATCTAATTATTAAGCACGAGTGCCCATGGTGGGCCTTGGTGTCCGGCTAGGGCTCGGGCGCATTGCCTGCTCCGTCTTCCCCATGACCGGCTCTGGACACAGCCATGGAGTCTGACTATGGTGGAAGGCAGCTGAGCAGAATTCCAATGAATGAAATAGAAAGAGTATTTGGAATTTGATGATGAAATTAACTTTTGCTGATTCAATATTAATCCCACCCTCTGCCGTAGGAAAGACTAAGTTTTTTCATCTTACATTGTTGCTTTCAAACAGTCCAGTTGAAGTTTTCTATTTTTCCAGGCTTTTGGAAGTCGTAGAATCTAAAAGTTTAATGCTGGGAACGATGTTTGCAATAATCTAATGAAATGCCTTCATTTTGCTGTTGTTGTTGGAAAAGAAAGGTTAAATTGTTTATTCAATTTAATCCAGTGATGGAACCAAGACTTGGACCCAGTTTCCAAAAGCTCAATTCAAAAGTTTTTACACTTGACTTTCTACTTACTTAAGGTTTCAAATTAGAGTTGGAATAATATTTTCTTATATATTGTTTTTCATTTTGAATCAGGTCTCTACTTTTACAAAACAATTAAAAAGTAAATAAACCTAACATTGAAAAATAACCCTTTTGAATTAGCCACAAGCTATTTTCCTAGCATAGCTAATAGATCTTTTCTAATTTATTTTGTTAATTCATTATTTTACTAAATGCTAGCTCTTCTAAAAATAATAGCTTTCAAAATGACTTTCATTTGTTTAAAAATGGCTCAACTCCCCAAAGTCCTAACAGACAGAAATCTTCACACTGTCTTGTATTAAAATTTATTATAAAGTTAACTTACATACTCCATAATAATTCAGTGTGTAATTTATTTTTTCACATTTGAAAGGAATCAATAAAAATAGCCTCATGTGCACTGAATACCATTGAACTAGGGAAGGAATCTACAGGAGACACTCTTTTATCTAAAGTTATTCACATCTCCCAGAAAAACATTGATTGATGCCAAGTCATTCTGGGTCTTGTTACCAGTTCAAAATTTGTCTGGGTATTTCTATTTCCATAAATCTAGTTGCGTACTTAGCAAGAGTCATTTGTGCTTGTTTCTAAACCTGTGTATGCCAACTATATTTGTTATTATGGTAATAAAACAGATTTATTGGGTGTTTATTATCTTGAAGATGATAAATCAAGAAAGAATAAAGAGAAAAATTGTCTAATTGAAAAAAATATTTGTATATGAGTGTGAGTTTACATATACACACACACATATTTCAGATTTCGAGGCAACCAATAATGTAAAATAAGAGCCTCCAAAATAACAAATGACTTTGGGATGTGATGGTAAGTGCCACTTAAAGAAACTAGTTAGTGAGGACGTAGGGTTTATTGATGCATAGTGTTTCAGGAGTTGTTAGATCTTCTATTAGGACAGATAAAATGAATAGGTGCTATTCCAGTGTCAACCCTGTAGTTTTGATATGAAAGCTATTCTCTTGCAAATTTGGTGTACTATATATTATTTTACTAATATTGTAAGAAACTAAGGCTCTTCCAAATAAATTCAGCTCACCCTTCTGACTCCCAATATCTTCCACGTCTTTGGAGGATATAAATGCAGGTTTTCACTATTGTATAATTTTTATGAAAGTTAATTTTAGAGTTATTTTGGATTAAAATCATTAAAGCCCTGTTTTTCCAAAGAATAAAATCTCAGTTTCTCATATTTATGCTTATCTCCTTATTTTAAATCAAATAGCAGGCAGATATACTGGATTCCAATCCTGGTCATCATTATAATAAAGGATTTAATAAATAACTATATTCTATATCTTGTATTATATCTAATAATAATATAGTATAATAATCAAACTATTTATATAGATATACTTATTGATATATAATCTCTTAGTAGAATAGTTTATTATAAAGAATATGAAGGGCAATATTTTTAGGCTTAAATTCTGATACATCATTTAACTTTCTCATTCTCAGTTGTAAAATGGTAACTGGAGTATTGAAAATTAAAAGTATATATGCTTATTACAATATTTATCATAGAGAAGGGGCTATATAATTCTTGCTCTCTATTTTCCCCTTCCTTGATTCCCTACAGCATTGCACTAAACTTTAACTTTTGCAATATTATCACTTTTTATGCTCACAGAGATGCAAGTTTGCTCCCAATATAATCAGAGAAGCAAGAAGAACTAATTTATTTGTTTTGTTTTTGTCTATAGCAGATGATTACTCCCTCATGATTAGTTGGAAATAAGCAGCTACATTTAGTCCAATTTTGTTTCTTAATCTGATCTGATATTTTAACAGTCCTTTAAGGAAATATTCACTCCTTGGAAAATGATTGCTTGATTTTCTGGTTTCTACACCCCCCATGGACTTCATTTTCTCAAAGATAGTGTGAAGTTGAATGGGAGGATTCAGTAAATTGCAGGCCCTTATCAGCAGGTGATGGACAGGGAAGAGTCTCTGGATTCATCCATCAGATGCTTACTGGTTTGCAGACCACCGAAGAGTGGGTGTCCCATGGCCTACTGCCACATTTGGTTGGGCTGATCCTTCCTTAAGAAGTTCTGCTGGCATTTGCTCCTGACATCCGGGGCTAATGAATGTGCAATCTATTTTTTCCCAGCTCATTCAATGGCTCTCTGCTGACTCAGCCAGACTGAGCCCCTGATGTGTTGTCAGACAGTCTACCATTTCTTCCATCTGGATCCTTGGCCCAGTCGCACTATCCCACCACAGCAAGTTCTTGCCATGTGGAAACCAAGATGAGTTTCTGGGATCATTCCATACCCTACATATATTTGGAAGTTTTACTCCATTGTCATAACTATAATGTTTCATCCCATAGAGGCACAGGATCCTTTGCACAGCAGTCTATTCCGAGTCCTAAGAAATGAACAAGTGTCCATTGTCCTCAGTTTCCTTATCAAATTGTGCAACACCCACTCCTGAAGGCAAAACCTAAAGAGCGGAAATTAGGACATATATCTGACAGCTTCTCTGCCTGGTATTTTACCTATAATTCCCCAGACTCACAGTGTCCTGTTACTTCTCATCATCCTAAAATTTTCCTCTATTGTCTGGGTCACAGAGAGGGAATGTTGATTGGTTAAAGGGAGACATAAAAAGGTATAAAAGTAGTTTTGTCCTTAGCAATGCTTGCTTTTCCAATCTAATATCATTTTAATAGTAGAATCTGAATATTAGTGCTTTATTGGCCTTTTACACTCCTACTCTGGTACAATGAGTTGTAACATGGTGCATCTGGGAACACAGGCTCAGACACAATAGAACTTTCTGCAAATGACCACTTTATTACTTACCCAACACAATGGGCCCAAAGAGCAGGAGAAGAGCTTCCATTGTTGCCAGTCTCCTGAGGAGGCCAAACTGCTTAGGAGAGTGTTGGTGGATGGCAGCTCCACACACTCTAGAGTGCATTGAAGGGGGGTGGCCCCGAGCCATTTGAGAGTGAAGTATTTATCTACCCAATGGGGAGGGGCTCTGCCACTGAGAAACCCAGCCCCGATTAGCATCTGGGGATGCTTGTTCCTGGGTTCCAGTTCTGGGGTCTACTCAGGCCATTTCATTCTACCTCACGTCTCCCCCAGGTTGTGGAATGGAAACATACTGAAACATCATCATACAATAGCAAAGAAGGCAAGTGGCAGACCTGGGAGATGCCCTGAGCATATATCCATGATTTCCCCAGCAACTCTAACAATTTTAATTACTTTGAAGCAGATAGGGGTACAGCTAGCTAAGAATAAATCGTGTCATCAAAATGTACATAATACCATCCCATTAACAAATTTTTCAAATATGATTTCTATAGCATACCTTAAATTATTGAGATCTTTTAAATTTAAATGTGTTAAACTTATGATAATAGTATATTACATAAAAATGTCTAAGCATTCAATATTCACACGTAGTTACATGATCTTGTTCAAGACATTTTCTGCTTCTATTTATTCCTATCAGTTAATTTATTATCTTCCATTGACCCACAAGGAATAGAACTTATTCAGATAATCTATGAAGGTAACTTTTCTCTATATAGTTTATAACAGTAAAGAACAAAATTATGGTCCTTTAATTATGAAAATGAATAATATGTAAGGCTGCATACTATTTTAAATATCAAATAACATTAATATATTTTGATGGCAATCAGTGTCATGCGTCCTATACTCCTTAATGTAAATAGTGCATGAGCTTTCTTCTCATCTTTATCCCTTCCTTCTTTCCTTCTTTTTTTCTCTTTCTTTGTTTCACCTTAATCATTTTAGACTGTCTCCATGAATTAGTTTTTATTCCAACATGGACACATGCAGAAAAAGGTGATTAAGAAACACACTCAGGATGTGGTAAGTGAAATGTACAATGAATTATTGAGTGTTGCCAAGAGAACTGTACAATCTATATTATTAATCATACATAATATTATGTATGACTAATACATTTCTTCTTAAATTATTTTCTGCCATTATTACATAATGTGGTGGTTCGGAGCTATATGTACCCCAGAAAACATGTTCTTTAGTCGGATCCATTCTTGTGGGTATATACCCATTGTCAGGAGGATCTTTTGATGAGGTGCCTTCAATTAAGATGTGACCCACTTTAATCAAACTGGGGCAATGCAAGAGGAAAGAGATGAATTGAAAAATGAACTCCTGGGCACAAAGAAACCAATTTTTTTGTAAAAATTCTGTGCTTCCATAAATCATGTCCCCAGAGATTTTGACTGAACGTGGAACCAGCCCTCACTTTCATTGAAGTTATGATTGGAGGTGCAGTTAGCCTGGAAAGATCTGTGGAAAGGTATTTTGTCTGATGGTTTGAACCCCTGGAACTGCACACAAAACCAACAAGTGTTTTGCTTAATTTGTAGGACCCTAGAAAAAAACATGTTCATTAATCTAATCCATTCTTAGGTATATAAATCCATCATAAGTAGGACCTTTCAATGAGGCTACTTCAGTTAAGAGGGTGTGGTCCCCACAATTAGGATGGGTTTTAAACCTATTACTAGAGTCCTTTATAAGGAGAGAAAAATTCAGACAGAGAGAAAGGCACAGAGGGAGTAGCCAGAAGCTGGACATCAACAAAATCCAGAAGAGAAAGAAGAGACCTGGAGACGCCTCCACGTGCCTCGCTGTGTGACAGACTAAAAGCCCAGGATTGCTGGTGGTCAGCCTCAGAGCACCAGTCTTTGCGGAGAAATCAACACTTTGATGAATAATTGATTTGGACTTTTTCCCAGTCCCAAATGATGAGTGAATAAATTTCCATTGCTTAAACTAACCCATTTCATGATATTTGCTCAAATAGCCTAGGAAACTAAATAGTGACTTTCTTAAATGTATTCTAAAACTCTTGTCTAGTGGGTCAGTGGACAAGTCATAAATATTTCACATTTTCATTTGCATAATATATGCCTCTTTAAAGTATATAACATGTCATTTCCATATATTTTAAATTTTTGCCTTTACTAATATATTAATATTTCCCAATTTCCATTAGTAGTACATTTCATCTCACTAGTATACTTAATCTCAGCAGGTAATATCTTTCTGAGTTAAATTCATTTTATTTCCATAGTTACTTATAAAATTTTATTAAGTGAAACAAATAAAACTTATAATAGGAATATGAAAAAATTCTCACAAGTCCTTGTACCAATGAAGATAAAAATGGCATGTTAAAACGGAAAAATTAAATAAATGATTATAAAATTCATATTGCTGTAGATAATCTTATGATTCTAATTTGCATTTTAGTATTTTATTGAAATTCAGCTTTAAAAACTGAATATGTTTGGTTTTATAATAATACCTAGTATCTGCAACCTAACTATTTATAATGAGCTCATGCATTTTACATGATTGACAATTTAAATATTTTTAAAGTAGTGGCTATGAAACCTTAGCTTTGCAATTTAAAAATTATTAACATTAATGTTTTTGAATGAAGAAATAAGTAAGTAAAGAAAAACCACCAAAAAAATTAATGACCCAGGAATTATAAAATAATGACAAAAGTAAATGAAATATGGAGTTTTTAAACTGCTGGATAAAATTTAAGAAAATAAAACTATTTGTGCTTTTTTCTCTCTCAGCACATGGAATTGCATGATTTATAGATTACTCTTATTTTCAAATTTCTGAAAACATACTCAATACTTTCCACAGAAAGAAACTACATGTTCTTTTCTAAATATTTTTCTAAATGTTTCTAAAATATTGGCTAAGAAAAGTCTCTTGAATAATATAAATACTAATGCTTGGCACAAAATATATGTTGGGACCGTCTTTTGCTGAAACTGTCTTCAGAATTTTAAAGTCAAAGAAGGAAAATTCCAGCCCCTAAATTTAATTTGTGGAAAATTAAGAGCTAAGCAACAAATGAATAGTGAAAGACTTCTTATTCCTATGCCTCATAAGCTTAGTTTCTTATTTAATGTGTGTTTTGAAGGGTGTTTTAGTTTTATAGCTTCTAAAACAACTATGATAGAATGGGCTTGTTCAGACAATGGCTCCTGTTGTGAGAAGAAGAAGAGTACAAAACCGAGACATCAGCGAACAAAGCTTTCTTCCGGAAGACTGCGGCATTCTGGGGTTGATGTCTTTGATCCTTGGGCCTTGGCTTTTCTGCCACATGGCGATGCACATGGCACCATGTTCTTTCCCTTCTGGGTTCCGTTGACCTCTCGCTTCTGCCTGCTCCCGTGGCTTCTCTCGTCCTCCGAAATTCAGTCTCTTTATAAAAGACTCCAGTTTTTCTGATTAAAGCCCAACCTCCAAGTGTTGGGCCAACACTGTAACTGAAGTCGCATTTTGAAGCCCTCTTATTTACAGCACACTCACACCCACCAGATTGCAGGCGAAGACCAAGAACATGCTCAGACTGGGGCACACAAAGGAGCTAACCTTGATTCCCTTTGTGGTGATTAGGTATTGCTAGAGAAAGACAGAGGGCCACATTGGTCTCATATTCTAATAAGTAGGTACTGTCTTCCACCCCCACCCAGAGGTCAATATGTTCCCAGTGTAAGTGGAATTCATTGAATTCTAAGATGATCCTGCATTTTACGTGCATAGATAGATAACCTGAAATTCTGCGCCAGTGAAAACTGTCAAATACATATGGGTTGCATGCATCCTACACAGCCCTTTCCAACCACATGCACACACAGAGAAACAGTGAGTTAAGAAATAAGTTAGTGAGTAAATTGTTGAATTGGCACTCCTTTCCTGGATATTGTCTACCTATCTTCCCAACTTTTATTCTTTTCTGCAAAAATTTGAAAGAACTATATAAGAACTATATGTAGTTCTGATTATTAACCTCAATCAGCTTCAAATCAGCTTAAATAATGACGTGAATGAGAGGTAGACAAAAAGATCCATCTTCAAACCTCATTTTGAAAACAATGTTTAACTTTGTGAAATTATACATAATCTGGGTGGCAGAAATTAGCTGAAGAAGTGCTCTCAATCAAGGGAATTGTACTTACCTGAAATTGTGCTACAATCTTCAAAACGAAAACAACTCTTCTTCTAGCCTCACTTTTAGCTGATGACCTTGCTGCAAATATTAGTGAGAAAATAAAAGTATCAGAAGTGAACTTCTACAAGCTCTCACAAACATATCTACTCTTCCACCAGCACATGGACCCATGTTCTCTGCCTTTTTGCCAATTAATATGCGCAGTTTCTCCAAATGCCTATCTAAAGCCAGACCCTCCATTTGAGTACAAGATACCATTTGACGTGATGTGGTTTAGGGTGCAGCCTGATCAATCGTCCGCTTTGTCTCATAAATCACCATCTTTTTCTGTCAACTAACCCATTTTAATCTGTATTCAAGCATGTTAATTTTTTACACTCTTAAATCTAACTGCAAACCTCTTCACAAAACTTCCTCTAAAAACTTCTGCAATCTTTTCTTTTCTCCTTCAATATCCCTATTGTTATATGCTTTTCCCATTCTTTCTCATGGTTGACATCTCCTTTGCATGTGATCACACCCAAACCATGGAGTTGATCTTGACTAATCTCTTTCTCCCATACCCTTTGTCTAACATATCAGTAAAAGTCAGTGGCTTTGTTATCAACATTTACGCATAATTATCACTTCTAACCTCTCCATTAGTATGATTCTGGTCCAAGCCACCATTATTTCTCATTTGGATTTCTGCAAAAACAACCTAATAGGTTTCCCTGCTTCCATTCTCTTTTCAAAATAGCATTAAAATAGCATATTATAAGGGTGACCCTTATAATCTGTAAGTTAATGCCACTCCTCTATTCAAAACTGTGCAGAAGCTGTCAAGTTCACTCAGAGTATAAATCAATGTCTTTACAGTTGTCTGTAAACCCTAGATGATCTAGACTCCCTCCCCTTCACCTTTACTCATAGACAATGCAACTCAACATTGGTTGCTCTTATACTTTTAAATACTCTCTTAACACAAATGTGGAAAATTAACTATTATCATTGACCATTAAATGACTATTGTTTAAGAGGTTGTATTTGTTGCATGTACTGATACATGCAATACTGTGAATTATATTAACAAGGTCTGATAGGTCCTTACCACATGTGTCAGTGTATAGCTCATACAGAACTAAAGTCTTAAGCAGACAAAAATGCATATTTAGTCATAGGAGAATAAGTACAACATTCTGTACTAACTTGATGTGAGTATATTTCACTGAAATACCTTTTATACCCATTTATACTAGTATGAAAAATGTTTATGCTAAAAGCTTTAGAGAGAAAGAAAATACAAATTATATATGATTACAAGAATATAAAACAAACAAAACTAGAACAACAAAGTCAAAACTGAGAACAATAAGCTGTGCATAGAAGAGAGACTGAGAAAATAGCCATTTTTTATGAGTTGTTTTTGGATAGTGATTTTTAAAGTTTTAAAATATTTTTGATGTATTCTAGTTCTCCTTCATGGGCATTTGTTATATAAATATTAGAGAAGTAATAACATTATTTCTTTAATAAATACAATTCGCATAGATGATTTGATTTAATTTAAAATGGACTCATAGTTGGCAACCTGCTTCCACTCAAAAATTATGTTTATTTTTACTCCTTTTGAAAAATATGTCATTTTAATATAAATCACGATATGTATATTTCTCCATATCAGCTAGCAGAGCTGATGAGGAAAATTAACATCATATACTTATACTGGAATATGTTTTTATAGATATAATAATCTCTTTATGTATATATACACATACATACCAATAAAATATAGTGAAGAAGAAACAAAGCACAAGTCCCCTCTCCCTATCAAATTGATTTCTGGGTTGCTTAATGGAATCAATAGGGAATTTTAAAAGATTTGAAATAATCTATTTATGTACTCATTAATGTTTGTCTTCTCAAGAAATAAAATATGTAGTACTATGAAAAATTAACTTCATATTTTTCATTATGCATCATTATTAAATAAATTGCCTTCATTTGTTTTGTAATGTTATGTGTACTTATTTTAAGGCTTTTTGCTTCTTTCTTAACACGATGGCCCAACTTGAACGGCTTCGCTTTCTTTATTTTGCTTCCAACTGCCTTCATTTGTCCTGCTTAGCGTCCATGTTTCTTTGTAGTTACATCCTTAACGGACTGCTTGTCAAATCCTCCTGCAACACCCAAAATTGGTGGTTTGAACTGTTTCTCTTGTCGCACGCATTTTCTAAAACACTTTCTTTTCAGGGTACTTCAAAAGGCTACATTTTCTCTGTGACAGAATACAAAAGTTGTTTATTATCTTGAAATGTCGTGAAAGAGGAACAAGCACTGTAAACGATTTGGTTTTTGTGGTAGATGGAAACAGACTTTTATTCTTCTGCAACATACAACCCAAAGAAATGCAAAATGAAAATCCTTTTGAAGTAAAGGATCTCTAAAATGCTAACATGCCTAGCAACAAAAGCAGAAAATAGCCTTAGCTCTAGAGATACTGAGATATTTCTGTCTTATGCCTTGTGCTCTGTTGAGACCTCTTTTCTATGGAGGTACTCAGTTAATTTTTAAATCTCTCTTGGAAAGGAGCCCTTTGGAACATTCACAGAACTTTGCAAGATAAACTGAATTACTGCTGCTTCTCTAGCTTTAAGGGGAAAATGCATTTTGGACACACACATTTAAAAACTTGCTTAACAAGATTAGCTAATAGCTATACAAGAGAAATAGGACATTTGAAAATCCTCCTATAAAGGACAGGTTTGTGGATTCTAAGATAACACTAATCATTTCTA
Organism: Tamandua tetradactyla; assembly: GCF_023851605.1. Lineage (NCBI taxonomy): Eukaryota > Metazoa > Chordata > Mammalia > Pilosa > Myrmecophagidae > Tamandua > Tamandua tetradactyla. The sequence continues at coordinate 42,784,400 of NC_135348.1, read as the reverse complement.
ATATGACAGCAAGCTTGAAAATGAAGCTCATAGAATAGTGAAACATAATCCTTTCCAGTTGCTAAACTAGCACAGTGTAATAATGTGTTTTTCTTAACCTTTCAAATAGATTTTTCTTAAATAAAATTGTTCCATTAGCCTAAAGATAAGTAACTCCCCTTCGTAAAAAATAAAATAAAGGAAGGAAGGTGGTTTTTAGGGGAAGAGAATAAAGCTAGGAAACAAAGGGGATAATCAAAGAACCAACAGCTTTCAGCTCAGTAGTTCTGTTAGCTCTTCAGAAATCATCACCAAAATTGTGGAAAATGGTAGGACTGAAAAAATAGGATTATTTTAAAGTGAGCTCTAAGTTTCAAGTGCTTCATTGCTGAGAAATCTGAACTCATAAATATCAATTGCTGGTGCAGCATTTTTTTGTTTTTTTGATGCAGGATTTCCAAAGAAAAATTGAACGGCATTTGGAGAAGCAGAATAGAGTTGGTATTTCTTTCCAGAGAGCTCCCACCACTGATTTTAGACCTAAATTTGAAGCATCTCATGAGCTATGTATGTAAATTACATTGTTGAACAATACATTCCGGGTTCTGGTGCTTGCCGGGGCTTCTTCTTTCCTGCTTTCCATTGTTTTCCCTTCATCTTAATTTTCCTAAAACTTAAAATGATAAAAGTCAGGTTTTTAGGGAAAAAAAATTCTAGGAAAACTCTAAAGTCTGCATGCCTGTGTGTGGTTGGTATGAGAGTAGGTGGTCTAAGGGCTCATTTGACCTTGCAAAGGGGCCAGTGAAAGGAAAACAGTGTGCAAACCATTCATCTTGAGCCTGTTTACACAACTGTACTTTTGTATTGCTTGTTTACTATCCATTCTGATGACAGAAACAGTTATTCCTTGGCATAGCAGCAGGCTTCAGTCATCCTCTCCAAATCCAATCTGTGGTAATAAATTGATGACAATGTTTAATAATAGAGCAGTCTCGTATATTTGCAAACTTTTAAGTAAAAATGACCTTTGGGGATTTTGATTTATTGACAGGTTAACTCTACCAGGTAAGCATTTAGGTTTTAGTGTTTACTATTTTATAAAAGCAATTTATATTTGAGTAAAAAATGTATTTCAGCAATCTAGTGATAAGTACTTTTGGAGAACAGGCTTTGATTATTGATTGACTATTGTCTTATTGTTCAAGGTCTTTTATATGCATTTTATTTACCATTAAGGTTTTAAGCTCATTGAATATCTGCATACTATTTCAAAATGATAGCTATCTCTTCTTAATTCTGTTTTAAGGCAATATAATTAGGCTATGTTGTTCTTTTGGTAAAGTTAGAATTCCTGCAGAGTAAGATATTTTGTGGTATAATTGAAGTCAAATAAATTGTGCAGGTCACCCTAGCACCCCCAAAATACCTCCAGTCCTTTAAAGATTTCACCGTATGCCTGCAGTGTAGCAAGCACTATGCCATGCATGGAGCACTAAACGCAGTGCTTAGACTTGTGAAATTCATAGTGTTCAGTGAAGACAGGTTTTGAGCAAATAAAATCATTCAGTAATGCAGGCGTGGTATAAGGCGTTGAGAACATAATTTAAAATGTTTACTGTTCTAACAAAGATAACAAACTCTAGTGTTATCTTCTTTAAAATATTCGTGTGGGTGGATTGAGATGAACACATTTAACACGACTACTCTTGAACACACGAAACTGTGTTGCGAATGCAGGAAACAAAATGATAATCTGGATGTTTGATTTACTATTGGTTACACAGCTGATTTGATGTGACAGTTGTTCTGATTTGATGGGTTCTTCTCAGACTTCAACCACATCAACCACGTGAGGAATGAAACCTGTACTTCCAGCAGTAAAGTGGCTCATTGGAATCATATCCCTTAAGATGTGCAAGGTTTGTCTTGCTGCACTTAGGGGGGCCCTATGAGGTTTGTAAAGATTCTCCTTTCTCCGTTGACTTCGGCGGATGACAGTAGGCAGAAAAATGTTTTCTTTCTCTCTCCCTGCCAACTTCCTCTACTAATGACAGTTTCTCAACTTTAGAAAACATAATATGCATGACTCAGAGATACCTCATTTCAGAGGATTCACAGCTAACGAGAGAGGTCTCACAGGAGTTGATGTGGAGGATGTACCAAGAACCGTATAATACCAATACTACACATTTGATAAATAACACAGAACATTTTGTCACAGAATATTTATTCTCCGGAAGTTTTACAAGAGTGAAAACATGTTTTCCTTAATCCTTTGCCACTGAAAAATAATCCTAAACTATAGTGCTGATCTGGGTCTTCATTTAACTGCATTTTCAATTAAAACTAATATATGCTATCACATAAAAGATCTTCAGACAGCTTTAAATAAATATTCCTATTATTGATGAAAAAATCTTCTTTAGAATTTCCAAAATCCCAGCCAATGTTCATACAATGAAGAATCATTATGAATATCTTCACAAAAATAAGCTTTAGGAAGTTGAATCCGTTCGTAGAAAGGCATAGTTTACTTTTTAGAAGTCAGAGCTTCCAGTTCTCGTGGGTTGAAAAATTAGATCACTGTAGCAACTTCTGTGTCAGACACTGTATCTTACTGCCATGCACTCAAATTAATGTGGAAAGAAAGGGATCTATGATAGAAGGTTGGAGGAAGTGAGGGAAAAGGGAAGAAATGGGATCCAACGTCTCTCTGTAGCTGACAGAATTCCAGTACCAACAAACACAGTGTTTTTCCTAAGGCGGGAAGCAGACCTGACCCCATACCACTGTCCTGGAAAAGGAGAGCTATTTGCCATATTAATTACTCCTTGACTGTAAAAGATTAAGCTTTATCCCAGAGATATGAAATGATTGCACATGCAGAGAGCAGCTGGTGGAAACTGAATGTGGAAATCCACAGCAGCCATAAGAGAGGAAAAGAAGAGTTGGCAGAAAGATTCAAAGGGAAATAGACTAATATGAGTGTTTTGTGCTTAACAACAAAAACTTCCATATTATACTATGCTCACTTACAGGTTCTTTTATATTCCATTTCTATTCTTAGATTTCTCCAAGACGGCTGAAAACTAAACAGCTTTCAGTGAAAATGCAAGCTGCTAATTCTATTCCTTAGAGTCAAGTGAAGAAAAAAATCCCAGATTCTTCATATGTTTCAACTTTTCTTGTCTCTTTTTTTTTCATGTATTATTCGGGCACTATCTATTTATTTTGTAGATGGGTAGAAAAAAAGCATAACCATCTTTTTTTTTTTTTTAATCCAAGGGTCTGTTTAACATGTTTACCCTGGTAAAGATTTCTATGATTTCACCTTTTATTTTAAACTCTAGTGATATTCTTTGAAGTGAAATCTGCTCCTACTCTTTTGCTTTCCCCACCTGATGGGGTTGCTAAGTCTATAGTTCTTTTTCTCCTATATGCCCTGCAGTGGCACTGGGCACTACTGGGCACTGGGCACTGGCTGGCCAGGGTGCTGTGTCTCTGCTTCACAGATAAGCACACAGCCCATGCCCAGGCGTCCCTATCAATGTCATTAATTGAAAGTAGTTCTGGAATTGTATATTCATTTCCTCACAAGAGAGGCACTCACTGTACTGTTTTAATGCTTACCTTGGCATCATTTAAAATACAAATAAGTGCAAGACTTCAGCCTGAAAATACTAAAGGTTTAAATTAAAATGAAAAAAAAAAAAAAACAAGCAGTTGATAGTGGAGAACTCTTTACTTCTCAAAGGAAAACAGGTCTATAATAATTCAGAATGCTTTCATTTTCATGAATTGTAGATAGAAAAGTGCATAAATTTACAGCTATGAAACAGTGTTTGGCCCGTTTTTGGACAATACACCAGGTCACACTACAAGGGATCATGAAAATGTGCTAGCTCATTAAACCTACAGACCCCCAATTCCTGAAAAAACTCCATTGAGTAGTTCTCAGAGTTTCCAAATTCATAGGTGTTCATGAATTAAGTCATTCCCAACAAATTAAAGTCATTTTGCAAGTCACTTCCACCATCTCAGACTATTCTAGAAGCATTTCCTGCTGCTCAATGACAATGCCTAGATTTTGGCAGTTAGAGCATTTCTCCACTGGTGAATGGCCTGAACCCTCAGGGGACAAAATCGTGCCACAGTCTGCGATGCAAAAGGACAGGAGAATGACCACTCACCTTTGTGATTTATGGGTGCTAATATTTTTGATCGGGCATCCGTGTGATTTACGGTTGGTATGTCCAAGAAGCCACAGTAAGAAAGAATACAAATAATATGATCCTCTGGAATTAGCATTGGAAAAATACTCTTCTTTTCCAAGGAGAAACTTCAAGTTATTGAATAAAATGCAACATTCCTAGCTTATCTTTCTCTAAGGATGTGACAGCTTTCATGAAACTCCTTGGAACTTTTTCTTCTCTTTTCCTTAGTTTGTGCATATGAGGTGTTTTCAAAAGTAAAACTCCAGGTTATTTAATTAAATCCACTAATTTCATGCCAATTAATTTTTGTAACCAATTTAAGTTTTAGAGTACATTTTATTTAATTGCAAAGTGGAATATGATCATGGAAGAAAATAAAATTCAAACAGTAAATGAATGTATACAAAGAAAACCAAGGTACTTTCCCATGCCAGGATCACAAATCTTCCTACCCTGTGGAGGGAGAAACAAACAAAATCTCTTCATAATTTCTTATACAGTCTTTCAGAGAATGTCCATTTCTAAACAAATATAAGAAACTGCCTGGACTTGTTTCAATGTCTCCCCCAGTCTCCAATCTCAAATACCATATCCTAATATCTAGAATCTATGAATATAGCATTATTTGGGAAAAGGACTGTTGAAGGCATAATTAAGTTAAGGATTTTGAGATATAGGTCTTATCCTGGATTATGTGGCTGGGCCCTAACTCCAATGACAAGTGTCCTTAGAGACACTTAGAGAAGACAGCGAAGTCAGGCCCAGAGGGAGGTGACGATGGGAAGATGTAGTCAGAGGTTGAGATGATGTGACCACAAGCCAAAGAAGTTGGCAAAACCAAGAGGCTCAAAGAGGCAGGGACCACTTTCTCCAGACACCCTATTTTGGACTCCTGGTACCCAGAACTGTGAGAAAAATAAGTTTCTATAGTCTTAAGCTATGAAGCTTTTGGTACTTTTATGGCAGCCTAGAAAACCAGTACACTGCCCTTTGACTGAAATAGGAGATTGCTGTAGGCATTGATTTTTCACTATCCACTTTTCACAGTGGTTTATCTTGGATTTTTTTTCATAGAAAAATCATCAATGCCCTGAATTGCTATTAATATCTGAAATTTTTATTATTTGACTGTCATAATTTATTAGTCTATTGATAGACATTTAGGTTGCTTCTAGCCAATTAGTATCACTAACACTAACACAATGAATATTTTTTCTTATATGCCTATGCACATATGAAATATCTATAGGATAAATTCTTAAAATTAGGACTATTTTGTCAAAGGGTATGTACATTCATAAAAATTTCTATACTTCTTTTTACTCTCCCCTTCCCTTCAAACATTGCCAATTATTGTGCCACATACTGCAGATGTAAAAACAACGTAGTTTATTTTCCCTAACATCTAAACAGAGGATTAAAGGAATATATAGTGAATACAGAGGACATACGAACTATACAGGAGGATCAATTCTAGCTTTAGCAAAAGCACGGTAAAGTTAATTCTTGAGTCTTAGAAGAATCGCTTGCTTATTAGGCACTTAAAAGGCATTCCTCTGAGCATCCAGGAGAAAAAAAAAAGAAAGAAAGGAAAGAGTACAAGAGCAAAAAAATCAATTAGCCTGAAGCGTATGTTTCAAAAATGGAATAAAACAAAGGAGAGAGAGAGCCTGGGAGGCCAGGTGGGGCCTGCTTGCAGAGGCCAAGAGAACCCGACGTGTTTTTTTCTAAATGCAATGTGCAGCCAATGAAAGATTTAACGAAAAGGAATAAAATGGTCAGGGTTGAATTTTAGGAAAATCACTTTGGCAGCAATGTGGACGATGGATTTGAGGGAGCAAGGCTGGAGACCGAGACGTCCTTCTGGAGATAAATTTCTATTTCTCTTGGCACATTTCAAGGGATATCAAGCTCAATAGTTCAAAATTAAGATTATCTTTCTATCTAGTTCTCACATTTCTTTCGGTATCTCCATTAAGGAAGAAAAAAAAAACTCAATCTTTCTAGCTAGGAGGATAATATAAATGATTCCTGCCGCTTACTCTTGTGTCTAGTTTGTCATTGAATACTAGAAAATCCACCTCAGCAATGCCTTCAAACCATGTTCTCTCCTATCAGTGCTCACTTCTGCCTTTAGCTCAGACTTGTAATATCTCTTAAAAGGCCTGTTTCAAATGTCTCCCATCTGGCCACCCTTTTTCCCACTTTTCACCACCTGCATTTCATTTTCCACATTACCAAAAGAATGACTTGCTAAAGAATAAGCCTCATTATGTCATTTCCCAATTCCAAGCCTCCGTTCACTGCCCTGTCCCGAGCCCCATCCCTCGGCAGCCTGACTGCAGCCTGCCCTCCCAGCCTCTTCGGCACCGAAGTCCCTTCTCAGCTCCAGTCACACAAAACTCTCTGCTGTTCCTTCCTGCTGTTTTGTGAACCATTGAATGTGCTTGAAGAATCTGTCCCCTTTACCAAAAGTTCCAACTCTTTTTTTAAGACAGAATTTGTCCCTTCCTCTAAGAGAACTGCTTTACTCCCTATGGCTGAGAACTTGGCTCTGTGTTTAAATGTTCTATGCACATTTTATTCTTGATCATATGTAAAGGCCCTTCCTTTGCTGGGTATAATTTGTGTGTTTATGTATCTGTCACCACTGATTTTCACGTTTACAGTGAGCACAGGACCTACCTTATTTTATAACACATTTTAGACACTGAATTTAAATAATCAGTCAAAATTATAATCCTGCTATGAGAATATGCCTTTATGGTGAGTCAAATATACTCTTCAATAGCACTGAAATTCAAAAGGGCTGTTATACTTTCTGGGAAAACCCAAGCATCTGTGAATAACACTTGTTTGAAAATAGGGTTTTATTCTTTATATTGTTTGAAGAATTGTTAGCTTTTTTGGATTTGCTTTTAATTTAAATTTGCTAGTAGCATGATCAGAGGACCTAATACCGTTCATAACAAGTGTAATTTATGTTACAAGAGATTTACAGTTCACACTATGTTTGAATGAAATCCCAATCTTACATTTATGAAATTATTAAACTACATGAGAGTTTTAAGAAGCCTATTATCATGTTGCTTAATTTTCAACTGCAATTGAAAACCTCAATAGAAATTAGTAAGAAAAATGTATGTACTAGAGTGAACCGAGATTTAAGATTAGCATAGAAAATTCTAGATAGCTAGCAAAGACAGAAAACAAACTCTCAAGTACCAGCTAAATTTGCGTGGCGGTTATGGCTCCACAGGCTGATTAAAGGCATTATACTTTCAAAACAGTGTGGCATTGAGATATAAAGTCTGACTTTTGTCTTTCTTAAATGATGTTAGTTTATGTTCTAGTTTGCTAGCTGCTGGAATGCGACACACCAGAGACGAATTGGCTTTTAATAAAAGGGGATTTATTTTGTTTGGTTCTTCAGAGGAAAGGCAGCTAACTTTCCACTGAGGTTCTTTCTTACGTGGAAGGCACAAGATGGTCTCTGCCGGTCTTCTCTCCAGGCCCCTGGGTTCCAACAACTTTCCCCGGGGTGACTTCTTCCTGCATCTCCAAAGGCCTGGGCTGAGCTGCTAGTGCTGAGATGAGGAATGCCGAGCTGCTAGGCTGTGCTACATTGTGTTCTCTCATTTAAGCACCAGCCAAGTAAGTCAAACATCACTCATTGCAGCAGACACGCCTCTTAGAGGACTGCAGATGTAATTAGCAACAGATGAGGTTCACGTACCATTGGCTTGTGTCCGCAGCAACAAGACTAGGTATGGTCACCTGGCCAAGTTGACAACTGAATCTAACTAACACAGTTTACCAAGTGTTTCTTGCCGTTTTATGCATTACACTCTATCTCCAACAACGTCTAGTGGCTTTGACCACACTTTCCAAAGCAGATGCCTGAACAACTTGATAAAAAGAGTCATAGATCCCTCATTCAGTCAATGCATGCATCAATGACGCACTGCCTTTTAGAATTTTGAAATCTCTTTCGATGTTCCTGCAAACCTGTACGTGTTTATTACAGTGAGGAATACATTCAGGTTCCTACTCATTAAATACTTCTGTTTTTGTCTTCTCTCCCCTACAAAAAATATAAACTTTATGTTTTGCCTTTCTTTTTTCACCAAACATATTAACTGAATGTCCCATACAAGGTCAAGTTTAAGTCACATTATTTGAATGACAGCACGAACTAATAATTGTATGCCTTGCCTAGAAATAAATTTACTTAGGATAAGATAGGAAAATTCTTTTACCCATATATACTTTGTGTGATTCAAAGTTTATGCAATTTGAGGCTGTGTGATGTTTAAGAACTGTAAAAACAATAGTAAATGTGAAATTCCTAGGTCCTTTCTCAGGACGATGGGGCACTAGTGCAAATAAAGCTTCAGCTTCCTTAACTTTAAGATAATACTGCCTCTGTTTCAAGTACTATGATAAAGGAGCAGTGGTAATGTCTTCTCTGTGGTGGGATTTGGAGTCGGTTTTAGAGTACCATTATCTGAAGCAATTCTCCTTATAACTTCTCCTGAGAGATGTGATCACAGGTTTCACTGAGATGCACGTTGCCAGAGTTATGTTTCAATTTAATGTGGTAGGACTTACTTCGAAGGGTAATTTTAAAATTCTATGAGAGCTACTGTCAATTTTGTGCTTTGTTTTTTCATTTTCTTACATAGAATTAAATTATTTTAATTATTTAAAAAAGAGATACTGGTTATTAAAATTAATGTGAGTCAACCTCATGGACAGACATACAGATAGAGAGATGGAATGAGAGCAAGAGGTATATGTGTAAAAGTGCAGGGATATGTGTGTATGTATATAACCAGAAAGAGACAAGGAGCGTTCACGTGTGTGTGTGTGTACACTAATATACACACTATTATTTCAGTGTTGAGGATTGTTTTCTCTACCCCACCTAGTCACCGTCATGCAAAATGGGTGTACCCCTATTTATTTCAGGGAGCAGCTGCTGATTTGAGCTCCAAGGCCCAAGATTACATCTGGGAAATCTGGGTTTTCACCAGATGGTTTCACAGGAGGTCTGGGCCGCCCATTCCCCATTCTTAATTCCTGCCTTGTTTATATCCAATTTAATGACTGTCTGGCCTCTGTTGCTGGCAGAAGGGTGTTACAAATCCCAGTGGTCTTTGGTGTAGGTTTTATCCACAGCTACACAGAGAGAAGAGAGGATTGGAAAGGCTGGATTTGGCTGCTACCCATGCTGTTTATATCTAAACCATCTCATAAAGTCTGACAGGTCCGTAATGGTTATTTCTGTTCACGGTGGGCCTGGCTGCTGGTCCGAACTCACACTGCTCTCAGGCTTTCTATTTGCACGTTCCCTCAGGCTTCACTTCTCATGGATTTACACACCCCTCAGTAAGCTGGTTCCTTTTAGAGATTAGCATATTGAATTTATTTCAGATTAGGTTTGCCAATTCTGAAGAAGGGTGTCCTAATACAGCATGTGTAAGTTAAATAAAGAGCTTACTGGCCACTTAGGTCTAATAATTTTAGAATAAACTAAGATATCTGCAAAACATTTTTCCTCATTATGTTGCCTGCAAAGTTGTCCTTTCTTTCTGACTCTTCAGTGGCCACGTGACTCATTTTTTTCTGAATTATTCCTGCCCTATAATGGGGAAAATGATATTTTAGACAAAGTTCACACACATGTTTTGGTATAGAGTAAAAATACCTTCAAAATTAAATGTGCATTTATGTCTCTAACCCATGGTAACCGCTGTTCTGAACCTCAGTTTTGGTAGGTCGTTTGGCAATAAAACTTGACTAGACCTGAACATATGAGAAGCTCTCTTAAGTTCTGTTGTTGCTGTTTTGCTTGTTTTATTTGTTTGTTTTGTTCATTTCCTCATTAATAATTCCAGGGAGACAGAAGTGCTGCTTTATTGCAATTTGCATCTAAGTGCCTGCCACATGTCATTGAATGGAACTGAATTACATCAAAGGTGTGAATCCACTCTGGAGGTTTGGCTCCACAGTGGGAAAATTTTGTTACTTTTAAAAATCATTTAAATGGAAAAACATAGTGTAAAGCAACCTAGATTTTAAATCAGAGTTTAGTAGAGGAAGGAGAAGACGGGCCTATTTGTGGTGCTAAAAATACTCAAAGAATGAGGGAAAAGTCCCAGAAGGTAACTTGAATGGGGTCTCGTTGGCCAAATCATGGACAACTGGATCATTAAAATAATAATAATGCTGGATTTACTCCACCAGATAATATATGAAACTGGAAGTCAATATTGATATAAAAATTAATGAGTAGATTGAAATTTGTTGGGAATTTGATATTTATTGTTTCAGAGTACCTCCTACAAAATGTAAATTAGTTACAAAGGAGAATAGTGCAACAGCAGTGGAACAGCTTTTTAAGCGTTAATCACATAATTAATGTAATTGAAGTAAACATCATCAGTCGTGAGAAATACTGAATTTGTGGATCACTTGATGAGATCCAATGAGAAGAACACAGCACCACTTTGATAATGTTCCCGATCAAATTCCATAGCTTACATCTAATCGAACCTGAATTGTTATACCTACAACAAAACCAATTAGACTACGGTTTTAAAAATGATGTCTTGAAACTCAAGTAAAGAATAAGGAAATGTTTTAACTGCAAATCTTTAAAGGAACATGACACTTAAATGCAAAATGTGATTCTAATCTGGACATTATTTATTTACTCATTTGGGAAGTTGTGATTTTTTTAGAATAATCAAACACCTAATACATGATTCTCACATACCACTATTTACTAACAACTTGTATCAGTATATTTACAACTGATGAAAGCACAATTTCATGGATCCATGGATTTTTTTTAAATTTATTCTAGTATCATATATATAGCTTAAAGTTTCCCCCTTTTCCCAACATTCAAATATATAATTTAGTGCCATTAATTAGTTCACAATGCTGTGTTACCATCACCACCATTCATTACCAACATTTCCCATCATCTCAGTTAGAAAGTCTCTATGTTTTAAGCCCTAACTCCCTTTTCCCGACACTTCACCATGTCCCTTGATATCCTATATTTTAGATTCTGACTCCATAAGTTTACTTATTCTAATTATTTCATATCAATGATATCATCCAATATTTGTCCATATATATCTGGTTTATTTCATTCAACATGATATTTTCAAGATTAATCCATATCATCATATGTAACAGAGCTTCATTCCTTTTTGCAGCTGACTAATATTCTATTGTATGTATATATAACATTTAGTTGATACATTCTTCAGATGATGGATACTTGGGTTCCTTTCCTCTTTTGACAATCATGAGTAATACTTCTATGAACAGTAGTATGCAAATATGTGTCCAAGTCTTTGCTTTCAATTATTTTGTTCATATATACAAAGGAGTAGGAAATATATAGTAATTCTGTATTTACCTTTCCAAGGATCTGCCAAACAGTCTTCTACAGTGGCTACACTGTTTTCTATTCCTACTAGCTTAAGAGTGAGTATTTCTATTTCTCCAAATCTCCTCTAATATTTATACTTTTCTGTTTTTAATAGTAGCCATTCTAATGAAGTATTATGAAATAGTATCTCATTGTAATTTTAATTGGCATTTCCCTAATGCTAAAAATCCTTAGAATCTTTTCATGTGCTGTTTAGCCATTGATATATCTTCTTTAGAGAAATGGCTGTTCAAGCCTTCTGTTCATCTTTTTGCCATTAAGTCAAAGGATTTTTTTATATATTCTAGATATTGAATTCTTATCAGATATGTGATTTCCAAGTATTTTTCTTGTTGTGTAGGCTGTCATTTTACTTTCATGATAAAGTACTGTGAGACACAAAATTTCTTAATATGGTTGAGGTCCCATTTATCTATTTTTTCTTTTGTTGCTTGTTCTTGTGTATAAAGACTAAGAAGCAATTGACTAGCTTAACAACTGGAAGATGCTACCCTACATTTTCTTCTAGCAGTTTGATAGCTCTGGCTCTTGTATTTAGATCCTGGATTCATTTTGAGTTTATTTCTTTAATATGGTTTTGAGGTGTGAGTTCACATTCAATTTTTTTTTTGTAGATGGAAATCCAGTTTTCTCAGCACCATTTGTTTTAGAGAATATTATATCCCATTTGAGTGGTCTCTGATGCCTTATTGAAAACCATAACTGTGAGTCTTCATGTCTGCACTTTCATTTAGACTCCCTTGGTCTATATGTCTGTCTTTTTTTGCCAGTAACACGCTGTTTGGATTACTGGGATTCTTTAATAAGATCAGGAAGGGTGCATCCTCCAAGTTCCTTCTTCTTTTTCAGATTACTTTTGCCTACTGGGACTCTTTATCCTTCATTTTAAATTTGATGATTGGCTTTTTCATTTCTACAAATGAGGTTTTTGGAAGTTTGGCTGGGACTGTGTTGAATCTGTAAATCATTTTGGCTAGGACTGACAAACATGGGAGACAAATTATAGTTGGTCTTCCAATCCATGAACCCAGGTTGTTTTTCCTTTCATTTGGGTCTTTTTTGATTCCTTCTAGCAATTTTTATAGTTTAATGTGTAGAAGAACTTTAAGTCTTTGCTTAGATTTATTTGTAAAAATTTGTTTCTTTTATTTGCTGTTGTAGGTGGAATTTTTTTGTCTTATCTTCTTCATACAATTGTTCATTGCTGGTGTATGGAAACCCTACTTATTTTTGGGTGTTCATTCTGTATGTTGTACTTTGCTGAATTAATTTATCAGGTCAATGAGCATGGTTGTGGATTTTTCAGGAGTTTTGGTGTATAGGATCATGTCATCTGCAAATAGGGGAAATTTTACCTCTTCTTTTCTAATATGAATGCCCTTTACTTTTTTTTCTTGCCTCATTGCTTTAGCAAGCACTTCCAGTACAACGCTGAATAAGTGGTGACAGTGAGCTTCCTTTACTTGTTCCTGATATTAAAGGAAAATAATTCAGTTTTACCCCATCAGGTATTATGTTCTTGGTGTGGGTTTTTCACATAAGCCTTTTATCATGATGAAAAAGTTTCCTTCAGTTCTTAGCTTTCTAAGTGTTTGTTTTTCTTTTTTCAAGAAGCTGTGCCGAATTTTGTCAAATGTCTTTTCTGCATAAATTGAGATGATTATGTGGGTTTTATTCATTCATTCTGTTAACAAGATATGTTACATTCATTGATTTTCTTCTGTTGAATAATGCGTTCATAACTGGGATAATTCCCAATTGGTCATAGTCTATAATTCTTTTAATGTGCTGGTGGATTCGATCTGCTAGTATTATGTTGAGGATTTCTGCATCTATATTCATAAAAGATATTGGTCTGTAATTTTCTTTCTTGTTATGTCTTAATCTGGCTCTCGTATGAGAATGATGTTGGCCTTTTCAGTGTTTCTGGAAGAGTCTGAGCAGCATTGGTGTCAATTCCTCTTGAAACATTTGGTAAAATTCTATGAAGCCATCTGGTCCTGGGTTTTTATTCACTGAGGGTTTTTTGATTACTGACACACTTTCTGTACTAGTTATTGGCTTGCTTGTTGAGATTTGAGTCAGTGTAGGTAGTTTGTGTATTTCTAGTAATTTTCCCATTTCATCTAAGTTATATAACTTGTTGACATACAGTTTTTCATAGCAGCCTCTTATAGTCTTTTTTCATTTCTGTGGGGTCAGTAATAATGCACTCCTTTTTATTTATGATTTAATCATTTGCGTCCTCTCTTCTTTCTTCATCAATCTAGAAAATATTTTTCTAGTTTATTGATCTTTTATGTAAGCCAACTATTGGTTCAAAGAAAAAAGAAAATATTTGTTGTTCTTTTCTTCCAGGTTTAGTATATGTTAGTTCTTCAAAATAAAAAAAATTAAAAACTACAAAAAAAGATGCATGATAAATTAATGCCAAATTACATTTAATTCACTATTTATGATCTTAATTTGCAAATAAAAAAGTACACCTTAAGATCAACATTCAAAATAGTAATATGAAAAAAGATTATTTAATACTAAATAAACATTTTTAGAAATTTCTACATAAATTATGGGAGCTATTGATTTAATTAAGATGTCTAAGGAATAATTAAATATGGAGAGATGTAATTCCATGCATACCCTAATTTCTTTAGTGTGCTGCTTCCCACCCTCATAAATTTTTATTTTGCTACCATTTTTATAACAGAATGCACACTGCTGTATTCTAAGCACATATATTTCTCTAGAAAAAGCTATGAAAACCCATAGCATTAAGGTTTGCTGACCTTAGTAAAGATTTAGACCATAATTAGAAAATAGAAAATCCATCTGTTTCACTAGAATGTAATAGATTTTGACTACCAGACAGGGTAACTGAGTTATGTTTGGTATTGACACAAATTAGTACAGGCTTGTTCTTTTACCATTTTTATTAGATAATCATTTCAAAACAGGCTACCCAGTGTGAGTCGTAAGCACTCTGTAAAAACATCATGATCTAGTAACTTTGCTGCATAATATTAATTGTTTCTTTAGGGAAGACAATGAAAATATGTTATGCATTAAGCATTAATATCTTTTATTTATTAAATCATGCATACTTTCCTCTAAAATTCAGCTTTGGATTTAATTATTCATTTTAGGAGTTCACGCTGATGAAAATATTGAAGTATTGAATTATCACTTCACCATTTTGTTCTTAACTTTGTGTTTAATCATCAGCCCCCTATGGAAAAGAATAGCTCATATTTTAAGATACAGTGATTGATTATAGAATTGTTATTAATTTCTCAACGTGACTTCCATTTAGCAAATTGTGTACAGAGAAGTTCAAAACTTGATTATTTGTGAAGAGAGAAGACTCTACGACCTTAACAACTGATTATTAAAACAGCAGCATCAGTAAGAGATAGGATAAGTTCCAGATTATTTTACTGTTTCAAAAGTTCACCCTTCCCATGCAGTGCCATTAGAGAGTGACCTCTTAATGGGGTACGAAGGCTGGAGACAGAACACCAGAGAAGTATTGCCAGTAATTTCAGATGTTGGGAGAAAGCTCACGTGAACATGAGTCTTCCCAGCATGTCATACAGATCTCTTGGCAGTAGGCTGTTGAATATGAATGAACTCAATTATTCTGAACCAAACTGGTGGAAATGTTTTCTGCTAACAGTCTACATAGTCCCTGATTCATACAAACCCGTATTAGATGTACATGTTGGCAGTTATAACTTTTGAAGTAATCTGGTATGTTTTCCTATGTATTCATGATAATGTGAGCAAAAAATAGGGTCCTTCATCCAAAGGATACAAGAAACTGAATATAAACATAATAATGTTTTCTTTCATTTTAGCAATATGAAGTGATTATTTTTTGCAAATCTAACATAGTGAATAAAGCGTCAAAATACAGTGAGTAAATCAGCTATAGCATAGCTGATCTTATTCCTTCTACCATTTCCAGACTCGCTTCCCTGGGTGGTTCATATTAAATAAAATGTCCTGTGTTCTGTATTTTCGCTCGCTTGTTTAATCTATATCATCTCCTTTTTCATTTTCTACCTTTGTTTTAGTTTTACATTCAAGAGAAAAGCATTTTTTTTTACCTCTATGTTTTCTTTTCTCCAGTTTGACCATTTAGTTTTTCCTTGTAATGCTTAAAGAAAGACGGAGAAAATAAATTAGGATGACACGAACAATAACTTACCTTGCCAACCTCTTTATTCTTGTAGCCGTCCTGGCTGTGACCTAATCTAATTCTCTTTCTCTACGTACAAATGTAACAGCACCCCACCCTATCAGCTCATTATTAAGACCCTCCCTTTGAAAATTCTTGTAAAATAAGATAGGATGTAAAAGAAAGAAGGAGGAGCACGGGCAAATCAGATTTTGGGTTCGATATGACTTAGAAGGGTAGATTTGAATTGGAAAGGTTAGGACTTTAAAATAAGATGAGTCTTCTTTACAGAGAGATAACTTTAGGTAGTCTCATTGTGGCTGAGACGGTCAGGCCCACTAGGGAATACAGCCCAGTATCTGGAAGGCATCATGGCAGTGACAGGTAATAACAGCAAAAATCCAATTCAGGGAAATCCAACAAGAAGTTACAATAGGTAGTTCCTGACAGTAGGAGTCAGGTAGTCTAGAAACTCATTAATTATAACTGGTGGATAAAGCGAGTAGGTGGTTATAATAATGATTTCGAAAGCACTTTCTTGTTCTAAACTCAGTGTAGGAAAATAAACAGCAACAACATTGATAGGCAGCATCAGTTATGCTCTTAAATTGGATATTTTAAAATTATCTCTGCAATGTGCTTTTTTTTTTTTGCAATGTGCTTTTATGGGATAAGATGCCTTCTGATTCCTTTAGTGAAACACAGGCTGTAGATTCTGACTCTATCCTCAGAAAAATGGGAAAATGGGGGGAGCTAAGAGCCAGGAGCCAGGCTGGTCATGAGAGGGTTCATGTATTACTTGAAGCTGTTTCTGATCCTCTGAAAAGTGATAGAATAGATTTAGTTCATATAAAGCAAAGACATCAAATAAACTTCTATCATAAATCTTATTCTTTCACATTCCATTTAGTTGGATAAATTTCCAGCTTCTCTTTCAAAAACAAACAAAACTACCACTTTTTTTTTCATTTTAAAATTCTCCTAGAACCAAATTGGTACATGCCAAATCACTGTTTTTCAAACTCAATTTTCTTAAAAGCGTGGTTGATAATTTGAGTCTTTACTTCCTCAATAACTTTTTGTAATCTAATAACTATCACATAATCCTAGTAACATTACTTATATTGATTTAACCACTGCTCTAATAAATTCAAAATCCTACAGACATTTTCTCAGCTTTCATCTTGCTTATCTCTCTGTAACATTTTAAAATATTATGTCCTCCTACCTCTTAAAATGCATTCCTCTTGTAGCCCTGGGATTCTAATTCTCTTCCTGGTTTTCTCCTATCTCCAATCTCTCCGATCAGTCCTTCTCAGCTTTCTTTCTAAATCTATTATTTGAATATTCATATTCATATTCCTTGCAGTTCCATCTTAGCCCCTTTCTTTTCTATATTTTACACATTTTTCTGTTGATGCTTTCATTTACTTGAACAACTTTAAAACCCATCCATTCACCAAAAACTTTTTCTTGATTCTCACTTAATTTTCTACCACTTACCTCTCATTGAGCTTAATGATGAACTTCCTAAATGCTAATTTATATCTATATTAGGATATTTGGCAGGAAATCTGAATGCATTATCCCCACGTGGAATTCCTTTTCTTCTGTGGGAAATTGGCTCCTCAAGTTATTCCTCTTATATTTCTGATTTAGTTAATGGCATCTCATGATTCAATTCCATGAGTTAAACTTTTAGCAAATATCTTCAGTTTCTTCTTCTCTTTATTTCCCCATACGAAGACTTATGTATCCCGTCTCACAACTTATGTATCCCGTCTCACAACTGCCTCTAATTTACTTTAGCTTCTTTATTTTTATTACTACTGCCCGAGTTCCGGTCCTCATCATTTCATGGATTTTTTTCCTGTTCAGATCATCAGATGCCTTCCTTGCAGAGTAGCTGAAGTTCCTTTGTCCAATAGTATAAACTGTGCAGCACAGGAGTCAGCTATCTTATCAAAGTAATTTTTTTTCTTAAGGCCTAAATTAAAACAATATCATCCTCCACCTAATATTCAAGAAATTAGTCATGGCTAAGTAGTTGTGAGAGTTGAGAGTAGAAGAGATGAAAAAAAATCTACTCAGGTTGCAGTGATACAGAGAAATGTGCCTGCAGTTTTGCAGAAGAGAAGGAATGCTAGGTCAGCCTCGTTGCCAGGTGGTAGGGACAGTCAGATAATCCAGAGGAAAATAGCTAAGTGATATGTCTAGGCCTTGCAAAATACTTTCTTGGACAAATTGCAGGATGCATACAACTCAGATCAATGGAAACTTGAAAAATTTCCATTGGGCAATTGATGTCAGAAGCAGCATGTGGCCCACTGAGACTAAGGATTATGGTACAAACCCTTGATACCTTTGAACAAAAGTTCAGCTTGAACACCAGAAAAAATGGAGGCTATACTCTCCTTCATTATGCTAGTATATAGTTCCAGGCTCAGAAGTAAGCCGAATAGTAGAAAACAAATATTAATTCAGTACCAGAGAACCTTGGTTTTCCAAGCTGCTATGACAAATACCACACAGTATACTGACTTAAAAACAATAATTTATTGGCTTATGGATTTGAGGCTGTATTTACCCAAAATGAAGATACTGGCAAGGCATGCTTTCTCCTGGAGTCTCCAGTAGCACTGGCCTCTGCTACTGGCTGCCAACAATCATTGGGGTACTTTGGCTTGTGTCTCTGCCTCTTGTCACATGACCATGTCTTCTCCTTTCCTTGGCTCCTCCAGTTTCTGCTGACTTCCACCTCCTTCCTGGGTGACCTCTTCCTAACTCTGATGTTCAGTTTCTTTCTTTATAAGTCATTGATTAAATTATAAGTGATGGATTAAAACCTACCCTCATTAGATTAGGTCACACCTTAACTAAAAATGACATCTTCAGGAGGGCCCATTTACAATGAATTGTAATGTTAAGAACATGTCTAAATTGGGGTACAAAACACAACCCATCACACTAAGCTATGGATTGAGTCATACCTAATCATATGTAGAGAATTTGCCAAAATTGTTAAGGATTTGAAGAGAAACACATCTAAACCAGAAGTGAATTAAAATCCCAGAACTGGATCTTATTAACTTTGAGGAAATTTCATTAGAGCTTTCTGAAACTTGTTTTTGAAAAATTACGTACTCTTAGTAGTCTGCTGACTTCAAGAATACTAGATGTCTAAAAACTGAGCTCGAAAAGAACACTGAGAAGCAGTTTACTACCTCAGCCTAGAAACAGCAGGGAGAGAAAACTGTCAGGTTGTAGGGGTTTACGGACAAGACTTACATTTTGTGATTATCTACAGAACACTTGGAAAGCTGACTTTTAGAGAACTCATTTCTTCTGTGGATTGGTAATAGCACTAACCTCTTCTTGAAGCAGGAAATAAAATTTCTGTAGAAACACTTTGGTCCCAGCCAACTAGTGAGAGTGAAAGGACTAATCCAGATATTGAGAACTTTTGTCATATTAGGTGTTCACTTATTCGCTGGGTCTTGAGAACCCAGACAAAGACACCCTAGTACTTGGACAAAGGAATGGGTGGGCTTCCTGTGGTAGCTTGGGGCAGTTATGTGCCCCAGAAAAGGCCATACCCATTTAGTCCATCCTTGTGGGTGCAGACCTATTGTGGATGGGACCTTTTCAATTGAGATGTGACCCACATTATTCAAGGTGAAGCTTAATCCTTTTTAGTAGAGGATAAAGATCAGGAAAAGCCAAGAGAGTCTAGTGAGAGAAACACCCAGAGAAGTCTGGAGAGAGCTAAGACAGAAAAGCCCTGGAAATGCTAACAGAAGCTCAGAGAAGAGGTCACTGGAACCAGAAGCTGAAAGCAAAGAAACCCTGGCATGAAGGACTGACAGAGGCTGGCTGTGCACCTAGTCATCTGACAGAGGAATCCCAGGTGCCAGTGGCCTTTCTTCTGAGAAGGTGTCTGTTCTAGTTTGCTAGCTGCTGGAATGTGATACACCAGAAATGGAATGGCTTTTATAAAAGGGGAATTTGTTAAGTTGCAAGTTTATAGTTCTGAGGCCAAAAATTCCCAATTAAACCAAGTCTATAAAAATGTCCAAATTAAGGCACCAATAAGAGGTTACCTCCACTCAAGAAAGGCCAATGAAGTTCAGGGTTTCTCTCTCAACCAGAAAGGTACATGGTGAACATAGCGATGTCTGCTAGCTTTCTCTCCAGTCTTCTTGTTTCATGAACTCCCCTGGTGATGGATTTATTCCTTCTTCATCTCCAAAGGGCACTGGCTGGTGGACTCTGTGTCTCTCTTCCAAATGCTTCCTCTTTTAAAGGATTCCAATAAACTAATCAAGCCCTACCTGGAATAGTGGAGTCACATTTTTATCTCATCTGAAAGTTAATACCCACAATTGGGAGTGTAACATCTCCGTGGAAATAATGTAATGAAAAGATTCCTCAACCTACATTATTGAATAGGGATTAAAAGAAACGTTTGCTCCCATAAGATTGGATCAAGATTGAAACATGGCTTTTCTAGGGTACATAATCCTTTGAGACCAGCACAGTATGTTTCTGTTGATGCCTTAATTGAGACATTTTTATGGCCTTAGAACTGTAAATTTGTAATTGTGTAAATTCCCATTGTCAAAAGCCCATCCATTAGGGGTACAAGGGTAGTTCAGTGGTAGATTTCTTGCCTGCCATTTAGGGGACCCAGGTTCGAGTCCTGGTCCATGCACTTTCCAAAGAACAAACAAACAAGCAAAACAGACAAACAAAAAAATTAAATAAATGGTGCTGCAATAACAGGATACTCACATGGAAAAGTAACAAAATGTGACCCCACCATACAGCATACAAAAAAACAGCCAGCCCATTTCTGATATATGGCATTAAGGCAGCTTTAGCAAACCCAAACCGCCTCCCCGATGTTCCATTCACAGGGCAGCCTGCAGAGTGGGGGAGGTTGCGGTGGTGAGGAGGGCAGTCATATTTCGTTTTAAACCCACCCACCAAAGCCTGCTTCTGACCAATGAGGCTAGAGAACATTCAGAAGAACGTTTCTAAAATACTACAAATAGTTTATAAAAGGACAATTAGGTCTCTTTTTATTTCTCTCAGGTACTGTCTGGTTTTATACGTGTCTAGCCCCAGTTGGAACTCACTTTCTCTCAGCTGAGGACCATTTGCATACAAAAACAGACGAGCGCATTCTAGCCAGTGGTGGGGGTGCCAGTGATGGGAATAACTGAGCACAGACCCTCCAATCCCGCTCCCCACCGCTGCATATTTCCTACTGATGACACACATGTCCGGGAGGTCAGCTGCCCGATGGACGGGACACAGTCTCAATGATAGGTGGTGGTTCTTAGGAGTGCAAACATCAGGCTGGGATCAAACCCACAATATCTACCAAAATTAAATCCTTACAATGTGGGTTTAAAACAACTCTGACTCCCCTTTTCACCACCACAACAGACTTAGTTATCTGAAGCCTAATAGTATCTTATCAAAACTCAGAGGAAAGTCCACCAACCCTGCTAGTCTATCTCCGGTTGTCCTGGGGGATGGTAGTGTGATATGTTATCATAGACCAGTGGCCAGTTGCATACTCTGGAGACAGACAGACTGCCTGGAATCACAGCTCCCCTGTTTCCTAGCACTGGGCACTGTAAAATCATGTAACTACTTTTGTCTCAGTTTCCTGATCTTGTATTAAAATGTATAATATATTACCTTTTAGGAGAATTAAATTAATCAAATGAGGGCATGCATGCAAAAGGCTAAGAAGAGGGCATGGCACAAAGTGAACATTCAATATGGTAGCTATTATTATTATTTCCCCTCCAGTCCCCAAACCCCAGATAAGCAAGTCAAATAAATTATCCTATGAAGCGTTGCGACTTTCTAAAACAGTTGATGTTGTGACTATAGGATATACTTTCCTAAAAAGCTCATTTAGTTCAGGAATCTAGCTTGCAATTTTCACTTGGGGATTGGGGTTAGAGAAAAAACAGTTGTTTTTGTTTAAGGAAGCATAGATTTTACTAAGGTTGAGTTGTCAAAATGATAGCGCAAGATCTTAATTCATGTTCCCACCACCCACACGTGTCTCCCTATTTGGATTCCCCTTTCAAATGGAAAGCATTTCCTTGGCCAAGGGAGAGTGTATGGCAAATCGTAAATTTCCGGTATACATGGTCAAAGTAATAAATCATTATTGAAGCTACTGAGGTCTAACACAAGAGAAAAGCATGTAAAACTTTAGATTTTCCTGGAGAAGTTGAGATATAAGTGGAATTCCCCAACTAAGCAGGGAAGGAAGTTCCCCCAGGATGGGGAGTTCACAGAGTCAGAAAGTTCTGTTTGTCAAGAGGAGGAAAGGTCCAAGCTTAGCTGTGGTCAACTCACCAAGGAGGTAACAAGAGCTGAGAAGGAAGTGTTTTATAGTAGGGCACGACAGACAGGACTATAGGCTTAGGATTGAAGGACACTCCAAGATGCTCCAGAAATCTCAGGAAACCACCACACCTTAAATTCTGTGGACAAAGACGACAGTGTTCTCTAAAGACTAGGATGAGCCAATGACAGAAGACCAGAGACATCCATCTGCACTGACCCCCATAAACTTACACAAATGCAGACTTCAGAAACTAAAAATGTGTTTTTTTCCAGGTTGCTAAAACAAAATACCACCCAACGGGTTGGCTTAGCAACGGGAATATACTGACCCATGGTTTCAGAGGCCAGGAGCTTGCTCCCTCCTCTCGAAATTGGTAGCACTTTAGCTGGCTGTTTGTAAAGGTGATGAGCTCTCCTTCCTCTTCCAGTTTCCTTTGACTTCCAGCTCCTAGCTCCTCCCCCAGTGGCCTTCTCTCATCAACTCTGCAAGACTAGGATTAAGGTCCGACCTCATTCATTTGAGCCACACATTAGTCAGAAATAACATCCTTAAAAGATCACATTTATAATGGGTTCACACCCACAAGAAGGCATTTAGATTGAGAGCAGGATTTTGTCTGTCTTTTTACGCTGGGGTACATATAATTCCAACTATCAGAAACACTGATGAAGACCCCAAAACTGGAGCCCAGAGTTGCAGGGAGTGAGGGTTGGGGTGCGGAACTCGTGGAAAAGACTAATGCTTAACTCATGACGTCCTAGTAGTACAGGAGCTAAGACTCTGAAATTAACTTTGACATAAAAATAGAAGAATTTTTCAAATCAAGAGTCTTACTTCTTAGAAAAGTAGTAGGTTTTCATTTTTAACATATTTAGATAAACTGTTTAAGAGAATAATCCTCGGGGATATAACTGTGCCTTACACATAGACCACCCTTTACATGTTTTTAGTAAAAAGTCCCTTTGATCTACATACTCTCCAACAACAGCCTTTTTTTTTTCCTAGTCTTGCCTTTCATTTGTAGAACTAATGGACCAATTAATTGATTTTTACAATAAAGAAACAGTTACCTTTATGGGTTGTGATAAGTCTCCTCTTTCAATAAATCAAACCCAAAACTCCTCACAGCTTTGAAATGAAGTATTTTGACTTCTACTCTCCTCACTGAATTTTCAAACACCTGTCAAAATTTCATGAGTGCTACAGCTCCAATGCAGTAGCTTTTGCAAGAAGAAAGCTTTTTCTGAAGTATGAGGCTGAGGAATGGAACAGAATACCTTCTCCCGTCCTTCACGCCCCTTTTTTTGGTCTGTGATCTCTGCGCCATCAGGAGTCAGCCAAGTTACTCACAAGAATGCTCCATTCAACGTTTTCTCACCAACGCCATCTCTGTAAGAGCCCTCTACATATCCCAGCCATGATAAAAATGTCAAAACTTACCTCAGAAGCCCTGTCCCCTTTATCCACGCCTTCCTGTTTCCAAGCGCTCACCCATGTTCTCCAGCAGTCGAACCCCACCATTTCCAAAGAAAGTACCCATAGTTTCTTTACTTCCTCTTGCAATATTTGTTGCCTTGTCTTCTGAACTTCCATAAAACTGCCCACTGTCTGCCTTATAGTCTTTTATTGCAGCAACTATAATTATTTATGTGTCTATCTCTTTCAATAAACTATCTTCTTCTTAAGGAAAGGGGCATGTTTTCTTTTCCTTTGAATCTTCAAAGCTTGCCCAATGACCAGTGTAAGGCAGGTGCTCGATGTGCATGAATGAATGGCCACATGAACTGCTATAAACTTTATAATCTGTCCAGTTATTATTCGGAAGCAATCATATTAAACCAAGTCTTTGTGTATTTCTAAGCTCCATGAGACAAGGGTCACTACCGTACTTAGAACGTGGCCCTACAAGTAAGGGTCTATATCTTTTACAGGTTTAATGAAACTCCTTTCATAAAAGGCACTTAACCTTTTACCCCATAAAGGTACATAAATGTCTTGCTGTCTGTCTTTTAACTAAAACACAGTGTAAAAATGTAGCATTGGTACCTGTGTAGCTGATGACAAGGGAAGAATATCTTAAAGTAGCATCGATGCATTTGTCTCTTGATCTGTTAGGTAATTTGACAAAAGTAACATGAAAAACTAAAGTGTTGAGAGAGATGTTACCCCTGAATTATCTGCAGGACTGGCTTCATTTGTTTTATTGAAAATCTATCAGTTATAAGTAGCTAGTACACAGCAATTATGCAGTTTTCCCTAAAGATGCAGTTTACAGCTGCTCTCTAATACCTGAAAAACGTGTGTTATAATAAGAAGAAATAGAGGGGAAGGGAATACTTTATGTTCACTGTTTTTCTTGAGTTATAGATACCAATTGGTTAATTCAAATAACAAGTAGAAGCATGGCTTCTACAATTTAGGCTACATTTGAATTGCCATGTTTAATGGCCCAGAAATAATACACACATGAGAGAGGGGAAATGAAAAGAGCAATGTTTAATTTCTATCTCTAAAAACGCGAAAGAGAAATATATAAAGAGCGAAAGAAGTATGTGGACTTAAAATGACGGAAAAGAGAGAATGTTCCTCACATAAGAGAATGGACAGATGTTCTCAATAGGCAGATTTCGTTTCTGGATGTTAGTGAAAAAAGTTTTATAGAACCTGAACTTCCTAGCTATAATGAGGGATGATTTAGGAGGTGAAGCTAAGCCCAGTCATTTCCCAACTTCACACCATCAGAGCTGCCAATGTTTTCGGTTAATGAGGTAGGTTTGGATTCATGCCCTTAATTATCCTGACCCTGTGAAAGTGTTTCTCAAATCTTTCAACCCATGCTCCACTGAAGTCTTCTCGTTCTGCATATTTACACCAACCAAAAAGATTCCCTCTTGTCTTTCCTTACATGTGTTGAATCATAGAAATATAATTCAATGTATCATATACACTTTTTCAATGTATTTGAAATGCAAGTGACTTTGAAATGTGCTCTTATGGTAGACTTTGCACCGTCACTGTCCCCTCTTCGAAAAGTGGTAGAAAAAGAAGAGAGCTCCGCAATTTGTATGCAGGTAGTCCATATAGTCTAGTGTGCATTATTCAGTATTTTCATGATCCAATTCCCATTGTGAATTCTATTATAGGAACTCAGTGACATTACATCCACAGAAGACAGAAGGGAAGGTTTTAGTTTTATTTCCATATTTAATTTTGCCTATCATTACGCATGCAAACGCATATTTTTCAAACATCTTTCATTGATATTTAATAAACAAAATTATTATTTTGATAGACTTATCTATAGTGGGAAAGACTGTCTCCACGTGGAACACATTAGTAATTTTAATTTTATACTTTCCTTTCTTCACTCAGAACATGATATTATCAAAAGTAGGAATCAGTGTGTTACAAATTCGCTATTTTATGATTATTAGGACATTATATGAAATTGAAGACAAGAAAAGTTGATTTGCATACTTGGAAAATGGCAGAGAATAGACATTTATTCACCATATACTACGTTTTGGCTTAAATAACATTAACAATATCATTGGGATATATAATACTTTTGTTTAAAATATAAACAAGTTAAAAGAGACTCATGCAACCAGGGGTCTGGTTACAAATTTGAAAACTGAATTAGATTTGCTGAGTGTGTCACAAATTTTTTGGACAAAACTGGGCCATTTTTGAGGAGACCTGTGCTGAGTGATTAGTTAGGGTAGGAATCACATAAAACTTCACTGTTTCAGATGGATTCACCAGGAGAAAAGTACAGCCCAGCAATTCTACAAATGTTGATTTTACAATTTAGAGCAGTAACCATGAATCATGTTAAATCTACAATGGAACAAAGAAAAAAAAAGGAAGAAAACTTAAAAATTCTCAACTTATTTCAATTTTTGGATATTTATAAGAAAAACAAATTGATTTCAATCTGTCTCTATAGTGGCATTCAATAGGATCATCTTGGCTAAAGCAACTCTGCTGATATTTGGGGACACATATATTCTGAAAACTTACATTTTGCTGTGATCCAATATGCACAAGCCTCAGGCAATTCCTAGAATCACAATCATGGGCTTGGGATAACACCAGAGCTCTTGGTTTATCATTGCACATTGTGTTGGGTACTTGGCCTGGTTTATATCAGGAATCTGGAAATGTCTATATTAAAATGCATTTTGCACCACCTGCAGAGATTCTGACTCAGTTCTCTATGTGCATTTACCAACTCATTCAAGTCATTTCGATGTAGCTGACCATCTGAATACATTTTGAGAAGCCCTGCCTTGGGAGGATTCTGGACACCTTATGCTTATAGCTCACCTAAGGACCATGAATGATCCATCAGTCCAGTGGGATGGTGGTGCAATAAGGAAATGCTTCCTTAGAAATATTCAAATATGCATCAAATAGACAATCTTCAATTGCTCTTTTATATAAACCATTTAGACTCCCTATTGAACAACTATTCGGGAGACTGAGCATAAAATTGAAAAAAAAAAGTCTTTATCATAGTCCTTAGGTAAGGTTAAGAAAATAATAGACTAGAAATATATTTATATCAATTTTCTGAATACTTTTTTCCCTCAAAATCACTCACCATATTCTTTCTTCATTTAGTTGATACTGTTTAATCCCCTTTGCTGTCCATTCAACTTTCCAGGGGTAATACCTAAATAATAATAGTATCTTATTAACAAATAATAAGGCAAAGGTTATTGCCATTCTGAACAGACTCTCAAACCAGGCCAAATGAATGAAATCTATAAATATTTAATCATAAATGGAAAGCCTATCCTCGCATCTGCAGTTTAAATAACAGCCCATTGGTATTTCAACTGTGCTAGTCCCTCCAGAGCTTGAGAATTTGCTTTTGTTAAGTTTCCCTTGAATCGATATTTTTGTTTCTTGTCAAAAAAATTCTCATTTATGAATTATATTCTTCCAATTAACATACCTGTGTTTTAAAAGATGCATTTATCAGCAAAAAGTCTTAGCTTTAAAGAAGTCACTCTACTTGTCAAGATTTTGAGTACTGCGATCTGTTAATGGGAAGATATTTTCAAAGAATTCTTAGTGTTAAGTTTTACTAACTATTACTTATGTATTTAAAAGGTATTTATCATATGCCTCCTTTATGCCAGAAACTGTACAAGAAGGTAAGTATAATTATAGCTCAATCCAGACTTTTGAATAAACAGACCCTGTCTTTACTATGCTGACCTGAGCATTATCTGGGAAAGAATCAGTGTGGAGATGGGGGCGGATTGAGTGAAAGAAAAAAAATGACCTCAGTGTCGTATCACTACTGCAGAGTCAAAGGAAGTCAATCATGCATCCAAGTTTGAGCAATCCTTCAGGCAGAAGTGTTCCCAGTTCTCTCTATATTACCCAAATATGGCCTGCATCACCCACCCCACAGCGCAGCATGGATGGCTTTTCGGACATGTGCCATTTTCTAGAGCACAATGTGTGAAGCGCTCCTCCTCTAAAAAAATGCAGTATAAACTCCTGATACCCCAGAGTGCAGAAAACGTAGCCAAATACGGTCTGACATGACAGTGTGTGAACTTAGATATTCATTTGTAAACCATAAGGAACAGTTCTTTCTACATGCTAAATATCTTGTATATTTTATCTCAATAAAAACCAAACCAACAAATGATAACCCCTTTCCACCTTCCTCTTGAGAGCTTTATCATTTCAGAATGTGCTTCTAACCTCTGGCACCAGGTGCACAGAGTGTTGGTGCAGTGGAGAGCCGGGGTGGAGAGGGTCACTGGACTGCCCCGCCTCTTTGGAGTAACTAGTGGAGGAGAAAGAAAGAGGATCAAGGGGAGTGGAAGCGTGGTCATCATGAGAGTGTGCCGGGAAGTAATCCATACCTGGAAATGATCTCTATGCCTCCTTTCTATTGCCAATTATTCCTTCAATTATATGGCATTTTCTGGCACTTAAAAAAATAAACAACATGTAGGTTCCTTTTAGTTAATAATAACAGATTTTCATTATCAATCATTAATAAGGTAAGGAAATATTAGAGGCATGGAGAATATATTGCATAAATTAAAGCAGCTGCATAGGCTCAAAATATCTATGTGCAACCCTCTAGATATCATTATATACATTATATATATGCGTGTATGGGTGTGTGTGTATATGTATACATAAACACACACATAGAGAGAGATACATATACATACGTATATAGAGAGATAGCAAAAGTAGAAATATTTTTAAATTTTAGAAAATAGTTCACAAATCCTTACTAAATCATAACAGTAGAAAAATAATATGGCTTCTTGAGTTTCCAAAGTCTGTTGGAGTAGTGCTTTTTCTTGGAAAAAAATATATAGGTCAGTTACTATTTTTTTCAAAAATGTCTGTTTCTTCATAATCCGTCCAAATTCAAATTATGATTACAATCCATCATAATCCAAAGTAACATATCTCATCACCTTTTATCTGTTGCTATGAGCCTGTGATCTAATAAGATTTTAGGTTATGCATGGGCTGAAACATCAGTACTAATTTTCTAGATGAGGGGATTTCTGTTAACTGATAAAAGTGATTGCTTTGTTGCATTAATGATAGACGTGTTGACTCAATTTGTTACAAGGAGATAGGTAGTTCTTACTGTTAGGAGTAGAAAGACGTCTTTAAGGTGAGCTTAATTTTAAAAGATACCAAGAAAATTGACAACTTCCAAGAAGTTAATAACATGAAATTAATTAAATTATTATCTTGGGGGTTGAAGTGTACAAAACAAAATATAATGAAGGTAAAATGTTTAATTAAAGTACGATAATTTTAATAAGAATTAATACCTCTGATGTTTTTCCTATATTTATATATGTAAATTTTGAGATGTTCTCTCACAGGGTATTCATTCCATGTATTTGCATGGCAAATATTAACATGTTATAGCACTTTTAATGTTTTATGTCACATATCAGAAGTTCTTTTCTCAGCAAATATTATTGATCATTAATATTACATCAATCCCAAATTCATAAGGTGAAAAACAAGCCAAACTGATGCAAAAGGTATACATTAAAAAACAAAACAAAACAAAACAAAACACACCTGCAGAGCTGTTTGCATTTGTTTCTTCAGGTTCCTTAACACCGTTCTCTCCCTCTCCTCCCCTCAACTCCACCCCTACTGCGCCCATTTACTGATCCTGCTCTCTGAAGTTTTGAATCGCCTGACTCACAAAGTCTTTTTTAGCAGCCTGAGAGATTAGTACTGGATAAGTTATACTGATATCGTCTCATTCAATACCTCTGAGTTTGATAAATCTAGCCAGAGATCTTTGTTTGTATTCATTTATCAATTCCAAGGAAGCAAATTTTTCAATTTTCAGTTTTTCATCTTAAACACATCTATCTCTGGGAGGTGTATACACATATTTAAAAGGTTGTTTCTACTTGGTTTATATTAAAAGGCAATCTCCATTAATTTTCAAAATTTATACTATATATATATTTTTTATTACTATTAGCCCAATTTCTGGAAGGACTCTCTCGGTTTGAATTCTAGCTCTATCTCCTTTTAGCTGTTTAATGATGGGAAAATTACTCAAATTCTTTATGCTTCAGTTTACCTACTGATGAAAATGGGGATAATATTAATTTGCATGTTAGCTAAAACATTTTGAGAGATTGACTAGTTAAAACATAATGATACTTTTAGAAAAGTGCCTGGCATGTAATTATTATTCCCACACTACAGCATTAGTAGCCATATCAGTTTTTTGCAAAAAAAAATCTTTAAAACATTTATGCTTGCTATGCTTTCTATCTTTAAATTTTCAAGAGACTGCCCTCCTCCTTCCACTTCTCAGAAACAGAGGAAAGAATATTTACTATTTGTCACTTATAAATTGATTTTACCATCTGTTGGTTTTAAATTTAATACAAAGTGGTATTTTTGACTTAGAGTGACTTTATAAAACCTTAATGACTAATTCATATATTTCAGAAATGTTTCTATTCTTACAGCAGTAAAATATTGCTATGTGAAAAACCTTCTATGACATCATTACCAGTATGAAAGAAATGACCAAATTTTGTTAAAGAAAAGAATAAAACAAGCTAGAGATTCATGGTTGAACTTACTGTGCATTGATTTGAAAACTACTAGGTGACTATAAGATAGCGCCAAG
Organism: Tamandua tetradactyla; assembly: GCF_023851605.1. Taxonomy (NCBI): domain Eukaryota; kingdom Metazoa; phylum Chordata; class Mammalia; order Pilosa; family Myrmecophagidae; genus Tamandua; species Tamandua tetradactyla. The sequence continues at coordinate 42,754,010 of NC_135348.1, read as the reverse complement.
GTATCTCCAAGATCATCCTTTAGATATTCAGGAATTTCAAAATGATTTCTTAAGATTGTCTCTATGGGTTTAGAGACCCAGTGGACTGATTCTCAAACTCAGTAAGCTTAGCAGGCTTCAGGTAAGTATATGGAAATTTCTCCAGAAAACAAATCAGAAATCCATAGGAAGAAGCCACTAGAGGTCATGCAACATAATTTTTTACATGTCCCCCAAACCATGCTTAGGTTATGACTGATCTGAAGCACTTAAAGCATAATGTAGCTTTATTAAAGATATGAAAATGTTTTTCCAAATTTGGGTATAACTTACTCATTTCAGTTGCCTCAATTTGCAAATACAAATGTCAGAACATTTATAGAAAAATGTGTCATTCTGCTTCTTTGGAATTTTATGATAAATTTTTCCTAGTATCAGTGAAAAATTTTTCAAAGACAGTAATATTACATAATATAATATAAATCAGGCCATGTGATGGCATATTTGCCAGTCTTGCTTGTAATCTGTACAACAACCCTATGAGATAGGCGTTATTATTTCCTTTTAATGGATAATAACACTGAGGATCAAAACGCTAGGTTATCTGACCACATCTACACACCTCCTTAAGAGAGGGAATAGTGATTTGAATGCAAATTTAACTGATTCCACAACTCAGGTCCTTTCATTAGCACTAGTCTATCTCTGCCAAAATGTGTTCCAACTATATCAAGGTATGTTGCTAAAGTGATTCTTGAGTTTCATTCTAGATGCGTGCTTTAAAATTTAAAAATCTCCAGATAAATGCTAAAAGTTTTCAAATTTCACCTGTTTTTAAAAAGAAAGATCTATTTTATAGATTGACATAGAAATAACACTTATTTATGGAGTGCATTCTACAAAGCAAGGCTTACAATCAGCTATCCCATTCTTACATTTCATCCTTTCAGCAACACCGCCAGGTGCCATTGCTTACATTTAATAGAAAAGGGACGGTCAGTAAATTGCACAGTTCATAAATGGTGACAGATTTGAGCCGTGCTAAATCCACTCCAAATTTCATGTTCTTCGACCACTCTGAAACATCTGGGAAAATAAAAACGGAAATAAGGATGGATAAAGGGGGGAAAACATGTTGAGGTAGACTTTAGACAAATGAATGAAACTAGGAAGTCTAAAATATATATTTCAAATACTTAAAAAAATAGCTCCAAAAGACCACGAACAGGATTGAAGAAAGAAGTTTTAAAAGAATATGTAATTGAGGAAAAAAATTGAGTTGCATAAGCAACTCAACTGAAATGAAAAAAACGGGAGGAAAATCTGAAATATTAGAATCTCTTGCTAGAAGTAATAAAACTTTCAGGGATTAAGCATTAGGATGGGACAATGGGGGAGTAAAGAAGATGGAGAGTTTAATGGGAGCACACAAACTTTCCACATGGAGCTAACAAGACATGGGGAGGGGACCTCCAAGGCAGCCGGGGATTGGGGGGGAAGCTTGGGGCAATACAAGATACAAAGAAAAAGAAAAAAGAGAACAGAGAATATGTCAGTGGTTTCATGTTTCTTTTGGCAACAATAAGCCTCAGAATTACATCTGTTTTTCCTTTCCCCTTCATTTCTAGTGCTGCTGGGCTTGAAACTCCAAACTTCCAGTAAATTCTACCCTATGTCTTGGTAATCCTTATAAAACATAGAAAAGTGGGATATGACCATTTCAAACAAAGTCATTCCATCCTGTTCTCCCAAACGGAGAAATTGTGTTAGGATTTCATCGTTTGGAATAGTACTATCGTTTGCCACCTCTTTCTAATTCAAAATAGATGAAGGAAAAATGGAGATTTAGAAGCCAAAGACAACAACATTGACCTGAGCATAGGAAAAATAGGGGCTGAAATGGCTTATGTTCTGTGTAAGTATGCATTGGCCTCTGGGAGTCTTGGGTGATAAATTTGGCCAGCACAACTATGACTTTTAGAGAAAATCCCGGGGCCGACTTCGCAGCACAGAATGGGCATTGAGACAATAACACCTGCATTTCTGATCTTATGTGGTTATCTTTGGGTCAAGAACAGAATTTTTGGCCACAGCTTTTTCAACATTCTCTGAGGTGGCTGCGAAAACCTTGTGCAGAGAATATACTTGATTCCAGAAATCAAAATAAATTGGAAAGGACTTCCCCCAGAGACTTCATTTATTTAATGCAACATGCTCACTGCCATTGTGACTTGGGTTATCACCTTTTCACAGTTTTCTCTCTTCTTTAATCAATACAAGTAACGTCTGAGACAAGATAATTTATAAATTCCTTTTATTCTGGTTATTGTATTTACTTACATTAACATGGTTGAAATTAATGATGAAACCCTTAGAGGAAAGGCAATGAATACACTTTTAGTCACTTAACTCTGTAGAGGATATCTGCACTTCAATCATGCAATGGTTAGGCTCGTGTCTTATGTCCTGTTAAATTTTTAATATGACGATCAAAAGTACAAGTGGTGAAGGAAGTGTTTGTCTTTGTGCAACTGAATCCATGATGACCCTCAATATCGGTTTCAAACTAAGGACATAGAGGGCCAAGCTGTTTGTTCCCTCTCTCACTTCTTTTTCTCAGTACCACTGTCCCCATGGATAAAGGGGGGGATACTTTCCATATTTACACATTTAATGGCCCTCTGGAGTTTCCTAGCAATTTACACCTTAGAAAGCACAGCACACTTGTAAATCTTAGAACTTACACAAGTGTCCCTTTCCCCCAGGGAGCCACTAATCTCACAGGAAGGGAAAGGAGGGGGTCTCTCACAGTTTAGGGATTTGCAAGTCTGTGGTAAAGTTTGGGGTGTAAACTGCTGGGAAACCCAAGAGTGCATTTATATATTTAAAGGTAAGGGGAACCTAGGTGTTTCTCCTGTTTGAAACCTGGGAATTGGAAAAGGAGTAGTAAGATGGCTCGCTTGATCCCAAGATTTAAGCCTCACTCTGCCAAAAAGAAGGGGAGAATTGACTGACCTTCCCAAGTCCTATTTTGTATTTAGCATTTAAGTTAAGGAGACAGACGGTTCTGAGAATAGGTAGAAATTCTGAATACAAGGCTGATTATTAAGTGCCTTGCTTTTTCAATCTCTAAGTCCCATTTCCATGGATTTCATAAATTATAAAGGGATATAAAATTTATTACCTATATTGGAAAACTTGAGAGTAAAGGGGTTATTAATAATTATGCTGGGACCACAAAACTGTACCTTCTGTGTGTTTATGACAGCAAAACAGGAATAAACTGGGTCTGCCCAGTGAAAAATGAGATGTAATAGGGCTATGCCATTAGAGTACACTTAGGAATAACCAGAAATAATATTTATTCGTCATGTTTTTTCTTTTCTAAGACAAATAATTATGATTAGGCATTTTATAATCTCATCTTAAATATATCAGTTATCTTAAATATTATATGCTCATCTTCTAGGGCTTTAAAATCTTATAATCTCATCTTAAATATATAAGTTATACTTAAATATTATATGCTCATCTTCTAGGGCTTTAAAATCCTGTCTTTATTGTTTGATAACTGGAAATCTCCTACTTGGCATTTCTCAATCGCCTCCTTCTCTCTCACATATAATAACAGGAAGCTCCAAGCGGGTTGTCTTTTCACATAACCAATCAGAATCACTGTATCCAGTGGCTCAGATGAGGGCTTAGCTCCAAAGAATAGTACAGTCTCACAGTCAAGAGAATTGGGAGCCAGACAACCCTGGGTTTAAATCTGTTCTTTGCCGCCTAAGAGCCAGGTAACCTTGAGCAGTTCATTCCAAAATTGTTCTCTTATTGTAAAAGACAGATAATAATAATTCTACCTACCTCCGAGGATTGTCAGGCATGTCAAATGAATTAGTACCTGTAAAGCACTTAACGTGCTGGTCTCTAAGTGAGTGCTCAATGAATGCAATTCTTACTTGCTGTTTTGTATTTGTTCTCTATCAGGAAAAATATATATCAAGGTTATTCATAATCTTAGTTTAAAAATTTAAATTGTACCATGCGGCATAAAATGTAAAGCAGCATTTACCTGCGCATACCTCCCATATCCCTGAGTTACCCTCCCTAATACCTCTGCTCCTCCTCTTGGCATTTACTCCTGATTTCTGGGTATGCATTCTATTTTTATTTCTTGTCAATTGGATACATTATTTATTACTTGTTTTTAGCCCTATAACTACCCTACAGTCTGTGGTTTCTAGTTGCCCCTTCCCATGCTTTCTGATATTTGATGGTGTGAATAGATTTGCTTCTCATTGGTTATCTTCTCTGTGGATATTTGACATTCAGTTTCCTTTGTTCTACTAAATCTTCCATCTGTTTTTATTTTTAGATGAGTCTATTTTTTATCTCTTTTTTAAATTTATATCCATATATATATATATATATATATGGATATATACATTTGTTTGTTTGTTGCATGGACAGGCACCAGGAAGTAAACCCAGGTCTCCGGTATGGGAGGCGAGAACTCTACCTGCTGAGCCACCATGGCCCATCCTTCTTTTTATATATATTTATTCTTAATTTACTGGGTCATGAGGGTTAGGGGAAAATGCACATGCTCAATTCCACTATGTTTAACTGAGACCTTTAGCAATATTATTCATCTTTTATCCCTAAAATTTCATTTCATATTTTTACTGCTTGTTAATGGTATATATAATTTTGGAACCTCATAAAAAGCAACTTATTTTGAAAACTGGTGTTTCCAAGAACACATTTATATTTATGACTATTCTGTGTTTGTTACCATTCTTTTTCACAGACTTACGACAATCATTTCTTTACTCTCTGTAGTGGGTTGAATAGTGTCCCCCTAAAATTAATTTCTGTCCAGGACCTCCAAAGGTGACCTTGTAAGGAAATAGGGTCCTTGCAATTATAATTAAAATAGGGATCAGTATAGGTTCCTACTACATTAGGGTGGGCTCTAAAATCCAGTGAGTGTTTTTATACGTGACAGAAAATCCAGGGCGGACACAGAGGGGAGGGTGTTGAGAAGATGGAGGTAGAGATTGGAGCTATATGTCAAGGGAGACTGGAGCCACCAGAAGCCAGAAGAGATACGGAACAATTTTTGCTTGGAGGCTGCAGAGTCTTCATTGGCCCTGCTGACACTTGCTTTTGGACTTCTGGCCTCTGGAATTGTGAGAGAATAAATACCTGTTGTTTTAAGCCACCTGGTTTGTGGAATGTGTTACAACAGACCCAGGAGACTAAGACACTCTCCAACCCACAATAATAACTTTAGTTCATATGGTACTCAACTCTCATTTGATCACTACCAACCTTCTCTCTACTAAATTTCCTTTCCAGTCAGTTCTTTTTTTCACTATTGCTATATCATTTTTTAAAGATTATTCTAAAATAAACAATTAGTAAACTGCCAGGACTACTCCTAGATCTTTAAAACCCATTCTCTTTTGTAACGTTCCACTCAGAAGGTAGAAAACCATAAAACACTTCTTTAAGGAAGGGTGCAGATGGGATGTAAGAGGGCAGTACTGCATCACACAGAATAGAAACTGTGAAGACAAGGCAATTCGGTTATTTCTTTTCTTAGATACTTTTGCTAAAGAACTGCTCCCTTAAATTCCAGAGGTATTGATACTTGCCATCCTGCTCTAGGATGCTGGACTTTTGCCACTTAGCATCATGTATGTGAAGCCTCCTTCACCCATCCTGTGGGATTGTTAAAGGGACAACCCCTCAGCATCATATATCAATCTATTAGAGAAGCCAGGCACATATTTTTTTTCCTCAAGACCTCCAACTGGACACCTTTAAGTAGCTAAAATATAATCAGGTTCAATTGGGCACACAAACATTTCCTCTGCAAATGTTCCACTCACAGCAACAGAAGCCTGAGGTGAGCAAGGGCACAGTCACATTCTAGGAAATCAAGAGTGAGAAGTGAACCTAACCAGGCATTGACAAAATAGCAGAGAATCCTGTTCTTCGTGGGAAGGAAAATGACTGGTAAAGAAATAGGTTCACAGATTGGCATAATCTAGAATTTCATTCTCTGAGTAACTGTCTTGAAGGAGTCATAGCTATTCCATATCCCAATGTAGAGTTTAGTATTTTATACTTGTAGTTTCTTACACAAAGAGTTTTAGAAATCTGCCAAAAACCACCAAATCATCTACTCTTCTATTCCCCTTGATTAATCATTTTGCTCCAAATATGCTTAATAAAATTGGGAGACTTTGTACCCTAATGATCCGAAGAGGAAGGAACGCCTCTTTTTGCAAGATGTCCCACTATGAAGCCATTAGTTATTAAGCTCAAAGTGAACCCTGAATCAGATACAGAAATTTGTGAAACATTGATTTATTTTGAAAATGTGCAAAGCATGAGATTTAATTCAGAGGGCAACACTAAAAAGACTGGCTCAACTACTAAAATGGTTCATAGCAAAACCTGATTTTCTATTAGTTTTCACCATGTGGGTGAACATGTTCGGTCATCAGAGAATAGACTGGGAGATGGATGCTTTGGTTGCACTGAGGCAATTCCACCCTTGGGAATCCACAGAAGAAAAATGACTTCAGGTGCATTGTGGTTTGTTCTTATGCCACCAACACTCTAGCCTCTTTCAACCCCACTGTTTACCTGGGAAGAGAAAGTAAAACTACTAACATAACAGGCCAAGACTTCTAGAAAAGATGTCAAAATGTCATGGAAAAGCTGTTAACTTTTACAAAATTAATAAGCTGTCAATTTTAATAACTTATCTTACTGCAAGAATCTATATGTCACGTAGAAAGTACAGAAAGAAATGGGAACACACAAAAAAGGTCATGCAGAAAAATTAGAGTCATGATAGAGAAGAATACATTCAAAATAGGTAAAATATGCTTTATACATTAAAGAGAAAAATATGGAAAATAATTTAGCCATGAAATATTACATATTAACTTATCCAATTGTTCGGATAACTGTTTGTGCTGTTTTGAAAGCATGTATGTCCCCTAGAAAAGTCATGTTTTAATCAAAATCCCATTTTGTAAAGGAGAATAATCCCTATTCAATACTGTATATTTGAAACTGTAATTAGATCATCTCCCTGGATGATGTAACCCAATCAAGAGTGGTTGTTAAGCTGGGTGAGTCTTGATTAGTTTATTGGAATCCTATAAAAGAGGAAACATTTTAGAGAATGCGAGAGATTTCTGTGAGAGCAGAAAATGACATAGCCATGAGAAGCAGAGTCCACCAACCAGCGACCTTTGGAGATGAAGAAGGAAAATGCCTCCTGGGGAGCTTCATGAAACAGGAAGCCAGGAGAGAAAGCTAGCAGATGATGCCAGGTTCACCATGCGACCTTCCAGCTGAGGGAGGAACCCTGACTGTGTTCACCATGTGCCTTGCCAGATGACAGGGAAACTCTGACCGTGTTCACCATGTGCCTTCTCACTCGAGATTGAGACCCTGAACTTCATCGGCCTTCTTGAACCAAGGTACCTTTCCCTGGATGTCTTTGATTGGACATGTCTATAGATTTGCTTTAATTGGGACATTTTCTCGGCCTTAGAACTATAAACTTGCAACTTATTAAATTCCCCTTTTAAAAAGCCTTTCCATTCTTGGTATATTGCATTGGGGCAGCTAGTAAAATAAAACACTATTAAATAAAACACATTAAATATGTTTTAGAATATCTATTTAAAAAAACAAACCATTTTTAAACCAGAACATTATAGCCTACATTTGTGCATCTATGTGCAAGCTATGCTGCTGGTATCTTCATGCAACCAAGATGCTAAAAGTTTTAAGAAACTAATTTTTAAGAAGTTAAGTCTCAGTGAAATAAAGAATATTTCAGGATTTCTGGAGTACCCTAATAAAAGTACCTTATATTAATGCAATCTGGATTTTCAGATACAAATGCCATCCATGGTTGGTTGTCAAAACTTTAAAACACTAGCTTGGAGGACCCTCAAAATAATACCCATCAAATTGTAATTTTACAAAGGTAAAAGTATTCTCAGAATTAGACCATAACCTATGGAATTCCGTAACTTTACTTAGTTCGAATCCTGTAATTTTACTCCAAAGTCCGTTGAGCACTTTAGGCTGACCCAGTGACTTTGTAGTCTATACTTTGTAGAGAGCAGTGAACTCCAACCCAGAAGCAGCTACACAATGGACACCGGGGTGGCCCTCAGCCCTGCCTGAGGCCTCCTGTGCATTGGTTTGGAGAGCGTCACCCACCACCCCACGGTTGCCAGGCTGAACTGTGAGGAGATCACAGCAGTCAGGAAACAGGGAAGATGCTGAGCATCAAAACAGGACTGACAGGCACGCGTGGACTTTTTCCCCTCTGGGTCTGTCGCATCCATTAGCAGAAGTAGCTGGACCTACCGGGCAGGTGAGGGGAGCATGGCTTATCTTCTGTAGCCTCCGATTCTGTCAGCGTGCAGAATTCCCCAGTAGATAACGTTCTCCAGCCCGTTTCCTGTCGGCTGCACACCCTTTGTTTCCTGGGCAGCTTCTTCCCAGGGGGAAGATCTTAGGTCAGCGATGGGTGCCTTGGAGGGGTGGAGGCGTCGCTGCCCTGTTTAAATGGCGCTTGATCGCAGCTGATTCGGCCGCTTCTCTGCAAGGGCGTGCTGGTTCTAAGAGCTTTGTCACCTCCAGCACGCCCTTCTGACCAACCCGTGTGGACGGGGGTGACAGCCAGGTCCGAGCCCACAGCTGCCCACCTGCGCCCCGTCCCGGGGCTGTTTCCAGTGGCATCTGCCCCTTGGCTGGCTCCCTTTCCTTCACTTTCACCAGGCTTACCACACTGGACGATGCCCTCCTCTTTCGCTGGAGGTCATTTAAAGCTGCCTTATGATTAAATTACCCTCGATCTGGATTCTGTCATCTTTGAATTAACCTTGCTTCATTTCCATTAATTAAACATATATAAATACTTTGAAACCTCACAAAAGCTGATATAATTTGTATCAATCACTCTAAATATGAAACTAGTTTATCGTGCCATAAAAGTCATATTTCGGTTACTTTTATACACGAGACAAATATTTTTCCATGCTAATGTCTCTAGTTACTTTATATTTCAGATTGGTAGTGTTCGAATACCATATTGTAAATGCCTGTGGGATAGTAAATCACAATGACACTCCACAACTGTGTCTGGTTTATGTTGTGTGCTCATCCTCTTGTATAGTGCTCGGCATGGTATTGATGCCCAATATTTATTTTGTTTTGCTTTGTTTTTTAATAACAGTTGTAATCAGAGCAAGCAACCCAACCCAATAGCTAGTAGTTCCATTGCTCACTTGTGTTATTCTTGTAAGAGCTTTAAATGTATTTATTCAGTTTATCTTCATAAAAACTGCAGTTCCTAGTACCATCTCCATTTTACAGATAAGTCAGCTGAGACTCAGGGAGATTAGTAAATTGCCTAAAATTCACCCAACTCACCAGTGGCAGAACCAGGATTTGCGCCTTGGAGCGCTGGCATCGGCTCTGTGCTCTTAACCGCTTCACACACAGATGAACCGTGTTCGCGGCCCTTCCCGTATTCAGTGCACCGCCATTAGTAGCAAGATAAGAAGGTGCAAAAAGGTTGCAGAACTGAAGATGTGATCGTAAAGGAAAATTCGCCTGTGACATTTTGCCTACTGCTGTGCCTGACTCAATTTTCCCTTCTTCCTTTCTCTTGGTTCTTAAATCCAATACATAAACATATATACATATTCCAATATTTTAAATGGAAATTCTAATGTTCTTTTAAGGGAAAATCAATTTTGAGTTCCAAAACAAAAGCACTCATAAATACAATTTTACAACATGACATGGTATCAAGTTAAGTCCCTTGCTGGAGAAGTCACAGACATGCTCAGTGACCATTCCCAAGCTCCCCTTAATCCCTCTGTGTTAGTCAGTGTTCTCAGAGAAACAGAACCAACAGGAGAGATCTGCAAATATGAGATTTATAGAGGCGTTTCACGCAACCATGGGAATGGAAGAGTCCAGACTCCAGAGGGCAGGATGTGTATCTGGGGCTCCCATGAAGATCTGTGAAGGCCACAGGAGAGGCTCACCGGCTAAAGAAGCAGTGAAAGAGTCTCTCTTCCTTCTCTAAAAAAAAAACAAACAAACCTTCAACTGAGTGGATTATCTCATTGGGAAACACACCTTGGTTGAGCGCAGATGTAAGCAGCCACAGCTGCAACCGACTGACTCATAATTTCATACCCCAGCCTTCTGGTTTATTCACCAGCCATAAAATATCCTTGCAGCAATGGTCAGGCCAGTGCTTGCCTGACCAGACAACTGGGCATCATCACTCGGCCAATTTCACACTGGTACCCAACCACCACACCCTCCTTTTTTGTGTGTGCAGATTATGCTTGTTCCAAAACCAGGAACAAGCAGCTCCAGTTTCTCATCCGGAAAGGTGCTCTTCTCAAAGTTTGCTTGCTACCTCCTTTTTCTTTGGTGCAGGAAGACCCGCCCTGGGGCTGTAGATACCCTCTGTCAGGCAGTTCAGGCATCTCTCGGCTCTGACCTGAAGTGGGGCCAGTGGAGCTCCATCTATCATACTGACCTGAGCAGTTGGCAGAGGGAGAAATCCTTTGAAAGGGTAATGAGGTAATGAGTATCCCCCTAATAGACCTGAGTGAGAACAATGAGTGGGAATACGATATTTGGACCACCTGGTGAAGTACTGGGGAGCTGTTACTGTGCTTTATCCTTTGGTATACCAGGCAAGCGAAGTCCCTCATGCTGGGTCGAGTCTGCTCGGCTCCTGAGGCTATGTGGGTTCTGTTGCTCCTTATTTTATTTTTCTAAATTTTGGTGGAAAGATGTGAATAATTTCATTTTGATTTCCAAATCTTCAAGGTCAAGCATATTTTGCTTATGCAATCTTTGCCACCATTTAGGACCTGTTTATTTAGAGTGGCTTCACATTCAGGAAGTTGCACTATTAGCAGTTTGGATGCTTTTCATGTGTACACATTGCTCTGAAATATATATCAGGAACCAAAATGTATTCTACAGTGTTGTAAATTAATATGTAACCAGTATGTTTAAGGCTATACATCATTAAAAGGTACTACATTGCATGCAAGAGCAGAAGTCTTCGAAGGTCTAAAAATCAGCTGCATAGCGAGGCAATTGGGAGCAAAGAAAGGTCACCGAGAGAGGGAAAAAATTAAAAAGGGGAGCAGCTCATTCCATGCCCACAGGAAGGTGTATAGTCATCGCATATCTATAGATGTCTGTCTTGATAGTAAAACGAGCAAAACTACATAATATCTTCTTTTGGAGCCATAGTACAGATGGTCAAATTCTGAGTGCTATTTATTTTGTGTTATAGCACTAGTAAAAAAACCTTTCTCTCCCTGCCTTGCCTTTTCTATAAGCCAGGAAAATAGTAACTCCCTCATAAGGATTAATCAAGAGACTATTTGTAAAATTCTCCATATGTTACCCAGAACAAATAAGTCCTCAAAAAGTGTTGATTGTTATTGTGGTAAATAACCAGATAGTTTTTTTTAGGAGTAGAGATAATATGAAAATTATGTGCTATATTTGAGGATTCTGAAAATCAAAATCAACTCTGTTCATATTTCAACACTTTGGAGAGCACTGGGTTAAAAACTAGAACTTTGAATTCCTCCAAGTTAGAACTTTGAATTCCTGCAAGTTGGCATGATACCCTGAGAGTAACAAAAGTCACTCGTTTTTAATAACAGTCTTATAAATTTATCATTTTAATTTTTTCTACTTTTTACTTGTCATTTTACATGTATAATAATAAAAGATTTTAGAAAAAGGATCTAACACGAGTTGCACAGTGTTTAGAGATTTAGTAGAATTCAATTAATCATGGAAAACATGGCAACAGGTTTTCTTAATTTCCTAAAAGATGCAGTGAGCAAGGGTGCAAGGGTAGTGCAGTGGTACGATTCTCACCTGCCATGCAGGAGACCCAAGTTCGATTCCCAGCCCATGCACTTCCCAAAACACACAAGACAAAAACGAACAAAAATTACACACATGGTGCTGCAATCACGGGACACTCACAGGGAAAAAGAACGAAACGTGACCCCGCTACACAGCACACAAAAAAGATGCAGTGAGTTTTACACAGACCCAATAATCAAAAAAAAAAAACAAACCATAAATAACAACGTACCTATACATGTTTTCACATGTGCCTATAGCTGAGCTACCTACAGCTGCAAATACCTGAGATTGAAAGAGATGTCCCCAAGGGGAGGGACTAAGATTGCGCTGCATGAACTGCTTCTCCCCAGCCAGTCTCAATGTTTAAAGCCCCGATTGTGAGAGGAGGCTGGTGAAACTGCTGTAGACTTGCTGCTTGGGATACAGCATTACAGAAAGCAGTTGAGCTGAGGAAATAAGGCTACTAAATGTGACCTCTTGATAACAAATTGGACCAATTGATAACTGATAAAGGAGGAAAATATGAAAAGGAAAAAATCAAAGAAAGAAAACATGCACACACATGCACACACTCACACAATAGCAACAACAAAACAGAACAAAAATCACCAAACGTTGCCATTCAAAATGCCAATGATCTGAGTTTTCAAAAGAATTCAATAAATTAAATAATCAAGAAGATAGCATCAAATCAAGCGCTGAAATAGGCACTCACTAATGTTGAATCAGCTCCAAAAAGAATTTAACATAAATATATGCTTTGGATGTTCTAATAAATAAAATGTCATAATATCCAATAAAAATGATTAGTGTTAAATTAAAATTGTCAGACATAAAATAAAAATGGTAGATGTATAAAAGACTAAATAAATAAACTAGAATTTTTTTCATAAAAATTGTGCTTATAGAAAAAAACACTATGCATGGTCAGGATCAGGATAAATTCTGTGTGATATACTTATTATTATTTCCTACAAATCAACACAAAGTATGCATACACACACAACAAGGATAGTTTTAGAATTCCCATCAGAGATTAAAAAAAAGATTCCAATGAAGGAGTAGCAAAGAATGAGTAATTGATGGGGACTAGCAAAGATGGTTCCAAATTGACAAAACTTCCTCAGATGAAAATTCAAGTTCCAAAAGCAATGAATGAAGAACAGCAGAAAGGAAATGAAGATTGATGAGCTTCATGATAGAAAAGGTAAAGCAGACTCTGCACCAGCAGTGGCGGCATCTTTAAAGTACTAAAAGCAAATAATTGTCAACTTCAAAGTTTAATAATCAATGAAGTCATCATTCAATGTTAACCCCAAATTATTTTTAGTCTAAAATAATAAAAATTCAAAGTTTAAAAGCTCTCGCTGTACTATTTTAAAACATACTCTTTTGAAAAAATAAGGCAAGCCCAGGGAAAGGCAGGGAATATAAGAATCAAAGTTGAACAAATCAATTAATGAAGTATGTTTAAAAAATCCAACTGTTTAATATGAAAATTACTATTTGGAATTTGGTAAAAACAACTCAGTAACATACATGTGAAATGGAAGTAAGAAGGGGAATTTGGGAGGTAAACATGTTAAGTTCATGTACATTTGTTATGTTACTTTATTGATATACTTACATTTAAAATGCATTAAAAAATAGTGAAAATAAAGTCTGTTACTTATAAATTGCCTGAAGTTAAGGTGAGAATGAAGAAAGTGTCCTCAATCCCACAGAAGGCAAAAAAAAAAAAGGGAAGAGTGTAAAAAAAGAATATGAACAGTAATAAAAATACTAAAAAGGCATAGAAATAAATCCAAACATTTAAATGATCACAAAAATACAAATGGATTAATATAATCTATAAAACATAGAGTTTAGCATATGATTTAATTATACGTAATATAAAATCAGGTTGGATGCTTTAAAACACGCATATAAAACAGTGTGACACAAAGAGATTGTTGGTGTTTGGGGGGATGGAAATCCATGGAACATACAAAGTCAAATCAAAAGAAAACTCGTTTAAAATCCTAATATCAGAAAAAATATCTAATGGAAAATTCTCTGATGGATATAAAAAGCAAACAAAAGACAATCCATCAAGAAAATATAGGAATTGTGAACTATTTTGCATTTAATAGTGTACCTTGATATGCTATTATAAAGAAAACTGGCCCTACCATTTGAGACTGAGAAGAAAAGAAGTAATTTTCATACCTAAAACAATAGAGTTTCTAGCCATCTGATAGTCACCACAATATGTTCTAAGGCATGATTTTCTGAAAGAAGGAAAGTAATTGGAGAAGAAAGATATGGGATATAAATAACACGGGTGGGCCAATATCATTCTGAATATTTTCTCCAGTGATTTGGGAATTAAATTAAGAAGGAACAATGCAAATGGTATGCATATATTAAGAAGCTTTTAAAATTCATTTCCAAATAACCCATGGATTGAAAATTACAAAATGAGTATCTATTAGTGAATGATAATTAAAAGGCTCAATGTTAAATTTGCAAGGAACAAATAAATGGTCCTTAAAATAGTTTTATAACATTAAATACATTTATGCGTAATGAAGAAATAACAAAAACTGAGTACATACATCTTTTTTTTTTTTCTCCAGATTTTGATAAACCGAGTTTCTAAGTCAATTTCTTCAACCAAATTTCTGTTTGTAAAGAATGAAAGGTCATTTTCAGGGATGTCTTATAATACAATGTCCATTTAATGTATCACTCATGCTGGGTTCTTTTGTGACTGTTGTTTCACAGTAATAACCAGAATGACCTGAGTTTATCACCATCCTGTTTAGAAACCTCAGAGTTGTAATTAAGAACATTCTAAAAATCTTGAGCATCCATGTCGTTTCTTGTTTCAAATTGGACTATCTATTTTAAGGATCAACTTCGGGTTTAAAATTCTGAGTTCGGAGCAAAAGTATTATTCTGCTTTAGTTAGCATTTCTGATGTTTCGTAAGTATTAATTTACTTGAGATCTATGAAATGACTTCATGCTGGGTCGTTGTCCCCTAGCTCCGTAAGTGAACGTGTGTCTATATGCTCTTTTAGCTTTGCTATCTGCATAGTTAGATGTGGTTTTATGAATGAATGAATTTTTCATTCTGGTATTATTAATGCATTTGAAACCAAGACTGGTTCAGAGATTATTCTGAAATGCTAAAATGAACATAATAAACTCAGTTCAGACATTTTCTTTATACTGTGAAACTCAATTATCGCAGCAAATAATTAGTGAAATTTCACCCCATGAAAGTACAAGCAAAAACTGTCATCGCTGAGCAAACCATTTTTTCACCTTGAAATTTCCAGGTGGCTAACTCAGTTCCCAGCTTGCATAAATGTTTAGTGCTTAAATAGGACTTTGAAGTGGCATTGCCTTTAAACATTATATTTTTACTAGAAGCTAAATCTGTAGAATGCTAAAATGTTTGGATAAGCTGGTTTTTAAAATTTGGTATCGTTGATGCCCATACATATGGGTTGAGGTTCTAATCTGACAGGAACACAGGCTGTGCTCCATCTGCATCGGTAAAGATTCTTCAGCTCTGCAGAGATTGCCTGGCCCCTATGAGTTCTCTTCGAAGAAATGAATTAATGGATTAATCTCTGGGACATTATGAGGCGTCATATTCTAAAGTAATTCTTTTGACCAGAGCTTAAAGGTGTTTTTTTCTCTTAATAGTTGATTCCTTTATTTAAACAGCATCTATACATAACTTAGTTATGTTTTGCTGGTTTTCATGGACACTGGAATTGAGCAATCTGAGCCCCTGTGCTGAGTGATGAAAGGAGAAGTTTTACAGTTCTCAAGTCTAAGGAGGTGAGTTTTCACCAGATCACTGGTTTTTACCCCGGGTTTTGCCAAGCACCAAATGCTCATACTGCTGAGGAGAAATCTGAGGCCCACTTTGTTATTTTTCTCCTTGAATATGAAGTGTATCTTCTGGATGTTATAAGTTTCCTTGAAATGCAATGACTTTACTGAATATTTATCTCAGGAAACACAATTCCCATTTTATTTTGTGTATTTTCTTTTCCATTTGGCCTTTTTTATCTGCAATGTCACCAATTTTCTTTTATGCCCATCACCATGTCCCAAACTCTCTGTAATCCTTTGTCAATTTTCTAGGCAGCCTGTGCAATTTTCTGCAGAGGCCAATACTGCATTTCCTTCTGTTTTCTACTGGGACAATATGCTTCATTTCCCCCTGATATAAATCTAATTTCTGGAATGACATATTTCTTCTTCTAAGAATATCTGTCACCTACTTTTCTAACACATTCTCCTGCATATCATCTCATTTTTAGAGGACAGATTCTTTATTTCCTGTTAAAATACAAACCCTTCATGCTAAATGTTTCTTTTTTTTCCTTTACTAAAGATTTTTTAAGTACATTTTCTCACCTCTCCTTTAGATACTATATTCCTTTTTGCAGTCATTGTTGCAGAATTGGTGCATAGGTTCGATATTTATGTTGTTAAATTTTACATATCATTTATGTATTTACTCATCCATTTTTTTGCTTATCCACCTGTGAATGGACTACTTCCTTCTTCACCAGTCTTTACCCAAACGAAAGTGGTATGAATGGGCTTTTCTTAAAACTCCTCTCCTTGGGCAGGCCATTTACGCACTGCCACTACCATTTCTACAGGACCTTTGTAGCATGCCAAATATTTTACCTCCCTCACTTCCCACTTACTAAAGCCTACACTTTCTAATCTTCTGAAACTCTTACTTATTTTTATCTTCACAGTTACTACCTCTGTTCATGAACCCTCATTTCTCACCTGGAATTTACATATTTCTTAACAATCACCGTAATTATTATCCGAGTGCTGTTCCCCATTTCCACCAGTTCTCCATACTAATGGCAATGTGTTCTTTCTAAAATTAGATTTAATCATATTATTCCCCTGTTTAAACCTTGGTAACATTTTGCAATTCCTTCACATTCTCAAAGCATGTCTACTCATACATCAATTCCAGTAAATTCTGTCTCAGCAATGTGTCCAAGATCTGGCCGCTACTTTCAACCCCCATTACACTTCACTGCTGTGAACTAAGCCAGTTCATCCATTAACTTATCACCAGGTTCTTTTAGTTACTATCAGCAGCTTTAACAAATAGCAACAGGCTATGGCCATGTGCCCCTTTCCCTATAAACTCAAAAACAGGGGATGCATTACAGGAGAATCGGGTCACAAAGTCAATTCTTCTCTGAATAAAATACAGGTGATGATGCACAAGGCCACCAAGCAACTATACAACACATTTCTGCAAACTCAATCACGTCCCCACCTTCTGTGCTTAAGCATTGTAACAAATTCCCGTAGAAAAATATTACTCAGAGATGTCAACAATTGATGACACTGTCAGGAGACATTCTAGTTAGATCAGGAGACAGAGTCTTTCATTTCGTGGAGGGCGCACAGGACCACACGCAGCTCCAGACTGCTACTCCGAAAGATTCTAGGCATCTAGTTTTCTTGATTCATGTATGTCCTTTATGCAAATGTGTTGGCACCCATAAGACCTTTCTAGCCAATGAATTTCCAGTATGTTGGTCATATATTCTATATTTCTCCCCTTACCCTTTAAGCTAATTTTCAAATACTGTAGATGTAGATTTTTTTCTGTTTACCTTGCTTGTGGTACCACTTCTACAATGTGAATTGCTGATTAAGGCATTGCACGTTCCCCTATTGCACTTAAATTTATGCATTCACACACACACACACACACACACACACACACACTACCATCACCACCACCATCATTTTACAGCAATTTAAATTAGCACCAGATAAAATGACAGTCACCTAAACTAATTCACTGGCAGCTCCAAAAGCTTATCTTCATTCCATTAGTCACACAGTCATTTTTCTATTCCTTCCCCATTACACAGCTTGAGTTTGAAAACCATGGGTGGAAACTAAAAAGAGAAAACTCCATTCATAATTACGTTATCATGAAGCAATTTACCATACCTATGTTTTCTTTCAATTATTTTCTCCATATAGATTTTCTTATAAGTACAACTTTGATAACAGTTAAATTTAAGGGCTCAAGCCTTTTTATAATGTATGTTTTACCTAAGTGTTTTCAAAATGATGTAAGAATTTGCAGGGGGGCTTGCAAAAATGAGTGATCTGTTCTGATGCAATAGTTCTTGTCTTTTATCCCTTCCTTGCACAACAAACTATTGTATTCCTAAAACATACTTTAGATAATGTTATTTACCCTCTTTAAAATTCTTCTGGTTTCCCAGAAATAATTCCAAAGTTTTCAGGAAGGCATAAAAGATAGCCTGTGAGCTGGCAGCAGCTTACCTTTTTTTCCATTTCAGTTCCTGCCACATCATTCCACCACCACGGCATCCTGGCCAAAAGTATTTTACATAATTGGGAAAATTACTCAGTTTTACTCCACTTGTGTAACACCCTTTATTGGAAAGTAGTCTAGACTTTCACTCATTCTATCATCTACAAAATTCTATAATTTTGAAATTTCTCATTTTCAAGATGTAATGATAAATATTTGTTCTAAATTGCAAATGCTTTCTGATTAGATGTTACTGCTCTAATTCTGGGGAATTAAAATGATTCTGCATAGTGTGAACAAAAAATTTAAATTACCTTAATAATCACTTGATCAGTTTTTAATCCATAATTAAATTGTGAAATAAAGGAAGTCAGTTCCAATGTTGAGGCCATTAAAATATTTGAAGACTGTTTCAGAGACCAGCCGTGAGAGCTCTCTCCGCGCAGCGGTTCCAGTCCTTCCATCTGCTTGACTCAGCCCCATCAGTGCCAATTGCTGAATCTCAATTAACCACATAGCAATTGGCATTATTTAAGATTTTGATGTGTGGTTGATCATTTTCTTCTTTATACCCATTTGTCTCAGAGGCGGGGTTCAGATAATTCCAATCGAGGCATGTAGATTTTCATGTATTTGGACTGGCACAGCAGTGTGATTTCAATGGAACACATTTTCAAAAAAAGCAGAACACACGCTCTGCAGCTGAACTTCCCAGAGACCCTGATTTCAAGCAGAGTAGTAGCTGCCTCTTTCGTCTAGTCCCATGATAGCACAAAACGGTGGATCACAAGAGCAAACAAGCAAGACCCTTAACCTTACGTTCCTTTTTCCATTTTCAATATAACTGTAATATTTCTGGAAAAAAAAATGAGTTGAGGAAGTTATAATTCCCTAAAACCACTGTAAAAGGGAAAAAGTGTTAAGTAGTAATAAAATTATAGTGTCTATTTAATTTTCTGAAACTGCATCTCCATGTTAAATACATGATTTTTCATGGAATAACATAAATTTAAGTACAGGCTCCTCCTGTCTCTTCTTAATGTTTCTATAGCAGCCCCTGTAAAAATAATGTCTTATTTCCTTGGGGACTAATTAGGCTGGGCTACTTGCCTGGCTGCTGTGAGAGTAGGATGCATGTTTTCCTCTGAGCTGTTCTATTGCAGTTCTTTTTCATAGAGGAATTTGGCTTTTTCCTCAGGTCTCCTCATATAAAGGTTGTGAACAAACTAATGAAGGCCCATCACTCATTATCAGAATAGCTAAGGGGTTTAAAGAGGCCAAGGAACTTCCCTGCCTCTTCCAAAATTATTTGGGTATTTCTTTATAGGAAAGAGAGAGAGAGAGAGAGAGGAAGGAAGGGAGGGAAGGAGGGACAGAGGGAGGGATGGAGAAAGAGAGGAAAGGAAACTAGCTTAATCAGTGGTTATTACTGTTCCTGATTCATGATTCTCATTCCATTCTTAAAAACATAGGAGGACGCTAACTTTTTCATTCTTAAAGATACAGGAGGACTATATCAGTGCCAGTACGCAGATTTTTCTCTCAGTGAATAAAATACCTGCTGGGTGGACAGCGTGAGTCCGTAAGGGACTTGCTGCTTCCCGCCATATACCTATAACTCATCAGGCGTAGTTCCTAGATCAATAACGCTTCAGAAACGCATCTCAAAATTATCTTCCCACTTTTCACGCCCGTCTTCAGGGGGAAAACATGAAAGCAACTGTAGAGAGCCCACATTTCTTTAGCAAAAAGCCAGGCGTTTTCCTTCTACAGGTTATTAGTAATTTTTATCTCATATGCTTGATAATTAGACATGATGGACTACAGCTTTCATAATACCATAGAAAATGGAGAGAACTACCAGTATGTTCATTATAGCTTCATGCTATTTTAGGCTATGATTTGTCACTTACCTATATAGAAGACATTCCTTATATTAACTAAATCTGAATGTTAAAAGAAAAATTTTTATGCAGAGAAAGTTAGAAATTAGAAAAAAAAAAACTCATGGAAACTTAGCAAACAGCACTGGTATGCGTTTCTCAAAGTAATGTGGTATTAATGTTTCATTGACTGTTTTAACACATAAAAAAGACAACACAAACAAGGAAATTGTTTTCAGTAGTATCAAGGCTTTTAATATTAGTCACAAGTAACTACTTCTTGAATAACAGCTTTTATGTTATTCAAAATTGAATTACCATTATGAAATAACAATTTCATAATTGTTAGGAAAATTATGCAAGACTCAGAAATAAGATAAAGGAAGGGCAGTGTGTTTCTTTAATGTCATACAAAGGCATTACAGATAATTATTCTATTCTCTAGGAAATTTAACTTGCATTTGACTTTGCTGCTTGTAAGTTGATTAGTGTCAAAATACCAAGAAGTTATATGTTAACCTATGGATTTTTTTTTTTTTTTGCATGTGCAGGCACCAGGATATGAACCCAGGTCTCCAGTGCAGCAGGCGAGAACTCTGCCTGCTGAGCCACTGTGACCACCCTGTTAACCTATGGATTTTTATTGAGTAGAAAAAATGACCCAAAGGATATTTTTTATTATCCTTAACTAATTTAGTATCTAAAATGGAGTCCTATTGTAACATCCTTTTAAAAAAATCTATAAATATCCAATTTCTAAAGTACTCTTTAGCACCAACATTAATATTTCATTGTCCCCTCATTCATGCATCAAATAAAACTTTGACATATTAATTTTATATTTATGTGAGATTCAGGGTTCTAACTTGAAAATTATACCTTGAAACTATTAACCAAAACTGAGATTCATAAAAATATGAGATCTAGCCAAAAAATTTAAATTATCTGACTTCTCAGTATATTACAAAATACCTGCTTAGGGTGGGTCATGGTGGCTCAGTGGCAGGGTCCTCACCTGCTACACCGGAGACCCAGGTTTGATTCCCGGCACTTGCCTGTGCAAAAAAAAAAACAAAAAACAAAACACACAAAAAATCTTGCTCAAAAAGAACAAGTGTTTGAAGAATGACATTAGGTACCACAAACTTTATAAAATGAAAGTACAGATGGATTATGTCAAGTAGAAGTTCTGTTTCTAACTCTGGTTTATTTCTCCATAAGAGCTTCATAAGGGGATGATAAAAATGGGAAATAAAGTTTTGTTCCAGGGTCAGTAACACATGGTAATTAGTGTCCTGTTACTTCTTTCTTCAAGATACATTGTTACTCATCACTAGCCATGAGGGCCAAAAGTTTGTAAAAACCCAAATGAATGGATAAATGAATTGTGCTATAGCCACACAATGGAAAATTATGCAGCAATAAAAATGAATGAAGTACTGATACATGCTGCAGCATAGATGAATCTGAAAATGCCTTATGCCAAGTCACAGAGGACCAGTGGTCACATAATCCCATTTATGAGAAATGTTCAGTTTAGGGAAATCGATGGAGATGAAGATTTGGTGCATAGGGCTTGGACACGTGTGGCAACGGAGAGCGGCTGGTAAAGTGTGTGAAGTTTCTTTGTATGGTGATGAAAAGCTTTACTATAGATTATATAACTGTAAATACACTAAAAAAGCTCTGAATTGTTTATTTAAAATAGTAAATTTTATGGTATATAAATTTCATCTCAATAAAATGTTAAAAATAAGATGCACTGTTATTTCTGGAGAGTTTTCAATATTCTCCTCTAATAAATTGACTTCAGAATGTTTTCATTATTGTAATTAGAACATTAAAACTGAAGGGAAAAGTGGGGCAACACGGCGGCTTAGTGAGGTGTGGAATTTAGTTTGTCCCCCAGAGACACCAATAAATAGCCAGGAATGAAACCAAACACTGCTGGGGGAGCTTCAGTGATTGGAAATACAGCATACACCTATCTAGATCAGGTGGAATGGCTAAGATCCCACCAGAACTGTATGCCCCCCCCCCCCCCAAATCGCAGAGGCCAGACCCCTTCCCCTGAGCACAGCAGGCTGGTTCCCTGAGGGGAAGAAAACAGACTTTACTAGCAACAAGGTCTTAGCTCAACCAAGCTCCAATGGCAGAATGAATGAACAAATTCTGACTACTGAAAATAGGCTCCCAGTACAGACAAACCTGGAATAAGCCCTACAGGAAAAAGTAGTTTTTGCCCCAGCAGAGATGGGGCAGGCTGATAAGAAAAACAAAAGAAAGCAAAACAAAAGAAAAAAACAGAGGCATTTTGATTTGGACAGCATAAATACTGGAAAAAGCCAGAACCCAAGAAAAGGGGGCACATACAGCCTGGAGATACATAGAGCCACATACCAACTCAAGCTCAATTGACAAATACGAGGAGTGGGGGTCCAGCTCTGAAAAGGCATGTTTTTTGTTTGTTTGTTTGTTTGTTTGTTTTACTCCTTAAAGAACTCAATAGACAATACTGAAACATACTTCAGCACTGCCCCAGGCAAGGGAGAGTCTGGTGAAGTTAAAGGCACCACACCACTTTACACTGATAGGACCTGCAGGCAGGCAAGCACCACATGCTGGGCAGGGTAGGAAAAGCACAGAGCCTAGAAGCTTCACAGGAAAGTCTGGCAACCTGCTGGACCTAACCCTCAGGGAAAACTGATGATGGCTATTCTTTCCTCCTGAGATGTGGGCCTGTCCTGTCTGGGAAAATCTGACTGGGGTCTATACTGTCTGAGGAGACCCTTCTCAAAAATAAATAAATAAATAAATAAATAAAATAAAAATAAAAATAAAAAACAAGATCTTAAAAATTCTGATCTGTGAAACAGAACCTATGCTAGAAGTGTAGAATAACTTGAATAGAATGTCAAAAAACAGATAGAGAACAAAGCCATTCAGCAAGAAAATCCTAGGTAAAAGAGGGAAAACAACATCCAGAATAAACTAATTCAGGAAATCAAAAAATACCTAGGCAGTGAAGATATCTGTCACGTTTAAATAACTTCAATTAAATAATAAGATGCAAATTGTTTTCATAAAAATAAAATGAGGATAAAATGTTTCAAAGAAAATGGAGGCGATATCTTAAGGAAATTATGATAGGTGGTGGTTTCCTAGACCTTAAACCCAAAGTGTGAACAATGAAAGGAAAGCTAGATAAATGGGTTCTCCTCAAAACTGAACACTTTTGTTCATCAAATGACTTTGTCAGGAAAGTAAAAAGACAGCCTATGCAAAGGGAGACAATATCTGGAAACCCCATATCAGATAAGAGTTTAATATCCAAAATTAATAAAAAGATCCTACAACTCAAAACCAAAAAGACAACACAATTTAAAATTGGGCAAAAGACATGGACAGACACTTTAGAAGATGAAACACAAATGGATCAAAAACATATGAAAAGATGTTCAATGTCACTGGCTACTTGGGAAATGCCAATCAAAACCACAGTGAGACATCATCTCAAACCAACTACAGTGACAAAAAGAAAAACAAAACCTAGACACAACCAAAAAATAATGAGTCATACTAGGAAAATTGAAGATATGGCTCAGTCAAAGGAAGAAACCAACACTTCAAATGAGGTACAGAAATTGAAACAACTAATTCAGAATGTTTGAACAGACATGGGAAATTTCATCAAAAATCAAATCATATGGTGCACAAAAGAACCTGAAGATTTGTAAAAATAGATCATAGAACTTATGGGGATGAAAGACACAATAGAAAAGATGAAACAATACAATGGAAACTACAGCAATAGATTTGAAGAGGCAGAAGAAAGGATTAGTGAACTAAAGGTCTGTACATCTGAAATTTGACAAACAAAAGAAATTATAGGGAAAAGAATGGAGAAATATGAGCAGGGTCTCAGGGAAATGAATGACATCATGAAGCACATGAATATTTGTGTTTTGGGTGTCCCAGAAGGAGAAGAGAATGGAAAAGGAGGAGAAAGACTAATGGAAGAAACAATCACTGACAATTTCCCATCTCTTATGAAACACATAAAATTACACATACAAGAAGTGCAGTGTACCCCAAACAACTTAGACCCAAATAGACATACTCCAACACACTTACTAATCAGATTGTCAAATGTCAAAGATGAAGAGGGAATTTTGAAAGCAGTAAGAGGAAAACAATCCATCACACACAAGGGAAGCTCAGTAAAACTATGTATGGATTTCTCAGCAGAAACCATAGAGCAAGAAGGCAGTAGTATTATGTATTTAAGATTCTAAGAGAGAAAAACTGTCATTCTATACCCAGAAAAATTGTCCTTCAAAAATAAAGGGGAGATTAAAATCTTTTCTTACAAGCAATCACTGAGGGAATTTGTGTCCAAGGAGCTGGCTCTGCAAGAAATACTTAAGGAAGCACTACAGACTAATAAACCAGACAATGTGGTTGAAATGAACAATTTCCTAGAAAACCATAAACAACGAACATTAACTCAAGAAGAAATAAACGACCTCAACAAAGTAATCAAGTAAAAAGATTGAATTATTCATTAAGAAGCTTCCCCAAAAGAAAAGTCCAGGACCAGATGGTTTCACATGTGAATCCTACCAAGTATTCAAGAAAGAATTGGTGTCAATTCTGTTCAAATTCTTCAAAAAAATTGAAGAGGAGGCAAAGTTGCCTAACTCATTCTACAAAGCCAACATCACCCTAATTCCAAAGCAGACAAAGATACCACAAGAAAAAAAAAAATACAGGCCAATCTCTTCAATGAATATAGATGAAAAATTCCTCAACAAAATACTTGCAAATTGAATCCAGCAGCACGTTAAAAGAATTATACACCAAGACCCAGTGGGCTCTATTCCAGGTATGCAAGGCTGGTTCAACATAAGGAAATCAATTCAGGTAATATTCCATATCAACAAATCAAAGCAGAAAAATCTTATGCTTACTCAATTGATGCAGAAAAGGTATTTGAAAAAATTAAACATCCTTTCTTGATGAAAACACTTCAAAAGATAGAAATAAAAGGGACTTCCTCAACATGATAAAGGAAATATATGAAAAACCCACAGCTACCAATTTTGAGGAAAGACTGGAAGCTTTTCCTTTAAGATCAGGAGCAAGACAAGCATGCCCATGGAAACCTTGTTATTCAACATTGTGCTAGAAGTATAGTCAGGGCAATTAAACAAGAAAAAGAAATAAAAGGCATTCAAATTGGAAAGGAAGAAATAATGCTCTTACTGCTTGCAGATGACATGACACTGTATGTTGAAAATCCAAAAATTTTTCAGCAAAGCTACTAGAGCTGATAAATGAGTACAGCAAAGTGGTAGGGTACAAGATCAGTGCCCCAAATTCAGTACTGTTTCTATACACTAGTAATGAGCAATCTGAGGAGGAAATTAAAAAGAGGAATCCATTTACAATAGCAACCAAAAGAATCAAATACTTAGGAATAAATTTAACAAAGGATAAAAAAGACCTATACACAGAAAAGTACAATAAAATTGCTAAAAGAAATCTGGAACACCCAAATAAATGGAAGGACATACCATGTTCATGGATTGGAAGACTAAATACAGTAAATATGTCAATTCTATCCAAACTGATTTACAGACTCAATGCGATACTAGTTAAAATCCCCACAACTTACTTTGTAGAAATAGAAAAACCAATAACCAAATTCATTTAGAAGAGAAAGGTGCCCCAGATAGCTAAAAATATCTTGAGAAAGAAAAATGAAGTGGGAAGTTTCAGACTACTTGACTATAAAGCATATTACATAGCTACAGTGGTCAAAACAGCATGGTACTGGCATAAAGATAGATTTACTGACTAATGGAATTGAATTGAGTTTTAAAAAATAGACCCTCTCATGTATGGACAATTGATCTTTGATAAGGTGGTCAAGCCAACTTACCTGGGATAGAACAATTTCTTCAATAAATGATAAATAAAAGGGACTTCCTCAACATGATAAAGGAAATATATGAAAAACCCACAGCTACCAATTTTGAGGAAAGACTGGAAGCTTTTCCTTTAAGATCTCTCATGTATGGACAATTGATCTTTGATAAGGTGGTCAAGCCAACTTACCTGGGATAGAACAATTTCTTCAATAAATGGTGTTTGGAAACTAAGATATCCATATGCAAACAAATTAAAGAGAATCCATATCTTACACCCTATATGAAAGTTAACTAAAAATGGATCAATGACCTAGCCAATAGACCTAAAACCATTAAAGTTTTAGGGAAAAAATGTAAGGAAATATAAATCTTGCAATAGAAAGTGGTTTCCACACACAAAGCACGAGCATGGAAAAAAGGAATAGATAAGTGGAATCACCTCAAAATTAATCACTTTCCTGCATCAGAAAATTTAAAAAGCATCCTACGAAATTGAAGACAATATTTAGAAACCACATTTCAGAAAAGGGTTTAGTATCCAGGATATATAAAGAAATTATTCAACTCAATCACAAAAAAACAAGCAACCTAATTATTAAATGGGCAAATGACATGAACAGACACTTCTCAGAAGAGGAAATACAAATGGCTAAAAGGCACATGAAAAGATGTTCAATTTCACTGGCTATTATGGAAATGGAAATCAAAACCACAATGAGATATCATATGACACTCACTAGAATGGCCATTATCAATCAAACAGAAAATGACAAATGTTGGAGAGGTTGTGGAGAAAGAGGCACACTTATTCACTGTTGGTGGAAGGTAAAATGGTACAACCACTGTGGAAGGCAGTTTGGTGGTTCCTCAGGAAGCTGAGCATAGAACTTCCATATGATCCAGCAATACCATTACTAGGTATATATTCAGAGGAACTGAAGGCAACGATACAAGTGGACATTTGCATAGTGATGTTCATAGCAGCATTATTTACAATTGTCCAGACAAGGAAGCAGCCCAAATGTCCAACGGACAAGTGGCTAAACAAGTCATGGTATATACCTATGATGGAATATTACACAGCTGTAAGACAGAATAAAGTCATGAAGCATGTAACAACCTGGATGAAGCTTGAGGACATTTTGCTGAATGAAATTAGCCATAAACATAAGGACAAATAGTGCATGGTTTCACTAATATGAACTAATATTAATGAATGAACTTTGAGAGTTGAAGTTAAGAACACAGACTATCAGGAGATAGAAATAGGGTAGAGATTGGGCATTTGGTGTGAAGGAACGCAGATTGTGCAACAGGACTGATTGTAAACATTCAGAATGCATAACACAATACTACCTGATTGCAGTACAATAATATAAGTACACTGAATGAAGCTGAATGTGATATGATTGAGGGAGAAGGGTTTGGGGTATGTATGAAACCAGAAGAAAAAGTAGAGGATAAAGACTGAGATGTTATAACTTAGAAATGCCTAGAGTGGACAATGATGGTGATTAAATGTACAAATATATATACGTTTTCTCATGAGGGAGAACCAATTTATGACAACATTGCAAGATGTTGAAAATGAATGGCATACAGGAAAAAGAACTATCAATGCAAGCCAGAGTCTATTAGTCAAATGTAATAAAGTCATTATGCCCAAACTAAATGTCAACAGGCAGGGGGCTTCGGGAAGGGGCACGGATTCTTTGTGGAAGGAAAGGAAAGTCTTCATTTAGAGTATGGTGGCAAAGTCATGTCTATTTATATAGGTTGGGTTGAGTAATGTATGAAAACTGTTTAAAAATGAACAGAAAGAAACAAGTGCTAAAGAAAAGGCAGAGAAAGGGATGTACTTATTCGCTATCAGTAGGGAAGGTGAGAGGTGCAGCCCCTTGGAGGGCAGTAGTTCCACAGGAGGCTAGGGGTGGGGCTGCCATAGGATCCTGTAACCCTGTTACTCAGTCAATATGTGAAGGAGTTGAATGTGGGAACAGGAATGGACATTTGCACACTGGTGTTTATGGCCACAGTGCTCATGATTCACAATGGATGGAGGTGGCCTAAGGATACGATGGCTGAGGAATGGAGAGGGAACTATGGTGCATACATGCAACAGACTATGGAGTGGCTGTAAGAAAGAATGAGGCAACTAGATGATGAGTCTTAAGGACTGTATGTTGAATGAAATGTCAGAAACAAAAAGACGTGTTATCATGCCTCGCTCATATGGACTGACTATAATACAAAAAATCAGTAAACTGAAGTCGAGAGCATGGGTTATCAGGTTGGGGCCTATTGTAAAGCGCCCCAGATTGTAAACTCTTACAACAGTCACATTATTCAGGAGTTGTAACTGTTATTTCTAAATTCTGTGGTATGGAGCTTTTGCATGTAACCTGTCATTTCCAGAAACCTCAGGCATTTATGTGACACCTGAGACTCAGAGTTAGAGCTCTGAAGCTATAAAAGTCAGCAGTACCCCATACAGGAGCTTCTAAAAAGTTGAAAATGCGATCAGACATCAAGTAGAGATATGAATGAAGCTGATCTGGATAGAACTGGGGCAGATCAGAATACAAAGTAAAGGATGATACCAACTACATTTTAAAACTTCAACTTCTGTGTGGGACCAAAGGGAGAGCTTTTTAGTTGCTGCAAAATTTGTATTTTAGGTAGCGAATTACCTAATTTAAATTGTATGGTTAGTTTAGTTGAACACCATAAGTACATGGAATCTTGACTAGGGCATGTGACCTTATTAATTTGTCCAGGTTAGTGCGATGCCCTGATATATCCCCGAGTAATTTGGGCAGTGAATAAAGAAATACTTGCAAGTCCACTTAAGACACTGGGGAGAAAGGAAGATATCTTCAACTTCTTTTTTAGAACTTCTGATATTCTTGCAAGTAGTGGGGACAACCAAGTCAATAGATGGAACCCTTGATCTTGGGGTTTGTCTCTATGAAACTTATTCTTGCAAGGAATTAGGCCTAAGAGTCACCTCCAGAGAAACTCTTTTTTTGTTGAGATGTGGCCTCTCTCTCTTTCTCTCTCAGCCAACTCGGCAGGTGAAATCACTACCCTTTCCCCTACCTGGGACATGACTCCCAGGGATGGAAATCTCCCTGGCAACATGGGACAGCAGTCCTGGGATATGCCAGGACGTGGCATCATGGGACTGAGAAAGCCTTGATCAAAAGCAGGAAGGGAGAAATGAGACAAAATAAAGTTTCAGGGGCTGAGAAATTTCAAAAGAGTTGACAGGTTATCCTGGAGGGTATTTGTACACATTATATAGATATTCCTTTTCAGTTTATGGTGTACTGGAGTGGCTGGAGGGAAGTACCTGAAACTGTTGAGCTGCATTCCCGTAGCCTTGATTCTTGAAGATGACTGTACAACAGTATAACTTTTACAATGTGACTGTGTGATTGTGAAAACCTTGTGTCTGGTGCTCCTTCTATCTAAGATATGGACAGGTAAGTAAAAAAATGGATAAAAATAAATAAATAACAGGGGCAATAAGGCAAAAAAAATAAATTGGGTAGATTGGAATAATAGTGGTTAATGAGAGGGAGGGGTAAGGGGTATGGGATATATGACTTTTTCCCTTTTATTTCTTTTTCTAGAATGGTGCAAATATAATAATGATCATGGCGATGAATATACAACTATGTGGTGATATTGTGAGCTGTTAACTGTAAACCATGTATATGTGTATGAAGATTTTCTAATAAAAATATTTTTAAAAAAATAAACAATAAAAAAATGAATGAAGTATATTTACTTAGTATGATCATCTTTATGGTCCAGTGGGAAACAGATGAGAATAATGTCAGTGCTATTTAGGTTGTCCTAACAGATTTTCATGGTATGTGGAAATATGTAATCAGATTTGACCTTCGATATTACACAAATCATATGATCATGCACTACACATTCAGAAGATTTGGTTTAATTGCTATTCAGGGCCTATTCAGTATTGCTAAGAATGTTCTTAAAGATTCAGGATCAAGGTAATGACGAGTATTTCAAGCAAAAATGGGGTAGACTTTTTGGTAATCCTAAAGGGAAGAAGTCTTGAAATAGTTGAAGTTTATTATATGCAGGCAAGTATACCCTCCTTTTTCTCCCTACTCCCTTTTCTTTTCTCCTTTCTCCCCCTAACTCATCATTCACCAACTCTTTTTAAGCTCAATCCTCAGTCTGTAGACATGGTCAATATTTACTAGAAGTATTTCTACTGGTTGCTAGTCTGTTATCGGAGGGTTAGGGGACATGTAATTTCAGTTCCAAAGAGGAGATGGATCCCTGTTTTATTAAATATATGAATAAGAAATTTTATGTATTTCTTTATCTATACCATCATATTAAAATAGTAGAAATATGTAATTTCATTGTCCCAAATATGGAGCCATACAAATGCATTATAAGACTCTATTACTGAAGTAATGACCATTTCGCTGTAGTATTTCCAAGTTATTAATGACCAGGAATCAAAATAAAACAGATTCTAATCTCCTAAAAAGTATATAATATGTAATTGCTCAATACATTTTTAACACACAGGAAATTAATATATACATTGAGGTATCTTTCATGTACTACCTTCTTTAAAGCAAAGGTGCATGTCATAAAGTTTTGTGATACCAATGCTGATGTTTGATGCCTTTTTAAAGCTCTCTCACCTTGGAAAAATAAAGTAGAGCCTGAGGCAACAATAAACATACCTGCTCTATTTCCATAACTCAAATAGTTTTATATTATCCCATTTCAAAGGAACAGTCTGTGAGTGAGGAATTTTTCTTCTCTTTCTGTATATAGAGGATTTCGAAAACCATGTGATTTTCATGTTGAGACGCAAATTTGGGCTGTTTCAGAGCATGTGATAATGAAAAACTTGCAAATTTTTTTGCAGACAACTATGTCATTTCAGACAACCCACTCCCTTTCCTGTCTAGATTTCTTTTTCTGGTTTTTATTTTTATTTTTAATTCCTGAGAAATCTTAGACAATATTTAGTCTTTTAAATATGATTTATCAGTCTACTGGAATGTCTTAGTCAAGAATAACGTGCTTTCCTTTAGGCTTGCACTAGGTTCAAACTTCATAATGCTATTTCTTTGTCTGTCTGTTTCTTTATTTATGTTGTGGGTATACATAAATAAGTAAATAGAACAATTTTGCATAAAACAAAGGATTCTCAAATACCACCCTGATACTAGCACCTTGCATTGATGTGGAGCATTTGTTACAATTGATGATAGCACATTTTTAAATTGCATTATTACTTATTTTTAATAAAAGATTCCTTTCATCTTCATGACACCACACTATCTATACCTTCTCATAAGAAAATTGTAAACTAATGAGCTGTTAATCTATATTTCATATAAGACTGCTTAAAATATCTTCTTATAAAACCAAATAGTATATATTATACATCTTTAAAATATCTCTACTACGATTTGTTTATATTGATCAGACATTTAGAAGCTTTGCTCCTATTACTTTGACTTTTAAATAGAATATGAGAGTTTCCAGTAATATATCCAGCTTTTCGTTGCTCTAGTGGAGTAGAGCTGGAAGGAATTTTAGACATCAAATAGAGCAACCTTCTTAATTTTCACCCTGGGAGGAAACACTTAAATATTGTTTGTTATCAAGAGAGTCTTGGGTAAAAATTATTATGTCTAATACATTAGAGTGACCAGTAAGTTTGTAGAGATGATAATCCAATAATAATTGTCAATGTGTTTTTTGAAAAGAATATTTTTTACATGGATCTTTTTGGTTTAGCAATTTATAGACTTATTCTGTCTGGGTGGCTCTTCCCTACAATGAATATCAGTTCAAGTGGAAGCCAGAAACATAGGGAGAGGAGACTTTAGCTCTTCTCTCTTTATTTTTTTCTTTCAAAAATTTCCCATTATATATATATATATTTTTTTTTTTCTTATCCAAATTAGGTTTAAATGTCTCATCACAAATGCTTGCTATGAAAGATACCAATTCTTCACAGTATATGGTATAGTTTATTGGTAAGAATAGTTTCTTTCCCTATTTAAAACAAAAAAAAAGTGGATTATTAATCAATCTTTCTGGGATAAAAAGGCATTTCTACATAACTTACCTTTTGAAACATTAACCACTTTCTTTCCTATCCATAATTTATAAAAGGTACAAGGCAAAAAAATAATACATGTCTGTTAAATAGCTGGATTAACCGAAAATGGGATTTCATTTTTTGAAACATAGACTCAGTAGAGTTAGTTTACATGGAAGTTGTAAATTGATTTTTAATGATTTTTATTTAGAAACAAAACATTTTTTATCATGTTAAATAATAAAACTACTAAAGCTAGCCATAACCCAAAGCAATTTAAATTAAAATATAGCTTAGGACACAATTATATTCATTGCTTTAAAAATAATACTTTCATATGAAGTGATATGTTCAGTCACAAATTGAGACTTAACAAAGTTATTATATGCAAGTTTAGACTTTCACAAGCCTATGTATGCATTAGAGGTATTGTTTTAGAAACTAAAAATAATGAAATTTTACACTTTAATGTGAGCCTCTGCTTCTTTTTTTCTGTACAAACTCTCAGTTGGGGTCAAACCTGAGCTAAACACATCGATTTTAAATTTTATTTATTTATTCATTCATTTTTCACATGGGGCAGCTCCGGGAATCGAACCCGGGTCTCAGGCAAGTACTTTGCCACTGCGCCAGCGTTGCCCACCCAGATTTTATTTTTAACTGAAGCGATACGATTCATCATATCCTTATGATGATCGTGATTCCTTATGATGCTTGCCGAACAAAAAGCTTGCTGACCTATATAAGATGCGGAAAACTGCAGGGCACTGTTCATTGTTTTAGGGCTCCTCTCTTTTCACAGAAGTCTGGACATTGCCTCAGGACAGCTCAACATAGCTTACCTTGAATGAGGGAATGGTCCATCTGCAACTCACAAAGTGCCTCCTCTTTGCTAAAGTGACATTCTCAGACTAAGCAGGACGTTCGGATAAAGTGTCCCTCTCCCAGTCATTGACTTGCATTGACAACTACGGTTAAATTTTGATCTGCAGTTCTCCCAGGTGGGTTTCCATAAGACAATACTATGAGAATATTCTGGTGCTCTTCCTTCTCAAGACAAAGTACCTGTGGAAACACTTCCACATTTCCTTTTACAGCACGCTTTTTCTAAAGATTCGGTTTCCTCTGAAAGCCAAGAATGCTGTCACTTGAAGGCAAAACATATCCTATAGGGCATAGTAACACCTGCTCCTTTGGTTCCTGTGATGAAACCTGTCTGATAAGCTAGTTTCTGTAGCCATGCCTCATCTTCAAAGCACTCAGCCAAATCTGTCCTACTTTCGTCTTGAAAGGATTCTTTCAACTCCCCTTTCCACTCAAACACCATTTGGAGAGAACTTCTCCTTGGTTAAGCCATTAAATGTCTGCATGTTGCAGAAGATTTATGTCCCTTTAGTCCAAGTTTTCATACACTTTTAAAAATATTCTCAAGTGAACAGAACTTTGTTTATAAAATCATTTGTGTAGCATCCTCAAGAAATTTTTCATTTCATTTCCAAGAATTGTTTGCACCAGCACCTCTCTGTGAAGAAAGCAGTGTGTCAGGATTTTCTATTTTGCAAGAGAAGTGAAACCCTTCATGAAGCCAATCCCTGATGGGGCACCATTTGTACAGATGTTGAAGCACATTTTTATTTCCAGAAATGAAGATAAAACTTTAAATATATCTTGCTCATTACTTATTTCAGCTGGCTTCGCATATTGCAGAATGTTTTCTTGACTTTCACCACCATCCACAAATTTATAAACGCTACAGCATGCTATTTCCTAGGGAAATAATGTTCACTCATCAACCTGAATAGACAAGTTTTTTACATAAACTTTTTCAGCATATGTTATATGTTATTAGTACATCAACTTGAGTTGTGTGAAAAAGAAGCTACTTCAGTTTATTGTACTGCATCTTTTCCTAACATTTTACTCACTGTATTTTTACATGCTGACATTATTAGGTATTTGCCAACTCTGCAACTTTTCCATTTCTAGGCTTCTTTAGGCTTTACATAGCTGTTTGATTGTTTGTTTGTAATAAAACCTTTATTTAGTTTGATTTGAGAATCTCAAAGTCCTTTAAAATAATCAGCAAGTGACTGTAATTTTTAGTTAAGTCTCAACAATGTTACTGGAGCAATTGCTTCATTTTAAGCTGTTTGCCACAGGCACTGCACAAAGAGGTAAGAAAACTTGGATTTCTAGTCAATGTAAAAGGCAAGGAGAATTTATTTTTGTGAAGACAACATACTGGTGATCCCTTGCTGCACTAATGCAGTGGAGAGACTCAGAAGATTTTAACTCTTTATCATTAATCTTACCAAAGTAGTCTATAGGTCTAGACTTCGAATTTTCTTTCATCTCACATTTCATTTCAACAATCACCACCATTAGATATATTTGTCAAACACAAACCCTAATAAAATATTTTATAGACAGGGTTAAGGAATAATTAGACAAAAAAACTATGTATGCAATCTATCTATTCCACATTTTTTCAATAGTTAAAACAAAACCAAGTTTGCAGGGGAGCAACTAAATTCCAGCACATCATAATTTTTAACTTGGAATGACACGTTCCTTTTGATTTTCTCCCATGCCACACTCCCATGGAGGTCCTATGACGTTTCATGGAACCAGTGAATTCCACAGAATCCTTATTGAAAAAACGTGATAAAAACAAGTATTTTCCCTTTATTAAGAAAGGGACTGTGAAATACGGCACATAACCTCAAACCTAGGGTGTAAACAGGGTCAAGTTAATAATACCAGGCAGTGTTTCTGTAGATCTGGTCCTTGTCCACTACTGTAGTCCTCTTATTCTCTCGACTAAGTCTTTATTATAGGAATCCCCAGTGATCATCTTATATCGGCTCAAAAGCAAATCTTTTTACCCTCCGTTGACTGATGAGATATGTTATATGAAACCACATAAATACACACCTTATTTCTGCCTCTACTATCAGCGTCAGCCAACAAAACCCTCCCTAAAGTGGCTCCCACTGCTTCCAACTCCAATGGGGTGAACTGCAATGTTCAATGATACGTTAGTGTTTCTTTGCTTTTGAAGGTACTTCTGCAATTGCCCACTGATGTGGATTTTTCTAGCTTACTGCATTGCTGCAGGAATGCAATATACCAGAAACAGAATGGTTTTAAAGGGGGGAAGTTAATGAGTGGCTAGTTTACAGTTCTAAGGCCGAGATAATATCTCAATTACAAGTCTATAGAAATGTCCAATCAAGGGCATCCATCCAGGGAATGATACCTCAGTTCAAGAAGGCCGATGAAGTTCAGGGTTTCTCTCTCAAATGGAAGGGCACATGCATGGCGAACATGGTGTCATCTGCTAGAACCTGGCTTCCAGTTTCCTGAAGCTCCCTGGGAGATGTTTTCCTTCTTCATCTCCAAAGGTCACTGGCTCATGGACTCTTCTTCGTGGTGCTGCAGCATTTTCTGCTTAGTCCGAATCTCCTTCATTCTCCAAAATGTTTCCTCTTTTATAGGACTCCAGAAACGTCTCAAGACCTACCCAAATGAGTGGAGACATGTCGTCACCTAATCCAGTTTAACAACCACCCTTGATTATATCACATCTCCAGGGAGATGTTTTGATTACAGTTTCAAACATACAGTATTGAAAAGGGATTTTTCTGCCTTTACAAAATGGGATTTAGATTAAAATATGGCTTTTCTAGGGCACATACATCCTTTCAAACCAGCACATGGCTGCTGCTTATTCACTCCCTTCAAGGCTGCATGGGCAATTGGTAACCCTGCACAAAAGCATGGGGGATCCCTTCACTTCATTTTGTGTGGTCTCTGTCACACTGGAACAAAACCATGCTTTTTGTGTTTCCAGGGCCTTGCAGATTTTTTTATAGGAAAAAGAATGCCAGGAGGGAAAACTCTTGGGATGCTTGTCCCACAGTCTTTCTAATTTCCTTTTAGTATGCCTTCAGAATCTGAGACTGGAAAGCTAAAATGTTGTTTCTTACAAACCTCTGCTGCCATAGTTTCAGATGTGACTAACATGGGAAAATCTTGTGAGATATTGGATTGAAAATCAGTTAAATTGGGACAGAGGTAGAGCATGAAGCCCCAAGTTTCTTGGCATGGTTGACGACAGATGATATGGCTCTCAAGGCCAAAGCTGCGTTTGCAGATTCCAGGTGATGGCAGAAAATGCCTCTTCCCTGTCAGCTCAGTTCTGGAGTGTGATTTTTGACATCACTTTAGATTGCTCTACCTAGAGTCTCACAACAATTCTATGAACTACACGTCTGTAACTAATCACTTTGTGTTTATTTTATATGCACTAAAAATACTACTTTGTGTTTAGTTAGAGAGAATTCAGTTCACTGTAGCAAATAATTCCAAAATAAGCAAATGATATTTTTTTTAACTTTACTTCATCTTCCTCGGTTGAACTCAGTCAGAATTCAATAGGAAAGTGGATTAAGACGAATTTAACAAGGAACAAAGAAAATCTATGTTCTCCTTTCTCTTTCTCCATAAAGTTTCTTAGCCTCTGAGTTAAACTAGATTCTGGTAGCCAAATCACACCTTCATCCATAAAGTCCCAGCAGTCTGTAGCATGGGTTAGTGTGTGTATGAATTTTTGCAGGAAGCCTCAAGTGTGAAAATATATATTCTTTTATGTTTTATAAAGGTCACTACCTTGGAATATTTTTCATCAGTTTTTTTTTTTTTTTTTTTGTATCAGTCCCTTAAGAGACATGAACATGAGTTAATCAGGAAAATTAACAGATGTCTGGCATACGAATTGCTCATTACTAGAATGTTTTCTTCAAATTGAATGCACATAAAATGGTTTGTTATAGCAGGCATGTAAATAAGTACCTATAGTGTGTAATGAATAAGGACCCTATTATCTGCTCTATTTATAAAGGATAAATTACTTCTTATGAGTCTCAAAGAGTTTTTGTTAGTGGCAGTATGGAAGATAGACTGATTATAATATTGTTAAATTATCTAAAAATATATAACCATGCATTGATAGAGTTATGGTACAATGAATGCCAGTGGGATTGACATATTAGAGTAGAAGAATTGACACAGTAAAGATAAATCCTCCCAAATAAAATCTGGAGGTTATAGCAGAAGTAGTTCTGTTTTCGAATGGAGAGAGAGGTAAGTAAAGGGAACAAGTATTTGTACCTCTCAGTATCAGGGTAGCGCTGTTAACTGGGGAAGGGATTATTACCCACCCCCACCCCCCTCCACAACCACCACTTTCAAGACAGAGGCAGTCATTTAGCCAGGGGTTGAGAAATTCAGTGACTGACAGCTGGCAGCTTTACATTCACACCCTGATTGAACAGACCCAACTCATCTGAAAGCACACCCTCTTCCGAAGGGCAGCCGGTGTCCAAGCACTGCCTGATCACAGGGTATACAGCTATGGATCTCTTGACCAATTCCAGAGCTCCCTGTGACATCACTTGAGACTTCGCTGCTATTACTGAGATCACACCACAGCATGACTCCTCCTTCTGCCCTCTATGGGTCCTCGACATGCCCCAATTCCTCATGCCTCCATAATTCCTCATAAAACTCCTTCTCAAACTGCTTCAGCATCTCTCAGTCCAGTTTGTATATGTTGTATTTTGGCTAAATCTACAACTTAGCATATTGCCGTGAAAAAAAGAGAAGGAATTTGAGTTAAATCAGCATTTGAAGACAAGGAGGAAATATGTATCATGACAGATTTACAAATGAGAACTAACAGGGCCAAGGGAAAATACGGTGGATTACGCATATTTTATGATTTGGACAGAAGTGAGACCAGGAGAGAAGACTCAGAAAACCACAAAAGTGAGGTGCCAGAGAAGACAAGGCAAGATACAAATTTAAGAAAGAAGAGATGGCCTTTGTGGTAAGTTGAATTATGCACACCAACAAAAGACAAGTTCTAAATTTTAATCTGTTGCATGCGGGTGGGAACCCCTTGTAAACAGGACCTTCTGAAGATGTGACTTTCAGTGAAGATGTGACCAAGCAGAATCTGGGTGGGACTCAATCCCTGCTACTGTAAACCTTCCAGAGAGGAGGCAGAGAGAGCCACAGGGGAAGCCAGACGTCAGCAGAAACCAGAAGAGCAGAGCGAGAGGAGAGAGAGATCGCCGTGTGACGTCAATTAGACATGCAAGCCAAGGGGTCTCACGGACTTCAGCAAGCCAGCACCCGTATGCCACACACTCCTCTGAGAAAGCAGAGCCCTGCTGATGCCTAGATTTTAGACCTCTAACCTCTGAAATGTGAGGCAATAAATGCTTATCGTTTAAATCATATTATTATGTGAAATTTCCATAGCAGCCTGGCAAACTAAGACATGAAGAGCAGGTACTTCAAAGACGTCAAATGTAGGAATAGAAAAACGCCTGGTAGATTCTAATCTAGCATGTCAGTGCTTGTTAAGGAATAAGGAGTTCAGTGGCATCGTGGCAAAGAAGCCAGACCAGAGCGAATTAAAAAGGAAGTTGAAGATCAGACAGCAGACAGTAGCTGTATACTCCCTGCCACCCCCTCCGCATTTTCTATATTGTTAACATCTTGCATTGGTGTGGTACATTTGTTACAATTAATAAACCAATATGATAAGGTTCACTCTTCGTGATGTGAAAGTACTACGGGTTTTGACAAATATGCAATGTCATCATATCACGTTTCTACCATTACAGCATCACACAGAATAGTTCATCCCTCTAAACACCTGCTGTGCTCCAGCCGTGCATGGCTTTCCCCTCTTTTCCCAAACTGGCGATCACCAATCTTCTCTCTGTCTTTACAGTTTCGTCTTTTCCGGAATGTCATATTATAGCAGGCTTTTAAGATTTGTTTCTTTCAATTATCAATATGTATTTAAGGTCCCTCTAAGTCTTTTCATTGACTAATAGCTAAATTTTTGCCTTTGAATAATATTCGATTGCATGGATATATCACAGTTTGTTTATACATTTATCAATAAAAGGGCATGTTGGTTGTTTCCAGTTTTTGCCAATGATGAACACGGCTGCCATCAACACTCACGGGCAGGTTTCTGTGGGGATGGAGGTCTTCAATTCATTTGAGTAAACATGTAAGAACACAATTGCTGGCTCATATAGGAAACTGCCCAACTGTCTTCCAAAGTGGCTGCACCATTTTGCATCCCTGTGAGCAAGGAATCACAGTCCCTGTTGCTCAACATCCTCCTAACATTTGGTATCATCAGTGTTTTCCATGCTGGCATTCTGATGTAATGGCATCTTATCGCTGTTTCCCTTTGCAATTTCCTAATGGCTTATGACGTGGAACATCTTTTTGTGAGCTTATGCGACATCAGCATTTCTTCTTTAGTGACGTGTCTGTTCATATCATCTACCCACTTTTTAATTAGGTTTTATTTGTTTTCTTACTGTTGAGTTTCACAAGTTCTTTGTACATTTTGCGTACAGGTCTTTTATGAGATATATATTTTCCAAATATGATTTTCCATTCTATGGTTTATCTTATCACTTTTCCATCTCTTAACAAAGTCTTTTGCACAGCAGAAGCATTCAATTTTAATGGCATCTACTTACCAATATTTTTTTCCTGGATCATGCTTTTAGTGCTATGTCTAAGAACTCTAAGCATATATATATATATATATATATATATATTTATTTTGTATGTTGCATGGCTGGGTCATATTTCATTCCTTTTCCATGTGAGTATCCCATTATTGCAGCACCATTTGTTGATTTTTTTGTTTGTTTGCTTTGTTGTTTTCATTGCTTTCTTTTGTTGGTTTGATTTGGGAAGTGCATGGGCCGGGACTCAAGCCAAGGTCACCCATATGACAGATGAGAATTCTACCACTGAACTACCCTGACACCCCCGAAGCATTTATATTTTAAGCAAATAATTGCAGGTAATATACATTGAAAAGAATAAGCTTCATTCAATCACATTTGGCAAATATTTATACATTCGTGTGTTGTCTATGGCTGTGTCACATGGCAAGAGCCGAGATAACCAGCTGTAATGGAGACCGCATGATCGACAAAGCTCGCAATATTTATTTGCTGTCCCTGTACAGAAGATAAAGGTTGTTTACTCCTGTTGCAGGCGATTATAAGAATAATGGTATTTCCTGTGTATGAAATGGATTTTGGGTAAAAGAATGCAGACACGATCTGATTTAAATGTAAAAAAAAGATAATCCTTATTATCAAGTAAAAAGTAGACTATGGGGGGTTAAGGATAGAAGGAGAGAAATCAGTTAGATGTCATAATCTATACCCCCCCACACACATATAAATCACCTTGTTAATTTACATAAATAAGTAATTTAGTTATTGTCAACTGTGGGAGAGGCCTACTTGATGTAGAGGAGTATAATATACAGTTTAATTTGGTGTGAAACTTTAAAAAAGTACACCATCTTTTTATACTACTTGTTAGTACTTGTGCCACAATATTTAATTTTTTTAAACACATCTTGAAAAGATAAAATTTTAAATTTATGTTCATTTTCAACTTGACAGGCTTAAATCTTGTGGATTCTTTGGATCTTCCTGCAATTTATTTTTTTTTGTATCTGAAATGTCTTTAAGTTATCTTTGTAAATATACACTAATAATAATCTTTAGGCTCCATTGAAATCCATTATTATCTTTCTCATTTGATTAATTTGTCTTTCATTCAATAACCCTTGTTTCATATGTTATTAAAATAAATTATAAGCCTTTCTTCAAAACCATTTTCCAGCATAGGCAAACAATGCATGTAATGAGCATCGGGTTGACCTAATGTAGTAGTTAGGGTCCGGCCCAGCGCGGCCAGGTGATGTGCCCAGCTGTTCTGCTGCTGTGGATTTAAATCATCAGCATGTGAAATTCCT
The DNA here is from genome assembly GCF_023851605.1 of Tamandua tetradactyla. NCBI lineage: Eukaryota > Metazoa > Chordata > Mammalia > Pilosa > Myrmecophagidae > Tamandua > Tamandua tetradactyla. Next base: position 42,712,904 of record NC_135348.1, on the reverse strand, counting down.
CTATGGCTGGTTGCCTCTGCCATCAGGGCAGGGGAGTGCCTTCTGCAATGAATGAGGCTTAAAAAGAGAAGTCAAAAGAGAGAGAAACAATTCAGTACAGCTCCGTATACCCAGCAGAGCTTGGCGCAGCCCAGCGTCACTCAGCTGAGTCAGCACAGACGCAGGCCTTTGGAGATGCAGAAAGGAATCACCCTGGGGAAAACTGGTGGAACCCAGAAGCCGGGAGACAAGCCCAGCATGCCTCACCCTGTGCCTCCATGTGACCGAGAAAACCAGAAGAAAACCAGCTGCCTTTCCTCTGAGGAACTGTGAATTTGTAACTAAATAAATCCCCTTTATAAAAGCCAATCCATTTTGGTGTGTTGCATTCTGACAGCATTAACAAGCTAAAACACTTAATGTTCTGGCTTATTCATTCATTCATATCACATAACAAATATGTACTGAGCACCAACTTCGTGATAGGCGCTGTGTTATGCTCGAATGTGAAATAATCATTGAGCAAACATTTTACTTTTCCTCATATAAACTTGTAGTTTAGACACTGGGAGGGGTAAGAACCAACAAGTAAGTAATCAAACAAAAATTGCAAATTAATTACAAACTGTAAAAAAACTGTAAAAAGAAACTAACGGGCCACTAGGAGAAATTAATAGAGGAAAACTTATATTAGTTTGGACAATAGAGAAAGCATTTTCTAAAGAAGTAATTTTTAAGCTGTGACCTAAGAGTAAGCTGTATGAGGAATGGAAAGAAGAGATTTCTATTATAGATTGTAAGAACTACACACTCAGAGCCCCTAGGATAGGAGTGGCTTCAGATTGTTTGTGGAACTTAAAATCCAGCGTTGTGGAGACACAATTGTCAAGGACTAGAACGGAGATGGCCATAAGCAGAGTGAAGAAATAACTTCTGGGGTTCTAACACATAAAGACACATTTACATGATTCTGGTAAATTATATGGAAAAGACAATATTTAGGGAAGATTTTTGAAAGACAATTTAAAATAAGTACTTGGCCTAATTTATACAAAAGACTTGAATTATTCAATTGTATTAATCCAATCCAATGTGTAGTTTCCCTGCCCCCCAATTTAGGCACAATCTAGGGAATAAAACTTCCTATTAGCTATATCACCCCAATTTACATGCTTCATAGCAGGCAATTCTTTTTGCATGTGAGTGTACTTTGATCTTGCTATTTTCTGTCATCTTACTAAATTCTTTATAAAGGCCCTATCAAATATAAGTCTTATATTTATGTAAAATCCATCTCCATTTTTATCCTATTACTGAACCCTTTTTTATTGAAAAAACCTCTCTAAGGTTGGTCTCATTTTGTATGCAGTTTGAAGATGTAGTTTAATGCCTGAAGAAACATATTCATTTATTTTGACTTTGATCATAGCTGAAAACTTAAGTATTTTTAAGCATGTTTTTCTTTCCCTTAGGTGATAAAATATTTTTTAAATGATACCAGAGAATAATCTAATTACCATGCTATATCTATAAATGCACATTTTTCCAAAAAGAATGAATAAGAAATTCCTTTAGCATAGACAGCTATTTTCTGTAGGTAGAGATTTCTGTTTTGAAATTCAAATTGTTAGCTATATCATAGAAACTTTTATAATAAATAAACAATGATATTATGAAATAATAATTTTCTGCCTTTTTTTCTGTAATCTAATTTTCTGCATTTTAATATAAAAACTTTATGTAAGTTAACCTATGCCTAATGTTGGATTTTAAAAGTAGCAGAAAAAAAGTGATAATTTAATTCATGTTTAGACTTGGTTAACTACAATTTTCTTGGTCTAATAACTATAATATCCCTTTGGAAAAAGAAAAATGTGTTGTTATTTCTCATTTTCATTGTAGAAAACATAAAATAATTCAGAATCTAACATGTATATATTTAATAGCTCTTTCATTATGAACTGAATGGAATAACTTCGGTAGAAGAAATATATTAATTATTTTTATAAATTGTATTTTTTCAAAAATATATACCACCACGCAAAAAAAATATATATATATATGCACCCCAGCTCTTAAAAGAAACACTCACTCCTTAATGATAAGGGGTTAAGACAGATCATTACACTGATGCAACTCAGTCTATAGCTTTGGAGAAGAAACATATCTACTCTTGAAATTTAAACAGCAGTTTATGTCAAAATTACCTATAGAACATTTTTAAAATGCACATTTTATATATGCCGAGGCCCTACCTCAAACTGAGATGAAATGAGAACCAGTGGTTTCTCCTGCAAACTAGAGAATGATTTGATCAAATATAAATGTGAAGAACGTTATTCGAGCACCAGGATGTCAAATGGACTGCGGGTCGTAGGGAGGAGATAGAGATGGCAGGGAGCTAAGGTATTAATTTGAGGGAGAAATGATAGCGCACGAATTAAGATTGTAGAAGCAGAGATGGAGAGACAGAATCAAGAAGTGTTAAAGGTGATCGGAGGGATAGAAAGTACGAGGTGGAGGGACCAGGTACATTGTTCAGAGAGAAAAAAAGACTCGGAACCTTGGAAGTATGCAGTCACTAGCCACGCGCAGCTGCTGACCACCTGAGCTAGGACAGCTACGAATGGCTCAGTAAGAGGGATGTAAAATATCTTAATATTTTTTGCAGCGATTGCAGGTTAAATGATTATATTTTACATATATATTGGGGAAAATAGAATATGAAAATTAAATTCCCATGTTCCCTTTAATTGTTTTACGAGAAAATTTAAATTTGCATGTTGTAAAATAGCACTTTATGTCTATTGAAATTTGAGTGTTTATCCGGACTTATAAATTTAAATGCCACTTCAGTATTTTCAGCCTCCAGTTTTGCCCTAACAGAATGCAAATAACAGTATCTTTCCCAAAAAGCCCGCAAGGCTTCTTGAAAGGTTAATTAAAACAACATATGAGGGCAGTGCAGTGTGGCAGTGGCACAGGGGCAAAGTTCTCGCCTGCCACACGGGATACCCAGGTTCGGTTCCCGGTGCCTGCCCATGCAAAAATAAAAACCAACACAACATATAAAAAGACTCTGTAAACAGCACAGTACCTTATAAATTACTTCAAAAGGCTTAAGGGAATAAAATGGCACAATTTAACCCAGGGTATTTTGAAATGAGTAAATATATAAAGATAACTTCCCTGAAGAGACAAGTTAAGTACAGACCAGAGCTCAAGTAATCCATTTTAGGGAGGGCAAATTTTTCATTTTAAATATTACCTGAGGAAATTGGAAAGTATGGGAAATTGGGAAGCATCCCAGAATAAACACGTTTACCATCTAATAACAATAACAACAAAAACACGTAAAAGCAGACTGCTCTCCATAAAATATGACAGTTTATTCTTTTGGCCAAAATTACCCCCTCCAAATTTCATTAGGTCCAATTTTCAGTATTTTTTAAGTCACTGAATGAAAAATTGCTTTCCTTAACTATAAATTGGAATTATTTATTAATTTAAATTATAGTCCCATCAGCTTTTTTTTTCTTGGAGTTTCAGGTTTATATTTGCAATATATAGATAAATCTATTCACTGCAAAATTATTACTTTGAATACTGTGAGTGCAATTTGTACAGGCGAGATTGAACTAGTGGCAATTTTTTAAAGCCATCTTTAGTTGAAGGTAACTGTTTCCACCTCTCACATTTGGCAGAGCTCTTGTTATTTTATCTAATGCTCATGATTTGATTGAGAGTATTGCCAAAGTGACTTTTCACAACAATAAAAGTGCCCTTTCTTTTGGCTTTGTTTTCAAAATTAGCCGCAGTGGGAATTGATCTCACTCTAAATTGCACTGAAAATTAAAGACTTCAAGTTTTACATACAGTGTCCACGACATAAAGAGAACATTAGACACTCACTCTAATATAAAGAAGCACAACTGCACACACTGCTGCTCTTTTATGTATTTTTATGTATTTACACTGTTAATTTGGGTAAGAGAGACTGAGATCACTTCATTTTATTTCATATGTGAAATGTGTTGCATGTAATGGCTCATAAACAGGATTTCATTTTATGCCTGGTTGTCTACAGGGATTTTTTAAAGCCAGAAAACATAATTTAGTATTAACATATAATGTATAAAAATGTAGGGCTCATGCATTTTCTACTGAACCTTTCTAAACATGTTTTCTATTCATCAACTTGTTATGTTCCCTTAAAATGCGTCATCACTTGCTTGCAAATACTGCTTACCTGCAGGCTAAAGGATGCAGAAATCCCTCTCTCTAATGCTTCCTTTCTCTCTTCAATCTCCTCTTCCAAACTCCCCAAGAAGGATAGAAGCAAAAGCCTTTTTCAGCTCTTCAACTTGAAGAGGAAAACTCAACAGCGGTCACCACCATTCTCTGAATACTATAGACACACCTGGTCATGTTGCTTTTTCAGAGAAGATGAGGACATGCACGAAAAAGTACAAGACCCAGGGCAGAGGGTCATTGTCATTATTTTACACCTGACTCTTGCAACATTTCCTCCTATTTATTTTTGGAACTTCCCCTTTTGTACCCTGGACTTTCTATCGACACCAAAATATAATACTGCCTATCTTGAGGAATAATTGTATGTAAAAGACATTTTGGGGGATTTATAGTGTGATACGCCCTGAGAAGGGGAGGGATAATTGAAATACAATATGAACTAATGAAACAAAATAGTAAAATAATACATGAATAACATGTTATGGCAGGTAAAGTTTGGTCATTTAAAACCATTTTCAATCATTTAAACATATAATTTTCTGTTCTTCTTATTTAGTTATTCACTAATTATATACGGAACTTTTATATCTGCTAGCCTTAGTGCTAAGAAATGAGGGATTCTGTAGTGAATAAAATAGCCCTCACCTTTGTTGACTTTGTGGAGAAATGGCTATATATTTTAAGGAAATCATGTAAAAGATAAGTTTACAATTGTGATGAGTGTATGTGCATAAGGGATTAGAAGGGCATATACCATGAAAGATGATTAGAAAATACTCTGGTGTTACTATATAATTATATATATATATATATATTGATGGGCTAACAGACGGAACTAACAGGGTACGACTGATTCTAAACAATCTTTCTCAGAAGAGCAAGAAAATCTTTGCTTCGAGATGTTGCTAGATTGTTTTCTATATTTTGATTGATTCAGAAACAAAAGAAACTTCCCCTTTCATGCCTATAATTACATTATAATTAGACAGTACAATTCATTCTGAATTGCATAAAAGAATTATAACTAAATCACCACTATCATTGACAGTGGAATAGAGTGGACCCAGAGTCTCTCCCAGATGTAGCAATAGTAAAATCTGTACAAAAAAAAATTTTAGAAGGTGCTATAAAATGTACAAAGTCAGACTCAAACCAGAGGAGAATTTGTTTCTGGAAAATATTGTGACCAGAACTGGTAAGATCAAATATACATGTGCGAACACTAATACTACTTTTACACCTTAAACATGACATAGCCAAATGTCTTTCAAAACTGTTGTCAATCCAGTGCAATTTTCAGCAATAAAAAGAAAAGCCTCAAGCACAGCATGGACGCTAATGCTATCATGCGGAGTTAAATAAGCAAGACGCAAAGGAGAGATAGGATTTGATTCAATTTATATGATATTCTAGACAAGAAAATCAATTCTGTTGTATAGAAAGCAAATCAGTGATTGCGTGTGGTTGAGCTGGAAGAGTCAAAGGGAAAAGAGAGAGCTTTTCTGAGTGATATATATGCTTTGTCTATTGATTTCGGCAGTGGTTACATGTGCATATTCATTCGTCAAAACTCATCGACATGTAAAATGCATTTTTATTTGTACATATATTTTCCTTAATAATGCTGATAAACAAGAAAAAAAGATTTATAGACATAATAGATTTCCGCTTCCAATCAGGGTGGTCTAGCAAGGGCTACATTTAGTCTCCTACCTGAGACAACTAAGAAAGTGGATGAAATATATAAGACACTGACTTTCAAGACACTGAGCCTGAGACAACAAAACGGTGATCCCTGAGAGATGGAAAACAACCAACATAAGCCCTATGATTGTTCCATTTAACTGCCGAGAGAAAGGTTTCAGGCCAAGGGACAGCTCTTCGTGTCCCCGAGTTAAGAGATGGAGCTGGAATCTGAGGAGGAGTAGATGACTTCAGTTCACTGAACAGGCTACCAGAGAGATGAGCAGAGAGAATGCTGGAGACCTACAGCGTATCTCAGCCCCTTATTCGGTCGTCAGTTGAGTCGGTTCAACATGCATGCGAGGGAACTACCTGAGTGCCTATTCCCAACAGCCAGAGTAAAAAATTCAAGGACCATGTGGTATCAGGTAGCATATTAAGGATTTGCCTCAACTGTACAGAAAGATGTACCCTACACTAAATACTGCTCTGGTATAGTCAAACTAGGCTTAAAAGCAAGACCCCAAAGGATGAAATACTTCTAAAACTAAATTGCATACCAGTAGAAAGGCAAACATATTTGTAGTGATACAAAAATCTCAGCATCCAACAAAGGAAAATTTACAAAGCCGGGCATCAAATCAAACATTGCCAGGGAAAGAAAAAAGTGAGAAAATACAATGCAGAATGAGGAGAAAAATCAGCTACTTGGAACTGAGTCAGAAATAAGACAGTTGATAGAATTAGTGGACAAATACATTAAAACAGTTACTATGCTGTTTCCTATGTTTAAGAAGCTAGAGGAAAAAATGAACATGTTAAGTAGAAACTTCTAAAGGAGGAAATTTCAATATCTGTGATGAAGAATACTCTTTAGGCTTAAAAGTAAGATATTAAATAGGTATCTCAAAATAAATATGTTAAAACAGAATTCTCAATTTCGCCGCTGTTCTCTTGGCAACCTTCCCCATTAAGTAAATGAAAATTCCACTGTTTTAGTAATTCAGGCATAAAACTTTGGTGTCATCCTTGACTGCTTTTCTTTTTGTTCTCATTCCATGCCAAATCCATCAGCACATCTCTTTACTGTATTCTGAAAATTTATTCGGAATATTATCTCTCACCCAGTTTGCTGCAGTGTCCTTGGAGTGGGTCTCATTGCTTCCATTCCTGTTCCCCCATAGACTGGTTCTCATCCAGAGTGATCCTATAAAACCAGAGTTTATTCAGGTCATTCCTTTGCTGAATATTATCATAGGGTTTCCAGACTCACTGGTGACTTCTTTTCCTTGGTCTACAAATCTCTCTAGGATTTGGCCCATTACTATTTCTCTGACATCATAACTTGCGACTCTTCCCTTCTCCATTGTGGACCAATCTCACGTGCGTCCATATTGTTCATTGAAAAGAGGGTACCTGCTTTTTCTAGTGAACTTTGGAACTTGTTTCCTTTGAATGAATCTCTCTTTCTCCATTTATCCAAATGACTCACGCCCCGGCTTTGTTTCAGGTTGCAGATGATGAATGAGGCTTTCCCTTATCATCCTAACATGAAACAGGAACTCCTCTATCGTTCTTCACTTTCCTAAATCTGCCAACGCATATTAAAACAGGGACACGGTTCTTTTGTTTAGTTTTATCATCCTAGTATCTACAATCGGATTGGCAAATGGCACTCAAGTGCTGAAAAAATTCAGGAAACTAAAAAAGTGAGGAAGACAGAGTGCCTGCTCACATGGCACAAGGTTATGAGTATTATGATAGAAAAATAAGCAAAGTAATCTCATTTTGAGGGGCTAAAATGGAATCAATTAGGGAATTAGAGAAAATGTATACATGGACCTTTACCATTGCTATTAAATTGCTTTTCTTTGTATATCCATCTCTTCCAGACCAATCTTTGTGTTGTAACTATCATGATAATTCTAAAACATATGTCTAATTATTTGGTTTGCAATCCTTCAATGGCTCCCCAAGTGTGCCCTGCAGTCGAACCTTTCTAGTTATTGCAAGCAGCCCCACTTATCAGCATAACAGGCCTATAAAGCCTATACAAGCAAAAATATGAATTTAGGTATTTCCCAGGCCTTGTTACACTTCCTCAAACAGGATGCTCTTGTAAGAGCTGTTTTGGTTTTAAGATTCCTAACTTCACACTCCATCTTGAGCTCCTTTTCTGGACTCTGTGGTTTTTATATTGCATTTAGATATCCATATTTGATTTTTCCATCTCTCTTTCTTTTCAGCTGAGTCAATCTCCCCAGGCTGTGCACTGCAGCTTTGGGTTTGCATTTTTTAGCCTGAGCTCAGTGTGGGAGAAGGGTGTTTAGTTGAAAACTCAAGCATAGCCTATAATTCTCTTCTATTTTCTTACTTCGTTAGAATCACCCCCTTTGTGGAGTGAGACATTATATGGGGCACTGTGGGAACACGGGCGCGGGCACAAAGGAAGTTTTCAGCAAATGACCGTTCATCACTTATTCTGCACCAGAGTCCAAAAGAGCCAGAGAAGAGGTCCGATTATGGCTGGTCACCGCGGAGGCCAGCTGATCGCCTCAGCACGCTCTTCTTCCCACTGGAGATGAGAAGCGCCTGCTCCACCCAAGAACGGGCTGTGTGTACACCCCAGCGTGTCGGGCAACCTTTGTGCAGAGACCAGGCCTGGAAGCAGCTGGGCTTGCTTGTTTCCAGTTTTGGATTCAAGATACAGTTAGGCCATCTTATTAGTCCTAATGTCTTCTCTCCGCCGCACAATGGAAACATTTGCACACAAAGCAAAGAGAGAGGGATGGTAGGTGAGAGCCAGGAGATGGCTGCTGAAATGTGTACCCATCACCCTTCCACTTGATAGGTTATGGCTTTCCAGATACACCAGAGAAGACATTGTTGGCTGACACACCCAATCCCTGCACTAATCAGTTTCCATTTTGAATGCCACTACTACTGAGTTTACGAAAGCAGGATACTGACATTTTAGCATGAGATATCACATGGCCGTTAAATTTAATTATGATTATAAGATATAACTGAAAGTCTATTGGCACCACCCATTTTCTCAACTAACATATGAACAGAACGAGGGCAGTTGCAGTAGTGATCTTGTTGCCTTGAGGGGGAAAATGACATTGCAACATCGTCTTTCACATTGAACTATCAAAACTACACTACAGCTGTCTGTTTATGGACTTCTTACTGAATGGTGGTAGCAGAAATCCCTTTTTATTTAAGTAATAAATTGTAACTGACTATGACGTTATCTTCAGCAAGCACTGTGCTGAATGATACCCACATCTTCAATTGTATGCCTCTCTGGGCATTGAACTGTCCTCCCTGCATATTTACACCTTGAAAAACTGCTTCATGACCTCTACAATTCATCTTAGTTGTTATTTTTGCTGTTAAACTTTCTCTGTTCCCCTCATGGACCTTGCCTCCAGGGCTATTTGCTCATCATTTTACTGTTTCACTGAACAAAATCTAGGGTCACTAAGACATGTGCTTTGACCAGGAAACTGTAATCTCCTTTGTACATGGTATGGTATTTAGCACGTTTTAGACACTCAATACATATTTGTTGGATTCAGTATTTTAAAATGGAATAAACTGAGTGGATTCAAAATAGGCAAAGTTATTTTTTCACGGAACATTGCAAGATGAAAAGGACTTCAGAAATGCAGATGGAGACTAAATCGATGCTGTGGCATTTGAGAAAAATGTAGCAGCATTCGATAATTTAGAAGTTGATGCTAAGGAGTTGGAACTTAAGTTAACTGATAAAATGTGTGTGATGTTAACAGACTTAAGAGAAACAGAAAAGAAGAGCTATTGTGGAAATAAATAGTTAATTCTTTTTTAATTGATTCCTCTTTGAAAAACACTCTAAACAACCATCTTTTAGAAGAAAGTCACATTTCAGACATCATGTTTGTTGTAAAATGGCATTTGCTTGATTCATTTATTCTTACAATGCAATGGTTAAAGCAAAGAATAATGAAGAAAAAGATGCAAATTATAGGCAAATGGAATTTGAAAAAAATTAAGTTTATCCAAAAACGACATTTGTTTCCATCTGTTCTCTATTGGGAAACTGTTAAGTGCTGCTAAAGCAATGCTCTGGGTATGTGCATATGACTGTGGGTGCACTTATTATGGCAGTAATGGAGCAGTGTAATGCTTAGCATTATGCATCTGCTTTTTAGAAGATTTTCCTTTATGCTTATTTAATGCATATGCTTTTATTCTTTAAATGATCAAAACTCTTACAATTATTAAAGTCATGCCTGCTTTTAGGCATCTCAAATATGAGGAAAGCACCCAAATTATCCTGTGATGTTTGCTAAAGGTAATTTTTATTTTCTGTATTTTCCTCATCATCAGTAATGCAATAGACAAACAAATATGACATGGGTGTAATTATCTTTCTGTAAAAAAAAAAGAACTATTTGTGTGAGGGAGGGAAGACGTTACAACTAAAAATATAATGGTGATGTGTATGCATTGTTGATGACTCATATGCACGTGTAAAGAGGTGACATTGAAGAGTATGATATTTCTGGGGAAAGCATCTCTATTCCAATACAGAAGTTAAAAACAAAAGGAGGAAGGAGGAAGAAAGAAAGAAGGGGAAAAAACAAGGAGGAAGAAAGAAAAAGAAAATGGAAGAAAACCAGACTACCATGGGAACATGGGAAAATCAGATTTTTGATGAGACATTGCAATTTACCTTGTAAATTATCCTGTACTTCTCTTTGCAGGCACTGACAGCTTAATCCCTTCTGAAAATTCAGGTAACCTGCATAGAATATGCAACTTAGAGGTGAAAGAGTTGGATATTTATATATCAAACCCCGCATTAGATGAGGAATGGCACTCCACCCTCAGGGCATTTGATGTCATTTCCTCAGCACTCCCAGCTTACCGTGGTCATGGGCAGACCCAGGATTAGTAGCCAGAAATGCCCTGAGAGTAGGAGGTGCAGTGATAGTGGCTGTAGTTTAGGCTTATGTGGCCATATGGGGAGGACCGATTGTATATGGACAGTGTATTGATTGTGCCTGTTAAATGTATGGATCATAGATCAATCACATATTGATTTAGCGCAATTTCTAAGAAGTAAACTTCCTGGAAGCTGACATATAAAATTAAACTCAATTTTTTTGAACCTTGGCTGAGAGTTTACTTACATAGGATGCTTAACATGTAAAGAATGAAAGATAATAAACAGGACTAATTTGATGGGAAGATGGCAGAGTAAGAAGCTCTAGGAATCAGTCCCTCCACCACAGCAGCTATTAGACAACCAGGAAGTATCTGAATAAACTCTTTAGGGACAACAGAGTCCAATAGAACACAGTGTAACATTCAGGGAAGAGAGAAAGGAAAAGGATGTTGATCACAGTAAATGCCCGTTAATCACACTCTCCATGGTGCCTAGCTTTGCCCACCTTAGCTTCATAGCTGGCAGCAGTGAAGTACTCAAACCTGGCCCCTGGAGCAGGATGCTGGTGCCAGGTGCAACACAAAGACTAATTACCCTGTGTTCCAGGGATGCACAATTCCATTGCTGATCATTAGTTTTCATTACCCACTTCATATCACGGGGGTTTGGTTCTGAGGGCAGTTATCGTTCCTACCCACCCCAGATGAAGGCATCAGCGGAGACTTAAAGATGAGATGCTTCTCAGAGTCGCAGAGCACAGGTCAAGGGCAGTATTTGTTGAACACTTGCTGAATCAAGAAAGTACAGCTTTAGGGAATGAGGGGAGAAGCTATTGGAGCCCTACTTTGCCCCACTCTCACCCCATCACCAGGGCAATTTGGAGCATCCACCTCTTCCTTTATGGATCCCTGGCCTTTTTCTGTCTGGGAAAAACTGATGGCATGCCCCATACCACCTAGAATTTTCCTCCAGGCAAAAATCAGCTTGAGAAAGTGAAAGCAATATAAGAAGCAGTTTTGTTGGGCAGTCAGGGACAAAGGCTGACCTGCTCTAAGTCCTCCGGGGGAGCACCTGGAGATGGAGAAGCATTTATTTCCTGGGAAGGTGGGGTACATTCAGATTCCTGTAAAGAAGGGAACTGCTAAGAATACTAGAAAGCTCAAGTCTAGGAAAAGAGGTAGCCCAGATAAGACAGGAAGGGACTTTACTTTCATTTGCCTTGGGTTGGACTTCTTGATAGGAAGGCCGAATTCTGACGGAGCGCACCGGCTAATGCAAAATCAATTTTTAAAGACTGTGAAAAGCGTATATCTATTAGGTTTTCTTGATTTTGTTTACTCTTGACATCCAAGAAAATCACTGTCTTATAATTACCTGGGTACAGACTCAAGTAACAGGCAGCTCAGGGAATAAATCCCAGAGTTAACACTTTAAAATATTAAAGCATACCGTCTCTAGCAAAAGGTTGTGAGGCAATAAAGAACGGGGAAAATGATGGCCAAAGAGGTTAAAAACCCAGAAAACACCAATGAAGAAGAGCAAATTGAGGTCATACCAGTGAAAAATTTATTAAAAATGATCTTTAATATGTTCAAGGAGATGAAGGAGATAGAGAAGAAAATATAAAGGATATCAAGAAGACAATTAATATACTCAAGGAAATGAAGAAAAACACAGAGAAAGGAATAAAAGACATCAGAAAAACAATGAATGATCCATAAGAGAATCTCGATAAAGACATATTTTAAGAAGGAATCAAATAGATAGTGTGATGCCCTAATATGTCTCAGAATAATGTGGGCAGATAATTATTTGCGAAGTCTCCTTGGTGGACTGGGGAGAAAGGAGAAAATATTAAACTTCCCTTTCTGAGTAATTTTTGATATTCTCTCAAGGAGTGGAGACAATCAATTCAATAGACTGAGCTCTCAATCTTGGGGTTCACCCCTATGAACGTATTCTACAAAGGAGAAGCTAAACCTACTTATAATTTGACCTAATAGCCACCCCCAGAGAACCTCTGTTATCTTTCAGATGTGGCCTCTCTTTCTAAGCCAATTTTACAGATAAATTCACTACCCTCCCCCTACATGGGACACGACTCCCAGGGATGTAAATATCCCTGGTAATGTGGGACAGGACTCCTGGGATGAGCTGGGGCCCAGCAGCATGGGACTGAGAAAGCCTTCTGACAAAAGAGGGAAGAGAGAAATGAGAGAAAATAAAGTTTCAGTGGCTGAGAGATTTCAAACAAAGCCAAGAGATTATAATGGAGGTTATCCTTACGCATTCCCCGCTTTAGTTTATTATGTGTCGGAGTGGCTAGAGGGAACTACCTGAAACTGTGGAACTGTGTTTCAGTAGCCATGATTCTTGAAGACAGCTGTATAACTATTGCACAGCACAGCTTTTACTGCGTGACCATGTGATTGTGAAAACCTTGTGTCTGGGGCTCTTTTATTCCAAAGTATGGACAGATGCATTAAATAAGAAGGATAAGAAACAAATAAGTAATAGGGAGGGAGAAAGAATAAAAATGTGCATTGATTGAAATACTAGTGGTCAATGAGAAGGAGGGGCAAGTATTATGAGATGTATATGTTTTTTCTTTTTATTTCTTTTTGTGGAGTGATGCAAATGTTCTATAAATGATGATGGTGATGAATATACAAATATGTAATGATATTGTGAGCCATTGGATTGTATATTTTAGGCAGACTGTATGAGTGTGAAGATTTCTCAATAAAACATTTTTTTAGAACTAACAGAGTTGAACACCACAATAACTGAAATGAAAAATTCCTGGAAGGGTTTCAATAGCAGATTGGAGCTGGCAGAATAAAAAATCAGTGAATACAAAGATAGACCAGTTGAAATGAGTTAGGTTGAGAAGCAGAAAGAAAAACAGAATTATATAAAGGAAAAATATCCTAAGAGACCTGTATGAAGTATACCAATGCTGGATATTATGGGAGTCCCAGAAGCAGAAGAAAAAAAGGAGCAGAAGGAATATTAAAAGACATGATGGCAGAAAACCTTCTGAACTTAGCAAAAGACATGAATGTGCATAACCCAGAAACCCACACACCATAAAGAACAAACCTGGAGAGAGTGTGCCTCAACACGTACGGGTCATGCTGTCGAACGCAAGCGCACGGAGAGAGTTCTGAAGCTGCAAGAGAAAAACAATGTGTTATGAAAAGGGGATAATGATTAGATTAAGATCCAAGTTTTCATCAGAAAACATGGAATCAGGAGCTTAGGAGATAAAAGGCATTAGATGAAGTAGGGATCAGATCAAGCAGCTCTTTGGTCCTTAAACAGACTAGAGAAGATGACAGTCTTAAGTCCTTAAACAGTAGTTCTCAACTCTGATATTTTTCAAACTCAGCAATTTTATTTAAGCAACCCATGCAACTCCAAGGTTTCAACTTTGTGTCCTAAAACATTTAAAGAGTTAAATGAGTTTCTGCTGAAGCAAATAACTTAGGCTCAGTATGATTTCGCATTTCAGCTTCTCTTAAACACACATACATCACATTTGTTTCTCTTACCTTCTTTTTCAGGTTGGTATTTAAAATGTTTTTCATTTAACAACTAGAATTTTATGCATTTTCCTTCTGGAGAAGTTTTAGAGTGTAAACTCCAGTTCTAACCTCACTAGTGCTCTGACTATGGGTGAGTTACCCAATTTCTCTAGGCCCTACTCATCTGTTCTGAAAAGCTGACGTACTTATCTCAGGGAACAGTTATGAAGATTAATTGATATATATGTAAGGAAAGCTTCTTATCACATTGTAAGAGACTGACAGGATTAGGTGAAATGGAAATATCTGATTACGATATTATTGCAGTATATATTAATGAAATATTAGTAAATGTTTGCTAACCGTATTACAACTTTTAAAGGAGTTTATTAGTGAATAAAACAGGCAAACACTGAGAGAGCAAAGTGAGGAAACTATGGTAACATTTGTTTTAATTCAAAGTTTTAGAAAATTAAGATCACTTTTCCAATCCTAAAGAACACCTAGAGCAATATGTAAGATTCCGCAAGGGTTCCAGGCACTAGAATAACTTGCCAGAAAGCTGCAACCTCCAGATGGGTCCCTGGTCCAGATAAGTCCTGAAACCTAGCCCAACCTCTCCAGAACATCAGATAGTTCCATCTCCCTACCCCATATTAGTGACAGACCCTTCCAATATCAAAAGTTTAGAATTGTTGTAGCCCAAACAACCCCAATGAGAGGTGTGGGAAGAGCAAAGGTGATGGTGGAGTTATACAGAAAAGATAGGACTTAACAAATGAATATGAATGCTGAACCATTAAATTGATATCTTTTTTGGGGTCCAGTATTTTAGAGCAGCTGGAAGTAAAAACCTAAAATCGTGAAATTGTAACCCATGTGTCAAACTCTTGAAATATGTTCTACAACTAATTGTGGTGCTGTGCTTTGAAATTTATAGCTTTCTTTATACCTGTTATTTTTCACAAAAAAAGGAAAAAAAGTCGATTGTGATGATAAAAAAAAATATTTAAGTCCTATAGCCTCCTATATTCTGGAGGAGCTGAAAGGAAAAATCTGAGATGATGGTCTGGTAGCCCATGACAAACTCTGGGATCTGTCCTGTAACCACTTGTTGAAAAGTGCTGTGAAACCTATCTTTTTAATTTCTTTGCTTTGTATATATGTCATACTATACAACAAAAAAGTTTAAAAAAATTGCTTTTAAAGAAGTAGTTGTATGAAAAAATATAAATGCTTTATGAGAGGCTTTGCAATCTACGTTCTTAAAAAAGCATAGAGAAATAAGGAGACTTTTCAAGGAAAAAAAAGTAACAGAAAGAGATAGATCTTCAGAATTCAATATAATTCCATCTACTATCTGTGCTAAATCCCACTTACATCTGATGAAGGACAAAATGAAGGTATACATTGCATTATTTAGTTTTACTTTGTCTGAGGCTTTTTTGTTGTTGTTATGAAGCGTTTTGTGGTTTTCATTGAACATGAAGAATTTCTTGTAACATATAAATTCCCATGAAAATCATTAAGATAGCGCTGTATATTTTAAGTAAAATGGAAGAGGTTGTTAATTGGTCAGTGTTGATAGTTTATTTACATAAATCATGACCCCATTAACCACATATTCTCTTCCTAAATAGCAATAGTTTTAGACCTGAATTACCTAAATAATTGACTCAATTTTTCATTTTCCCTTGCCATTATACACATAACCTTTGACTTAAAGATGAATATGAGCTTTTGTAAATGTAGCTGACATTACCAAATTACTTATTTTCTTAGTGATTTTTATCTAATTAGAGTCTTAATCAAAAATAACTTATTTTCCTTAACCCCACAGCAAGCCACTGCTGACTTTAGGCTTTACATTCCAAAATACACACTAGCTATCAGTAAGACATTGGCTGGCTTACCAGAAACTATTGGAAACTGCAACAAGCTTTTTTTCTAAAGTTAAAAAAGTGACAGAGAATGGCATTTTTTTTTTCTTTAGAATAGGCTTGAATTATAGTAAGATTTAAAGAGATTGTTTCAGTGGGCTTTGTGACTGGAAGTTGTTTTTTTGCTTTGACGCCATGGCAATTTTCAAAATTGTGTGATAGTGCACAATGAATAAAAATGTTTTCCAATGATCTCCTTTCCCCGAAACAAACCATTTGATTTTTGAATTTGTTTGCCTGTTTTCAGTTGATTAGTAAGTCTTTGCCTCAAATAATATTTTTAAAGTCCAGTGGAATTGGAAGGGAGTGTTTTTTCCATGCTGCTCTTATGACAACAGTTCCCACTGACACACAGCCGTAACTAGTCAGAACAGCGATAATTACACTATTATGTGAACTTTCCCAGCCCACAAAAAAGATTTGGAATTTTTACTTATCTGTAGCTTGAGCTTGAGTCTTTTCTTCTTATCAACTTTCCTTTGTGTATAGGTTCCCTAAGTGTCATAGGTCATATGTGATATATTGCATCATTTTGCAATTATGTTATTTGCAATAAATTGTACTTACATTTATAAATTAACTGACCTTATCTGGGGCTCTTTAAGTTCTTCATCTCTGTCAGGTTTTGAAAAATCTGGTTTTTGGACCATTAACCAGTATCAGAACTTCCCGGTGTGCTGAAAAATAGAAAGATAGATGACTGACCTATCTGCAATAGAAGTGAAATTATAATTGTGCAGGGTTTGCTAAGAAACTTGCATTTATACAGTGAATGGGTGATTCTGTTGTTTCCTAAAAATTAAGAAAAATTATATTATATATATATCATAACTGAGGATACCAATAAAATTTTTGCATTTGATTTAATATATATCACACAAGCGTTTCAGTAATGCTTGCCATTTTCAGTTAGCTTTATATTGACGAAGAGACCTGGAAGAATTTCACATACTCTCTAATCTCTGACGCTTAACATCATTCATTAAAGTTCTGCTTGGCGTCCATTTATATCCAGATGAAATAGGGAAAAGATAATTTTTGTCGAGTTTATTTTTCCCCTTCTTAACATATGGACAAGCAGAGACGGTGGTCTCCATTGGGGTAAAAGTAATCAGGATTATGGGCTGAAGTTTGAAGTTAATAAGAAGCACAATTCATTCAGAGAACAATGAAGATATTCACGAAGCTGCGATAATTTCGATTTGCTTTAGGAAATGGTTGAGCACAATGCTAGGAAGATAGTTTGGAAACAATTTTTGAAAACCTTGAATGCCAGATTAATGAGTTCACATTTTAGCTTACAGCTAACACTGGGGCCTAATTCCGTTCTCTAATAACTTGGAGCCAATATCTTTTATCACCATTGTAGTCAAAAGTCTGTCCCTAGACTTATGATTAATTTTAAATATTGGCTTCCTGGCTACTACTCCACTAAGCAGGTTGATCATTCCTGATTTTTTGATTCTTATAACTGGGGCATTTATTTTCAATATTTTAGGGCTCTACTTTATTGATATGTTTTGTAAACCATGTTATGTTTAAGACAAAGAAGCTACTTGCTCTTTCCAGCCTCTTCCCTAAGAGCTTTTACCTTGATTTTAAGACCAAGCCCAAAAGACTAAGGCTTTGCTGATCAAATTGGATGACAGCAATGACCTAAATTTCAATTATTACCTGTCTTACACTTTGCACATCTGAGTCTTATTCTCTACTTGGGATATAATGATATGTTAGCTTGAAAACAAATGCCAACCGATTGACAATGTTCTCTGGCCATACAAGGGCTTAATGCTCTTTCAGGAACTACTACTAGGGACCTCCCCGACACTTGCTCTGTTTTAGGTTTCCAGGTGCTTACATTCTCTTCCTGTAACTAATTTGGAAATGCATTATTTTTCCATATATCCTCCAGAATCATTCTACCAAACATGTCTTATCTACCCACTGTTTTACATGGGATTGACTGCATTTACACAGGACATTTAGAAATGGAAAGTAAGCCTGTTTACTCAAGAGCTGGAGTCTCTACAGACCCACGGAGGCATCAATTACATTCTGATTATTCCAATTCTTGAAATAGATGTGGCTGATGATAGAGGTCATGACAATCTCTCTTACAAGCTTTGGCTTTACTGTCATGGCCCAGTTTTGGTTATTTGGCTTGTTTTTAGGGGGAAGATAGAAGCTGTACTGGGTTTTAAAGCATCGTTTGGACAAGTGAGCTCTGTCCTACAGCACTCCATGCTCTGGGACTCAGCGCTCTCAGCACAGGGCCTGACCCTCTCCAACCCATCAAACACCTGCTGCTTCATACTGCCCCAACTCCAACAAGGCTACTAAATTAAAAGTAAAAGTTGATTTCCCATGACTTATTATCATTAAGACCTTGTCATAAGAGTGGGGGGTGTAAAATCATTTAATCAAACATTTTTGCTAATTTTAAGGGATGCATTCATATTAGTCTTATAGTGTGGCCTCTTTGGCCAATGGAAAGTAATTCTTAATGAATTTTGATATAACTCTTCCATGCACAATCGAGACCATAAACATAATATGATTTTCTATTTCTTTTCCAAGAATAGATTTCCGCCTTTAACTTTTCTTTTTCTTTTCTCCAAAAGGAATGAATTTCAAACAGACATTTAAGAAAGTCATAATAGAATTGCAAGCCTGTGGAGAGAAAAATCAAAGTTAAGTTTGAAGATTACAGTATTTTATTTGGGACACCAAAGTTTTCATTCAACAAAAGAAACCAGATCACTTGCAATAATGGAAGCTGCATTGAAGTTCTAGGAATGGTAAATGATTTTTAGAGACATCGAAAGAAAGATAGGCTGACTCCTATTGATTGAATGAGGGTTTGTCCTGTAGGAGCTGATTTAGGGTAGTTGGGCTTTATTTTGTATTGAGTCAAACATAATGAGCTAAGAGCTGTGATTGGCTGCCAGATTTGGCTACCTCTGTGGGCATTTCAAAGTACGAAATTATCAGAGGAAACTTAAGAGGCGTTCAATGGTGTAGGGCATGTTTTTTTGTTGTTGTTGTTTTGTTCTGTTTTGCCTCTGAGGGCTTCCCAGGGATTTTTTTGTATATTTTTGTCAAGTTCTAATACATAGCAAAAATACAATTAGTGGTTTGGATCAGGAATTGATCTGATAAACTTCAAGTTTTAGTTGTATGTTTTAAACTGATTGAATTAAAAAAATGCATTCACTAGGGCAGGCCTCGGTGGCTCAGCCGCAGAGTTCTCACCTGCCATGCCGGAGACATGGGTTCGGTTCCCGGTGCCTGTACATGCAAAAAGAAAAATGTACTCACTAAAGAAGACTAGATGCAATGTGAAGAGAATGAAAGGAAGGAGGAAGGACGTTTCCCAAATAAATAATAACAAAATAAGGCAATAAGGGATGATGAAAGCAGTAACAGGAATGACATAAAATGGATTTGAGTTACCTTTTAAAAGAGAAAATGATGAAGTTTATTCGTAAACTATAGGCATTTACATTAATCTAGAAAAAGAAAGACAAAGTTGACCCTCACTTTCCAAATTTTGAGTGACAACAAAAGTTCACCTGATACCATACTGTGGGGCATTTTGAAAAAGTTTATCTGGATGAAATAAAAGAAGAAATGTATGTTATATATATATATAACATAAAATGTCATAAATATATGTTGAGCTTAAGGTAAGCTGAGTATATCAACTAGATATTGAAGACACTACGTACACAGACCTGAGAAAGAGAGGCTAAGAAGACAGAAACAGGCAGTGTAGGGCTGCCTCTGCATCTCCAGATTATCATTCCCGACCCTAGCTCATCCGACAGGTCTCTTTGTCATCTTCAGTACGTAGCTTCCTTCCTGATGTTTTTCAGGTGGCTTCTAGAACTCCAGTCTTCACATCCTGATTCCATGCAGAAGGAAGGCGAAAAAGGAAGGAACGAAAGGGACCTGCCCACTCTGACGACCTTTAAAGAGTTTTTTCCTCGGGAGTCACATCTCACTGCTCCCCATTTATCTCACCAATCTGCCAAGAGCAAGAGGAGCAGAGATGTCGGCTGGACACAACCGAGGAAGCGGGCAGTGGGTCAGCAGTCCCAGGTCTCTGCAGCTGGTGCGTTCTGCTGCTTCAGCCCACTCAATTGTTGAACTATAGTTCAGTTCACTTAATTGTCTAATTTTGATTCCTTGCTAGTGGATTAGCCCCAGTGCTTTAAGTATTTTCTTTTTTCAGACAGTTTTAAGGAAAGTCTGTAGAATGGAGGGCAGAAACTGTTTCTCTAAACATTTGCTTGTTTTTGTGTTTTTGTGTATGTCCTCACTTCTAAAAGAGTGATATAAATCATTTTAGTCGTCTGTTTTCAGTAGCATGCATTTCACTTTTATTTTATGTTAACATGGACAGTTAAAAGTTGACTTTATCATAACACTATGAGCAAACAAAGTAAACTGACCTTTGAATATGCTATAATACACTCATTCTTTTCTACTTGTTAACACATGGGAAAAGAAGCAAAAGAGACATCAAATTGTGCATCACTTGGTAGTTTTATTCAGAATACTATGAGACCACACTTTATTAAATGTCACATATATTGGCCTACATAATTGCCAATCATATGTGATAATATATTTTCTCCTTTAAAATTCTTAAAATGCAAGGAAACAGATGAATTTTTCAATATTCACTCAACAAAAATTTATTTAAAGACTTCTGAGTGTTGGACATTATGCTCATGTGTAATGTGGTTATTTCAATGGTAAATAAAACAAACTTGAATCAATACTTCTCAGCAGTTTTACCTGGCCAAATAGTTTTGTCTATGGCATCCAAACTTATAGATATCTTTGTTTATAATTTGCTTGGTGCAGTGTAAATGTAGCGAAAGGAAAGAGAGTACGTGGTATGAAGGCAAAAGTTGCTACATAGTATTTACACTGCTTAGAGTTTGTCTGGACCACCCATTTATCCTCTGATTTTATACTAGATGGTGGAGGAGGGGGTGCAGGAGGCAGGGTGTGAATTTACCCTACTGTGGAAAGTGACTTAAGCTAGAAAAAATAACAGGCAATTTAGAAAGTACTTCCAGAAATATTTTCTAATGTAGAGGTCAGTGATTTGTCCTTAAACTCATAATTCTTGATCTGTTTAAAATAATGTCTTGTCTGTTATTCATCAGTTTGCTTTCCAGGGATACTTTAAACTCTCATCTAATTTTACTTGATGCAGCATAGATTCAGTTGTCATGTTAGCAAAGTCTCAAAAGCAGACAACTTCATTTGGAGTTGACCAAATTGATACAAAGAGTAAGATAATGAAGCAAGTATAGATTTGCAGCCTTTGGCCTTAAACCACATAGCCATTCAAATTTTCATTCAAGAAGATGGTTTTAAAACATGTATATGCAATAATCTCCTTTCATGGAAAACGTATACAATCCTTTTTAACACATTACATATGTAAGCAATTAAGCAATTTAATCCATGTGGATTAAAAACAAAGAAAATTTGAAAATAAGTTTTATAATTTTAGAAATTTAAAACTGAGAAAATGCTAAGATTTTACGTTATTATCAGTTATGGGGAAAATAATCAAATAGGCTGCAACTGGAAGTTTACAGTTTCCCAGGAAAGGTATATATTGTTTTTTTTCAGTTTTCAACTGACTACTATTTATTACAATAACATAGATTCAATGTAATAAAGTGAAACATGGCAAAATATGTTATAATTCAAAGATCCAGAAATGACATTCCTAATCTGGCAGCATATTATCATTTGGTGGCTTTTAGTATAGTAAATGACAGCACTAGCAGTGTGCTATGTTGGCAAAAACACTTATGGGTCACGTATGACAATGTCAGTCACTCATGGCATTTGCAGAACACTGAAAAAACTATGTTGTGTGTTACTAAATCCTAGCACACATCTGCAGGTGAGCAGGTGAGACATCATTAAAAACCAAAACAAATAATAAAAAAACAAAAACAGTGATCCATTTAGGTTACAATTCAAAGAATTCTCTCATTGGGACAGCTAAATTGAATTATAGATTTTTCCTATTAATCAATTCACAATTTTGCTATAGTCACAGCAGTGTAAGATGCAAAGTAAAAAACACATAAATAAGGATATAGGCTTGGCGGAGAGATAGTTTATCCTCAACTGATATCTTCTGTAGAATTTCATGCTTTGTATTGTTCCCTGACCTGAACCAAGACAAAGTGAAAATGATCACTCACTGGGAAACTGCTCTTTCCAAGGAGCCTGCAGTGATAAAGCTAAAAATATCCTTAATAAATTAGGACAAAAAAGAAGAGCACAAGCTTGAATTAATTGTCTTTTTTATCCTAAAGCCTTTTAGAAAGCATCAGTTATGACATTTCGTATGACCAACCTGATGGATAAGTGGTCGGGACTTAAAATCAGGCCACTCTGAAATGAAGGCTCTCTCAGCTGTGTGATATCTCTGAGTCCCATTTTTATCTCCAGTAGAAATAGAAATCTAACACCTAATTTACAGTCTTCCATAAAGAAATAAATACGATTCTTATTTGGGTTAAGATTTTCTAATTTAGTAGTAATTAAGTATAAAAATGAAAATGACTAAATATTTAGTTTCAGTCATTTTTCAAACTATGTTCATTAAAGCAAATGCAAAATCTTGGGGAAACTATAGCCAAAGACAGCATCCCTCTCATTGATCAGAGAAAAAGTGGTTATATTATTATCAATTTTTTCTTTTTACAGTTTACCTAAAACTGGTAGGCCAGTCATAGCCTGACTGCTTATTTATGGGTGCACACATGTCACAATGATACCCCATAGTTACTGCTCCCAAATATATTTGAAATAATAAATACCATTAATATCATATTCATTAAATACAAGATTACTTTGTAGAAAGTGATTTGGTTTGCAGGTTATAAAATACATTAGCTCATATTTCAGAGGGGCAAGTGCAAGTTTATATATAACGGTCATCTTCAAGCACTTTTAGTTTGTGAAAATTTGAAAAGAGCAAAAGATCCCAGGAGTTATTACTCTCATCTCCTTCCTTGCTGTCCCTGAGAAGAAAAGGGTGTGTGTCAATTAATTGGCACAAGCCATATCATGAAGTCTGGATTTATTTATTTTTGGGTGCATGGCCAGGGAATCAAACCCAGGTCTGCTGCAAGGAAGGTGGGCATTCTACCACTGAGCCACCCGTGCACTCTAGATTTATTGAAAAAATACATTCATTCCAACCCTCACCAATTTTTTTGTACTAATGTAAACTCTGCTGTTCAAGACATTAATCTGCAAATCATAGATAGATGTTATTTTACAAGATCGTGGAAGAATGATCTTATTTGCTGGTTGTGCTGGTTTGAAAGGATGTATGTCCCCTAGAAAAGCCATGTTTTAATCTAAACCCCATTTCGTAAAGGCAGAATAATCCCTATTCAATATTGTGTGTTTGAAACTGTAATCAGATCATCTCCCTGGAGATGTGATTTAATCCAGACTGGTTATTAAGATGGATTAGCTGATGATATGTCTCCACCCATTTGGGTGGGTCTTAAGAAGTTTCTGGAATCCTATAAAAGAGGAAACATTTTGGAGAATGGAGATTCAGAGAGAGAAGAGAATACTGCAGCACCATGAAGCAGAGAGTCCATCAGCCAGCGCTTTGGAGATGAAGAAGGTAAACACCTTCCGGGGAGCTTCATGAATCAGGAAGCCAGAGAGAAAGCTAACAGATGATGCTGTGTTCACCATGTGCCCTTCCAGATGAAACAGAAACCGTGACTGTGTTCGCCATGTGCCTTCTCAGATGAGAGAGGCCTTGAACGTCATCGGCCCTTTTGAACCAAGGTATCTTTCCCTGGATGCCTTTGATTGGATGTTTTATTGACTTGTTCTAATTGGGACATTTTCTCAGCCTTAGAACTGTAAACTAGGAACTTATTAAATTCTCCTTTTTAAAAGCCATTCTGTTTCTGGTATGTTGCATTCCAGCAGCTAGCAAACTAGAACACTGATAAAACTTCTGTCTCAGCTAAGGGTGTGTATTTTCTCTTGCTGTATACTGTGATCTTAAAGAAAGAAAACGAGGGTGCATGGGTAGTTTAGTGGTTAGAATGTCCGCCTTCCATGTGGGAGACCTGGGTTCAATTCTCAGACCATTCACCTCCCCCTCCAAAAAAATACTATGATTTCCTAGTCAATAACCACAATATACAAAAATATATCCCCAGAAATAATAAAGGATGAAATTTGTTTGAAGAAAAATATTTTTCAAATGCAGTATAGTTGTTTTAGTATGTTTGTTTTTGTATACTAAATACACTATTTCAAGTACAGCAGGCAGAGAAAAGATGATAAGCTTATCGAAGATTTACAAGCAAATGCTCTGGAGAAAGACACTGTCACAGATTGAAGAAGAAAAGGGAAACAGTATACGAAGGGGAAAAGGTAGCATATTCTGAAAGAATGTAAAATAGGTTTCCCATTCAAAATACCCAGTTAAATTTTAATTTCAGATAAGCAAAACACATGCAATATTTCAGAAATACTTATATTTTAAAAGACTTTATTTATTTGTAATAAAAATTTAACTGGGCATTCTGAATTTTATTTGCTAAATCTGGCAATCATTTCTAGAAAAGGAAATAAAAAAGAAAATGTTTAATCAATTGACAAATAAAGGATGAATGAAATAAATGTAGATAATTTGGATGCTTTGATTTAAACAACAATTTCATACTAATCAAATTCTAACATCAAGACCAAAAACCCAAGTAAAAGATGAGTATTTTTATATCACAAAGAGAATAATAAGTGGGGATCATTTTTGTTTGTACAAAGCTTAATGTATTTTCTGAAGATTTCTCATATATCAACCATTTTAATAAATTGTTTAATGTAACAGAAGTAATTAATTGATGAAGTACAGGTGAGCTTTTGCACAAAAATTAATTTTCTAGAGAAATGTGACTTTCTTATGTACCACAAGATCTTGTTTTACGTCCAAATATGCTTTAAATAGTCAGTATTTTTCTTCTTTGATTATGGTATTTGGAAATGTTAATGAATTATTGCTTATGAATGAATTTACTGCAAACATGTCAAAGACTGGAATTTCTGATGAGAAAGTTTATAAGTAATTATAAATAGTTAGAGAAAGTTGAAAACAAAGCTGCTATGTTTAGTTTCCATCACTCAAATGGAAATATTTAAAATCATTCTGTTTTGATCTGGAGCCATTGAACTTATAAAACTATACTGAAAATTGACTGTGTTTTTTTAAATCTAGATATATTTCATAAGCAGTGGACAACCTCTCTAAGACTGAGTATATAATGCATTTTGGGGCATTAAAAGATTCCAAGTTTACATATTGTTAAATCTTAAATGACTTCTGCTATGAAAATCCATACCATGCACACACAGAAAATGTTTTATTTACCTTTCCTTCTCTAACTTCCAATCAAATATAAGGAATGATTCTGGACATCTGTGATGTGTCATTTTCTTTTGACAAATGAGTCAGCAAATGAGGTACATTTCAATAGTTAAATATAGTTATGGTTCCAAAAACATAATGCATTATTTAAAAGGCAAAGGATGGGCATTCAAAGAAACAGAATATCGTGCAATTTATTGAGGGAATGTGGAATCCATTATGAAATGATAACAATTATGCTGTTTTTAATAAGGATATTTGAAAAATTATGAAAACCTGTAAAACAATTTAACATTTGTCTATACATTTTACATAATGTAGATGCATAATGTATCTTTATACATGTTCCTTCATTTTGATTGCTTGTATACATGCATGTATGCAAAGAGAGTAAGACAGAAAGAGAGGAAGAGATGGGCAGGAAGAGGGAGAGAAAAGAAAGTCTGTCTTGTGTGTATTTAAAACTCACCATGTTCCAAAGCAGAGCTTCTCAAGGTCAGTGCTGTGATATTTGGGGTGAGGTATTTTTTGTCATGGGGTGGGGGTGGGCAGGGGTTATTCAACATATTATGGGATATTTAGCAACATGCCTGGCCTCTACCCACCACATCTCATAGAAGTCTCTAATCACTGCCAAATGCCCACTGGTGGAAACAGGGGGCAGAGGGCAAAATTCCCCTTGATTGAAAATCACCAGTTCGAAACTCTGTTAGTAGTACTGATAAGAGAAATGCTATTTATTCAGGGTACAATGTGTGCTGGCTAAGTTACACCATCACTAATCATCTTAGCATTACTTAAGTAGAATTCAGACTATTGGACAGGTGGGGAAGGTACACATCTAAAACTAGAACTGAGATTTGAATCTGAATTTATGAGATAAGGCCCAATATATTAAACTTTCAAAATATTTACTCATTTACTTCATATTTTTGAATGAAAATTTTATTGTCACACTTGTAGATTCAAATGAAGTTGTAAGGAATAATACAGAGAGATCCCATGTAGTTTTCCCCAATGGAAGACTTTGAAAATCTGTAGTCTGCTTTCACACTCAGGATACTTTTGGTAGCCTGGGTTTTGAGGAACTGGCCAATGTCTTCTAAGTGCTCAAATAGATAAGCATAAAGTTCTTTGTGGAAGTCTTCTCTAATCTCTTAAATGAATGCAAGATTTGTAGTGACATTTCTACTTCAATTCCTGATATTGGTGATTTCTGTCTTTGCACTTTTTATTTATGTCAATTGTGCTAGAAATTCATTGATTATATTGATTTTTGTCAAAGAACCAGATTTTTGTTTTATTATTTTCCTCTATCATTATTCTATTTTACTAGTTCACTGCTCTCATATTCATTATTCCATCCCTTTGGCTTGCTTTCAGATTAAATTTTCTCTTTTTATCCTAGTCGCTTGGGGTAGGATCTTAGTTCATCCCTTGGAAACTCATAAATTTTCCTTTCATCTCTGCTTTGGACGCATCCCACATATTTTGATGTGTTGTATGCTCATTTTCACTCAGTTCTGTGCAATGTTTAAATTTTCTTTAAGACTTCCCATTGACCCATGGATTATCTAGAAGTGTATGGTTTCTTTTCCATGTTTAGAGAGATCTTCCATGACTTACTGTATTATTGATACACAGTTGGATTCCTCTGTGGGCAGAGTACACATTTGCTATGATTTTGATTATTTAGAGTTGTTGAGGTTTGCATAACGTCCCAGGACACTGCCCCATTTGTACTTGAAGAGAGTATGAATTCTG
The DNA here is from genome assembly GCF_023851605.1 of Tamandua tetradactyla. Lineage (NCBI taxonomy): Eukaryota > Metazoa > Chordata > Mammalia > Pilosa > Myrmecophagidae > Tamandua > Tamandua tetradactyla. The sequence continues at coordinate 42,685,370 of NC_135348.1, read as the reverse complement.
CTGATGCTTTGTGGAGGGCTCTGTATGTGTCAATGAGATTTTGAGGTTTGATTGTGTTATTCACATCTTCTACACCATTGCTGAGATTTTCATGTAGTCCTATCTGCATGTGATAGGCAAGGGTTCAAGTTCCAAAATACAATCATGGACTTGGCTATTTCTCCTTTCATCTCTGGGTTGGTTGAATTGACACGTGCACTTGATCTTAACCCACATGCTGTGGGTGTGAGTGCATCTGAAAGAGGGCTACTTGAAGATGTTGTTTTAGATCATTTTATTTTCTTCACTGAATTCCTGCGAATAGCCTGTGTAATCAACATTTTGTAGAATACGTGATATCCAGAGAAGGGCTAAAATGACTTGATACCAGGTAGGACAGGAGGGAAAATTGTGTTTAAGGGAAAAATGTGTTTAAGTTTGTATTTATATATTGAGATATATATATATCTTGATTTCTACTGTGTCTTGTCAGCTGTTAAATCCATCCAACGACTTCTTAATCTGGGATATTGTATTTGATGTTTTGGTATATAAAAGCATTTATTTTGTTTAAATTCTAAATATCTTCTGAATACTACATTGTTGAATTCATTTTATCTGTATTTTCCTCAATGTTGAAAACGTAGTAATTATAATTTCTTTGAAGTTCTTGTCTGTTAACTTTAGTACTGCAGCATTTTTATGTCTTCTGTTGACTCGTCTGTATCTTAATCACTAGTCAATTTTTCTGCTTCTCCACATGTCTTTTAATTTTTGAATATATGTTGAGCGTCATGTATGATACCTTCTTTCCTCTTTGGGCTTGGACATTTTTGCATTTAATAAATGCCTGAGGTGTTCAGTAAGGTCTCCCCACTGGGACTGGTTTAGAATCACAATGTCTCTCTAGCTCTATACAAACTACTGGATCTCTTACAGCTCCCCAACCTCAGCAGAGGTTCTACGGTGGGGACCCTTTCAGATCACCCTATGCATTCATGCAGATGGATTGGTGAAGGATCAGGGCAGATTATTCTTCATAATCTTGAGGATCCTTCCTCTGGGGCCCTTCTCTCACCTACCTTGCCTCTAAATCTCAGTGAGACTGGGGGACCCAAAACCTGATCTCTACTCCTTCTTTTCAATGAAATAGTAACTTTCTGTTTGGGCTTGAACTTCCCTCTGGAAAATCTTTCAGGCCATTATGAAGATATCACTTTCTTGAATTGTATACAATCTCAGACAAAATACCAATAGATTCTTGTGTGTAACTTGAGAGTTAAAATCCAAATTTTGCTGGACGGGTAAAGCAGCTAAACTAGAAAACAAAGGTAGTCTCTTTTAGTGACATGCTCTCATGTGAAAGACATCTCTTACTGGTTTAAAAAAAGAGCAATCATATACCAACCTTCAAAAAAATGAGAGTGAATTTATTTCTATAAATATGTAACACAAAAGGAACTAAAATGTTTAATTCAATAAACAAGGATCCTACAAATCAATAAGAACATGACAAATAACTTGCTAGAAAAAGAAGAGCAGTGGGGGAGAAAAATTAAGAGCAGCACACGTTAAGAAAAAAGTCACTCATCTCACTAGTCGTGAGGTCATTAAAAACTTCAACAATGCAAATTCACTATTCTTTTACGTATTAAACAATTTAAAATGCACTTTTCTTTTTTCTTTCAAGAAATGTGTCATTTACTGTTGGCATCAGTGTGAATTGATACAAACTTTTAGAAAGTAATTTAATAATACCTTTCAAAATAAAAGTAGTGATAAACATTTTTTCTACTTTTGAATAGTTCTTCTTAGAACAAATCTTAGGCATGTGAAAATGCACCTAATTTGTCACTGTGACTTCCTGGTGACACTTCATTTGTAAAGCTTTAAATAACAAGTGATGTATCTGAGAAGTAATGTAAGACATTAAAATAATGGAGTAACACAGCAAGTTTCAGAATATTATACAGGGTATTAATCTATTTTTATTAAATAAAAAAATACATGTATGTATGTTTAAGTACATGTGTGTATATATATATATGAATGCTATATATTCATATTCATTTCATTCATATAATGAAAGAGAATTCATTCTTTAAATATCTGCATTGTTTAAATATGTTAATAAGCATTTCTTACCTTTATAATTTAACAAAGTTAAAAAACTGGGGTAATACTACATTGCTTTTCTGCCTCTCATTACATATTTGACTGTGAAAAAACTTAAATTTTAACGACTTTGCTTTTTCATCTGTAAACTGAAGTAATTAAATCAGCTTTGCCTGGTTTGTGACAATTAAATGAGCTGACATATATATAGAATGATGCATATTAGTAAGGTTAGTTCTCTCAAGCATTGCGATAACAAAGTCCATGTTAGACTTGAGGTTCTTTGTAAGAAAATTATTAGTGAATATTTAAGAGGTATCTTGTCAAGAGAAAAATAATACTCTGTTATTTAAAACTATGTCTAGTTCTTGTTTTACATTATCTATACAATTATACTCTATTATTTAAGATTGTACATCAGGATAAATAAAGCAATCTATCCGAATCGTTTCTCAGACTGTCACACTGCTTTATTCCTCATTTTTTGCTTCAGGTTTTATTATTTCATAGTAATCACGATGTTTGTGAACTGCAATGTGATCTCAGGCTAAATGCTGAAGGGCAGTGCCCCTTCAAGCTGCTTTTTGTGAAGGAGTAGTAGGAAATCATCAAAATTGAAACCTTAAAAGAAAAAATGATCAAGCAAGAGATAAAGCTGTAAGAAGAAGAGAATATATATATATATACATATATACATTTAACGTTTAATTCATCAAACAAATAAGTTCAGAAAAACAGAGGTATTTTGAGTACTGAAACCTAAAATATATATTTTAAAAAATGTCACAGCACTACAATTCTCTTGGGCAGGAAATAAAAGACAGCATGTAGTGTTTAAAATATTGGCATTTTAAATATTGGTCAAAAAATTAAATCTTTTAATGTAAAGATGAGGAAGGGCAACTAATTTCCACTTGTATCCGACAGGTAGTTTCATTTTCCAGGCTGCGGAGCAAGCACCGGGAATCGGTCGGTGCACCGGTGGGAATGCATGTGCGCCCAGTTTGAGGCTGCGGAAAAGGGCCTGTCAAGACTGCTCTCTTCCCACAGCCTGGGGCTGGCTCAGATCCTGGCCCTCAGCTCGTCACATGGCAGCATCTCCTCGCGTCTTCCTTCTTTTCTAGGTCCTGTGGATGTTCAGGTTCCTGCTTCCTTGGCTTTCTCTCTTTGTCGGAAATTCATTCCACTTTCCAGGTCTCCAGGAGCCGGAGTAAGCCCTCGTCGGATCGGGCCAGGTCACGTCTTTCCTGCAGGACCTCATCAAAAGCTGCCTGCTTCTCCTGGGCTCCCACCACAGGCATGGATTTGACTTAAGAACATGTTTTCCTGGGGTACACATAGCTGAGAACCAGCCCAACAGATCACTCCTTCTCTGTCATTGTCAGGATCACGAAGACTATTTTATCAGCCCCGGCTTTTTACGCTACAAGCCACACGGAATAGTTTTATAATTTGGAGTCTATTTACTGCCAGACTTCCTACACTTTTAAAATAAGGTGGTATCTTCTTATTTGTATTTATCCAAGAAGTTGCATTAGGCATCCCATTTTTGTCTAATATTCATGAACATAGTAACATCTAGTACAAGGTTGAGAACAAAGAAAACAAAAGGAAAAAGACCAAAACAATTGATCTTGAGCTTCATTCAGTACTACTGGGTTCAAATAAGGTCGACATACTCAGGAGCATACCATCAGGATTGCTGAGAACAAATACAGGATATAATGACTATTTCATTTGATACATTAGAATTCTGAAAATTGATGGCATGAACACCAAAGAAAATGAGACTTCTAATAGAAATAGATGCACACAGCATTGAGCCAGATCACGGGAAGTTAAGATTTCTCTCTCACACTTTTCATTCTCTCACAGATTTCTAATGATGATTTATTTGGTTTTGAATCTTCTTCAAATAGAAAACTCACTGCATCCAGAGAACAAATCCCAAAACCTACTGGTCATGGATTTACATTAAAGATGAGACGAAGGCATTGAGGGAGAAACATGTTTGGCACCAGTCGAAATACAGGAAGAGAACATTATAGAGAACATGGTTCAGAGGATCTGATGTATTTAATATCAAGCAATAAGTATAATGAACAGCTTTTGGGGAAGAAGGGGATGAGAGATGAATCTATCATATAATCCAATTTACAAATAGATTGGAAGTGAAAGTCCTTAAGAAATGATGATCTGGACAAATAATTATCTGTAAATTTTAGCTCTTTTTTAAGACACATTTTCTATGGAGTGAGACTTCACTGTTAAATGAAGTCACATTTATATAATAAAGATAAGACTGCAATTTAGCAGTAATAATGTCTCATGTCTATAAACTGCTTGCTATCCATTGGCATGGTTGTGAGTGTTTTCATATTTTAACTCATTTATGTGAGCACATGAAGGCATGCAAGGAAAAATAACTTTGCAGAGTCATACAGGAAGGCCGTGTGCTGCAAACTAAATTCAGCCAGAACAGCTCCAAAGAATGGTTAAATATTAAATGATGCTAACTTGAAATTAACGATTTGGTTAATATGATTGTTTTAGGTAACCAATCTATTTTCTGCATCCATATGTACAATCTAAAAAATCTGGTTCTCCATTACGTTTTGTAACATTGAAGATGAATTTGAATATAATTGAACAATTTTATTATTATAAGCTCTGCAATAAATTCTTCTCTAATTCCATTCTTTCTACGTCTCCTATCTTCCAATTTTGTGACATTGCAATAATCATTATTACATGTCTTTTCTAGCTTTTGTCTCTTATGTCTCCAGTCAAGATTCACTGATATATTATTGCAAAAAAAATCTTTTGTTACTCCTGGAGTGACAGACGTGTAGTTAAAGATAAAAAAGCTCCCCAGATGATCGTCAGATTCTTCTCCTTTGTCTTTTGTGAAGTTCTGGACTAATCCAACTATCTGCCTCTTCTGCTTCTGAGCCTGTGCTGTGCACCGCTGGGGAAAACCAGATGATCGCTCAGATTAGTGCCACAGCAAATTCAAGGTATCCAGGCTCAGATGGAGCCACAACCACTTGGCAAGCCTGTAACATTTTTCTTATCTGGCCTGTTTCTCATTCCCCCCAGCAATTATTCCAGACTTCTTTCACTTTCCTTAAATCTCCAACCCCACAGAGTCCATCTTACTCCATCAATTATCCCTTTCGTACGCTAAATTTACTGGGTCCTCTAAACACACACGCACGCGCACACACCCACACGTCAAAAGTTGAACACAGATACTCATCTATGTCTTCTCAAAGTTCCCTGTACTGTAATCAGAAACATCTTTCTGAAACAAAGTTTAATTATATCACCCTACTATCTTGGTTGCCTGCTCAAGACAATTTATAAGATTGTGAAAAAATATAACATTACTTTATATTTATTTTTATAGAAAAGATGAGGATTGTTCACTAATAGTACTCAATATCCAGATTTACAATGCATGCTCTTTTGCTCCATATTTCAGAAATCTAATATGATGAGCTGATCTCATCTCATGCTCTTCTAAGGTAAGAGGAAGAGATGCAAAAAACTGTGTCATCTTCAATTTTTATTTGCTTTCAGCTTACTATACTGTGCTGTAAGATACATAAATTAAGTAGATTAATTTATTTATCATAGTGTTCTGTTTGACTAAAGTAACCATCACTAAACAGATAAGAGATGATTGAAATACCTTCAAAAACAACGCAGTTTGAAAAATAATACAAAGCAAGCACACCCATACAACAAGAATTAGTATAGCTGATATTTCTCCTGGGTTTGATATTTCTCCTCTTAAGCCACTAAACAGTACAAACACTGTTTAATCAGGTCACACAAGATGTTGGTTAGAAAAATTTGAAATTGTCAAAAAGGCTGTAAAAAATACAGATTTATATTCTTTATTGCTGATGATTAAATCATAGGTATATGTTTTTTTCTTGAAACAGAAGTAAAAATAGCACAAAGTCATTATGATGAAGGAGGTATTCAAAAAACATTATTAGCAACAGAATTTACGAATTCTGTTGTAAAATACCCAAGTGTTTAAAATATTATTTATTTAATCTTTTTTCCATTTTTTCTATATTTCTATTTGTGAATCTTCATCTGTTCACAAATAATAAGTGAAATAATAGACACATTCCTTTGTAGATATAAATATATTAGTGGTTTTGCAAGAAAATATTTTCACTTTTAGATACGAATGATCAAAACCTTTTCAGACCAATTACCTACAGCATAAAATAGGCATCTTTTATACAGTGTTCACGGCCCTAGTAAGACGGCTCCTAATTTCAATGCAGACATAGTTTTTATTACATGCACCATTAGCCTGGTATTCCTGAAACTCCTGCACTTCCTCTGCCATATCACACAGGCCATGTTTCTCTTCGCAAACCCAGCTGTCACCCTGTCCCACTTCCCTGCGTGGCTCAGTGAAGCAGGGCCTCCCATGAGGCATCCGTTCAGGCTTCTGCTCCCCCTGAGAAAGCCTCCACTGGGACTTTTCACCTGCCCAGCACAGCTGAGTTTTGTCCCTACCATGGACATTTACACTTTTTTCCCATCTGGCACCCAGCACCTTCTTGGAGACACGGTTTTCTCCATCTTTTGGAGAACCCACTCTAGTGAAGTTATTGGGAGGGAACCTGAAATCATTTAAAGTAACCCCAACCTCACAGGCTACAGAGAAGAGCCCAGCCTTGGACACCTAACCCAGTTGGGTCACTCGTGGTACCCCATCCTCCTGGACACTGAGGGTGGTGGGTGAAGGGACATGTCACTCAAGTGAAGTCAAGCAGAATTGCTCCTGGGGACTCCTGTACTGAAAGCTGGTCCCCATACTAGGAGCTGGTGACTCAGGGAAAAGCCATTCTGAAAGGAAACAAGGAAACAAACAAGTAGAGCAAAAACACAGCTCGCCTATGGGAAGAGATGGAGAAGAGATATGAAAGGGGAGTCCAGATGGTATTTACAGCTCAGGCTGTTTCCTAAGGCACCTTGCTCTTCCCCTGCTTGTCACTCATCATGGAACCCATCTTACTTAGACGGCATTAAATGCAGTTCCTTTCACTTGCAACAGGAGTCCCGACTAAAATAGGCTTTTCTTTCTGGTAGCCTTAGTTCCTCTTGGTGTGGCATGTATCACACTGTGTAATATCACCATTACTCTCGTTTTACTGAGTATCCCCTATTCTCCTTACCCAAGTCTCTTTTTCTACCAAGTTGATGAGAACTTTGGGAAAAGTCGGTGACCACAAAATTCTCTCCATTCTATCAATGGTATCTCACAGAGCCTGGGCCCACCATCAGTTCTGTGGCATCTTTTATCAGAGCTGTTCCAAAAGCCTCAACGTTCCAGTTCTGTGTAGCCCCACTTTCCACCTTAGACAGCCCAGATGCCTCACTTATAACCCTGCTTTTGAATTTTGCACCTACCTTTACTTAAACATCTTTTCCTCCTGAACTAGAGTTTGATTTCTAATCTCTCTCTCTTGCCTGAACTATAACTACTATAAAAGGACACTGACATTTCATCCTTTTTCAGAATAACAGCTGCCTTAAACTGACATCTTTGTACATTACTGAATCATAAATGGGAAAAAGGGGTGAGAAAGAAGAATAGTTACCTTGATGAAAACCTTGTTTCCTGCCCCCACCTACAATTTTATGGTATGTTATGCTATAAAATAATGTTAGGTAAAGTTATATTAGGATATGATGTTTAAATCCATAGACTTAATGTTGGGTATAGAAATGAAATTTCTGGGATACATAAGATTCTTTTCCATGGTTGAGTTGAGCGATGTAACTGCTTTTGAATAGTTCAAATTGAAATTGGAGATTAATAACATGAAGCACCCAGAGAAAGTTTATCAAGAGTATGACAACCTTGCATATACAGGGGAAAATAAAATTTAAGGGATGTTTGGATATGAGGATACAAAATCAAGTGAGGGAGAAATGGGACAGCATATATACATACACATATACAAACACTCTTTTCTGCAGAGATTTTGAGATTTTAATTCAAACATATGAATAATAGGGAAGTAAGAAAGAGCTAGAGTGGGTAAAATAAATAATACAAAGTTTATTCCATATCAAAGGATATCAGAACTTTCTGTTAACACAGTTAACAGTTCTAGTAACAGAACCACAAAATTCACTGGACAGTTGACTGGTATCTAGCAGAAAGGATTCCTGGATTGTCTGGGAAATGAGACTAAAAAGCATGTTCCTACCAAAGCTAAAATTCTAAAAATCACATGCTTCACAAAGGATTATATTTAAAATTATTTTTTTCTGTGGGGAAAAATGATTCCATTATTTTACTTATCTGGGCTTAATAGAGAAAAATTAATATGCACAGTTAGTAAAAGTGGAGTGAATGCTATTACTTATAGATCAGCATAAATTAGATTAAAAGTGGGGCTTGTCAAAAGTTTTTTCCGCCTCCTATTTGTTGTTGTTATTGTGGTTTCTTTAATCTCTACTTGCTTCATCTATGGAAGTAGAGGAGCCCCTCATGTATACTCATAGACAAGCTGAAGCTGTTTTAGCTGTCTTGCGGGTGCCAATTCAATCTCAATCAGCATTTGAGATTAACATAAATATATTTTCATCATTTGATTTTATCTTTCTCTTATGAATTTTCAAGCTGTTAATAGTTTCTTAAGTTTCACTAGCCTGTCTTAGAGTCTGAAGTAATACCAAAAACTAAAAATTTTGAAAGGGTTATTTGTATTACTCCTTTCTTCTATAAAATGTTTTAATACAGTATCATATTTCATTTGGGATATTTTTCTACAAAAAACAAGCTGAGGGCGGTGCAACCATGGCTCAGCAGGTAGAGTTCTCACCTGCCATGCTGGAAACCTGGTGCCTGCCCATGCCCCAAAAAAATAAAATAAAATAAGAAAAGGAAGATGATACTCACCTCTAAGAATGTGGAAAGAAAATTAATTTTCCCACCTACTTCTTTCAGGTACAGAATGAGAAATTTACTGTGTTTTAGATATACAAATAAATCAATATATCAATCATTGGTTGTTAGCTTTAACTCTGTCTTTGGATTAATTTAAGGTTTTTCCAGTGCTTACTATATGCTTTTACTAAAATATTTATTATGAATAAGATCTGCTAGCTCAATGACTGGGAATTTAATAACACAACATTTGTTGCTTTGGAGATGCAACCCTGAGCTTTCCTGAGATGTGTTCAAGTGCCAGATGTGTAGCTGACTAGGGAAGATGGGGCAAGATAGGTGCACAAAAGATGAAGGGAGCTAGATGAGCTAAAGAAGAATTTTAACACTTAAGAGAACTGAGACAAGGTTGTATGTGGAAACAAAGTAGGCAAACTGAAAAGTTAAATAGCAGGCTGGTTGACAGCTCAGGCTTTGAAGTTCTAAAGACTGCAGTTATAAAAGTGCCTATTCCTCATCTTTTCTTCTCATCGTAGTACATACTTTGTAGGAAGATGTGATATAAAATGCAGCAATGCCTGTCTGCCAGGACTGCCAGCGATGCTGAGAGGCACCTGTCCCCTGGACTGGCACTGCCATCTACGTGGGGCATCGTAGGGTCCGGCTAGCTTTCACCCTCCTCGCTGGCACCACCGTCATTACCTATTTTGTTTTCAAAAGTCCTGAAGTCCTGAAACGTCACTGCATTCTCTGGGGCGGTGCGCAATGTGTGTCCTTTCACCTGGTTTCCTCAGCAGTACCATTTGTGCTCATGCATCCTACAAAATAATTTTGCAAATCATCTTTTTCAGTTTTTATTATCAGAAAGGTCTAAAGGAGATTGAGCTCGAGGATAAGTACGAGTGGGAAATTAGAATGTTGGATGAGTAATCTTGCTTCTTTAAAAAGTGCGGATTTGTGATTTTGTCTACCAGGTGACATCTGACAAGCTGTAAAGACATTCCCCCAGACCCCGCCCAGGGAAGGGTGCTACTGGTTTCTAGTGGGCAAACTGAGCGAGCAATGGCACCGAGGACAGTCCCCACATCAAAGGATTATCTGGCTTGCAATGTCAATAGTGCTGAGTTTGAAAAATCCCGCAGTAGGCTTGCTTACACCTGATTTTGTTTTCTGGTTTCTCTCTATTCCAATGTAGAATACTGTTTAAGCTCAGGCTCGCAAATACTTCAAGTCCTTACCCCATCCCCTAAATATTCAAGAATACACCCCTCACACATACAAATGCACGTAGATACAAAAGTACAAAATAGAAACACATAAAGCAGATACAATTAATATGACATATGGCCTGAAAAAAATCCTCCCCCTCCAATGACTTGATCATTAAATATCTAGATCTGCAGAGCCCAAAAGCGCAATTCAAATGCAGAGAGAGACAAATTGCTATGGGGGCCACTCACAACATGATTTGCTTCAGATGGTTTAATACATTTGTGGTTTTCATGTGAGGTGGCTTCCAAAACATGATTTTGAAAGATATAAGTGTTCTCTGCAAAATTTCAAACATAAAAGTTGTTTTAGATTCCATCGTATATTACACTACAGCTGGGTACATTTTCAACATTAGAAAAATGAGACATTGAGCAGGTTTTTAGACTATCTAAAAATTACTAAAATATCCTATTTATACGAAGCATTGTATAAAAACTGGTAGCCCAAAGTCATTTTTTATGGCTGCAAGTAAGACTATCAGGGATAAATAGTGAAATCTCTTAAATAAATTTAATGAACCATGTGATGATAATAACCCCTAGTTAACCTTGTCACAGTCAATGAAGAAGACATGAAATGGTTGCATCTGCTTATTAAAACATAATTAAAGAACTGAAGGGATTAATTAAATGCAATTACAGAGAATTATCCAGAGTGAGTGCCCAAAATGAACTCAACATTTACACTAGTTTTTAAGGAATGATTGATCTGTTTTCAAAGATTATTTCACTTTATCACAACATTTAAAATATGTGAAGAACTTGGAAAAATATTTGTTGCTTCAGTAAATAGATGTCACTTTTCTAAAAATACTAATGCTAGGTAGACTGAATGGCCTGTTAAGGCAGTTTCCGTATAAAGTGTCATATTCCTTCTTTCTCATTAGTAATTAGAAAAATAACCTTTGAATACAAGGGGAAAAAGTAAAGCTGAAAGGATAAGTCATAAACATCCACACATATGATAGGAAACCATTTCAATTAATGCAAATATTTGGTGGCATTTTTGTAATTCACGATTCTGTACTAAGGTAAAAACAATAAATAATTTGTACCCATAATATCAGTAATTTAGGTAGGGAACACAAACATATTTCAGTGACCAAATAAATCTATTTCTTGGAATATAAAAATATATATACATTCTTAGAGAGGCATCCAAATAAATATACTGCCTATTCATTAAGGCATAGTTTATAGTGGAAAGCAATAAAAATTAATAAATAAAAAAGAAGTATTCAATTATGTACCAATGGATAGTTACATTAAGTAAAAAAATATATAGTAGGTTATTATTTTGCTATTTAAATTGTGTTTTAAGTCAAGGCTACTCAAATCCTTTCCTCTTGACTTAAAATTCTTCGGGGAAGGAAAGTGGAAACATGAATGCCGAAGTCTCCACATATGCTTTTAATACATGTACACACATAGTTGAGAGGAAATTTTGAAGAAGAGTATTTATTGCCATGAAAAATGTTATGATTTACTGTTAAATGAAAAGGAATAACAGGTCAAAATCAGTGTATGTAAGTTTACAGGTTTGTTTATTTTTTATTAAATGGTTTATTTTAGAGTAGCTTTAGACTTACAGAAAAATGGTGAAGATGGCATGCAGAGTTCCAAATTACCCTCTACCCAGTTTCCCCTGTTATTAACATCTTACGTACTATGGTACATTTCTCAGAATTAGCAAACCAGCCTAGATGCGTTATTCATAACTGAAGCCCTTGAGAGGTCCTTAGGTGTTGGCCAATGTTCTGTTACTACTCCAGGACCCCGTACAGGATATCACATCACATTATCCTTACGTTCTTCTCGGCTGGACAGTGTACCAGACTTTTCTTGTTTCTCTCAAAACTGTTGACAATTTTGAGGATTCCTTGTGAAGTATTTTGTAGAATATCGCTCAACTGCGATTTGTCTTACGTGATGCTCATTGTTAGAGTGGGGAAACGTATTTCGGGAAGACCTCAGGTGTGAAGTCCCATCCCTAACACATTGTCTCCTGGGACCGTGCCGTGTCATGATGTGTCATTACTGACACTACATCACCTTGCTGAAGTCGTGTTTCTCAGGTTCGCCATTTAAAGTCTTCTCCCTCCCCTCATTATCATTCTATGCACGTTGGAAAGGATCATTTCCAAATGTGTAACCCACATTTAAGGGATAAACGTTATCATACACCACTTCCTTGAGGGGGGGACAATACATATATGTTCATTGGGTGGGATTCTTCTGAATGGATTTGTCTAACCACCCCCCCTTATTTATTTATCCATGTCGGTTTGGACTCACTGACATTTAGTTTCTCTTTTAGGTTATAAGTTGGTCTCTGTCCCTTTGACGTACCCACATTACAGTGTTATATGTGTGTTTAATTCTTCCTTACTACAAAATGCTCTAGGCTCATCTCATAGATTTTCTGTCTTAGTCTTATAATCAATTATTTCCACAAGGACCCCTGGTTCCACTTACTGGAGAATAATATTAGAAATAAGATTTCGGGTCTAGGCACGCTCCCTGCTGCCAGGACATCTAGCCCCCCTCAGCTGAGAGAGCACATGAGCACATGCTCATCCATACATACACGCACAGCTATAAATATTTCTCCATGTAACCAACTGCAACTGTATTAAGCTGATGTGTGTTCATGCTGATGTCTACAGCTTTATAACCACAAGGTTTATTCTAGCCTTCTCCCTTGTAATCTAACACTTCAATAGTGAGAAACCTGGCTTACCCTATTCTCTCCATTCATTTACCGAAGTTTTCAATTCCAGTACACCATATAGTGATTTCAGAATTGGTAAACTGCGCATTTGTGGAAACTAACAACTAGAGCCTGGTATTTATTTAAGTTTCGGTTTTTAAAAATTTTTTTTGCACCTCACACATACCATCCATTTCCCAAATTGTTTAGGTCAGCAACGTTTTCACTTTCCTTTAAAGTGAGACTGTGTCATTCATTTCTAATATAGTCAGACTATTTTGTAACATTCTGCTTTCCATCCTAAGACCACCAACCTCCTAATTTTTAGTTTGCATTCATTAAGGCTCTGTCTTTCTTCTATAAAATTCCACGGGTTTTGATAATTGCATAGTGACATGCATCCATCATTAAAGCATCACCCAGAATTGTTTTACCCCCCTAAAATATCTTGGATGATTCATTAACTCAATTCCCACTGATTCCAACCGTGGAATCTTCAGAATGACTTCTTTCACTTAGCAGAGTGTGTTGTTACACCCATATTGTCATCATATGATTTGATAACTCATTGTAATCCATTGCATGGATGACCCATTTGTATATGCATTCACATACTGATAGAAATCTTGATAGCTTCTAGTTTTGGGCAATTATGAATGAAGCTTCAATAAATATTTGCATTCAGATTTTGATGTGAATGCTCATTTTCAAATGCTTTGTGTATATACCTAAGAGCGATTGCTGGGTCACATGAGAAGACCCTATTTGTCCATGTAAAGGGCAGTGAAAGTGGCTGTAACATCACACATTGCCACCAGGAATAAATGAAGATTACTGTTGTCCTACATTCTTGCCAGCAGTTGATACTACCATTATTATTTTATTATTTTAAAATATTAGCCATTTTAATAGGAATGTGATGATGCCTTGTTATTTTAGTTTGCATTTCCCTAATGAAAAATGGTTTTGACCTTCTTTTCTATGCTAATTTATCATCTCTAGATCTTCTGTGGTGAAGAGCCCATTAAAGATATTTTGCCCATTTTTTCATTGGGTTGTTTGTTTCTTGTTGTTGAGGTATAAGCATTCATTATATATTTTGGGTGTAAGTACTTTGACAGATACATGTGTCTCAGTCAATTTATCCCATTATATAGCTTATATTTTCATACACTTCGCCGAAGTTCTGACAGAGCAGAGGTTTTTAGTTTTAATATCGTCCAACTAATAAATTTTTTTCCATGATTGTGTTTTTGGTGTTGTATCTAAGAACTTAAAGCCACATAGATTTTCTACTATGTTTACTTCTAGAAGTTTTATATATTTTTCATTTTACATATAAGTTTCTGCCCTGATTTTAGTTAATTTTGGGGTAAAGGTGTAAGTTCTCTGTTAAGGTTCATGATTTTGCATATGTATCTCCAATTACTCACACACATTTTTTAAAAAGATCCCCTTTCTCCACTGAACAGCTTTTGCTCCTTTGCCAAAGATCACTTGGCTTTATTTGGAGGACCTATTTCCAGGTTCTCTCTCCGGTTCCGTTGATCTGCATGTCTACACTTTAACCAAATGTGCTAGTTTTTGGACTGCTGTTGTTATCTAGTGAGTTCTGAATTTGAGTAGAGTAAGCCTTCCAGCTTATTTTTTCTTCCTCAGTATTGTGTCACATATTCTAAGTCTTTTGCCTTTCCCTATAAACTTCAAAATTAGGTAGTCAATAGCCACAAAATAACTTTCTCAGATTTTGACTGGGATATCGTTGAGTTTATAGATAAATTTGAGAAGAATAGACATCTTTAAAATATTGAATTTTCCAGTAAGAAACTTGGAATATCTCTCTATTTATTTAGATTTTTATTTCTTTCATCAATTTTTCATAGTTTCCGCATACATTTTTTGCATATATTTTGATAGATGAATACCTATATATTTCATTTCTTGTGCTATTATAAATGTCATTATTTTAATTTTAAATTCCAGTTGTTTATTATGTGTATGTACCAGTGCATTGCCTTGTGTATATTAATAAATGCACATTTGATGAGGGGTTTCTTGAAAACTAATGCCAAACATACTAATAATTCTACTATCAAAAAATTTAAAGCGATTCCAGCTCTGACACATAAAGAACTTGGTCACCATTGACACTACCCATGCACCTGACAATCTGAAAAAGTGATAATTTTCCCGGACCCGTCATGGAACTGAAGTAGTGAGACAGAGCAATGCTGAGGTCATGAGCTGGTGGGACCACTCAAACGGGAATTTTGGTGAATTTTGGAAGTTGAGTGTATACTAGAATGAGAGTGAGGAACTATCTGGGTCTACAGTCTTGATCACCTTCTCACTTCTAGGAAACCCACCAGGTATCCAGAATGAAGATCAAGAAATATTACTTCACGAGTAACACTGTTAAATACACCGAGAGCATTCTTCATTAAAACATCTTGTGAGTTTTCCCCAACTGTGAAAATGTCCCATTCCTGTCTCTAGACGTTCAAGACTTTCTGGAGGTATAGTCAGCAGTATCAGGGTTTCAAGGAAATAACTTGGGAAATTCTGCATCCAAAGGAAAGAGAAGGGGACAGAAGATAAAAAAGCTATATTACTGAAAAAACACATAAGAAGGTCAAAACCACATTGCAGTCTTAATAAATCTTTCAGATTTAACTGAGAGATTATAGAACTCTCCTTACTCCACATCATACTGCAACACCATCAGGCCTCCAGTTTAGTATAAAATCGTACAGCTGAAGACTTGCAAACACAGACTGTCATCAAGCAGTATTTTTAGGAGCTCCAAATCAGGAAGAGACAAACACAAGGACACTAGAGGAATACAAAGTCCTTTGCGTCTATAGCCACAGCAAATATTAAGCACAGCCTAACTCTTAAGTACCACACTCTTATACTATCTTTGAAACAATTTATCATCACGAATCTTGATTCCATATCTTCACATTAAAATCCCATTAAACTCAGTTCTTATTACTCAATATAACATATTTAGCTTTCAACAAAACAAGGCAAGGGAAAAAAAGAGACTTAAAAGAACAAAGCAATCATCAGAATCAGAATCAAATATGACACAGATGTTGGAATTATCAGACAGGGAATTTAAAGTAGCTATGTTTGATATCTTAAGAAAATGAATAGAAAAAGTAAATGACATGCAAAAATAAATAGGCACTTTAAACAGAGATAAGAATTCTGAGGAAGTACCTTAAGAAAATGCTAGAAACACAAAACAGCATAAAATAAATGAAGAATTAAGAATGCCTGTGATGAGCACGTTAGGTTGGACTTAGGTGAGGATAAAATCAGTGCTCTCAGGTACAGATCAGTAGAAACTTATCTAAATGCAAAGAAGAAAAAAAAAAATCAGTTGAGAACATCCAAGACCTGTGGGACAATTTCTAAAGGTATAATATATGCAGAATTATAATACCCTAAGGAGAAGAAAAATAAAATGGCGCAGAAGTAATAATGGCCAAGGACTTTAAAAATTAATGACACGGCGGTGTGACAGTGGCTCAGTGGCAGAGTTCTCACCTGCCCTACCGGAGACCCGGGATTGATTCCCAGTGCCTGCCATGCAAAATAAATAAATAAATAAATAAATAAATAAATAAATAAATAAATAAATAAATAAATATAAAAATAAAAATAAAATTAATGACAGACGCCAAACCACAGATCCAGGAAGCTCAGGGAGCATAAAGCAGAATAAAAATTCAAATAAAATAAAAGATAAAACAAAATACATACACATACACACCTAGACATAAAACATTAAATTGCAGGAAACCAGAGACACAAAGAAATTCTTATAAGATGCTGGAAAGGGAAAAATTTTACTTCTCTTTGGAACAAAGATAAGAATTACCATGGACTTATGTTCTAAAACTTCAGTGAAAGTAAACTAGAAGTCATTACTGGAAAATCCTTTAATACATGCTTCTAAGTAACCTATGGGTCAAAAGAGAATTCTTAATTTCAAGATAAATTAAAATAGTTTTACATAAATGCAATTTATAACAATTTTATAATAGAGCAAAAGCAGTGTTTCAAGGGAAATTTATAGCATTAAAGTCATATGTTACAAAAATAAATATCTAAAATCAATAGCCTATATTTTCATTCTGGAAAATTAGTGAAAAGTAAGCAACTTAGGCATAAAGCATATAGAAAAAAAGAAATAATTAAAAATAGAGCAGAAATCAATGAAATTAAAGACAGGTAAACAATAGGGAACACCAAGAAAACGAAACTCTGGTTGTTTGAAAAGATTAGTAGACTTATGTACCTCTAGTCAGGATACTCTAGGAAAAAAAGAAATAAAACACCAGTTATAACATTTTTAAAAGAAAATGTGTATGTATATAAATTGAAGTTTTACTATTTGTGTTCTTTTTTCCTGACAGGGTGTTATACAATTTTCTGTGCATTTGTGTTTTCAGTGTTTCTAAAATTTCATGAATTTACAGTGATTATAATGAGTAAAATTCTAACAAAATCTACCTTTCTCTATATTAAAACTTTCAAGTTTAACAAGAGTGTATGGACATTGCAAGTTTTAAAATAAATATTTATATCTACTACCATATATAGTGTGTATATATATACTAATATATAAATACATAAATGCATATATGATTCAGGAATTCAGCTAGAATGGAAAATATATTAATGGAATTCTAAACATGGAGGAAAGAAAAAAATATTCTTGGCCAAAGGAATGACTTCTGCAAGGCTATCCAAGCATGTAGAAAGGAAAAGCTAAATTTTGATCGCTTGGGAGCATGTTTTAATGTTTATTTAAATGAATTTAGAATTTAGCCCTTGTCATTCCAGCACCAATGTATTTTCTGTAACAAGAGAAAGACATGGCAATATGAGTACATTATTTGGCAAATGGACTGAGAAGAAAGAAAATGAGATGGGAGAAACATTAAAGAAAACAATATCTAATCCTGCTGCATTTTAAATAGGATATGAACTCAACTAGCAGTAGTGAAGCTAAAGTTGGCATATATGTTGTGGAGGAAGGGATATTTTATAAATTGTGAAAACTGATGCTGAGACAGCAATATAGAACTGTTATAATTTTGAGCTTTGGTGGAGTAACAATAATTTCATTGAAAACACTGGTGGATATATGGGATGGAGGGAGGAGTTGTGAGATAAGAAGTATATTAACCTATTGTGGTTATGCGGAGTTTCAAGTACTTAACTAGATTCTGCTTATAAAGGTTCACCAAGCTCAGGAGACAGTAGGAGGCAGTATAGCAAAGTGCTCACGAGTTCACATTCTCAAGTCAGACCATCCATGCTCGAATTCCAACTCCACTTTTAACAAGTCACGTAAAGCTCACAATTTCCTCATCTGCAAAGTGGGGTCAATAAGAACACCTAATTCATATGTGTTTTCTAAGACTTGAATGAGCAATTAGAGGTAAACCACATATCACAGTACCTGGCACATGGAAAGTAATTTAAAAATGTGAGATATTACAGACAGAGAAAGGGGATCACTGGATTCCAAAAGGGAATCCTGAAGTAATGATGTTAATGAAATCAACCTGGAAGCATTAGGAGACTAGTAGGATCCCAAGAACAACTAGAATCATGGGGTGATTATGAGAATTAGATCCTTGAGTAGAAAATGAAAGAGAAACCATCAAAAAAGTGAGAACGAGTACTCAGAATGGTAGGATATGAAATAGGAGAGAGTTTGAGCTTTGTTAAAATAAAAAAGAATGAAAGTGCTATTTCCAAAAAGAAGAGACTGCTGAGAATTTTGACTAGAACTGAAAAGAGAAGTAGCCTGAGCAGTACACACACTCATAAACATCCTTTGGCGTTTGAAGTCGGGAGCTGTTGTTAGATGTCATAAGAGCAGTTTCCCTTGAGATTAAATATAAAATTACAACTTTCACGGAGCTGAAGAATGAATGTAAGTATATCAAGATAGATATATTGACTGTAGACAACTCATAAGAAGCTGCACACTGAACAAAAGAAATGAAATATTTGCATTCATGTAATAATGTTTGATTAGAGAAGCAACATATATACTTTCAAATCTATGAACTATTTAGAAAATAACATAATTCAGTAGGACAGCAACATTCAGAATTAACATATAGTAATCAGTAGTGTTTATATATATATATATATGTATACATGTATGCCCAGGGTCTAAAGCATTAGCAATGAAACGACTCCATATACAGTAGCAAAATGAATATCAAATATTTAAGAAATACCAAAACATATGCAAGATCTGTTTGCAGGTTTCATATAGAGAAAAATAGAAGGTATGAAAAATGAGGCTTTTTTCCATAATTTTATTACACTTCTATCATCTATACGTTTATAATCTATAAATTGAATGTGAGTCCAATAGAATTACCAGCTGGATATTTTAAAGTAGAAAATCTGTGTTCATATGGAAAATAAACAATGAAAATGACCAGTAAATTCCTGAGAAAAAAAGACTAATGAGTAAAACATGAATAAAGAAATACTTAAATGAGAAGGAAATTAAAATCCAGTGAGAGATATGTATAGTGTCCAATCAGGAGAGAGAAGCCACATTGGCAATTTTCAATAAGGAAAATCGAATCTGAAACAGTGGCAATAGGACTGGGGAATCTTCTTCCCACAGCCTTGTAATATCCTTTCAGGACCATCTACTGACAAAGCCTAACGCGAAGTCTGCTGACAAAGAAGAAGTCGTTATAGTGTCCAACTCTTATATGGGAAAGCAAACAAAGATGGGTGGATTGGAAACTGAACTATAATGAAACATTGGCAAGCGATCCAAACACAAATGGAATTTAGCACGTTTTATAAATGATCAAAGTAACGCTAAAAACACTAAAAATAATTGTGGGAGTTTATATGTATGTACTTCTCCCATTTGGGGCGTTTTATCATGTTTACTATTCGTATCAACAGCGCTAACACTTACTACTGATTGTGAACTTTTTTATGGTCTGCACCTTCCATGTCAGAGGGATTTCACAGGGAGAGTAAATATAAGTGTCTTGGAAAACCCTCTTAATGTCTCTCACACTTTTCCTGAAGGAGAAGCATAAAATAGTTTGGGGAAGGAACGCACTAACCTCCGTTAGGCTCTTTAGACCTCGCTGCCCTTCTCAGCCATATCTCCCAGATACTTCATCTCTCACCTTCATGTTCTCTTTGTCTTCTTGCTCCACCTAAAACCCAGCACTTCCCTGCAGCTTTCTAAAGTGTTCTATGTCTGGAAGTGACGTAGATTTCCCCATCTCCCCTCACTGCTGCTCCCAGAACATTCTCCTTTGTCTCTTCCCAAAACCTGTTAGACTCGAATCTCTTCTTATCAAACAATACTCTTCATCTACCTACCTTGTGCAGTCACGGACCTACTGGCTTATTTCGTCCTTTAACTTATTAGATATTTTAGCTCTTCACACACGTGTTCTATCTCCAAACATGTTCTGTCATGATTCCCGATGATTTCAAATACTGAACCACGCTCACCCTAACAGCCTTCCCTCTCACTTACCAACCTCATGTCTTCCACTGATAGCAACTTCCAAACAACTGAGGTCACTTCCTCGCGATGTCCCAGCCCCGACCACATCATCACCAGCCAGTGTGCCTACTGTATAACCATCATTTCAATCCTCTCTGTTAGGTTCAAAGATGGCCAGAGACAAACTAATGACAGAAAAAGGAATTTATCCAGGTACCAGCAGGGTGGGTACCTGAAGTCAGACTTCAGCCTGCCTGGGGAGGATAACGGAGGGTCTTTTGTACCTGAGAAATGAGGCAGGGAGATAAGTGGTACAAAGGGCTGTGGGCAAGGGACGAGGAGACCTTGAGCACTGGCTGAGGGAGGGAAGGACTCAGATGGAGAAGTGGACAGAACAGTCCGTTCTAATACCGCCCGGGGGTCGGTGAGTGATGGCTGCTGTTATTTTTGCCCCTTGTTCAGGGTCCAAGTCTATTATTCCAACATTTCAGACTTTGGTTATATAAAAAAAGAAAAAAAAAAAGATAGGAAGGAATATTGGGTTAGGCCAGGGAGGGAGAGAAAGGAAAGAGGACGGTATTGTTGGCTCTGGCTGCTCCCTGCTTAGGAGCTGGTGTGAGGGCATGGTTTCTTCTCCCAAGCCCTGAGGTGAGGGGGGATTTCTCTGGGAGAGAGGCTGATATGAACTTCTTGTAGTAGGAGAATGTTTTCTAGGTGGCTCTGAGTAATATGTGCACTGTAGACCGAATAAAATGCACGTGAGCTCTCATGATGTAGAGGCCTGCGGAGAGGAAGAGAAGAAAAGTTGCTAGTGGGGTGGAGATCAGGGTAATCGTGAGAACCATGAGGGTTTTTGTAATTATTGATCCCAAGACTCAGAAATCCATTGACAGATTTTCGAAGCTCAGTCTACCAGCATTTGCTGCGTTCCTGACAAGCCTGGGCTGGTGGGCGTAAAAGCAGCATTCTTCCTCACAAAGAGGCAGACGTTTGGCTCTTAGATCCAGGCCTCGTCTGTTTGTTGGGTGGACACCGTGAGAGAACCTCCTTGGTCTCATGTCTGGACCATGCTTTCAGCGATTGAAACCGTCTTGCAGGTCCGGCGACAAGACTTGGTCGTAGGTGAGGGATGGTGCTGACCTCCAGTGCCTGCTGCTACTCCAGCCGTCGTGCCAGGGTGACTAAGGGGGGCTAAGGTGATGGCCTCTCGGGCCAAATCGAGGATAGTGAGGGGATGTGCAGGCTGTTAATTGGGGTCTGTGTTGACATGGGGTGATAGATAAGCAGAGGTGCAAGTTTCAGTCCTATTTGTGGGGTGATAGATAAGCAGAGGTGCAAGTTTCAGTCCAATTTGTGGGGAGACAGTTTGAAGTTCTGCACAAAAAGAAGACCCCTTGTCCAGTACACATGCAAGGAGATGTACAGAAAACAGATGGCACAGCATCTGTGTATTTTTTTCTGGTCCATTTTCCCAAGATGAGATAGTTTCCAGCTAAAGTGGCATCTGTTAAAGGCTGAGGGTTGTGTTGGGATTTGAGAAGGATTTGTGCAAAATGAAGTGTTTATGGTTAAATAATATTTTGAAATGCCGTTTGAAAACTTTGAAAGTATTTGGCATTTTATTTTATTCTATTTGTCAGGTTGCCTTGTGTAAAGTGCAAAGCTTTAAGAGGGACGGCCCCAGCAACACTCTGATGAGCCAGTTAGTCCTGGTTTTGCGGAGAACTACAGGGTTTCAGAAAAGTGGGTGGACAGTTGAGCGAATTTTCCATTTGCCTCTGGGGTGATAAAGTAGTTTACTCGAGTGGAGATATGATACTGAGGGGGTCGAGGTGAAGGGTTGTGTTGCAGGATGAGGGTGTGTTGCAGGCTGAGGGTGGCTCCTACTGGAACATTGCAGTGAGCTGGTCACTGTGACCTGCAAAGCGGGACCCAGGCTAGAAGGGGTGTGGACGGGGCCACAGGCCCTACAATGGAGCATTTGTAAAGGAGGATTTTGTGATGTTTCTGATGTAGGTGTCATACAGCTGAGCTGCCCACTGGCCACTGCAGTGGGATAATGGCCCAGGAGGCCGTTAGCTTTTTCTTTAAGGATGTTCCCTCCCTGTTTGGTGCATGAAAGGACAACTGAGGTATGAGCCCAGGCTTGGATGAGAGCAGGGGGTGGCCGTGTAGGCGGATGAAGAAAATGAGACTATCCAGTAGTTTGGGGCTCGGGAAGGATTGGTTCCGTTGAGGAGGATGTGGGTGGTACACTCTAGGTATTGGGGCATGAGAAAATGGTGAAGGGGGGCTGAGTGAACCGAGGTGAACAGGGGAGTATAGAGGATCATGGGGGTCTTTGAAGAGGAGGCTGAGAAGGAGGAAGGTGCGGGAACAGATTTGGTTGGGTAAATTCTTGTAGGTCACTGTGGAGCCAGAGGTCTTGAATGCAAGGAATAAGATAGGACGTTCACCTGGAAGGTTTTGGATTTGTAATTTTAGGGTATAGTTAGGCAAAGGATGAGAGTTTCATTGGTTATGTGTGAGCGGGTCTGACTGTTGGTTGCTGTTTTCTGGAGCTGGAGTAGGATTTAACCTTGAAAAAAAAATGTATCCAAGATGAGAAGTTAGAGAGTTTTGCTGCAGTGGGAGTTGTGAGGAGAACTAGGCATGGTCCTGCCCAAATGGGTGTTAAAGATTTAGGGTTAAGAGATTTTGCATAGACCCAGTGCCCTTCAAAGGAGGGGACATCTCAGCAAGGTTGAGGTAAAGCATCCTTAGCTAGGACCCATGAAGCCTGTTGAGTTTGGATTAAGGTGGGGATATAGCCTCCCATGGATGAGTGAGATGCAGGGATGTTTCCTAGCATAAATGGACACCCATACATTAATCCAAAGGGGCTCAGAAGGTGTGGCTTGTGGGGTATGGAATAGAGCTGCATAAGAGCTGGGGTAATAGTTCTATCCATGTCTTATGGGTTTGAAGCATGACTTTCGAGAGGCAAGTTGATTAGGCCATTTACTCGTTCTACCTTTCCTGACGACCGGGGTCTGATGGGAATACTTAACTTCCAGGTTAAGCCAAGTGCTGAGCTAATACCTTGCATGATTTGTGAGGTGAAAGCAGGCCTGTTGTCAGATTTTATAGATGTAGGTGATCCGAAGCTGGGAATAATTTCTTTGATAAGCATGGGAATGAAAGCAGTTTTTTCTGAAGTTCTAGGAAATCTTCTACCCGTCCTGAGAATGGTGGTACTTTACCCTTTTGTCTGAAGGCTGTGTATAAAATTTATTTGCCAGTCTTGCCCTGGTATTTGTCCTCGGGCCTGATAAGTTGGGAATGGCGGGGTTTGGAGGTGACCCTGCTGTGAAGTTCGTTGGGAAGCCAAACAGCTTTTCTGAATTCCTGGTAACTTGATGAGAAGGTTGGGTGATCCAGGTGCTGATGTAACAGCTGAGCTAGGAGTTTGGGGCTGGTGTGGAAATGGTTATGAAGGGTGATTAACTATTAAGGCCTTCCTTTGAAGGAAGGGTTATTCTGCCTTTTTAAATAAGTCATCCATCTTGTAGAGATGCTCCTTCTTTGGTAAGGGAAAGTTGTTCCTGGTAGGTAGAAGGAGGTGGTGACAAAGGGAGGGCTAATAGCTGCGTATAGGATGACTTCTGGGTGAACTTAGCTTCTCTGTCAGCTTGATTATTTCCTTTGGTGATCAGGGAGTTTAATTTTTCCTGACTTTTACAGTGGAGATCTGCAACCTGTTTGGGGAGGGATGCTGCTTGGAGAAGTTTTAGGATAAGAAAGCTGTTAATAATAGGAGAGCCTGTGATGGTAAGGAATGCTCTTTTTCTCCAAACTGGGGCATCAGAGCAAATGATGCCTAAGCATATTTTGAGTAGATGTAAATGTTCACTAGAAGATCTTTAGCTTTTATTAGAGCTCTGGTGAGAGCTATAAGCTCTGCCTGCTGTGAGGTGGGGCCTGGAGGGAGGGGGCCTGACTACGTTACAATGGCAAACCTGGCAGGGGTTGAGTTACTTACTTCAGTGGAAATATCATCGATGAGCCAATCGAGGTTGTTCAGGAAGGGGTGAGTCTGTGATGTTTGGGAAGGGATTTATGAAGTGATCTAGGGCTTCCGCAGTCCCCAAGGGGGCAATTGCCATTAGAGAGACTGAGTATGGGAAGAAGTGCAGTGGGATTGAGCGAGGGGCCTCTATGTGGAAAGACATTAGTGTTCTCAAGAAGTGCGGCATGAAGGTTTTGCAGGCGTATGGTAGATACTTGGAGACGGCTTGGTGGGCTAAGAGGGATTGTAGGAAATATTCAGTCCTTATAGAGTGGACTGGATAAAAGGCTGAAGTTTGGAATCCACAAATGAAACAAATTTTCAAATTCCAGAAAGTAGAAGAATTCAGGCTTCCTTGTGGGCAGGTGGGTTTTAGTGATTGGCTCTTTTGGATCTGAAGAGAAACCTTTGTGGGTAGGAGTTAGATGGAGTCCTAAGCATGTGACTTCTGTTTTGGAAATCTGACCTTTTATGAGGGGGCACTCGGTAGCCTTTATCCGTGAGGAAACTGAGTAGGGTGATAGTATGGGAAATGGAGAGGTCTAAGGAAGGGCTAAATAAGAGAATGTCATGGACATATTGTGTGAGGGTAGAGGGGTGCAGGGTTAGGGTGGAGAGACCTTTAGCAAGTGCTTGGCCAAGCAGATGAGAAAACCTTGAGGGATAACTGTCTAAATAAGCTGCTGAGAGTTTTGGGAAGCAGAACCTGTCCAGGTGAAGGCAAACAGGTCTTGGGAGGACTGATGTGGTGGGATTGTAAAGAATGAATCCTTGAGTTTCTAAGATAGTGAAGTGGAGGTGTTTGGGGGGTTGGAAGAGACGGTTGGGGGCTGTTGGTATGATGGGTGTGGTTGCTTCATTAACAGACGTGAGGTCTTGTACGAGGTGACAGGAGCCCTTTGGTTTCTTTACTGCGATACTGGGGTGTTAGCTGGGAATTAGTTGGCCATAATAGGCCAGTGGTAAGAGGTTTATTGATAACAAGCCGTAAGCCTTGCAGTGCTGGGGGCGAGGGGACACTGAGATTTATGTGGACAGTGGGTAGATTTTTCAGAGCGATGTGCACTGGTGCGTGGCGCGTGGCCGCTGAGACCTGTTCTGTATTCCACACTATAGGGTTGACTTGATTAGGAAAGACTGAGGGGAGATTTGGGACGGGTGGTAGGGGTGGAGGGGATAAAAGGAAGAGGCTAGCCGGGGTGGGAGTTGGGGATGCGGATGGTGACGGTGGAATGAACTTTTGTTAACGCGCGCCGTCCTCACAACTGGCAGCACGTGTGCGTTACCGGGAGGGCACGGGTGGGGCTCCCTGGTGGGCTGGGGGGGCGGGGCTTAGGGGCTCGGCCGTGACCCCCACCACAGCGACAGAGGAGGGGCCTCAGGGTTGCATGTGCTCCCGCAGGGCCGAACCGGACTCCAGAGGAGCACAGGAAAGGGGCCAGCCCGCCTGCAGCCCGTTGTTCCCCTGGGGTCCGCTGTGTTGACGGGGTGACGGGTGAAGGGGTGACGGGGCTCGCGATCCTGGAGGCCCTGGGGGGCGGTGGCGACTCCCTCGCTGCGGCTGCGCTGGGCCTGGGTGCACCCGGCCTGACCCACCTCGGCCCGACACGTGCCCGCGAGCTGAGGCGCCCCAAGACGGGTCGGGCAGGGGGCGCGGGGCGCTGGGGGGGTCTTTAGCATGGAAATATACATTATGTGTCTCTATCTTAGAATATTCCTATTTGAACTCGACTTTCTTCTCTTGGTAGTATTTCTGTTGTTTTTTTTTTTACCAAAACTCCTGAAGATCCCTGTTCATTTTATTTCTAATTTATCACGTTCCATGAACTCATTCTAATCAGGTTTCTCCGCAATTCCAATGCAGCTGCTCAGTCCTCATTCTATTTAATCCGTCAGTATATTTTCACACCGTTGATTGTTCCCACTATCAAACATTTGTTTCCCATGAGCTATACTGCATTGTCTGAATTTTCTTCCTATATGGTTTTCTTTCACTTCTCAGACTTTTCTCTGGATTCTTCTCATCTGCTCGAGTTTTTGACTTTGGTGTATTGTGGAACGAGTTGGTTTTGGTGCACCCTAGGTACACAGGCTCAGAGGCAGTAGTTTCTCAGCATGTCCACTTTATTAGGTACACAACACAGAGTGTCCGGAGAGCAGGGGAAGAGGTCCAATTCTGGCTGGCCCCCTGGGGAGGCCAACGGCTGCACGCCCTGCCTTATGGAGAAGATGGATACCTGGGCTGCCTGAGGGCTGGGTATTTACACAGCTCAGGGAAGGGGATGCCCTGCTGCTGAGCCAAACATGAATCAAGAAAACTTTGTGTAGTGCTCCTGCCCTAGTAAACAGCTAAGAAGGCTTGTTCTGGGTTTGGGCTTTTAGGCTAGTCAGGCCATCCCATGAGACCTAAAATGTCCTCCAGGCTACAAAGTGGACACATGGAAACAGCCGCACACAGACAAGCCCCAGAGAGGTGCAGGGGGGGGGGGGTGAGGGCTGGGAGACTGCTGCTGATCGTTCCCTGGCTCCCCCAGCAAATATCTCATTGCTCACTGTTTTCCCTGTTGTCTGCACTTTCTCAGTGATATCATCTGCCATCAGGACTTTAAATGCTGTGACAGGCTGACAAGACTTAGGCATATGTAACCCTCACTTAAATCATTCCCCTAAACTCAGATTCCTGTACTCATCCTCACTTGAATAGATATTAGATATGTCATGAATTCAGGTCCTGAACTTCCCTTGCTAATTCTGTTTCTCCAAAGGCTTCCCCATCTCATTTAGTATCAATATTATTCTTCCAATAAACATTTAAATAAGAATATAAGTTCATAAAATGTAAAGCAAACATAAGTTAAGATGGGAGCATCAAACTCTGGGCCTTCGACATGTCTGTCTGCCTATCTGTCTGTCCATCTATCTATTTATCATTTGTCTGTTTGAAAATACACACACACACACACACACACACACAATATCTTGGAATAGAAAAGGGGATGCTACAAAGGTCAGGAAGGCCAATTTTTAATTTTGTTATTTATTATTATTTGGCATGGGCAGGCACCGGGAATCAAACCCAGGTATCCGGCATGGCAGGCAAGAACTCTACCTGCTGAGTCACCATGGCCCACCCGAGAAGGCCAACTTTTAATAAGACATGTTAACAATAACTTTATGCCTATCCATTTTAAAATTTAGAAAAATGGTTACCTCTTTAGAAAACCCAACTTATATACACTGGCAGGAAATTAAGTGAAACATTTGAATAGCATTAAAATTATTCAAATTAACTAGAAAATTTTCAGGCCCTTGAGGCAACAAATGTGAGTTCTGTAAAATTTAAAGAAGAAATAATGCCATCTTACACAAAATTTTCCAGAGAATGGGCAGCAGAGATTCATGTCCTAACAAGTTTAATGACATCACCAGAACCTTGTTCTTATAATCTGACAAAAACTTTCCAAGAAATAAAATCACAGGTCAATGCAAATCAGGATCTTGGATATAAAAATGTACAAAACAAATAATTAACAAAACAAATTTAGCAATATATTAAAAGATATAATCACCAAGTTGAGTTTTCTCCTAAAGTATACATTTGACTTTACATTAAAAAAAGAATAAATGTAATTCCTCTCTCAATAGCACAAAGTTAAATAATTATTTCAAAAGATGCAAAATGATAAAATCTATCATTCATCAAAAAAGAAAACTGTTAGAAAATAATAATAGAAAGGAGCCTGTCCTTCTGATAGAATATCTGCAAATGTAGAATGTAACACTTGGTTACAAAATGTTCAAAGATTCCCCTCTGAAATCAGCAATAAAACAAAGATGAAAACTATCACCACTTCAGAGGGTACGCTGGTAGTTCAGTGGTTAGAATGCCTGCCTTTCATGCGGGAGACCTGGGTTCGATTCCTGGACCATGCACCCAAAAGAAAACAAAACTGTCACCACTTCCATTAAACGTTGTATTAGAGTTCCAAGCCAATGCAATGCAGCAAGATAAAAAAGAGTTATAAGAATTGGAAAAGGAAAGAATAAAACTGTAATTAGTCAGAGATGATATGATTGTGTATATTGCATATACAAAACTCACACCTAAATTATTATAATTAGTTGGAGTTTAGCAAGGCTGCTAGATTAAAAAATTATGAAATATTAATTTTCTATTGACTTGCCAGCAAATAAGAAGTTTTAAAATATCATTTAATAACATAAAAATATTGAGGACTGCATAATAAACCTAATATGATCATTGTAAACTTCTATATTAAAAATGAAAACACATTATTGAGAATAATTATAATATTATTCCTTGACAATTGAGTCAATATTATAAAGCTGTCAATGCTCTTAAAATTGATCCATAACTCCTTGAATTCCTAATAATAATTAAAGCAGTTTATTTTTGGCCAAAACTGACAAACTCATTCTAAATTTTTCATAGAAATGTGAAAAGAACAAAATGTACCTGACAGTCTTGAAAAAGAACAATGTGGAAATATTTACTGCACTGAATATAAAGGTATAGTAACTTAATGTGATGTTGGTACCAGAAGAGATGAATAAACTAATGGAACAGAGAGTCTATAAAAACACACCTATACACACATGTGTATATATACACATACCTGCACACACACAGTGACAGGACTCATGACAAGAACAGCTCTGCAGATCAGTGGGAAATAATTATAATTATCTGTTTTTAAACTGTGTTAAATCATTTGACTATTCTTTAAAAATTAAATTTTCTTTGTACCTGATTATGCACAATAATCAATTTCAGGCAGTTTGTAGGTTTATGGGTAAAAGGTAAAGATAGAAGGTAATAACTAGAAGGTAACAGAAAAGAATATTATTATGACTTTAGGGTAGACAAAAATTTCTGAAATGAATGCAAAAAATATTAACCATCAATCAAAGATTTATATATTAGTCTACCTTTTAAATAAGGTTGTTGACCCAAAGACAACATGAAGAGAATGAAAAATACGCCGCAGAGTGGGAGAAGGTGCATGCATTCCTGTAATTATATGAGTGCTCACATCCAGATAATGTGAAAAGCTCCTACAAATCAAATAGCCAATAATTTCATGAAAATTTGATCAGTTTCATTCTTCATTGGGCAAAGACAAATTCACATCACAATGAGACATGAGTACACACTCACTGGAATGGCTAATATTAGAATGACAATACTTGTGATGTTAATTTTATGTGTCAATTTGTCTAGGCAAGAGTGCCCAGTTGCTTGGTCAAACACCAGCTTAGATGCTGTTTTGAAGGTATTGCACAGATGCGATTAGCATCTACAGCCAGTTCATTTAAGTGGAGGAGATTATCCCAGATAATGTGGGTAGGTCTTATCCAATTAGATGAAAGATTTAAGAGCAAGGGATGGAGATTTCCGAGGAAGAATAAGTTCTGCCTCAAGATTACTATATCAAGCCCCCTTCTAGTTCTAGCCAGATGTCCTCCTTTTATGAACTTAACTATGTCCTCCCAAAAGACATGTATGAGTCCTAACCTCTGACCCCATGAATGTTGGATATAATGTCTTTGAAGATTCTGTTAGTTAAGCTGAGGGCAAACCGGATTAGGCAGGTCTTACTCAAATGTGATCAATATCCCTTCATGAAGAAGAAATTGGAGACAGACAAAACCATGTGACGACCAAATCAGAGGATGCCATGGATTGCCAGCAAGTCACTGACAGAACCAAGGAAGAAGTATGGGGCGGATTTTCTCTATAGGTTTAAGAGAAACCCTGCTGACATCTTGCTTTTGGATTTCTAGACTGCTTTAATGGGTTGAATTGGTAGCCCAGTTTGGACATTTTCTTGTCTTGATCTGCATCCTGGTGGTGTGGACCCATCGTAAATAAGATCTCTTGAAGATGTTACTTCACTTAAGGTGTGACCCAAATTAATCAATTTGAGTTTCATTCGGATTTACTGGAGCATTCATAAGTGAATGAAATTCAGACACAGAGACAGAAAGCCAAAGGAAGTATAAGATGATGGAATTCAGCCAAACCCACAGGATAAAGGAGAAGGCATCACCTTGTGTACTGCCATATTACACAAACCCAAGACCCAAAAGATGAATGCCACTCCCCTCTGGGAGGAAGCAGTGCTTGGCTGAAATCTCCATTTTGGAATTCTCTTAGCCTCAAAATCCTGAATCAATATATTCTTATTATTTAAGCCAACCCATTTTATAACATTTGTTTTATCAGCTGGGAAACTAAGATTGCTTTTGGTAGGGGAAAATGGGTGCTGCTATGACAAACACTTAAAAATGTGGAAACAGCTTTGGAATTGGGTAATGGGTAGAGACTGGAAGAACTGTGAGGTTGATCGAAGAGCCCCAGATTGCTTTGAAAAGACTGTTGGTAGAAAGATGGATGTTAAAGTTACTTCCAATGACACCTTAGAAGGAAATGATGAATGTGTTATTTGAAACAGGAGGAAAGGTGATCTTTGTTATAAAGTGCAGAGAACTAGGTAAAACTGTGTGATGAAGATTAGAAGGCAGAACTTTGTAAGCAGTGAATTTGGGTCTTTAGCTGATCAGAGCCTGGTTTCTCCTTGTAGGATAATGCGGAATAGTTACATCGGTTCAGTAAGAACAGGATTTTTATTACCTAGTTCTGGAAAAGTTAACAGAGCATGGGGTTATGGAATCCAGAAGGAGAGAGTCCTGTGAAGAGCAGCCCTGCTAGCAGCTATGCCCTCCCATAGGTGGACTGAGGAGCCAGCTTGAAGCAGCCCAGTCAAAAGGGACCTGGGATAATCGAGTTCCTGTCTTCTCTCTCCCCACTTCCCTTTCATCCTCTGCCAGCTTTTACATTGGCTAAATTCAACTTGAAATCAGAAAGTAAGGACTTAGAGAGCAGAGGGAAACAGTGAAAGGTGCACCTGGAGTGACAAATGGAAGAAAACCACTGTACATAGAAATTACAATCTTAAATTTATTTCTTTTTTTTCATGGGTGGGTATAATTTCAAGTTAAGATATAAATTACATAGGCAGTATCACTTGTTGAAAAAAATAGGCAATGTTATCAAAGATTTTCCAAGCCTGGGTATCTTGTAATTTTGAGAGTTTGCAGTTTCTAAAATAGTTTTCAACATCCATTGTTACTTTTTTGTTAAGAAAAAAAAATCAGCAATGAGATATGGTCTAGTTTGCTAGTGTTGCAATGCGACACACCAGAGATGGATTGGCTTTTAATAAAAGGGATTTATTTCATTAGTTCATCAGAGAAAGGCAGCTAACTTTCAACTGAGGTACTTTCTTAACATGGAAAGGCACCTGGCGATCTCTGCTGTTCTTCTCTCCAGGCCTCTGGGTTCGAACAACTTTCCCCGGGGTAATTTCTTTCTGCATCTCCAAAGGCCTGGGCTGAGCTGCGAGTGCTGAGATAAGGTATAAACTGCTTGGGCTGTGCTGTGTTGAGCTCTCTCATTTAAGTACCAGCCGATTAAATCAAACATCATTCATTACTGCAGGCACGCCTCCTAGCCGACTGCAGATGTAATGAGCAGCAGATGATGTTCACATACCACTGGCTCATGTCCACAGCCACAGAACTAGGTACCTTCACCTGACCAAGTTGACAAATGAACCTAACTATCACAAGATGTATTTTCTTTCAATTTTATCAAGGGCATAAATGGATTTAAAAATTCACTTTATAACTTTCTATTATAAAATTAACAGTGACTATTAAATAATGTAATAATTTTAATCTGATTTCCATATAGTGAGACTAAGAAAATAAAAATTAATGCTCTGGTTTATTTAAAGTTGATTTAATGAATTACTGTATATTTATTATATTTGTTATAATGGATAACTCCTTCACAAATCGAATATTATTCTGGGAATACTTTGATTAGAAAAAAGTTTTAAAGTTAAACTGCTGAGTGAGAAACTATGTTTCATCCATAATTAGTAATATTTGCTATTTCGTGCTGATATTAAGGTTCAGACTAGGTCAATGGCAGTTTCCGCTGTGGATTTAGTTGGAGTACAGTGTGCCTAGGCGACTCTCCAGGGATGGACTGGGCAGCTGGCTGACGGCCCAGAGAGCTCAAAATGTGGTATTACGTTCATGACAGCACAGCTTTCCAACCCTTTCATTCAGTCTTTCTGACCCTTATATTTGATTTTGTCTCGATGATGGTGTGCTGAAGGTAGTTTACATTAAAGAAGCTTGCCAAACATTCCCTGGCTTAATACTCTATCTATTTAAGGAAATCAATGATAAAATGACTGCACACTATATTTGCTAGTAAACATATAATCATATTCTAGCGATATTCATATATCTATATTATATAAAAACTTTACTCTGTGATGATGACTGATGAATTTGTCTTTATCAAAGTTTACTCATTTCTCAAATATTACTGTGAATAAATATCCAAGGTGCCACTTAAAATGAAGATTCCCAAATCTTTACTCCTGGAAATTCTGATTCAGCATATTCGGGTGGTACCCAGAAATCTATATTTTACAAGCACCCTTGTTCTGTGCTCTTCTGAGTGCACGCACTTCTGAAAATATCTGAAGTCTTTCTAAGGGGTGCATACACATAACACGTTTCGGGAAAATCAACTTACAAATCTTCTTCTTTCTCACTAAACTCCTTCATACATTTGAAAAGCATCATAGAGGTTCTCATTTCCCACTTCCCCTTCACAAGAGTCTTTTCCTAATTTATGGAGGAAAAATATATCTTTCATCTATCCTGAAATTACTTTGTACATTCCCCTGAATTGTAGAAACTTCTGGCTTATCGAAAGAGAGGTAATTCCACATATCGATGCCCGGGACCCTCTTTTAAATTGTTTGTATCAACTGAATACTCTTAAACTCCCAATTGCTGTAAGCTCGATGCAGGAGAAAAGTTTTATTAAAACTTTCCACCCTCAAACATACTACTGCCCAAAATACAGTTGAGACAGTTTTCATTTGAGCCCGTTGTAGCACCAAGAAATAAGTCAAGCATTTCTGTTTCAAAAAATACACAGGCAAATCTTGGATAGCCAACTTACATTACATAAAAATGACCTTTTCTGTGGTTCAACAACATATTAATGTAAAGAGCAGTTCTTTATTTTTATAACATCAGTTTTTAATCTTTATTCTGAATATTTTTCTTCAATTGCAATAATGTTGAGGGCTCTTATGAGATCCATTTCTCCAAAATTGGTGTTTTTGTTCTTCAGAAACAATGTCAAAAAAAAAAAGCCTAAAATAAAGAACTCATAATTCACTCTAGGTGTTTATCTAGTCTTAGTCATTTACTTATAGTTTTTCAGAGAAGGTTACCTGCCACCTGAAAAACTTGAAACATCTTCATTCTTCAACTCTCTTTCAAATCAAGTTTAACATTTTACTGGTTTCTTCATTAATTGGAGTTAGGTAAAATATCTGATGTGTTCATTTTATATTGGTATGAGAATTATGGTTTTAACTTTTAAAAATTATACCTTAGTTCTCTTTCTACCAAAAGTCTTAAACTGAAAAAATAGTCCTCCAGTGATGAGAGCAGGAACAAAAGGCTGATCACAGTAACATGGAATAAGCCAGCAAGCATTTAGATGATACTCAAATTAGAAAGAAAGAAAACAAGCAGAAAATTAAATGGAGAAAACATCATTTAGTTGTAGATTATAAATGGCATGAATTTCACAAAAATCTAGGAAGAGACAGTAGCATCTGCAGAAAATTATTATTGATAATCACTCAGTGCACAAAGAGAAGTTTGAACAAGTAAATAATCAGAAACTTTCTTCTGCTCGCTTCACTTCAGCAAATGATACCAAACACATTCTAGGTACACTATAAATTCTACAGAGCAAGATCCCTAATTTCTAGGGGCTAATAATGAAAATGGGCACAATCACAATTTCAATATGATAAATGCAGCAAGAGTTCCCACTGATTCTAAATTGACTTTTAGAGAAATCTGAGCATCTGAGTTTAATAGTAATAGAGCATTTATTTGCAAACCTATGAGGGAACAAAAAAAAAAAAAAAAAAACTTTCCACCCCCTCTTTCTCTCCCTCTCTCTGTTGGTTTGTGTACTTATAGGAAATAAGTTCAATGTCATACTGTATAAGTGTGAGTATGTCTAAAACTACAAGTGAAAAGTGTATGCATTTGATGTCTAATTTGCATCTCAAACTCAATCTGTCCAAAACTGAGCTCAGTTATCTCCTGCCTAAAAAGCCCATGGCGCCACGATCCTTTCTTATATTAGTATAGCAGCTCCTCTGCTCCAGTTTCACAAAACTAAAACCTGGGAGTCATCCCTGAGACTTCTATTTCTTTTTTCACCTCCCGTCAGTTAATCTTGTTGTCTTTCACTTCGAAATATAACCATTTCCTAACTACTTCTCAACATCGTCACCTTGAACCAATCCTGTCCCTTGTCTGGATTCCTGCAATAGCCTAAACCAGTCTACCAGCCTCTCTTCTTCCTCCACCACAATCAACTGTCAACAAGGAGTCAGAGAATTAGTTTTTAATATGTCATGACATATATCTCCTTTGCTCAGAATTGTGCAATAATACACCATTTCACTCATATGGAACCTAAGTCCTTTCCACCATCTCCAAGACCTTACCTCCCTTTCTTACCCCAATATCTCACTGATTTTGCAATCTACTAGTTACTGCTTTGCTCACTAAACTAGTGAAATAAGTACAAAAATAACAGTGAAGATGTATAGTTGCACATAAAAGAAATAAAAAGGGAAATTCCTGGGCACCAGAAATAAAGAAGAGGAAATTCAAACAGACCTCTAAGTGAGATTCTCTCTCCAGAGGCTCATGGAGTTGCATTTTAAACATACACTCGGATATAGATGCAGCTTTTTCCCATGAAAAGAGAGAATTGAAACAATTGCAGATTGTTTCAATTAAAATCCAGGCAGATGAAAGTGTGTAATCTGCAGAATCTATGGGGATAAAAAGTTACCTGAGAGAAATCAAAAGTCTAAGCCTGTACCGACAAGAAAGTGGAGATCAAATTCACTCTACCGTAAAGATTCAGGAACCCTAAGCCAGTAAGTGAACGGAAGTATTAGCACTCTGTAGTGACAAATTTCCACAAGCCAGAGAACATTGGGCTTCACCTGAGGCATCTGTCCTACTGAAGGTGCTTGCACGGGGAAGCATCACAGAACACACATGATGACACACTCTACCCCCACAGGAAGGTTTCTCCTTTCTTCGGTCTATTTTCCTTGATTTTATTTCACTTCACTTGAGAGCTGATATATATTCTTTTCCCAAGAGTCTAAGTTTCTTGTTAACACATCGCTGTTCTCAAAAAGGAGAAGACGATTGTAACTGAATGGTAGAAGCATTTTTTTTTTCACGTTTCAAAACATGTTGAAGTACAATGATCCTAGAGCTTCATTCTTTTATGGAGCCAATTCAGAACAAAACAAAGGTCTTTCCTTGAATTACTATAAGCCACACCCATTGTGTAATAAACGTTTTCAGATTTGTGAATTATTTCATGAATAGCCACTCGTGTGAACTTTAAATGACAACAGGTTTTAGGAAGCCTGGAAATGGAAAATGTGTTGAGCTACATATGAATATACGGTTATAAATTATGTTTGTGTTCCTATTTTTCTATGCATATGCATCTCTATTTCTGTGGCAGCAAAATGTATAACTCACCAGTTTTACTTGAATTTTACTACAGCGGTCTGAATGGGGACTGGGATTGGATAGAAATCAAAAGAGGTTCTTGGTAGAGAAAAAAAATATTTTTACCTGCATGTTCTGATAACCTTGGTGTGAGAATGTAGTAAAAAATGTGAAATGCTGCTGCTAGAACTGAGGGCGTAGGTAACATATGTGCCAGCGTGACCTTCGATGTTTTCCTTCCACCTTCAGAACTGAAACAAGATCAGACTTGGCTCTGTCTATTGTGGGATTCCAGATGTTCACAGAATAGGTTGGCTCTCACCCTCTTCACCACCTTTACTAGAGAAGGAAATCAGAGATTGGTCAATGCAGGCGATTGCTGTCACCAAGGGTTAGTTCTTATGTATGAAACCGGGTGTTTCCAAACGGTTGAAAAGCCCATCCCCTGTTTATATGGCATTAAAATCCTACACAGGATCATTCATACAATGCTCTGACATTTGAGACAGTTTGAGGAAACTATGTTATTTATTTCCATTTTAGAAGATCACACTGCATGGGCCAAAAATGCATACTCCATCTGCTTTGAGCTGCCCAATGACACT
The DNA here is from genome assembly GCF_023851605.1 of Tamandua tetradactyla. NCBI lineage: Eukaryota > Metazoa > Chordata > Mammalia > Pilosa > Myrmecophagidae > Tamandua > Tamandua tetradactyla. The sequence continues at coordinate 42,648,495 of NC_135348.1, read as the reverse complement.
GGAGGGTGTCTTAGAATAAACTTGTGATCTTATCACACAAGATATCAGATGAATGCATTGAGTGACTGAAATTGTGCACATATGGGTGTGTTTCAAGAAAACTATTTTTGGCTTATGTTTTTTTATTTTTTATTTTAATTCAAGTGGACAACAATGTTTCAATGGATACTTTCTAACTGAAAATTTGTATTGTGTGCCATATGTATGCTTAAACTATTTTTTTTTGTAATTGAAATATACATAAAGAAAGTAGACTGTAAGACATACTTCATAGAGGGTAAAGGGTAAAAATAAAAATCATGGAGGATATGAGAAGGCAAGAATTTATTGTATTTAAAAAGTGAAACATTGTACTCATTGAATGTGAAATTAGAGAGCAATAAAAAATACAAAGTAAGAAGGTATTGAACTGCACGCCACCAAAACAATAATCCAGAATGAAATAGGTTAGTTGTGGACAGTAGCTATTGAGGGAGGATTTTGCAGAGTTTGAGGCTGATAGAAAAACAGGAGAGAGGAAATGGCGTGATATAGACAAGCGGTTATCAATGATGGGGGCTTGAAGACCCGTAGAGGGTAATGGTGAGATCAACCGAATAAGATAAAAGTGTCTGCAGTGAGGAATAGTGGATTCAATTTGACAGTAAATGGCACCATCATAAGGTTCTTGAGAAGACTCCAGTGGGATTAAAGTGTTTATAAAAATACGTATTTCAAGTGTGGTGTACAATTTGCTTTCCAAAGGGTGAGGAGGCCGTTGAGGGGGAGTTTATAATTAAGCTTCTACAGTGCTAACAATTAGAACATGAATTCCCTTTCAAATGACTCATACAGACTTCAGTTTCATGAGTGAGAATCTGGGGCCCCGGCTCTGAGGAACCTCAGCACCAAAGGAAACCTGCTGCAAAGCTGGAGCCAAACCCGGCAAAGTGATCAGGAGATTTTAGGAGCACAAATATCCACCATAGATTATTCTGTTGCTTTCATTGCTACATTATAAAACGTCCCATTTCCATTTCTGCAAATCTTAGAAAACTATTGAATGTAATTATACATAAATGTCTGGGGATACCGGGTGTTTCAAAGGATTCATTAATGTTACTCAAGGAAAACATGAGCAGGGTGGCTAGATAATCTGCCTAAACTTAAACAGTTATGCAAAATCACCGTAAATAAAATTAAAGACAACCTGCAGACTGGAAAAAGTACTTGCTTCATAGGCAGATGAAAAAAATAAATATGCATACTACTAATGTGATCCCACAAATTAACATTTAAAGGGCAAATACCTTACTACAAAGGGAAACGCTGTAAAGGCAGGTCATTCACAGAAGAAAAAATAAAGATTACCAATGGCTATATGAAAAGATATTTAGTTTCCCCAGTTATGTAATTTCTTTTATTGATCATATTGGAAAAATTAAAATATTCTTAATGTTTTTCATTGCTAAACAGACAAAGGGAATATTTTTTACACAACTGGTACTAGCAGGAGTTAGTAATTTTTATGACAATTTGATGGTTTTGATTATTATTACATGTGAAAAAGTTACCTTAACTTCAAAATTCCATTTTAATATATAGAGATAATCTCAAAATTGCAGAGTGATTTATACATGAGGCTACTTTTCAAGTGCTGTTTACATTTTCAATAAAACACACGCTTATGTAGGATTCTATTCAGAAATTCAAAAGAATTCATAGCTAATAACCATTTATATGGGAAAAATGCACTATGCTAAAAGTAGGCTACAGAGCAGAATGTAAATATGATGTGTTATATCTATAGTTTACTCATCTATTGAACATTTGATGTGTTGTTCAGATCATTTCAATTACCAAAAAAATCTGCTCTAAATAATTTAGGCTTCTGGAAATGCACATGTAAGAGTTTCTTTAGGGTGGATAAGAAAGGGGGTTTCTTGATTATATTGTATGCACATCCGTAACTTTTCCCACATCACACCACATTTTTCCATGGTGGCCCAAAACCTGTGGCTGACCACTTTGAAGACAGCCTCCTGTGAGTTAGACCTATGACTTGCTTCTAACCTATAGAATAAGTCAAGTGTGAATGTCACTCTGATGACTGTTCTTCCTCACGCAAGAGGCCATCTCGCTAGCAGACTTGCTCCAGGGACTTTTTTCTCTGCTCACTGTGAAATAGCAGACCTGTGAGCACAGCACAGCCTCTCAGAGCAGAGGTGGCCTCCAGCAGACAGCAGGACATCAAGACCCGCATTCTTGAGCTGCAAGGAAATGAATTCTGCTAACAAGGTGAACGAGCTTGGAAGTGGAGGCTTCGCCAGAAAGTCTTCTTATGGGAACCCAACCCTGGGTAACACCTCAGTTATGGCTTTATAAGGGATACAGCGAAACAGTTCCAGATCCTTAAACCAAAGACGCTGTGAGACTGTTAGTGTGTTTTGCTTTAAACCCTTCTGTTTGGTAGTTGTTATGCAGAAATAAGATACAATGTATACTCCCACTAATTGTTTATGAGAATGCCTGATACCCTACATCTCTCCAATACTTGGTATGGTTACATTTTAATTTATTTTTCTTGCTTGGTAACTGTGTAATGATTTTAATTTCTTTAGCTTTCCATATTATTCATGAAGTTGAGTAGCTTTGCATGTGCTTACTGACCATATGAATTTCCACTTTTTAATGTGCTTATTTAAGCTGTATAACCTTTTCAGCCTACGGGTAAATTCTTGCCTTAACTATTAATGGAAAAACATTCTTTTGTGGGCATACCAGAGAAAGAATTTGCCTGATTGTACCCATTCAATTTTTCAAGTGAAAAAGTTCTAGAAAATTCATGCTTTCTTGATCTTAAATTTATATTTCTGCCTTGTGAAAACAACCATGAGATTAAATTTCATTCTTAAGGAGACATGACATAGTGTAGGGTTGAAGAATCAGTTAAAATTTGCGAATAAACACAGCCAAACTCAATTTCTTAGAAGCTACTGATCATATAAGATAAAGTATAATAGCAATATATATTTCAGGTACCGTAGAAGGTCTGAGATAGTGTCCTACCTGCAAGATAAAAAGCTAGCAATTCATGGATGCTGACATGGCACTCCTGGACAAGAAACAAAAAACAATTATTAGTCATGGCAATAGCAGTAACCAGTATAGGAGCATCTTCTTCAGCCAGTTCCCCAAGGCCCAGTTCCCACAGGATGAAATGAAGAGGGCTAAGTAACAAGTGTGCATAGTGGGTTTCATTACAGGAGAGGAACTCTGACCTTAGGTAACTTACATCTTAACTAACGGGACACAAACATGTCTTCACATTTGCTCAGAGGGAAAAACTATTTCTATTATTGGAGATTGTTTAGTGCACAAACATCCTTTGAAAAGCAGTTCAAAACAAGGAAAGACTGTGCCTCTGCTCGTGAGAAGTGAAGAGATGTGAAAGAAGGTCCATGGAGAATTGTCTCCTAAAGCTTTATAGAGTATAGGGTCTCTCATTACCAGGTCTGTAACCTTGGACAATTTCATTAACCTCTCTAAGCCTGTGTTTCATCATCTCTGAACTGGGGATAATCACAGCCTCTTGGGATAGCTGCGAGGATTACGTGGGGCTCTACAATCAACAAAAAGACAGAGAAGAGATTGTGACACAGAGTGAGCACTCTGCAAAGCTCATCTGCTATTATTAAATAGATCTAAAATAATGACTAATCCTTCTGTATACTATGAAGTATTTTAGCTTCGCCCAAGAGGGATTGTTATAAAATGATTAGATTGAAACGAACATCACCGGGAAGTAGGGGGAAATGAACCATTATCTAGGGCATGAGAAGAAGAACCTAAATTATATGAGTCAATCGACTGTATTCTTTCCCTTGAAAGGATGAAATGGTCAAAAAAGAAAGATGAAGAGATGGTAGGAATAGACATCTGAGAAATCACAGAGCAACAGCTAATCATCAAAAAGTGATTTTTAATGGATGATGAAGCAAATGCTGTGTAGTAGGAAACCAAGGAGAGATTCATGACATCTCTCACAATACATGTCTACTCAATAGATGTCTCACATTAAATGTCTCCCTCATAGGTGTTTTTTTTTTCACTTTACTGGGACACCTTTAATCTGGGTTACAAGTCACTCTAGATGCAACTTTCATCTCTAGATGCACAAGAAAATATTTAAGATGCCCCATTGCTGAGCAGCATGGATTTCTCCAGAACAAAAGTGGTCTGAGTACTAAAGTTCTCTTGATTCTAAAATAGTCTCAGGATTAGATAGTTAATATCAGACAGATTTATGACTTTCAGCAAGGGTAGTCTGGCTGTCACATGTATTGCAGTTGTTCTTTAAGATAAATACAGCAACTGAAGTGAATTTGTAAAGTCCTTCAATAATCTACCTTTTGTGATGACTTGATATCATATGTATCTCTTAGTGTTTTGTTATTTTAACTTTGCCTTTTGTAATTGCAGACTTGAGCTGAGAATCAGCAATTAGTAATCTTATTTTAAAATACAGATCAGAGTTAGAGAGTGTGTTGGGGTCTGTAAGACCACCCTCAGGCTTTATGATTTACTAGAAGGGCTGATTGAACTGAGAAAAGCTGTTATACTGACATTTATGTTTATTATGGTGAAAGGATACAGGTTAAAATCTGTAAAGGCAAACGACGCATGGAGCAAAATCCAAGAGAAATCAGTGACAAGCTTCCAAGGGTCCTCTCCCAGTGGAATTGTCCAGACAGACATAATTCTCCCAGACGCTATGTGTGAACTGTTAACAGTCAAGGAAACTCACCCAAGTGTTAATGTCTAGGGTTTTTATTGGGGTCAGTCCGTAGGCCCATGTGACTAAACTCAGCTACTCAAATTCCAGCTCCCTTCCTTCCCCCCTCCCCCCGCTGCCATCAGAGCAAAAAGAGCCATTCAGACATTCCCCATAAATCACATTGTTTGCACAAACTATCACTTCAAATTGGCACCACATGGGCCCTAGGCCTTCAGCATGGTAAAACACTCATGCAGACCCTTCTAAGGGCTCAGAGATCACACCCCAAAAGCCAGCCAAGGGCCAGTGCTGAAGAAAGACCTTTCCAGGGACCCAAGACCAGCTGAGGTAGCTCTCTCCTGCACAGAGAGCTGAAACTTAGCACTTCATCTAACTTAAATGTTTGAAGAAATAATTCCCCTTTACAGTGGAGGATTCCATGCGTGACTGAACCCACTCTAGGTCACGTTGGAAAAGCTGAACTCAAATCCAGGTTTGCCTGAATCCACAATTCATGAGCCTGTCTGTAGAGCCTGTGTAGCTGCTCAGAAATGGCTGGTAAACAACCTTGAAAATGTCAGTCTTTGGCCAAGTACTAGGAAGTTGATGGTCGTTTAGAAGAGCAGCCAACCCACCTGCCCACTGTCCACCAGCCCCTGAACCCTCCTTGCATCAAATTTCCAGTGGTGGCAGCCCACGGAGCCTTCGTATTGACATCTCAGATGCCTTAATAATATCTTAAATTCTTTACCTTTGAGGGACTTGTTCATCAATGCAAAAGAACTATTCTGGTGACTGCTGGCTGCCTTTGGCCATTCCATCTTCAGGCGTTTCTGAAATAACACAAGTTTTACTTTTTAAGATAAATGCTCTATGTGTTGCTCATTTAAATGTCGGTGGCTGACACATGCTCGCACTGATCTTTCCTACACCCTCATACAGTCAATAGGTAGAATATCTGTGGTTTTCAACCTGTGAACGGCCTCGTGTCTTCAGAGGGTAAAGAAAGGCCTCGCATGTATCAAGGTGCCTTCTTGACACTTCCATGCTTGGTTTCCCCAGGAAGTACTCCAGACCGTGAGTGGAGAGCCCGGATTTTATATTCACTTTATAGCCTCCAAGGGCCTCACACAGGGAATCACACTTGACACATTAAGAAACATTTGTTGTATTGATTATATTTCTATGCAAACTATTTTAATATATCCGACTCTTGCCATAAAATAACAAATAAAACACGAGATCCAGTTATTGCTTTGCTCCTAACAAGAACTAGCTGAAGAAATAAGAAATATGAGAACTGCCACATTTTTGCAATTTCTAGATCTTTTATACGTTCTATATAGTTCCAGTATCCCAGGTTCCTATGACTTGGACTTCACAGATGCAAGATAGAACTAGGAAACAGAAATATGGTTGAGAAAATAGAAGTTTGCACTTGTTCAAGTATTTGAAATCTACTTTCTAACTAACTTTAAGGACAGAACTAGGTCAAACTGAAAGAAATAGCTTTCAATTTTGCATGTAGGAAGTAAAAAGGCATAAGTTGACAATTTACTCAAAAGAAAAATGAATCACTTGAGGTACTCCAAAACATGGAGTGGTAGAGATCATAATGCATTCATAAAAACACTCCTCAAAGTTTGTTGTACCCTGTCTCACAAAGTTTACATAAAGCTGGTATTTTCACATATCCCCATGTGCTCAGCCTGGTGGTTTTCCTGCCATTTCCTATTGCTCAATTCCTATTAAAAATGGGTATATTTAACTTTATCTAGTAATGTGACTTTTTATTCAAATTCTCTACCCTTCTCAAATTAATTTCTGGGAAATTTAATCTTTCACATATTTGTTATGTCTGTGTAATTCATGTGGCAGAGATAAAGGTGAATCTAATTTAAAAACAATTGAATTATAGATGCTATAAATTTTTAAAAACAAAACTAGACCAAAACAAAAAAATTAGACATTCTGTGCTTCAGTTATTGTAAGGAGGGTTTTTCATCTACACTGGCCATGAACTCAGTGTGAATTTACATCAAGGGGTCATCTCCTGCACTGCAGACTGATTTATAAAATCAGAATGATTTGACCCGTGTTCAAATCATGCATTCACTATATTGTTAAAATTGATCTCACTGGTAAAGGTGAACAGGTTTTAAAATCTCAGGGATCCTGAGCTGTTCATAGGTTTCATTATGGCACTTCATATAGGCTGTCCTTAGTAAAGAGCTCTAAATTAATAGAAAAATAATCTTACCCAAGTGCCTAATTTTTCACTGTAAATCATTTAGCAGTTATGCTAGGGCCCATTTAAAGGCAGCTTTAAATGACGTATGGCTGGTTTCCAAAATAAATAAATTAAACTGTGGCTGTTAGAGCAAGTTAAGAGTTAAACAGCAACATTTTAATGAAAAGCAGCAGCAAACTCATTTCTACCGATTTTTTACTTTCTTTGGTGAATCTGGATTTGACAACTCCTTTGGGACAATGCACACATTAGAGGCTGACAATTCTGGAGATCATTTAATTTGCATTTCTCTCTCCCCTTATATTCTTATGTGCTTAAAATCTCCAAGCACATAAGTAATGTGGCTGGATGCACAAAATAGCAATGACAAACAAATAGCACCTGAGCTCTCCTTTATAATGCCCTCTGAACCAGTCTAGTTTTTTTTTTTTTTTAATTCCTTTTGGCTGACATTTCTGCTCTTAACATTCAAGATAGCAATGTTATCTTGATTTACAAGAAATTATTGAAAAATTGAAATATCTAATGAGTCAATATTAACAGAAAGCGATTGAATATTTAGATGGCTTGATTTTTTTCCCATGAGAAAGAATTATTAAAAAGAATTATGAGAAAGAATGCCTTTGAAACTGGCATTAGTATTTCCTTCATACAACTCGTGCCAGCTAAAACATTGTGTGCGACTTTAATTCAAGGCTTTTGGATGTTCTTACTTCCCAAGAAAGGTGTTTTAACTGTGGTTGCTGGCCTGTGATCCATCGTAAGGAAAATCACCCTGAATATTCAAGTTCCATAAAGAAATGTATCTTTAAGAATATATGAAGTGCAAATGTCTGCTATTCAAATGGCTCAATATAGAATAAAAGTTCACTATTTTTAATTTTGCTTCTTTAAAATTGCTAGCTAATTTTACTGTTAAGTACCTATCACATCATTTCACTGTGAGTTGGATTGAATTTATAGTAATCATTGCAAGTATTTATTGACCAGAGGCTTTGTTCTGAAATAGTGTACAACTAAAATATTTTCAAATTTTGATCATCATTATCTAGAAATAATGTACTAGGAGGGCATCTGTAATATGTGGAAACAATTTGCATTGTATGTTAAAAAACAGTCTAGATTGAAGTTTTGTTATATTAATTGCTGAATAGTCAATCTTGCCTTACATCCATTTTTTCTTAATTAGGCCCCAGAAAATTATGATGGTTTGTCTGACACAGTTTTAAGTCACATCTTAATAAAGCTCTACTCACATTTTTATATTGGCTGGAGGTGGGAAATCTTTGTTTAAGAGGAGATGAATGGCTTCATTTAAACTCTCACCCAAAATGTTTTTGGCTCTGCATTTCTTCATTAAATCCAGATGGTACAGTATTAACTGCCTGTAGTCAGTTATACAAATAATCCACGAATCTACATTTTTGTGACTAACACAGCAAGCTAAGATTTTTATTTGTCACGTTAACTTAAAATGGTGGGAGAGATGGAAATGATGGCAATTCTCAGTTCCTGAAATAGCCTAGAAATGTTTCATGAATGATTGCCTCAACTAAGAAGGCAAAGGTCCAGGCTTTTTGTTCTTTCAAAACTCCACGGAGTAACAGACTTGTGATTTTAATAAGAAATGAAGGACATATTTTACCCAGGTATGCAATTGATCAATATGAGGGCAAATGTCCAATAATTTACTACTCGGTCACAAGACTAAACAAAGACTATGTTATAATGGGAGTTATTCATAAATTAAATGTAGGCACGTCTATTTGCGTATGCATGCTCATAAGAATATGGAGTAAGGCTCCTCACAGAAGGCTGAGGGTGCTGTACTCCCCATGTTAATAGAGCTATTCAGATGATATTACACGGGAATGGTACTAATTTATCAAAATCAGCAATGCCTTACATTTTAACATATGCTTTTTTAAAAAGACAGCCACCTGTGGTCTCTACCGTAATCTTTCCAGATTAAAACCTACAATTTTCCTGAAATCTGCTGTTTCCATTGAAACTTTAATTTGCTAAGACAGTTTCTGATTCCATCTTAAACTTGCGTTGGGTAAATGCAGTTGTCCTAACAAAATGAGATCAGATGGAAATTGAAAGTAAATCTAGCACTTCAGAGCAGATCCACCTCGATTCTAGTTTGAATGCTGCATGGGATTTCCTTGGTCGCTGAAGCACAGGCTGCAAATCTCACCAAAGCGCGTGACCAGGTCACCAGCACGCAGCGCATTTGGAAGTGCAGGACGCCAGGGCGTGGGGAGCCCCCCGGCCCGAGCGCAGGGCCCTTGCGGAGGGTCCGTCAGGACCTCAGGAGACGGTGGTCCTGGTGCCTCAGGCAGCACTGCAGCCGACCTCACTGCCCGGCACTGATGCGTGATGGGGGTCACAGCGCCCGGCGTCAGCCTGCCTGTGTCCCCACGCAAGCCGACAGGCGACTCACTGGGTGCTAGAGGAAGTGCCCCTCTGGCTGGCAGCAAGCCAGTCCAAGTCAGACTCGCCCGTAAATGTCTGGTTATCACTTGTTACAAAAACATGTTTTCCCTCCGTTGTTAACATTCTATTTCTGGTGAAGATGTTTACCATTTTTGGAAGGAGATTGATGATTATTAATATGATTTTAATATGCAACAACAGTATTTATTTTTCATTGTTCTTGGTCCATTTTAATGACTGCTTCTTTAATATCTCTTTTTTTTTGAAATTTGACACCAACTGTTCCTCACCTGTTCTTTGTTTTTTATTCCTAATCAGAATAGCATCAGTGACTAAGACCATTCACAGATTTCACCCTAAATGAAAGTTATTAATTCTAATGTTTCTTTTCATTTGGTGACGCCTCTTTTATAAATTCAATAAAACTTAGCTAAATAATATATTTACATTACAAAAAAGGTGTTATTTATGATAAGCATATTAGATATTCCAGTATGGTTGGTATTTATATGATACTTTATATCTTATTAAAACAATAAGTCTGAATTGCTGAGAAAGTTTTAGTAAGAGACAACTGAGCATCAATAATACATTCCATGACAATAGATTTTGTCAAAAGTGAATGTTCTTAGATTTTTTTCTAATCCCAAAAAAGGGGCCAGATATTATGATAGAAACAGAGTATAAAACTGGCCATTGTCCTCAGGGACTGCAATTTTGTAAGAGAGATGGGGGGTAAATGCAGAAGTCCCTGTTGGGGATTGAATGAGCCCTCCACAAGGCATGCTCATGCTACAGCCCTGGTCCTGGGGGTGTGAACCCAAGTGTACATAGGACCTTGAAGATAGTATTAGTTAAATTGTGCCCAGATTAAATGAGAGTGAGTCTTAATCCAAAAAGTCTGAAGTCCTTTTAAGCAAAGGAAATTAGACAGAAATTTTAAGCAAAGGAAATTGAAGCCCTGGGGGAAACAAGTAGCCAGAAGTCAATGGAATCTGGAAGAGAAAGGAGAGAGGATGCTTTGCTGTGACGTAAAAGCTAAGGAACTCCCAGAATTGCAGCTAGTCAGAAGATACTGACCTGGACAGCGAGCAAGGCTTCTAGCCTCTGGTGAGCCAATAAATTCCGGTTGCAAAACCAACCCATTGGTTTTAGCAGCTCAGCAAGTAATATAATCATTTACAATTTAAGAGAATATATAAAGTACAAGATAGAAAGTTCTTTAAGATTATCATGTACTAGTGTTGTTTTAGTCTGCCAAAGCTGCCAGAATGCAACACAACAGAGATGGATTGGGTTTTAGTAAAAGGGGATTTATTTAGTTAAAAACATATACTACTTCAGAGGAAAAGCAGCTAACTTTCATCTAAGGTTCTCTGTAACATGGGAAGGCACAGGGTGATGTCTGCTGGCAGCCTCTGGCTTCTGGGTTCCAACAGCTTTCCCTGGGGAGATTCCTTTATGCACCTCCAAAGGCCTGGGCTGAGCTGCAAGTGCTCAGATGAGGTGTGCTGAGCTGCTTGGGCTGTGCCACATTGAGCTCTCTTCTGACCCCTGTTAAGCCTCCAGTTAATAAACATCTCTCACTGCGGAAGGCAGTCCCCTGAGCAGATGGTAGATGCAGTCAGCCAGAGATGAGTTGAACATGCTGATGGTTCATGTCCACAGCCACAGAACTAGACACCTTCACCGGGCTGAGTTGACATCTGAACCTAACTACCACAAGGGCCAAGGAAGAGTCCATGGACATCTAAAATTCTGACTTGGGAAATATTTTGGAAATAAAAATGGTAATAGTTCAGAGAGGACAAATTGTCTTAAGGACAAATTGTCTTAAGGAAGCATAAGGAAAGATATGGAATTGAGAACTACCATTTATATCCTCTAAAATTTTTGTGCTCTGTGTTGTTTGGAAACAATCTATAATAAGACTAACATTTATCAAGTAAATATGGTATGCCAGGTATACTGAGCGTGTTAGTATTTTAACTGAATGCACAATAATCTTATGAGGTAACTGTCATTTTTATCCCCATTTTACAGATGAGCAAATTGAGTCATAAGTGGTTTAAGTATCCTTGCCATAGAGTACCCAGATAATTCAATTTCAGAAATTCTGAGTCTTAAGCCCACAGTCTTATCTAGAGTACTACACTCATTATATTTCTCTACCTCACACTACCTGAACATCAGAATAATATTTTGAACTGGTTGGAAAGGATGTTTCCAATGTTAGAATACAATGTGAGGACTGATATGTTAATTCACTTCTCTCACTCCTCTTCATTCATTCAACATTCTTGCTATGACCTGCTCTGCACCTCAGCCCCACTTATATTTCAGTTTGTTGACAGCTTTGTTTTCTCTCCTCTCTCTGAACTGGGTGGGTTTACTCTCATACTTAGTTCTGAAATAATCAGATATGTGTTTATTTTTCTGATAACACAGCACAATTAAAGCATTCTTTACTATCTTGTTTGCCACTTCTCTGTGTGTTTTGTAATTCGATTTATATGCATACCAGAAATCCCCATGTTTCCATCTATTTACACAAATATTTGGCTTTTATAATCAATCTCATTTATTTCTGGAGGCTTTGACATTTACATAATCCACTGATGACATGGACTTTTTAAAATGAACTGATCCCAGAACTTTATACTTAATATTTGCTTTTAAAAAGTTATAATTTTATGACTGTCAAGTTAAAACACTTTAAATTTTCAATGTTTCATATTTAACATTTGAATAAGTTAAGGATTGATAAGATATTTTCAATTTGAATTTCTACTTGAATGCTTTCTACTTATGTTTAAATTAGAAATCACTTGTTCCTAAGTCAGAGAACAATTTAAATAGAATAGATAGAAACACGTTTAAAGGAAATCTTTTGCTGCAGACTTGATGTTTTCTTTATGCATAATCTATGTAAATGTATAAAGTTGAAAATTATATTAGTTTGATGTTAGGAGTAAAGCAGGGCAGATATTTATTAAAAACTATGGTTTCTAGATGAAATTATCATCATCATTAAGAATGATTTATGCCAAGATCCATTCGGGACCCCCAGGGTTCACATCGCCTGGCCGGTCAAGCCAACTCAGGACAGTGGGTCTAGGATGGGGTCCGAGGCCCGAGCCTCTTGTAGAGAGTCTTGCAGAGATACTTGAGTCTTCCCTGAAGACTCCCACTTCACCTCAATACCCCTGGCTTTCTGTCCTTCTGTCCTCTCTCTTCCTCTCACAGGCAGAGACACAACCAATTGTGCAGCAAAACATGGGTAACTCTCCTTCTGTCTCTACCGACTCTCCCCTTAGAGGTGTCCTGATGTCATGAGACACTTTCCATCCAAGTGGCCTAGACCAAAAAATAAAATTGGTTTTCTGCAATACAACCTGCCCCCAATACAAACTCGTCTCTATGACCAATTTAGCTTAATGTTAACAGAAGCTAAGGCATTTTTCAGAAGACCTGTGCACATTAGCCAAATTATTTCAGCCCCTTTCACTCTCTTTTAACCTAAGTGGGGGACATGACACCATCTTTAAGTTGTAAACTACAAAACAGTCTCATAAGTCATGAGTTCTAGTGGTCCTTGGGTACCCAACCCCCTGCGAGGCAAGGATCTCTTACAAGCTTTGAGCTTTATGTACCTCTTCTACCTTCCTTTCACTCACATGCAGACTTGTTCTTACCTTAATGTGGCCCAGTGTGCAACTGATCTCCTTAATCTCTCCTCCTGCTGGATGTGTGCCCCTCATTGTGGGCACTCTGAGGGCTGGCCATTAATGCGAAACTATGGGCCTCTGCCCACTTATTTAAACTGCCACAACACCTGTTAAATCACTAAGGACCCCATCCCTGTCACCATCAGCCCTGGCCACAGTATCATTCACCAGAAAGAATGCATTGTCATATATGACAGGAGCACATGCTCACCATCTCCAAGTTCTCCAGGAAAATTAAACTCCTAGGGAAAGTGTCACTCTCTCCGAGAAAACTACCCAGTTCTGCCAGGGTCAGCCAGGGGACAAATGCCAATCCTGTGTTACCTTGAAACTTTGTGTCCAATGTTCATGTCAAATCCTATGACCACCTGACAGGAACACTAGGACTGGTGTGGAATAAAAACCAAGGCCTCATGTTCACTTCTGACAACATCTCCCTAGGACCTTGCCTTCAGCATGCAGTGGAGTGTGGATCACCCACAAGCAGATCGAACTCCAGTGGCCACATCACACCAGTGGGGCATCATCCAGACCAGTAGACAACCTAACGTTCGCGTTCTCTCTAGACCCCAGTCAGGATGCTCCTCCTGGGTGGGCGTGAGCCTCAGCCCACCCCCGTGGTGGTCGGGACATGCATTTTAGTAGATGTGGCCCCGGGACTAAAGCTAAAGAGTGGAAATGAGCCTTTTCCACTCCCAGCTTCCCAACCTCTCATCCCGAACCAGACTAGAGGAGCGTCCAGTGCCTGATCCCACGCCCAGCCAATTGGGGTTGCGGGAACTGGAGCTCCTGGAGCTGCAGGAATCACCATGCAGAGTGGGTCCACGATGACCTCGCCCTTGAACTGACCACTGGCATTGAATGAACAGCCTCCACCTCAACCCTTCTCCAATCCCAGGTAAATTCATTAGAGGGCATTGTCCTCCAAAACCAACTAGCCTTAGATGCCCTTATAGAAGCCCATGGAGGAACATCTGCCTTCCTTGGAAAGGACTGTTGTTTTTATATTAATCAGAGCTCAGATATAATACAGGCTATTAACTCCCTTAGAGACCAGGCCACTCTCTTGTCCACTGAGTCCCACGATCTCCCATTTGATCTATTTGAGTTTCTGCCACATGGGGTAGGTTCCATTCTTCATGCCATCCTTTTTGTTTAATGGGCTGCCACCCTCGTTCTCCTCGGCTTTGTGTCCCTCTCTCTTAGAACGCTGCAACTCTACAATAACAGCACGAGTCACGATCCAGAATGAACACTCTTGTAAGATGTCTACAGACAACCAATGGGCTACACCACAACAAGGAAGATGCAAATCCCCTCATTCCCTCCCAGAAGAATCATTAGGTATGATAGAGAATTCCACTCCCACCGTATGCAGGGACAGTACCCCTCCCGTCAGCAGGAAGCAGTTACAGAAAACTGACCTCCCCTGTTCAGCACGCCTTAAAACTAAGGGATGAAATTCTCTGAGAGGGGAATTAGGCAGTTTACATAGGGAAGGAGGGAGGTGGAAGTGACCCTGAAATCCATGAGAAAAGTTTCCTTCTGGCTGCATATACCTAGCCCTGCACACCTGTCCGTCTCCCAGGCCAGCAACTGCAAAGAACCAATGAAAAGTGCAGCTCATCAATCCCTTATTAGTGTGGTCACGGGGAGAAGGGCCCTCCACGTCCTTATAATGCAGGATCCCGACCTCAGAACTTAGAGGGCTTCTCCTCCTTTGGAGAATGCCCATGCTCATCTTCCTTTGAGTGTGTACATTCCTGTGCATTAAGGTTTTGAGCTGAAAAAAAAAAAAAAGAAGAACATGTACCAAGATTCATAATAATGGCTGATTTGAAAGCACCTTGAAATTAGGATTATTTATACTACGTAAATTCAATATTCATGGTAAAATAATGTACTAATGAATGGAAAAAACATAACAACTGAAAGAAAATAAGAATCTAGATGTATTTACTTGCATCTGCTTCATGTTATGTATCAAGGTGTAAAAAAAAAGTCTGATATTTATAAGTTCTTGTAGGAAACCTCTATGTTTTCTAGCCCTAAATCTACTTAACACTAGACTTGTATTTTCAACTACCTTGATGGTTGAAATTATCACTTGAATTTCCAATTATCCTGCAACTTTATATTTTTAAATGTAGAAAATTATCATTGTAAAATAGACCCAAGTTATATTTTTATTATGAAAAGTTGTAGGTTTATAGAAGAAATCATTAATTCAATGCAGAGTTCACATATACCACACTATTATTAACATTTTGCATGAATGTGGTAAATTTGTTGTATTTGATGAAGAACAGTTTTGTAATTGTGCTATTATCTATAATCCATGGTTTAACTTAAGGTTCATTGTTTGTGTTGTACAGTCCTAGGGATTTTTATTCTAATTTTTGTTCTAGTCACATATATATATATAACCCAAAATTCATCCTTTTAGCTATCTATCTATCTACCTATCTATCTATCTATCTATCTATCTATCTATCTATCTATCTATCATCTATCTATCTACATATATATTACATATATATATGCTGTTAATTATGCTTACAATGTTATACCACCATCACTACCATCGTCTATTACTAACTGTTTTCAGATAGATTACTTCAACTAAGGCTGGGTTTTAGTCCTATTACTGGAGTCCTTTCTAAGCGGAAAGAAATCCAGACAGAAAGAGAAAGTCCAGGTGAGCAGCAGGAGCTGAACATCAACGGAACTGGGGGAGAAGAGAGGCCAGGAGAGGCCACACCGTGTGCATTGTTGTCTTACCCGGGATTTCCAGCAGCCAGCCCAGAGCGCCAGTCTTCAGGAATAAAGCATTGCCTTGGTAAGGCCTTAATGTGGACTTCCCCTTACCTCAAAACCATGAGCCAAACATTATCATTCTTTAAGCCAACCCATTCCATGGCATTTGCTTAAGCAGCTAAGGAAATGGAAACAATTGTCTTTTTAGTTCTTTATCGCTCTTGGTGCAAGGAACAGATCTTTCTCATAGCTGCCAGCAATGCACAATTCCCTCATTCTCTTGTGTGCTCACTACTTGATGAGTTACTGTAAGCCAAGATTCCTGCTATTCATGAGAAACTAAAATAAAACAGTTCTGTTTTGTCTTCAGGTACTACATTTACTAATATCTTTTATGTGTTTTCATAAGGTTTGAAATCCTGACCCTTTTTCTCAGGTGTCAATTTTTTTTTCACCTCTTCCCCTAGCTGGTGGTTAGCCTTTTCACCCTCCAGGAAAGCACTGATAGATTATCATCCTCTAAAATTTAAAACAAAAAAATGTTCCCTTCACCTATTTCTTAACCTGGCCCTAAAGTAAACCCCCTAAATACTGTTCCGAATTGAAGTCTTTATTCATGAAACTCTACTGAGCTGATGACCTCACTCTTAGATTAAGGCTGAGAAGACTTTTAAAGGCATAATATTATTATCTTAAATACTTGCCTATAGGTAACATAATTCTGGAGCTCATGAGAGGCCCCCAATTGCTATTTACCTGATCAATATATTAGAAGCTATCACCATTACTTGGAAGCCCTGCTGTCAGCTACAGCTGTAGTTATAGTCAATGGACATATCAAGCATTGTAGGGGTGCCAATAGCTTTCAAAATACACAAATTAGATGACTTTGAAACTTCTACTAATTCCAAAGCTGCCTTTACTGTAATGCTAGCATAGCCATCCCCACAGGAAATTAACAGACGGGAAATCTTTGAACCTGAATAGTTGACTGAGTCTTCTATATCTCTTTACTAAAAGAAGTCTGGTTTTAGGAACAATAGACACTCATATTCATGTTCATTGCCTCTATTTCCTACATCAACTAAGTCCCAAATTGTAATGAAGAAGTTATTTTTACATCTGTTCTCCTATTTTATCTTACAAATGGAAGAATATTAGAAGAGTTTATCACAAATCCACATAGACCCCTAGGGTTAGTGTTTAAATATATACTCAAAGGAAAGTGTTGGCTTTTTGATGCGACTCATCACTCCCATCACTCTTCTCTGGCTGTGTTCTGTCCGTGCCCCAAGAACATCTCAAATTCTTTCTGTTCCAGGGTGCTTGTGTTACTATAATTCAATAAAAACTTTCTTCTTTTATGTTACTTTAATACTTTATGGCATTGACCAAATTGTACTGCTTTGTATGCATCATATCCTCATTGCTGAGCTATAGGGTTAACTGAACAGTTTTTAAAGGTGGAAACACACACTCAAATGGTATTTTGGGGGTGATTTGAATTGTTCAAATTCTGAATCATATAATTTGAAATAATAATTTCATGTTTAAAAAGGAAACATTATGGTCTTCTAGATTCTATGAAGTAGTGTGAGTAAAACATAATTTACAGTAAGGTATAATGAGATTCACATTTCGGCTCTATAACTCACTAGCTGCGTGATAAAAGACTAGATGCAAAACTTCACTAAGCTACAATTTCTTAATTGTAAAGTGGAGATGATAATACCTGATTTCGGTGGATTTTGTCTAGGAAGTTACAAGTTAGTATGAGATAATGTGTATTAATCATCTGACATGATCTACAGAATATTGTTACTGGAATGGTTTAAAGCTTTGCGATATTTTAATGGCATGAACATATTTTGTATATGGAAAAAACATGTCTTTTTAGGGTCCAGAATGTGGAATGTGATGGTTTGAAAGTGTTGGGTAGCCCAGAAAAGCCATGTCCATCAACCATGATGCAATATTGTAGGGTGGAAATCTTTGATTAGATTGTTTCCATGGAGATTGACGTACTCAACAGTGGGTCCAAAGTTTTGATTAGACAATTTTCATGTCCAATTGTGGGTGTGGCCCTTTGTTTAGATGGAGATGGACTTTGTCCATTTAAGTTGGGTCTTGATTAGTTTATTGGAGTCGTTTAAAAGGGGAGACATTCTGAGGAAAACACAGTTGCTTCACAGTTGTCAGAGACACAGCCATTTAGGGATGCTTGGAGTGCCTACAGAGAGAGCAGATGCCCAGACATGAAGGCCTGGAGATGTAGAGCCTAGGAGATGTCACCATCTGCCTTCCTATGAGATGTTATGTAAGCTAGAATCCAGAACAGTGTCCCACAGCAGCCAAGTGAAGGCTCACAGATGCTTAGACAGGAAAGCACTGGCATCAGAAGCTCGGAGTAATGGAACTGGCAACAAGGACCAGCCACATCAGCCATGTGCTTTCCCATGTGACAGATATAGGCCATTCTTGAGTCAAGGTATCTTTCTCAACATACCTTAGTTTGGACATTTTTATGACCTTAGAACTATAAACTTGCAATTTAATAAATTCCTCTTTAAAAGCCATTCCATTTCTGGTATACTGCATTCCAGCAGCATTTAACAAGCTAAAACAGAGTGGTGGAAGAATTTGAATCCTTCGTTGTCTTCACATAGGCAAATGATTTTCATTCCACACATATAAAATCAAGGTGAACTAATACATTCTTGGGATAAGGAGCCAGAATTTAGGTTATTCTTGGTCATGCATGATTCTGCTACTTTCAAACGGATTGACATGGTCAAAAATCTACAGAACAATGGAGAGTTACCTTATACTATTAGGATGGGTTGATATAGAAAAATATTGAGTACTATGAAGGCAGGGATTTTGTTTTCTCTTTTTTCAATGTTGTATTTCTCATAGTCCTAAATTTTGTAAGAGATATAGTCAGCACACAAGAAATAGTTGTTGAATGAATTGCAGAACTGAGGTAGGATAGAATAGGGCATTGAGATTATGGTCCCAGGCTTCCTAGCCACCTCCAAAAAAGTTAATGCACAATTACAGACTCTCTAGAACAAGTATTTTCCCTAAAGCCCCCCAAGCCCCCCAAACCATAAAGCTTATAAAATCATGGGCTCCAAACACACTCTTAGTTAACTATAGAAAGCCTAGTGTCAAAGACTATGTGACAGAGCTACACAAGCACTGACGGTTATCTCTTTCTGAAACAAAGACACCTAGCATTCAAAGGTCGAAATGGAAAATCACTGCTGGCAAAACCACCTTATAATACAAGCTAAATCCATGCCACTTGGGGCATGTCTCTCTCTTGCACATGTCCATGCTAATTTCTCTAGTGTGTACTAACCTTCCAATAAACTTTACTGGTTACTGCTACCTACTTTCTCTAACTGAATCCTTTCTTGCAGTGAGAATCTGAGCTTGGAGCAGGACTCAGCTCTGGTGTCAGCAGAACTCCAGTTGCGTCTTTTTGGTAAGACAGCCAGGAGAGTAGTTTCCCATGTAAGACTGGTCAATGGAATGTACACTTAAACAGTCATGCCCGTCGACACTTATTCTTGCCTCTCTGCTTGCCCCTTTCTCCTTATCTATCTTTTCCTCGCGACCGTTTTCTTTATTCTTGTCACTCTCATTGGCCTGTTTTCCTCCTTTCTGGATGGACTGCTCACTAAGAATTTTTCACCTTGGTCCTTTCCTTTTCTTCTCTACTTCGGGTGCCTTCTCTCTTCTTTCTGTCCCTCTTTCCTTCCTTTGCTCCCAACTGCTAAATCTAGGTATATGTTCCTTCATCTTCTCTGCTGTTCTTCATCCTTTATGCAAACATAGTGCTGGATTTGAGTTAAGATTTTTCACGGGTGATTTCCTCTGATCCTGAGTACATGGATTTCCCAGGGGAACATTCTTATTGTCTCTCCTATTCCACTTCCTTCCCCCAAATGAAAAATCAAGCCTCAAGCTTAACCAAGTGTGACCTCTGCCTTTCAAGTCCTCTGTTTATGGTGGTTTTTAGATTGAGTCATGCATGAGGCTTACCGAAAGACTTCCTGTGCCTAAGAGCAGCCAGGGTGAAAAGCGTGGCCCAGCAACACTCTGAGTCTGGCTCAGGAGTCAAGAGGTACACCCAGACCACCCATCTCCTGGGTTTTCTTCCCCGTGGGGATGCCTGGGAGCAAGAAGGTATTACAGGGGATTCCCTCAGCTCAAGGACACACAGGACACTGGGCCTCAATGAGTTAGTATCCTTATGTCTCTCTCTCCTTTCAGAGTATGGGCAGTGCATCCAGCCTGTCAATTGATAGCCCTAGGGGCTATCAATTCCTGAAAAATTGGAATGACCTACCAACCACTGAGCTGAAAAAGAGAAAGCTGATCTCTTATTGTAATCTTGCTTGGCCTCAATAGAAATTGGAAGGTGGAGGGGAATGACCTCAAAATGGCACTCCTAGCTTTAATGCCATTCTCTAATTAGGTCTTTCTGCAAAAGGGAAGAGAGGTGGTCTGAAATCTCATATACCTAATTTTTCATGGCTCATTATCAGGATAAGGCCATGAGGGGGGCTTTTAAAGTGTGCTCTCTTAAGGGGGAATTAAAATATGAATCCTTCTTATCTCAGGTGAAGAAGGAGGCAGATATATTAGATGGCCCATTGTTATCCATCCCACAAAGACTCCAAGATGATCCTTCTCCAAACCCAGACTGTGAACCTACTAGAACTGAGGCTTCCATAGGTCTCCTCCCTTAAAGGAAGGGGATTCCAAGCCCTGAGCACCCTCTCCTTATTCAAGTCCAGCAGGACTTGTTCACATTGAAGTTCTCTACCACCCTGTAGAGAAGGAAAATGATTCAGAAGGAAATGGAATATGCACTCTCTGAGAAGAGGTCAATGGGGTATGGAAACATTATTGGTCCACATCCGTTTTTCTGTGATTAACTTACCACAGTGTTAGAGCAATTAAGGAAGATTTTTGAAGATCCTTCCAAGTTTTTGGAGGAATGAAAAACCTGGCCTAAAATTATGCGTTCACTTGGGGGGAATCCAAGTCAGTCTCTCTTCTTGCTGTACTCCTGAGGAGAAAGGAAGGATCTAGGCAGAAGCGCAAGGACACACAGATGAGCTGCACAGGCAACAGCTAACATGGTGTCATGGTCAGGTCTATGTGTCAACTTGGCCAAGTGGTGGTACCTGTTTGTCTGGTTGGGCAAGTGCTGGTCTGTCTGTTGCGATGAGGACATTTCATACAATTAAATCATGATCATGTCAACTACATCCACAGCTGATACCATTTGTAATCAGCCAAGGGAAGTGTTTTCTGCAATGAGTGATGCTTAATCTAATCACTGGAAGTCTTTTAAAGAGGATTCAGAAGAGACAGGCTCTCTTCCTGCTTTAGCTGGTGAGCCTCTCCTGTGGAGTTCATCTAGAACTTCCATTGGAATCATCAGCTTCACAGCCTGCCCTGCAGATTTTGAACTCTGCATTTCCACAGATATTTGAGACACTTTTATAAATTTTGTATTTGCGAGGGGTTCCTGTTGACTCTGTTTCTCTAGAGAACCCTAACTAATACAACATAGTACCAGGAATCATTCTTAAGAAACAGAATCTTAAAAATGGGTTTTTATGAATGATTTTCTACTCTGACTGGACTTAAAGGCACTAAGGACTCTGATTCCCATAATCAGAATGGCACACCCAATCCCTGGAGTGAGTTGGCAAAAGAGATAGTCAAAATATCACTATTCAGTTCTCCTAATGCATCGCTTGTACGAAGCCAGGCTCAGGGGGATGTATTTTACACCTTTATGGAGTTTTGTAGAAATAAGAGGTATAGAGATGTTGGCTGATCATCCAGTGTTGTTAGATACACTGGATACATTAAGGAGTGAAAGGGATGGGCTTAAGGCTTCAAACAAGAAGTTTAAATGCCGTCTGACAGATGTAGACGTTTCTATGAGTATCCTGAAGGCAAATCTTATTTCCCATAACTGTAGACTTGAGATCTCTGAAAATCAGACTTAGAATCTTATTGTTAGAGAAACAACTTTACAATGTAAACTGAAATCTCAGTGTTGCATGGTGTCTGCCATTAAAGTGAGGGCATTGATTGGAAAGGAGTGGGACCCTGAAAAATGGGATGGTGACATATGGATTAATAATAATGTTGGGGGTGAGGTTGAAACCTTAGGTCATGCTGAATCTTCTCTAGATAACTCTGTACTATCTGCCCTGAGGACATAGCTGCCCCACCTCCAGCCTGCCTTGAGGAGCTAGCCACCCAACCTCCTCCTGAAGGGATTAGCCTTAGAGTGATTAATCCTGTTTCACCAGATGAAACTGCAAATGAATGCCTTGAAGCAAAATGGCTTGGAAGATATTTCTAATTCTTTTCATGACCTACCCCCACCACCTCTGATTTCTTCCAGACCTATAACTAGACTAAAGTCCCAACAGGCCCCTAAAGGTGAGGTACAAAGTATCACACATGAGGAAGTACATTATACTCCAAAAGAACTGTGTGAGTTTTCCAATTTATATAGAAAGAAATCAGGGGAATATGTGTGGCAATGGATTTTAATGGTGTGGGATAATGGCGGGAGGAATATAAGGCTGGGTCAGGCTGAATTTATTGATATGGGCCCAATAAGCAGAGATTCTTCATTCAGTGTTGTAGCTCGAGGGGTTAGAAAAGGCATTAACAGTTTGTTTAGATGGTTGGATGAAACAAGGATTGAGAGATGGCCAACAATACCTGAGGTTGAAATGCCAGAACTGCCCTGGTATAATGCATATGAGGGGATCCAGAGGTTTAGAGACATTGGAATGTTAGAGTGGATTTATCACGCAAAGCCTACTCTTACACCCCAGAAATGTCCAGAGGATGTACCTTTTACCAGAATAGTGAGAAATAAATTTGTGAGACTAGCACCATCATCCCTGTAGTTGCACTTCTTTGTAGGTCAGATATTACTGTGGGAACTGCTGTCACTGAGCTGGAATTCTTAAACACAATGGGTATGACTGGATCCCAAGTTGGCAGAAGCCAGGTGGCAGCACTTATTCGCCAAAGACAGGGTAGATGTGGCTATTATGATAGACAGCAAACTCAAAGCAGGAGTCAAAATTATGTGACTCACAGAGATTTGTGGCATTGGCTAGTAAAACATGGGGTACCTAGAAATGCAATAGATGGGCAGTCTACTTAATTCTTGTTCAAGCTGTATAAACAAAAGAGTTCTAGGTCAAGTGAACAGAAGTCTAACCTGAATTACAAAAACGCAGAGTCACAGTCCCTTAATCAATTTCCAGACTTGAGACAGTTTACACACCCAGAGCTCCTTGAATGAAGGGGAGGCCAGGTCCCTTTGGGGGAGAACCCTGTTACACTGCCACAAGTTTATACTGTTAATCTTCCTCCAAGCTTTCCCCAAGGAGACCGAAGGCCTTTTACCAGGGTAACTGTGCATTGGGGAAAAGGAAATGATCAGATATTTTGGGGATTATTAGACACTGGTTCAGAAGTGACATTAATTCCAGGGGACCCAAAATATCACTCTGCTCCACCAGTCAGAGTGGCAGTTTATGGAGGCCAGGCGATCAATGGAGTTTTAGGTTAGGCCCATTTCATAGTGGGTCCAGTGGGCCCCGGACTTATGCTGTAGTTATTTCCCCAATTCCAGAATGTATAATTGGAATAGACATCCTGAGCAACTGGCAGAATCCCCACATTGGCTCTCTAACTCATGCACTGAGGCTATTATGGTGAGAAAGGCCAAGTGGAAGCCACTTGAACTAGAGTTCCACTAGAACTGCCTCTACCTAGTAAAATAGTAAATCAGAAGCAATACCAGATACCTGGAGGGATTGCAGGGATTACTGCCACTCTTAAGGACTTGAAAGATGCAGGCGTGGTGATTCCCACCACATCCCTATTCAACTCTCCTATTTGGCTTGTGCAGAAACAGTTGGGTCTTGGAGGATGACAGTGGATTATCGTAAGCTCAACCAGGTGGTAACTCCAGTTGCAGCTGCTGTTCCAGATGTGGTATCATTGCTTGAGCAAATCAATACATCCCCTGGGACCTGGTATGCAGCTATTGATCTGGCAAATGCTTTTTTCTCAATAGCTGTTAGTAAAGATCACCAGAAACAGTTTGCTCTCAACTGGGAAGTTCAGCAATATACTTTCACTGTCCTACCTCAGGGGTATATTAACTCTCCAGCCCTATGTCATAATCTTGTCCGCAGGGATCTTGATTGTTTCTCCCTCCCACAAGACATCACACTGGTCTATTATATTGATGATATCATGTTGATTGGACCTAGTGAGCAAGAAGTAGCAACTACTCTAGACTTACTGGTAAGGCATTTGCTTGTCAGAGGATGGGAGATAAATCCAACAAAAATACAGCAGCCTTCCACCTCAGTGAAAATTCTAGGTGTCCAGTGATGTGGGGCATGTCGAGATATCCCTTCTAAGGTGAAGAATAAGTTGCTGCATCTGGCCTCTCCTACGACTGAAAAAGAGGCACAATGCCTAGTTGGTCTCTTTTGATTTTGGCAATAACATATTCCTCATTTGGGTGTGCTACTCTGGCCCATTTATCAAGTGATCAGAAAAGCTGCTAATTTTGAGTGAGGATCTGAACAATAGGAGGCTCTCTGACAGGTCAAGGCTGCTGTACAAGCTGCTCTGTCTCTTGGGTTGTAAGATCTAGTAGATCCAATGATGCTGGAAGTGTCAGTGGCAAATAGAGATGCTGTTTGGAGCCTTTGGCAGGCCCCTATAGGAGAGAATCATGAAGACCCTTAGGATTTTGGAGCAAAGCCTTACACATCTGCTGTAGATAACTAGTTCCCTTTTGAGAAACAGCTTTTGGCCTGCTACTGGGCCTTAGTAGAGACTGTACACTTAACCATGAGCCAACAAGTTACCATGAGACCTGAGATGCCTATCATGAGCTGGGTGTTGTCTGACCCACCAAGCCATAAAGTTGGGCATGCGCAGCAGCACTCTACTATAAAATGGAAATGGTATATACAAGATAGGGCCAGAGCAGGTCCTGAAGGCACAAGTAAGTTACATGAGGAACTGGCACAAATGCCCATGGTCTCCACTCCTGCCACATTACCTTCTCTTTCCCAGATCAGAGCTTTGGCCTCTTGGGGAGTTCCTTACAGTGAATTGACTGAGGAAGAGAAAACTCGGGCCAGGTTTTCAGATGGTTCAGCACAGTATGCAGGTACCACCTGAAAGTGGACAGCTGCAGCACTCCAACCCCTTTCTGGGATGTCCTTGAAGGACAGTGGTGAGGGTAAATCCTCCCAGTGGGCAGAACTTCAAGCAGTGCACCTG
This sequence comes from Tamandua tetradactyla, assembly GCF_023851605.1. Classification (NCBI taxonomy): domain Eukaryota; kingdom Metazoa; phylum Chordata; class Mammalia; order Pilosa; family Myrmecophagidae; genus Tamandua; species Tamandua tetradactyla. The sequence goes on along the minus strand of NC_135348.1, from coordinate 42,623,192 downwards.
GTTGTTCATTGTACTTGGAAGGAGAACTGGCCACAGGTGCATTTATTTACTGACTCATGGTCTGTTACTAATGGTTTGGCTGAACGGTCAGGGACTTGGAAAGATCATAATTGGAAAATTGGTGACAAAGAGGTCTGGGGAAGAAGTATGTGGATACACCTTTCTGAATGGGGTAAAAACATGAACATATTTCTGTCCAATTTGAATGCACACCAGAGGGTGACATCAGCAGAGGAAGGTTTTAATAATCAAGTGGATAAGATTAATTGTTCTGTGGATAACAGCCAGCCACATACCCCAGCAACTTCTATCATTGCCCAACGGGCTCATAAACAAAGTGGTCATGGTGTAGGGATGGAGGTTATGCATGGCTCAGCAACATGGACTTCCCCTCACCAAGGTTGACCCAGCTACAGCCACTGCTGAGTTCCCAGTCTGCCAGCAGCAGAGACCCACACTCAGCCCCCGATATGGCACCATTCCCTGAGGTGCAGCCAGCTACATGGTGGCAGGTTGATTACATTGGACCACTCCCTTCATGGAAGGGGCAGTGGTTTGTTCTAACTGGAATAGACATATACTATCGATATGGGTTTGTCTTCCCTGCGGGCAATGCTTCTGCCAAAACTACTATCCATGGGCTTACAGAATGCCTTATTCATTGTCCTGGTATTCCACACAGCATTGCTTGGGATCAGGAACGTTACAGAAAATTAAGTGCGGGAATGGGCACATGCTCATGGAATCCTCTGGTCTTACCATGTTCTCCATCATCCAGAAGCAGCTGGATTGATAGAACAGTGGAATGGCCTTTTGAAAACTCAGTTACAGTGCCAACTAGGTGGCAATACCTTGAAGGGTTGGGGTAACGTTCTCCAGGAAGCTGTATATGCTCTGAATCAGTGTCTGATGTATGGTGTTGTTTCTCCCATAGCCAGGATCCATGGGTTCCTGGACCCATGGGAGTGGTACCACTCACTGTTACCCCTAGTGGTCCAGTAGGAAAAATTTTGCTTATTGTCCCTGCGATCCTGAGCTCTGTTGGCATACAGGTTTTAGTTCCAAAAGCGGGAGTGCTTCCACCAGGAGAAACAACAATGATTCCATTGAACTGGAATCTAAGACTACCACCTGGTCACTTTGGGCTACTCATGCCCCTGGATCAACAAGTCAAGAATGGGATTACATTATTGGCTGAGGTGATTGACCCTGGCTATCAGGGAGAAATAGGACTGCAATTACATAGTGGGGGGAAAGAAGAGTTTTCTTGGAATATGGGAGATCCCATGGGCATCTTTTAGTACTACCATGTCCGGTGATTAAAATCAATGGAAAACTGCAACAGTCCAATCCAGGAAGGATTACCATTGGCTCTGCAACTTCAGGAATGAACGTTTGGGTCACCCCACCAGGCAAAGAACCACAACAAGCTGAAGTGCTTTCTGAGGGTAAAGGGAACATGGAATGGGTAGTGGAAGAAGGTAGTGATAAATATGAACTACTACCATGTGATCAGTTACAGAAACGAGGAGTGTAATACTATTTTGTTCATGTTATACTATTTAAGTTGTAAGATATCAAGTTTAAGAATGGGTATTCTCCAAGGATTTGAGTCCTATTCTGGAGAGTTTCTCATTATATGCAAGATAGTTGAGTATTGTTGGGTGAAAGAAAAAATGCGAGTTTTATTGTTTTTCATTTAGAAATTAGGTGTGGTTTAAGGTGACATGTACAGCTGCCAATTTGACAAGGGGTGGACTGTCATGGTCAGGTTGATGTGTCAACTTGGTCAAGCAGTGGTACCTGTTTGTCTGGTTGGACAAGTGCTGACCTGTCTTTGTGATGAGGACGTTTCACAGAATTAAATCATGATCACGTCAGCTGCATCCACAGCTGATTCCATTTGTAATCAGCCAAGGGGAATGTCTTCTGCAATGAGTGATACTTAATCTAATCACTGGAAGTCTTTTAAGGAGGATTCAGAGGAGAGAGGCTTCTTCCTGCTTCAGTCAGCGAGCCTCTCCTGTGGAGTTCATCCAGACCCTCCATCGGAATCATCAGCTTCACAGCCTGTCCTGTGGATTTTGGACTCAGCATTCCCATAGTTACTGAGACCCTTCTATAAATTTCGTATCTGTGAATGTTTCCTGTTGATTCTGTCTCTCTAGGGAATCCTAACTAATACACATGGTATAGGGAGGGGACTGCAGCAGTCCCAAATACAGACCACCAACTAAAACTATCAAAGGGACAGTGAAATATCGATGCAAGGGATGTATGGTTTGTTGCTTAATTGGAGGCATGAGAAAATGAATTATCAAGCCTGTATATTTACAACACACTGCAGAGCATAACTCAGGAAGAGAAGGAAAACCCTGCTCTGCCCCAAGGGAGGCTAATGGAGGCCATGAAAATGATACCAGTATAGATCCAGACCCTGAGGAAGGGCAAGTCATGTTAAAAACCTACTTTATAGGCAAGTCAGTTACACACATGGTTGCAGTGCACCAGTCTGCAGGCCTCTCACTACCTCTATTTTGCTGTGACCCTCAAAGCTGAAGAAGAATAATTATTTCTCTATGGAAATATTAGCTTCTAACATTACCCAAAAGATGTCTTCAGTTCCCCAAATGCTTACGAATAAACTCATGACTACTGCCTTTTCTGTCTTTAATAATTGGGACAGGACTGTGGAGGAGGAGAGAGCAAGGAGAGACCAGAATAAGACGAGGTTCATAGCTCTAGCTGTCAACAGTAAGAAGCCACCTCAAGGCCACTCTGGGAAGAAGCTGCCTGGACTATTTCATTGATGTGGAGAGTTAGGGCACTGGAGGTACAAATGCTCCCAAGGATGGAAGGAGCCCCAAGGATGGAGAGGGCTCCCTGGACCCTGTCCATAATAGAAGCAAGTTGGACACTGGGCCTGAGAGTGCATTGAGACCCCAAGGGAGAGTGAGGCCTCTATAAAGGTCTTGTGAACTGCCCCTAAATTTGGCGGAAGGGTCCAGGGTCAATGGCTCCCTGGACCTCACCGAAGAACATCGACCTTGATAAGCCCTCAGTGACCCTTGATGTGACTGATTTGAGCATTAATTTAAATTGGTACATGAGCCACATATACTGTGTTCACCTCTTAGTCTGGCCCTGTCTCCTCAAAGACCTGTCCCATATTAGGAGTAGATGGGAAGTCTCAGGCTCAAGTCTTCCCCCACCTCTCCCCTACTGAATTGGCAGTATTCTTCTAAGTCATCAGTTTTTAACTATACCAGAGTGCCCCACCCCACTTCGAGGACGGAATATGCTAAAGGTTTAGCTTCCTGAATCCAAATAATAGGCTGTCTGCCAAAGCAAGGACTTTGAAAGCCCCACTGAAAATATTGTGGCCTTAAGTGTAATGTTAGCTGGGACTGAAAACACTCTAGAGTCACTGACCTCTGAGTTAAAAAAGCAAGTGCACCCCAAAGTGTGGGAAATAGAAGTGCTTGGGAAGGCAATTTATGTCCTTCCCATGGTAATCCACGGGAAATGGTAAATTTCAATGGTAAATAGAAAAGATTTACCACTACCAAGAAAAAGGCAGTATCCCCTTAAGCAGGAGGAGCTTAAAGGAACCCAACTTCTCATCCCAAAATTCTTAAATGCAGGACTTCTCATTCCCTGTCAGCCCTCTTGCAATACTGCCATCCTGCCTGTTAAGAAGCCAAATGGGTTTTACCAGTTAGTGCCAGGTTTTAGGGCCATAAATGAATTTGTCATTCGCTCCACCCTATTGGAGCAAACCCTTACATCCTCCTCAATAAAATCCCAAGCTCCACCATGTGGTACTTAGTCTTTGATTTTAAAAATGATTTCTTCTGCATGTATTTACACCCAGACTCAGTTTCTTAACCAAAACCTGGCAGTAAAGCAGGCCTGGCTCCAAGCTGGAGCCCAAATGGAAGGGACCTTATGCTGTAATCCTTGTTACTCTCACAGAAGTCAAACTTAGTGGAATCTCCAGTTGAATTCACCTGTCCAAGGCAAAGCTTCTCAGCCAGGATCCTGCAAACCCTTCCGAACAGAGAGTATCCTACAGCTGCCAACCACTAAATGGATTAAAATTCCTACTAAACTAGGAGAGCTAAGTATAATGAGCTCTCTCTCTCTCTCTCTCTCCTTTGTGTTTTACTATTTTCTTGCAGCTCTCATCCTATCCAAATGTCCCTTAAAGAGCCTCTTAAACTACGCTGCCCCCTGCCTCACTTTGTCCATTGTTGGCTGTGCCCTCAGAATTCTTGATCCACTGTAGCTTGATCAACCAACTGTACATATTGGGGAACTGCAGGGCTTTCCATCTCTACAACCCTGCAGTGCACAGAACCTTGGTCCATTATACATGGAGCCCTCTAGACTCCTTCTCCTACTATGAAGCAAAGTAAAACTCATCAATCTACAACACCTCCTGGTACAGGTGCTATGAGCTCCAAAGTATTAACAGCCTCCTTCACCACTTTCCCTTTGTGCATCAGGCCAGAGTCTATCAAGGGTCTATTCTTGGGAAAAATACACCAAATCTGTGCAAATCCGTAATTTCCATCCATTCAAATGGATGAACTTGGGACCCTGAAATAACAGCTACAGGCCCCAAAAACTGAGCCCAAGGTAAGCCCCACAGTGGGAGGCTTGCTTCCTGCAACAATCCCAGCTATTTCCTAGGTGCTAAGTTAGATGAAGCAGCAACTATTTTCTTAAGCTAATCCTTAATTAACTGTCAGGACAAAACCCAATTCTGCCCAAGCAGGCCAAAGACTGATTTTTTTCCTTAAAAAAAAACAACTACTCAACAGGAAGAGTGCAGTAAGGTAGACCCCAGACTGACAGGCCTTTTAATTAATATGACCTGACAAAATGGAAAGCTTCCTGGCATCCTTTTCTACGGACACTGAGGCCCCATCACTCCCTTTTCCACCCATAACTGCCATTCAGATGAGTCTTTCTAACATATGCCTTCCCCCCTCAGAGGCAGTTTAGGACAGACATCTGTAGAGTAATCTCAGGATTGGGTGGGTAACCAGCTGGCTGTGTTACATCAATCTGCAGGCCTCTCACTACTCCGCCCTTTGCTGTGACCCTCAAAACTGAGGAAGGATTATTATTTCCTCATTATTTTTTACCCGTATAACATTACCCAACAATTAGACTGACTCTTGCTGTTTAACCTATGATAGCCCAGAGACGTCCTATTTACCAGACTCTCTCAACCAGTTCCTCTCCCCTCCTTTATGGCATTTCCTCTCCTAATCCCTCTTTTACTGGGCATCATGCTCACAGCCAGTGGACTTGGGGTAAGAGGACTTCTAACCAGCCACCAACCCCACCTGAATCTCTCCCTAGAGCTCACAAGCAGTGTAGAACCCACTGCACAAACCCTAGACCCCCTCCAGACCCAAAGAGCATCCCTAGCCATGGTGCTCCCCAAACAGGCAAGCCTCGGATGCCCTGACTGCAGTCCAAGTGGGAACCCACCTCTTCTTACAAGAAGAATGCTGCTTTCATGTCAACCACTCAGGTGATAATCATAAAAGCACCTGAGAAATTAAAATCCCAGCAAATTAAAAACAGTGCTGGAAGCAACTGGAATCCTTTTCACTTCTGCCTATTCTCACTCCTTGGAACCTCCCTTTTCCAGAGTTTTGATTCCTCTTTGTCCCAATCTTATGTGGACCACGTGTCTATTTAACCTGACTGTTAAATTTATTTCCAACAGATTGCAAGCATTCCACACTAAGTTCATGTTCACCCGTGAATATCAAGCTCTTCTGGACTAGGACCGGCCTACCCTACCCTTACTAGAATAGAGAAGGGGTTTTACATACTGGAAGGGAGGGTCTACTGCCCGTACAACAGCAGGAAGACATTTCGGAAGTCTGACCTTCACGTGGCAGGCGCCCCTAAGGATTAAGGGGGTCTGGCTCTTTCAGGGGGTGTTGGGGCAGGATAGACTAGGACTTTGAGACTGGGGTCCTTGGCTTCTTGTCCAGTTTTGAAAGAATCAATGCGCCACTGCAAGCTCCCTAGAAGGGTTTCCCCTAAAACCCCTAAGTGCCCCTGAACCACAAAGCACATGCCAAGTCGTGGGCCCAGAGCCCACTCTTAGGTAACCACAGAGGCCTCAGGTCATGAAGATTGGTAAACCGTTTGCCCAAAGCAAATTTTTAGTAAGTGACAGACCTTCGCAATCACAAATCGCTGTCTCTTCTTGAAACAAAGAAGACACCTGGTATCACAAGATTGAAATGAAAACTCATTGCTAGCAAAACTTCCTCATAAAACAAGCTAAATCCAACTATTCGGGGCATGTCTCTTTCTTGAGCAGCTCCGATCCTGGGGTCGGGCTCAGCTCTGTGGTCAACAGAGCTCTGGTCACAGAACAACTTGCCTAAAAGAAAATATAAAGCTGAAGACCCCAGGATTAAACTGTGATAAAAATTTCCAGGGAGCCATATTTATTTTATCTGGATGTTTTACTAGGTATTTTTGAAAATCAACTTATAAAATAAATATGACAGTGCTTACAAATGATAAAAATATATAACAAACAGAAAAAATATTTGAATATTTCTCTATTTGGGTCTGTGCAAATTTTATTTTCTGATATTGACATGGCCTGACTCAACACAAGTAACAATGGATCATAGGACACAAAATTCTTGGGACTTAGAAATAAGTTTAGTTTACAATTATTTGTGATATTGCTTTAGTCAGTAACACCCTTTATGCTTTAATCTGCATTATCTTTTTGTGATTAATTGTGACAGTGGTAACAGATGTAATTCACTTTTACAATTATGTACTTTCTCAGTGTCACCATGTTTTAGTCTTTCAACAATTTACATTCAAATATTTTATAATTCCTTTTCCTTTCTCTAAAGATGGGCTTCAGCATTTGGCCAAAAGTACTTTTGATTTTATAACTTGTCAGGAGGAGTTGTTTTTTCAGCAGAAATAATTACCAGTGTAGATTTTGCTATTTTTGCTATTTATAAAACTACAATTGTTTATTTCTGTAAAGTTACTCATAATGCATATATTATGAAAAGTTATAACATGTTGCTGCCAATGAGTTCTAATTGTTTTTATCTTTGCTCTCTTCCTTTGTACCTGTTCTAGTTTACTAGCTGTGGGAATGCAACACACCAGAGACGGATTAGCTTTTAATAAAAGGGGATTCATTTTGTTAGTTCTTCAGAGGAAAGGCAGCTAACTTTGAACTGAGGTTCTTTCTTATGTGGGAAGGCACAGGGTGATCTCTGCTGTCCTTCTCTCCAGGCCTCTGGGTTCCAAGTGACTTTGGAAGTTCCTTGGAAGTTCCGGGGTGACTTCTTTCTGCATTTCCAAAGGCCTGGGCTGAGGTGCGAGTGCTGAGATGAGGTATGCTGAGCTGCTTGGGCTGTGCTACGTTGCGCTCTCTCGTTTAAGCACCAGTCAATTAAGTCAAACATCACTCATTGCAGCAGGCACGCCTCCTAGCCGACTGCAGATGTAATCAGCAACAGATGAGGTTCACATGTCATTGGCTCATGTCCACAGCAATAGAGCTAGGTACCTTTACGTGGTCAAGTTGACAAATGAATCTAACTACCACAATATTGTTGTGCCCTATGAAGTTATTTGATGACTGCTGTCGATGGTGTTGTATGAATGCAGTAGTAATAGATAAAAATTTGTTGTATGAATGCAGTAGTAATAGATTAATCTAGCACAGTTATTATAGGAGTCAAAGTATTAGTCCTTTTTTGCAAATGAATATTTAAAATTTGTATTATTTCTGAAATTAAATTTATTTAATTTCTGAAATTAAATAAATAAATTAATTAAAAATTTATAATATAACCTAAAACAGTAACATCTCTATGAGATTCCTAATGTCCAAATTGGGATGACAAAGGTGAATTTATTAGAAGTGATTTGTAGTAGTTATTTCTTCCACTGCCTCTTTCTATTGATTTCTACTTAAGTATTCATATCAATTTCAATGTTCTTATTTAATTCTTTATACTAATCTGCATTTAAATTGAATAAAAGAGAAATTATTGTAGCAACATCTGGATTTAATAAAATAGAGATAGTTACAAAACTGAATACAATTATCAAACTGACAATTTTGTTCTATTACATATGTAGTTTGAGGTGGTCATGAGGTACACTAAATGGAAGATACAGCAGTGGGAAACATATACTCTATTCTACAATGAATTAGGATAGTTGTATTTCTTTTTCTATTTACTGCCACTGAATTCTGGCTGATTGTGAATTTAAGTTATTAAATTGTGATTGGTTAAGGGATCCAAAATAATGGTTTTTCTTCTTAATTTTTAAAAATATCTAAATAATACCTGTACATGAAAAAAACATCCTTATCAAAATTTCCAGTTTTTCTTATAGATTACTTGAATATTTTTTGAAGTATACATATATCTTTAATTATTGTCTTATCAGTCTATCCAATAGATACATCTACTGTTTTTATACTGTGAAGGATTATAAAGTTAACTCATACTATCTACTTCCCTAGCTTTCCCCTAAAGGATTTAAGATGTAACCCCTTTCCATTGGGCCTTGGTGTCGAGATGTTCTTGGAATATCAATTTCTGTAATCTCTGATGCAATGCAGAATGTAAGCTGATGGAAAATTTTCCCCAACATCTTTCGAAAGTTCACTTGAAATAAGGAGTTATAAACATGTCATATATGAATTTTCTCCTCCATTTACATATTTTTCCACTAGATGATGAAGTTGTCTAAAAAGCACAGGACAAACTAACCAATTGACTCATGGATAGGCCCTGCATGTCAATTTCCATATATTAAAAACTAAAATGATTGCTAAAATATTGTACACCTTCCATATTTAATGAATAAAATGGTTTGATAAGGTAGACTGTTTTTTAGCATTATTTGTAGAATATTCCAACCTGTCAACTTTATTAGTCTGATTCAATTGTAGTATATATCTCTTCAATGTGATTAGATCATTGTGAAAAATATTGAGTGATGATTATTCAAACAACTTATATTTATCCTTTGCTATGCTTATAAAGTTAATTTTTCTTTACAAATTGGCTTCTCATACAGGTTTTCCCACGTTAAATTAATGCAACTTATATCTGGTGGACAAAATTCCTTTTCCTAAATAAAACTAAAGTTGACAAATATTTTTCCAGAATCTACATTATCCTGGCACTGTATTAGTTGGTGGAGATACAAAAACAGATGCAGAAAAGAGGTAAACTAACTTGTGCCAAGGAATTTTAATGAGAATTGTAAAATAAAATTGTATAAATATGTATGAAGTTCTCTGTGAAATAAAAAAAAGTCAACTTTAATCCACACAATGAGGAGACATGAGTGAAGATACAGAAAAAGAATGAATATTCTGCATATGCTTAATTGCATGCTATTCGATGTCAGTGGAACATAAGGTTTGGCATTGAAGATTGGCATTGAGGCCAAGGACATCAGATAGCATTCCAGTGCTTGCAAAAAACTGTAAGGTAGACATGAATCATCCTCCTAAACCTCTATTTTGTTTAAAAGGGAAAGCAACATTAGTTTCCAAATATGCACTAAAAATATTACTTTATTAAACCAAAATTTGCATAGGATTATCATAAGATACATTTACCATAATTATTAAAATATAATGAGATGTCAAAAAAATTTGACATTTGTAAAACACTACCAGATAAATTAAAAGCACTTCCACATACATTTTTAATTCCCTCAATTGAGGTAAATGGTGCAGGGCTTGCTTTTCCATGATAATCAGCTATAAGTCTGAGAAAAAAATTGAAGGACCATTTTCAGAAATTAGGAGAGTTAAATACTATGATCTATGTCAAAAGGAATACAACAGAGGTAAACCCATGATTACCCTGATTTTCCACCAAGAACTTTCTGCGCTATGGCACATTTAGAAAGGATATTAGAGCATTGCATTCTCTGTGAACTGAGGTCCAGATACTAAAAACCAGAAATAAACAGGAAAGGAGAAGAGTGGTTTCTACAGTGAGCTCCAAAAGTCCTCACAGTCTTCTTTGTAATATTGGCAAAATAGTAAGCCACACAAGCTCATGGAAGGACTCCATGAATCTAGGGAAAAAATGGATAACAGGAGATGTGAGCAGAAAAAAAATTAGACTGCAGAAGAACTGATAAATGTAAAAGTTCTAAAATAGCAAGTGTGATGGAGAACTCAACTCAGAAAGATCTTAACAAGGTCATGACTTTCAAGAACATTAGTCTAAAGAAACAGTTATCCAAGCCCAATTGTAATTACACTTAGAAACGATCATTGAATGTGTTAAAGTGATCTTGAAGTAACTTAAATGACTGTGGGAGATAATACCTCAAAACCAAAAAATGAGACAATGAAATCTAGGGATACAGCAATGTAACATCCATCAAGCCTGGAATCCAATAAAACATTGTTTTATACATGTGAAGATGCAAAAACATGTGTCATATAATAAGAAGAAAATTCAGTCAAGTAGAATGGACACTACTGGATTGACAGAGATGATAGAATTAGCAGGAAAGACATAAAAGATCTATTAAAATGTGTTCAAGTGTTTAGGAAAAACATGAATATAATGAAGGAACAAATGGGGAATCTCAATAAATAGAAACTATAAAAAATAAATCAAATGTAAATTTAGAAAAAAAAATCTGTTCTGGTTTGTTAAATGCTGCCAGAATGCAATATACCATAAAAGGAATGGCTTTTAAAAAGGAAATTTATTGCATCACAGGTTTACAATTCTAAGCCTATAAAAATGTCCAAACTGTGGCATCCAGATGAAGAAACCTTGACTCAAGAAAGGTGGATATAAGTCACATGGGGAGGCTCATGGCTGATATCTGCTGGTGTTCATTTCCAGTTCCATTACTTCTAGCTTCTGATGCCAGTGGTTTCCCTCTAAGCATCTGTGAGCCTTCACTTAGCTCCTATGGGACACACTTCTGGGTTCTGGCTAGCATAGCATCTCATAGGAAGGAAGATGGTAGCATCTCCTAGGCTCTGCATCTCCAGACATCCATGTCTAGGCATTTGTTCTCTCTGTAGGCATTCCAAGCATCTCCAAATGTCTATGTCTCTGACAGCTCTGAAGCAGTTGTGTTTTCTCCAGAATGTCTCTGCTTTTAAAGGTCTCCAGTAAACTAATCAAAACCTATCTTGAATAGGCAGTCAATCTTCATCTAATCAAAGGGCCACACCCAGAATTTGGCTCCTGAAATCTGTATGAAAGCAACTTAATCAAAACATCACACTCACTGCTGATTATATCAATCTCCATGGAAACAATCTAAGCAATGGTTTCCACCCTACAATTTTGAATCAAGGTTGGAGGACACGGCTTTTCTGGGGTACCCAACACTTTCAAATATCTCATTCCACTCTCTAGACCCTAAAAAGACAGTTTTTCCATATACAAAAAAAATCATACTATTAAAATATCACAAAACTTTAAACTATTTCAGTAACAATACAGATACAATACAAAGTAAAAAAACAATACAAAATCTCATCAAGGTGAATTATAGGCATGGTCTATTCTAAGGCAAAAATTCTTCTCTGGCTATTGACCTGGGAGACTCATCAACCAGTTATCTACTTCCAATACACAAAGGAGGAACATTCATAGGATATATGTTCCCATTTATATAGGGAGAAATTGAAAGGTAAGCAGGGGTCCAGGACCCAAACAGTTCTGGAAACCTGTAGGGCACGCGCCATTGGATTTCAAAGTCTGAGAGTCATTTATCATCAGCTATAGAAAGTGGCAGCTCTTCCTTTTCCAAGGGCTTATGCAGCAGCCCTGTTCCCTGCAAATTCTGGGGTGATGGTTGCAATACTTGGCAATGTTGGGGAGACCACTTTTCTTGGTTCCACCCTCTCCAAACACCAGGGTAGCACCATGCTGTTTGTCATCTCTGGGGCACATGCTCAACCCCTCCAAAACAATGGGGTGATCACTGAACCCCCTCCAACCCCTGGCTTATATGCTCTACCCTTTTCAAGTCAATTCCCTGAGCACTCTTCCCACATGGATAGGTTGAGCCAATCTCCTGCCCCAAGACTTCCAGGCTTCAGATTTTAGCTTCCATGGATCTGTCTTTATGGTCTTTTTTCCTTTAATCTGTCTTTTTCTGTCCCTTTTAGTCCAGATTGACAGTGGTTCCATTCATACATATCTCACGAGAAATTTTTGGGTTTTCCATGCTGTATACATGAATCATACCCATCAGAGAAAAGGACTTTCCATAAACCCTTCCAATCCTGCATTTTTCTTAAATGTCTAACTGGTTCCATGTTTGGTGAAATCCTCACGTGAGACCCTATTCTCTGTAGTCTCACTTTCTGGAAACTCAGAATTTTCCAGACCATCCATTTCTGTTTTGTTGTACCCAAAATTCAGATTTCAACATATCTCTTTCCTCTCACACTTTATTATAAGATGTAAGAAGCAACCAGGAGACATATTCCATAGTTTGGAAATTTCCACAGCTAAGTATCCTGGGTCATTGCCTTTAAATTCTAACTTTTATCCAAATGGAGTAATAAATTGTGCCAAATTCTATGCCACTTTAAAACACGGGTTGCTTTTCTTCCAGTTTGCAACAACACATTCATCATTTCTGTCTAAAGCTTAATTGGAGGGATCTTTAGACTCCACATTTCTACCAGCAGTCTGTTCAAAGCATTCTAGGTCTTCTTTATCAAGATTTTCACAACTCTTCCAGAATCTTTCCTTATCCATTTAAAAAGTCATTCCAACATGCTTGGCATTTGCAAGTTGCCGCATCCCACTTCTTTGGCACTGAAATCTGTTTTGGTTTATTGATGCTACCAGAAATGCAATATAAAAGAAATGGTTAGCTTTTATAAAGGGAATTTAACAAGTTATATGTTTATAGTTTTAAGGCCATAAAATATCCAACTATGGCATCCATAGAATGACAAGTTGACTCAAGGAAGGCCAATGTCTGTCACATGGGAAGGCATGTGGCTGGTGTCTCCTGTCTTTGTTCCCAATTCTGTGGCTTACAGATCCTGATGCAAATGGATTCTCTCTGTGCATCTGTGGGCCTCCACATAGCTCCTCTGGGACACAACTCTGAGTTTTGGCTTGCTTAGGATATCATGGGAAGGCATATAGTGATATCTGAGGGGCTCTATATCTCCAAACATCCCTGTCTTGGCATCTGATCTCTCTGTTGGCATCCCAAGATTTTCCAAATGTCTGCATCTCCGCTGGCTGACAAGTAACTGTGCTTCTCCAAAATGTCTCCCTTTTTAAAATACTGCAGTAAACTAATCAAGACCCATGTTGAATGGGTTGAGCCATATTTCCATCAATCAAAAAGTAACACCCACAATTGAGCATGTCACTTCTCCATGTAGTTAATCAAAGGTTTTTGCTGTACAGTATTGAATCAAGATTAAAGAATATGGCTTTTCTGGGGTACACAACATTTTAAAACTTGTACAAGGTCTGTAGTGAAACTTTCTATAGACGAGCTCATCAATTAATTATAATAGAAAAATTAAAGATTTGAACATGAATATAGGGCAAAACTACTTAAACTGAAGCATAAAATAAAAAAGTTTAAAAAAAGAACAGATTTCCAGTAAATTCTGGAATAATGACAAGAAGTCCAATATACATATAATTAGAGTACATAAAGAAAAGAGAGAAACTTAGACAACAACAACAAATGTATAATTAAAGGCCACATATGCCAAATTTTAAATAAAGAAAAATCAATGCTTTAAGATCAATGAGCCATAAGGCACATCATAATCAAATTATTAAAACCAATAAAAATAGAGAAAAATTTGAAAAGAATTAAGAGAAAAAGGACATGATATATTTAAAGGAACAACATAAAGGATGATTCCTGAATTCTTAACATAAACAAACATAAAGCTAAAAAAAAGAGCATTTCTTAAGGAAAACCTGTAATTACATATGCACATAAATATCTAAAAATGAAGGGGAAGTAAAGACATTTCTAAACTAAAAAAACAGCTATGAATAGGCAGTACCAACAAACCTGCCCTATACCTTGTGTTTACAATAATATTTAGCAGAGCTGCAGATTCACTGTAACAACACAAATGTGCTAAAAGTAAAATAATGCAAATAGATATGTCATACTACCATGGTTCAAAGCTTTAAGTACCCCTGAAAAACATGCTGTTATATTTAATCCATTCCTTAGGATACAAATCCATTGTAAGTAGGACATTTTGAAGAAGTTACTTCAATTAAGGTGTGGCCTAGAATGGTTTTGAATGCTATTACTCGAGTCCTTCATAAGAGACTCAATTTCAATAAGAGATTGAAATACAGACAGTAAAAAAAAAAAGGCCATGGAGGCAAGAGCCTGACAGCAATTTAACCTAGAATAGAAGGAAAAGACCAGCAGACAGCACCATGTGCCTTCTTATGTGGAAGAGGAGCCAGGGATAGAAAATATCTGGTCTTCAGCAGGAAATCACTGCCTTGAAGATGCCTTCATTTGGACATTTTCCTGGTCTCACAACTGTAAGCTAAAAAAATCCCCACTCTTTAAGCCAATCTGTGTCCTGGTATTTTCTGGCACATCCTAGGAAATTAAAACATGTACAAACACTGATTTTCCATTAAACTACAATACACGAACAGTTAACCCCTACGTTAAACGAAGGACTTTAATTAATACTGCAATTATAAACGTGTGGAATTCTCAATTGTAACCAATGATCCACACCAATGCAAGTTGTTGGTGTGGTGGTGAGTGGAGATCCTGTGTTTTATGCATGATTGTTCTGTAAACCCACAACTTCTCTGATAAAAAGAAGGCAAAAATAACAAAAACAAAAAGCAGTAGCTATGTTATATCAAAGTCAATTACAGAGCAAAAAAGAATGGCAAAGATAAAATAGATATTTCATATTGATAAAGTGATGAAGACATAACAATTCTGGAAATACATGTACCTAATAGAGCTTCAAATATTGCCAAAACATGAGAACTGAAGTGATAAATAAGCAAACCCAGATGATGGTTGGAGCATCAACATTCCTCCCTCAGTTATGGACAGAATGAACATCAAAAATCAGTAAAAATATAGGTCTTAAGTGCTATTATCAACCAACTTGAACTCACTGAAATTTAAAGAACACCACAACCAACCAAGATTTTACACATTTTTTTCTCAATAATATCTGAACAATTCACTAAAATAGGCCATGTACTGCTACATAACATGACCCTCAATAAATACAAAGTATTTGAAAAGGTATACTAGGATAAATATTATATTAAAAATCAATAATGAAAAGTCTTTGCAAAATCCCCAAATATCTAGTAAATAAGCAAAGTATTTCTGAATAATTGACAGCTTAAAGAAGAATTTACAAGGGGAATTAGAAAATATTTTGAAATGAATAAAAATTTAAATATATATATATATAACATTTCAAAATTTGTGGGATGCAGCTAAAGCAGTGTACAGAAGTAAACTTACATTTCTAAATGTTTACAGAAAAGAAGAAATGCTTAAATTTAATGATACAAATATCTGTCTTAGAAACAGAAAAAAATAACTCATTAAATTGAAAGTAAGCAAAGAAAGAAATGGTAAAAAAAAAGTGAAATCAATTAAATAAAAAAATGGACAAACAAAATAAATACTTAATGAAAACAAAGTTAACGTTTTGAAAAGACCAATAAGATTGGTAAATCACCAACTAGAAAAAAAGAAGGCAAACACAATGAACTAAGAAACATCGCTCTAAACTCTTGAGAAAGTGAAAGGATAATAATGGAATTTTATGAACAAATATATAAATTCAACATCTTAGAATAAATGGGCAAGTTAATTGAAAGAAAAATTACCATAATTTTCATGTGATGAATCATGCCACTGCCCAAGAATATAAGAATTTTGAAGAAAAGACTATCAAACTGGATATTCTACAAGAAAACATCTTAAGAGTCAGTGATACAGATACTTGTCCTAAGAGCATTGATTAGAAAACAATGATATCAAGAATAGAAACTATACCATCTTCTCAAGGCATGAGAATCATGAATAGCAAGGTAAGCAACCTTTGCTTTCAAATCATTCATCTATCCAAGAACATGATGACATTTCCCCATGACTTTCTTTGGTCAACATCTAGGCTCTGTTTTGTTACTTGATTCTAAGCATATTCAAAAAAATTCAAATTGCATCCATTAAAGAGGAAAAAAACATGTATCGTATGAAATCAAACAATATAAAATAACAAAATATCATATCAAAAAATTTAGAGAAAGTATTTGAAAAATCCTATACCCACTCATATTTAAAACTACCAGCAATCTAGAAATAGAAGGAAATTTTCTCAATTTGATAAAGTGTGTCTATAAAAATGAAACAAAATAAAACTATCCTTAGCAGCATTCTAAATTCTTTCTTTATATGGTGTGTGGTGGGGGCCATATTTCATTCTTTTTCCATGTGATTATCCGTTCATTGCAGCACCATTTGTTAAATTTTTGTTGGGTTGGCTTGTTGTTGTTATTTGCTTGTTTGTTTGTTTGTTTGCAAACTGCATGGGCCTGTACTGGAACCCTGGTCTCCCTCATGGCAGAAAAGAATTCTACCACTGAACTTTACTTGCACCCCCATACTAAATTTTAAAGAGCTGAACACTTTCCCTCTAAAACTGTGTATAACGCAAAGATATCTGTTAATCATTTCCATTTTTCATTGTGTTGGACAGCTAGCCAGTACAATAAGACAAGGGATAGAACTAAAACATATACTAATGAATTATAATACCAATAAATATCTATACCAATAAATCTTCTATACCAAAAAATATCTATATGAAAAAATTATCTATGCATATAACTATCTATACCAATAATGTAGCTGTAATCTGGGATGACATGTCCTTGAGCGTTGAAAATCATAAGGAAACATAACCTAATCACAATAAAAATTACCAATGTTAATAAGCAAATTGAGCAAAGCTGCAGAATACCCAGGAAATATTAGTTTTTGCATATATGTTTAAATTATAGCTAAAATATCAAGTGCAGCAACAAAAAAGTCTAATTGAGTTGCATAAAACTTTAAGAAAATACATGCAAGAACTGTTCAAAGAAGATTATAAATTAGAAATCAATAAAAAGAAGCTGGAAAATCCCATATATTTGTGAACCAAGCAACCTATTTCCAAATAACCATGGGTCCAAAATTGAAAAGGAAAATTAAAAAAAAGATTTTGAAATGAATGATACTACAGTTACACCATATCATAATTTGTATGATGCAACTATACAAAACCACAGTGAGGCAATTTTTAAAAGACTTAAACAAATAGGAATATCTAGTAAGCTGATGAATAGGAGGTTCAATATATTAATCTGACAGTACTTTCAAGTAATATATAAATTTAGTGCAATCTCAAACAAAATCCATCATGCTGTTTCTAGAAATTAACCATGATTATAAAATGTATGCCGAAACACAAAGGACCTGTACTAGACAAAACAACTGAAAAAGAAGAAAAAGTTTGGAGGAGTTACATTATGTAGAATTAAGACCTTGTGCACCTTTACAGTTACTGTGGTGGTGTGAGATTGGCACATAGATAATGAAACAGTTTAATGGAACATTTATATGGTTAATTAATTTTCAACCATGGTACTAAAATAATTCAAGAAGGAAATGAAAGACTTTTCAGTGTGTATTACTGGAATGAATGGCTTATTGTGTGGTTAATAAAAAACAACTTCAACCTATATCACACTTGATATGTAGAAATTACTCTGAGGTGTTATCATAATCTGAACCTGTAAACCTGTAGAGAAAAAATAATAAAATATCTTAACCTTATGATAGGTAACCTTTTTTTTTCTTATACAAGACCCAAGTTAAAAGCCACATACTGGAAGTACATAGCTACCATTCATACATTTGACAAGTGACTTGTATCCAGAATATAAATGGTACTCTTACAGTTCAATAAGAATAAAGTAATTACATTTAAAAGTAGTAAAAAAAGTTGAACAAAAATTCACAAAGTAATATATATAAATGTCCAATGAGCACATGAACAATTTCTCAGCGTTATTAGTCACAGAAATAAAACCACAATGACATACCATTACATACCAATTAGAATGGCTAAAATTAAAATGTCTGACAACCCTAAAAGTCAGCATGAATATGGACATTCCTGGTGGATGGATAAAATGATTAAAAAAAAAAGAAAACACTTTTGAAGCCAGCCTTTCAGCTTCTCTTAAAATTAAACATAAAACATTTGTTATTATAACCCAGCTATTCCATGTCTAGTTATTTAGACAAGGGAAATGAAAGCGTACATATGCAAAAAACAATGTGCATAAATGTACCCCTTTATTCATTGTTGCTGAAGATTGGAAATAATCCAAATGTTCATCACTGGATGATGGCTAGACAAATGGTTGGACATCCAGATAGTGGAATAACACAGTAAAACAAGCAAAAAAAGATTAAGCTCTTAATACATACAAAAATCAATAAACCTCAAAATCATTAATATATGTAATTGATTTTTTTCGTATTAGATTAATTTTGTCTGTAACAGAACAGGAGTTGCTTCTTCCCAGGTGGAATATGAAGTTGAACTGCAAAAAGACACAACCCTTTTTTTTGGTAAAGGTCTGAGTTATTCAGATGAAATCATTTCTCATAATGAGTTGAATTATATGCTTAAAGTTAATTCATTTTACTGAATATAAAAAAATACTTCAGTGAAAATGAACTCAATACCCCTAGATATCTGTTGTGTCTCCAGCCAATTTGGAGCAGTGTGATGGCCAATTTCATGTGTCAACACAACACATGATGGAGATTTCACGTGTCCAGGTATTTGCTGAAGCAGGCATTGCCCTGGTTGACTTTATCTGAGTGACTCAGAGTCATACTGTGAGGGTTTCTCACAGACGGATTTGCGTCTGTAATTGAGTTGATAAGAGTTGATTAAAAAGTGATATCTGTGACAGTGTGAGTCTATACTCAACAAAGAGTGTGTCCTGGGTGATGTTGGGGTCTTCCAATTCAATTAGCTTGAGGATTTAAAAGATAAAACTGGGGATTCCAGGGATCAGAAAGAAGAATTTCTGCCTCAATTAGTTTCCCCCGAGGAATCCAAGTCTTCAGCGTCACCTTCATCAGTTTCCAGCTTGGTGTCTGCCCCACAGAATTCAGGCTGGCCAGCCCTGCTGTGAGTAAGCCCATCCTTACGTATCAATTCTGTTTCTCTGGAGAAACGTGACTAATACAGGCACTAGAACATTCTGAAAAGCATGGCAGAGCTAACAGGCATCTTTGAAGTGTCGTACGCATGGAATTGACTTGCCCATCACCTTTGAATAACATCTTTGTGCTGTTGCTGAATCAGTAAAGGGACTATGTATAGGAGGAATCAGACAGAAGCAATTCTTGAGGCGTGAAGAGCAGTTAAATTTAAGACAATTATAATTTATTGTCTTATAAATTATTAAATTTAAATAATAAATTATAAATTTATTATAAATTATAATTTATAATTTATTTTCAAAACTCAACTTAATGGGCAATTTTGCTGGCAGGTATTACAAGCCCACAGACACCAGCTACCAGATCTTGAGTTGAGAGTTACCTCTGACATGAAATGAGAATTCAGTAAGTAAAAGTTCAGGATATTCAGGTGAGAATTCAAATATCCATGTGGTAGGAAAGTATTCAACATTCTCATTTAATCAAGAGATTCGTACGGTCTCCATAGTACAGCTTTTACACTAAAGCTATATTTTCTAGACCTTTTGTATACCTTCTCTACTCTAAAATACCTACTGCCTTCAGCTTCCTTTGGGGCATTTTCATTATCTTATAATTTTTCGCATAAAGATAATAAAGCAGAGAGTCTAAGCAAAAGAGAATCAAAATGCAATACTTTATATCAGTATACTATAAACTTATGTTACATACACATCCTAATGTAACAATATTAATAGTACAAGTCATACATAATGACCAGTTTAAGAGAGTTTTTCTCCACCTACAAGTGATACTTGCTGTTGTAAGTATTTTATAATCCTATTTATTGACTCCTTTGATTTGACTTCAAATAAAATTTCAATTACCTATTATTTTATGTTTAGTTTTGAGATTCACTCTATGTAACTGAAATGTCATTTTCTCTATTTTATTATCCTTATCTGAAATATTTTTGCTTGCAAGTTATTTTTTATTTTTGCTTACAATTATGTAAGTTTCAGATGAGCAGAAATTTTCTTATTTATATCATATCCACACACTATTTCCAGGTTCCTACTACGCACTCAGTAAATATCTGAATGAATGGAGCAATGACTAGTTATTTAAATAGCAGGTCTGTGCTTTATTTGTTTAATTACATTTTTAATACTTGTCTCCCATTTCTTAAGTGGAACAGAGAGGGAATTATGATTTATGCTTGTTCATTTTTTCTTTTTTTCTCAGAGATATTGAGAACAAGGTTGGAAAAGAAGTGAGAATTATATGACTGGAAATAATTGTACAAATGGGTATATTTAAATGATCTCACTACACTCTAATTTGTGTCACAGTGGGAATAAGTGTTGTCTTCATACATTGGTTGGAATAATCTCAAGACCCAGTGCTTATGAATTCACATAATAAGTATGTGAAGTATGGGAAGTAGATAAGCAGTTTTAAGAAAAGTCCACTGAAACATGATTAAAAGTATTTATTACAAAAGAAAAATGGGAGCCCTGCTCAGTGTCCCAAGCTGTCCGTTCCTTGATGAGCAGAGGGAGGGCAGACCTAAATCCGATTCATGCTGGCTTCAGATCACTGGCGGCCAGACTCTCTCAGGCAGGGGATTTGCCTTCTTTGTCCAGTGCAAAAAAGAAAACAAATACCATATGAAATCAGAGAAAGCACCATTGCACCCTTTGGGACGTGATTCAAATCTGGACACAGACCTAAAGGAAAGCGCCTAAGTGTGAGCTCAGGCTGCAGGCTCAGCAGTGTGGGAGCCAATGTTTGCAATCAACTTCTGGAGCAACTTTTTTAATCCCCCAGTCTGTCTTCATTTCTGGGATTACGTATCCCTGTTCATCTATTTCTCCATTACTATCCAAAGTGTGGTTTAAATCATTCCATCAAATCAGGGTGGGAAATTAAAACCACTTTCTTTCGCTGGTTTGAAAAGCGTCTGCTCTTGTGTACTAACCCACCACCTGCATGTCCCCAGGGCTCAGACGATGCCTGGGCGGGCGGGGCCGCCGTTGAGAAGACTCTGAGGACACTGGCCACACCGACTTCAGCAGCAGCTATCCCCTTTTGACCCTCTACATGACGTTTACCACACACAGAATAAAAATCAGATGAGGACACCAAATAATTTATAAAAGCTAGTTAGTAATTAATCCATCTGATTGATTGATTTCCATCACTGCTTATATTGGGTTGGATGTTCTCCAAACATGTTAACTGTTCTTTCGATGCTTTTGAATGAAACGATTCCAATCTAATATGCTTTCGAAATATGTCATACATTTATTTACTTTTCTTTCATTCATTTATTTCTATGATCATATTTGCATTATCAATTGTTTATTGCTTGCCAATATATAATGTTGGATTCTATTTCCTTACAGAAAAGAATGACAGGAAGACTTCTGCAAAAAGAATAATGAAAGAAAAGGGGAGTCTATTTTAACTAAGATGGCAAGGAAGCATTTAAAAACCCAAGATAAATGTAATAATATGATTAAAGACTTACTAAAGGAATAGAAAGATAGATTAATTTAAGTAAGAAGATTAGGTTGAACTGTAATCCCAAAACATACACTGATTGATACATGGCTTCTTCTTGGTATAGTGCTATCCATTTTTTTAATCTTAATTTGGTGGTTTGTCATGTGACCAGAACCTCTAGGAGGTATGACTGACATTATATGCAACTGAGGAATACATTTTTCACAATTTTCCGCCACTTTAAGATTTCTTCCGGATTCTGTTATACATGCCATGATATGAAATGTTTTACATCTGCAGTTTTATCTTATTATCTGCAGTGGGAATGTGGCTCATCCCTGCTAATGTCCTGTGCTCTTTGACCTCGTGCAATTACCATTTTTCTGATATCTTTATGAGATATTTTAGCTTAGTTCTTTTGGAGGCTCTTCTATATCCTTCTCAGATTTAAATTATACTCATTACCAATTGTCTTATGAAATGAAATGTTAAATCAGATAACCCACATATACTCATGTAACTATGCAATGGTCCTTATCCATAAACCCTGATATCTTACTACAGAGAGGATTTTAAATAATATCTTTTTTAAAACTTTCATGTTCAAATTTATACAATATTAGAAAAAGAAAAAACACACAGTTTTAACATGATTTACAATTTGCCATGTATTATTAGTAGTTAGGCCTCTTCAGTGTATATTTGCTGTTAGAGTTTCACATGAAAATTTAATAAATGCTGCAATGGGTAGGAAAGTGAATTTAACTTTATAAAAAATATTTACTAAAATTATCAAAAGTAATATCCTCTTAACATTAACACATGGGTTTAATTAGTTGTTTGTTGTTAGTGTCTGGCATAGTAAAAAGTATTCAATGAATACTCAAAAAGTTAGCTTTCTGACTGTTAGTGATGAATTTCTGAAGTTGGAAATAACTTTATACAATTTTCTAGTAATAAATGGATGTTTATTAAATACTAACTATTTGCAAAGTATTGTATCTCAATATCGGGGAAAAAAGTAAATAATTTTAATCCAATAACCATCAATTGGACTTTTTAACTTCAGTTGTCAAGTTTATTATGGGGTCTACTTACATGCAATACTCATATATGAATGAGTGAATTCTTAGCCAGAAAGGGGACTGCTTAAAATAATCTGAGAGTTGTGAAAAGTGCATTTTATAGATTAACTGGTAGAATTACTTTTTAATTCATGATCTATCCAAATTAATACAAATATACCTTAAGTGAAATGTGTTTTTCCATACATACTTTGAATGAGGTTGTGTCGTAAGGTGAGAGTTAATAGGTGAAATATTTATAATGTAATTTAATGCTAAAATTGATTTCAGCAAAATCTATGATGCAGAGTACATCTGTCAGGTTTCCACTGGAGAAGCAGAACCCGTAGGATATGTATGGAAAAGGATTTAATGTAAGGAATTGGTTTACTCCAAATGGTTTCACCCTTGCCACCCTCTTCCCACCCCGGGCCAGAAGAGGATTTCTGTTATTTTTAAGCCAAATGTCGTGGTTCAGTTGCCCTGACCAGCAATTGTGTTAGGCTAGGGCTCCTGATACAGTTCGAACCAGTGAGAGCTGAGAAGTCAACTATTAAAAAAAATGCACAAGGCTGCTTTTGTGGGTCTAAGTAAGGCTTGGGATGCTGCAATCATTTAGCAACCATGAGGTGAGAACACGGTGCTGCTGTGGTGCTAAAGGTGCCAACTGGCTGATCATGGATAAATCCACTGCTGTCAGACCTAGGAAGACTTCTTCAGGCTTCGGGCTGCTGGCGGTCCACTGACCATTCCTGGCTAGAACCCTGAGTTCCCGCCTGTGCAGACTTTTACCTTCAGCATCTTCTCCGGCCTATGGTACCTGTGAGTGGCTGCGGTGGTGGCAGTTGTCCTTTGCCGTTGGCCCCCAGGGCAGTCACCACATGCCCTTACAGCTCCCTGTGTCAGGCAGGCCTCCAGGGTTACCCGTGTTCTACAAGGATCCCTTTTGATTGATGTTCTCTCAAGCTTCACTTAATTAACCTTAAGCAACAAAATCTAAAAATGGGCATTCCTTACACGAATGGGGCTTCTGACCAAGGCATTGTCAAACATCCTCCTAAATGATAGCACCGTGTGGAAGGTGGGTTTGCAGTCAACACTGAAAGAAATCACTCTTTAAGAGGGGGGTGATGGTGACCTAAAGAATTCAAGAGAACTAGAGTCGGAAGATGTGTTGTCTTGTGGACTTGTGTTTTTGGGCATTGTGAACAAAGCACAGTACTATCCATTGAGACATTCATTGGAAGCAGATATTCCGTAGTACTTTACTGGATGATGCATTGAGTTAAAGTTACCAGGGTACTGGGCAATCAAGGATATCTGTGTTGTTTTGAAACAAACAAATCCCAAAAAGCCATGGCACTGAAAGTAACGGCATTGCTACTCGCAGCGGGATATGTGGGATTAGCCACAAACAGTGCATTTGGCATTAACGAACTCAGAGAGGCGGTTCCTAAATTGGAACAGGAAGACATGGCGCCTGGACACTAGAGGATTATTCCCACGCACTCTTTGGACAATAAACAAAATAAATAAGCACTTCCTCTCTACTCCTTATTCTAAACCTCCATTGATAAAATCAAACTATTTCACATTGGTTTATAGATTTTGTATACACTATTAAACCAAATTGTTTATATAATGGCAGGTTCCTTACAAAAAGTATTTGCCTGATGCCTGAAAAACCTGGGGACAGATTTGCTGGATACATTTGGAAACCTTTCATCTAGAGCTTCTTTTCACTTATCATGCGTTGTCCTCAAATGTGAGGCCTTAGCAATAACGCCTATTGCATGTTTATTTATGTATTTATTAACTCACATACACACATGATCTCAATACTCACTAACTAAATTCTTACAATTCAAATTCATGAATCGAAGTACCTAAATATCAAGAAAAAATTGTATACACATTTTATCATTTATATTTCAATCAATACGTTAAATATATAATACATATGCATTTACAACATGCCAGTGATTATTTTATCCTCTTATAAATACCAACACATCTAATCCCCACAGAAGTCATAAGACAGAATTGTAATCATTAACCAAGTTTTATAAATTAGAAAACTCAGGAAAGGGAGTTTAACTGTGGCCAATTAGTATGTAAGTGAAAAATGGGGTTTTAATCCAGAAGCCAAGTTCTCAAGCACTTTCTCATACTGCCTTTAATATGAAAGTTTGTTTTTTTTTTACTCGTTTGATTCCATACTCTACATAGTTTGTTTAAATGTGTTTGTAAGAAATGCATTCTTGAAGACATAGTTTCAAGGAAAACAATTGTTATTATTGACTTTTAGAGGGAGGGACATGATTGTGTGGCATTTTTAAAGCAGTGTATGATAAATCAGTGCAGCAAAGATTTCTTCATTCCAAAAATTCAGTAATGCAAACTTTCCATAAGATAAGTTTTGGGTAGATATTCAAATATGTAAAATGACATCATGAGAAAGACACTTTAAAGCTTTGCACATACAATCACTGATTAAAGAATAACTGAAATCATACACACATTTTTGTGAGCCAACAGTCATTATTTTTCTTCCTTAAACTGCAGGACAATAGAGTTTAAACTAACAGCCTGCAAGTCAGATGAAGCTAGCAACCATTTCTAAACTTTCCGTAGGGTCTGTGTCTTCTCCATTCATTGGTAAATCCCAATTTATCTTTATTGTTTGCAAAGATTATCATTTTCATTTTATAGAATGTTCCAAAGCAGCAAAAAGTCACAATAGCCCACTGATTTTCAAATGGGTTTTAGCTGTACTCTAAAACAAGAAAAACTGTGTTGTTTATTAAAACCATATTTTTTCAATTAAGTTCTTATAAAGTTCAGACTGTATGCAGCATTATTGTGCAGGCCTATTTAAAGAGGTGCAATAACTCTTAAGAAGTGGTGCATGCTCATTTACAGACATGGGTTTCTATGAAAAATTCACATTTTCATTTAATCATGTTGTAAATAATAGCATAAAATCCTTCAGAAATTGTTGGGATTACAATTATATAAGCCTCGGGGTATTCATAACTTGGAAGAGAGTGTGTTTTGATCATTTTTAGGGAATGGATATATGATTTTTTGTGGGATTTCTTGTTAAAATATTTTGGATAAGCTTTAGATAATGTATACATTTTTGATGAATGTGATATATATTTAGTTGGTTCTGCCTCACATTTGCTCTTTGGATTTCAGACTGCAATATGAAAGCATCTATTGTTCTAAAGATGAAATTTTGTATTTGGAAATCTTAGAATTTGGCCCAAATTGAATAATACATTTATTTTCTTCTAAATCTCCACTTGCTCTGCAATACATTCTATTTTTTATCCTGTCCTCATTGTTCCATGGCAAAATTTACTAATGTAATCATGAAGTTCACAGACATAAATATAATGGGAATTTTTAAAATTTCCATAATTTAACTTCTCAATAACATGGACACAATGTGTCACAATCCTCTTCTACCTCCCTTCTTAAAGCACTGCATTTTCTGTGTTTTAAAATTACTGCTAACACGGTGTTCTTTGGGTTTTCCTTCGGTCTTTCTTACTCTTTCTCCTCTGTCTCCTTCATTTGTTCTCTTTTTCGATAAAGCCATACGTTGGCTTTCCTCAAGACTCAATAAGTTCTTAGCAATCTCACTGTCACTCATGGCTTTAATTGTCTTCTGGAGATAATAATCTACCTCTGCTTAGACCTCGCCATGGATGTCTTCACTGAACTCTCCACTGAACTCGCGATCTGTCCCCCTTTCCCTATATGGTCTTCTTCCAATAGTTACTATCTCAATGAATAGTTTCACCATTTATTCCACTGGAAGAAAACAAATCATAGACAGGATTCTCACCAAGGTCCACTCCATTTATCCAAGCCATTGAAACCTTACTGTGGTCACTGCTCAAACATCTTCTTTCCAGTTTCACTGTAATTTCAGAGAGCCAGCTATCATCAGATATCTTCTGGATCCCTTTACCCTCATTTGATCTACCTGCCCACATGCTATCCCTAAAATGCAAGTACGTTCTCTGCATTTTCTGCCAGACCAAAATTGTTGCAATGTAAATCTGATTATGACCTTAAAACCCTCCCATCTGTTCTTTTGGACCATAAAATATGGAAAGTCTTATTTAACATGTCTAAAGAGACCCCACCTACTCAGTTTCCAACCACCATTGCTGCCTCTCTCCTCAGAAAATCTCTGATCAATTGCATGCTTTGACTGCAAGTAACAGATACACTCAAATCTATTGACGTATTCAATAGCAATGCATTGTATCTTGTAACAGTCAAGGCACTCAGGAAGGGCTAAGGTCATCAAAGACCCAAACTTTTCCAGCCTCTATCCTCCATCCTTCTCAATATTTTTTTCTGATTTTTTAATACATTTATCGTTCCCCCGAGGGGGTGCACTGTTCCTGGAAGTACTGCAATACCAGGTCGATGCGTGGAGTGGATGGAGCAAGGTCCTGTTCCATCTCCCAGTTGCAAAAATCCATTTAATACATTGTCCTCGGATAGAAGATGTATCAGATATTAAACTGATAAGAATAGATACTACAATTGCTCTTAGTCAAAAGGCTGAGAAGCGATATCTTTCTTATTTAATATGCCTCCTATTGTGGAAGCATTCAGTTTTGTTTGTTTTGGGGGGTGGAGGGATAATTTTTTCTTTATTTTATTTTTTTTATTTAAAGAAGTTGTAGGTGCACAGAAAAATCATGTAAAAAAATACAGAGTTCCCATATGCCTGCCCACCCCGATTATTAACACTTTGCATTAGTGCGGGCCCTTTGTTATAATTGAAGAATATTATAATTGCACTTTTAACTATAGTCCATTGTTTATATTAAAGTGTATTATGTTTTCCAATATACCACCCTGTTGTTGACACCTCACATTAGTGTGATACATTGGTTATATTTCATGACAGAACATTTATAATTGCACTGTTAACTATAGTCCATGATCTACATAGGGTTTGTGGTGTTGTATAGTCCTGTATTTTCTCTTTTAATTTTTATTCTTGTGACATATATATGACTAAAATTTCCCATGTTAATCAAATTCATACATATAATACAGGGCTGTTAATTGCCCTCACCAAGCTGTGCTGCCATTACCTCCATGCACTTCCAAAAGATTGCAATCAACCTAAATAGAAATTCTGAACAGATTAAGCATTAACTCTCCCTTCCACTGTTCCCAATCCAGCTGCTAGTAAACTATATTCTAAATTCTAACTCTATCAGTTTGCTTATTCTAATTAATTCGTTGCAGTGAGAGCATACGATATTTGTCCTTTTATGTCTGGTTTATTACACTCAACATAATGTCTTAAAGGATCATCCATGCTGTCACATGAACTAGAACTTCATTCCTTTTAAATGCTGAATAATATTCCATCGTGTATATATACGTATATACAATGCATATATATATATATATACACTTGGAATACCACTTGGTGTTTATCTATTCACCAGATAATGGACACCTGGTTTGCTTCCATTTTTTGGCAATTGTGATGAATGTCACCATGAACATCAGATTGAAGATATCTGTTTGAGTGCTTATTTTTAATTTGGGGGGGCATATATCTAGCAGAGAGATTCTCAGAGTATATGTTAGTTCTAAACTTAACTTTCTGAGGAACTGCCAAATTGTCTTCTGCAGTAGCTCTACCATTTTACATTTCTACCAGCAATGAATGAGTACTCCTATTTCTCCACATCCTCTCTAATATACCATTTCCTATTCATTATTTAATAGTATCCATTCTAGTGGGTGTGAAAAGGAATCTCCTTGTGGTATTGATTTCCCTAATAGCCAATGATGTTAAGTATTTTTACATGTGTTTTTTGGAATTTATCTATCCTCACTGGAGAAATGTCTGTTCAAGTATTTTGCTCATTTTAAAAAATTGGGTTATTTGTTTTTTTATTGTTTTTGTTTGTTTGTTTTATTCTTGATGTTAAACCCTTATCAGATATGTGGTTTCCAAATATTTTCTCCCATTGAGTAGGTAGTCTTTTCTTACAACAACTTTTTGTTGTGAAGTCCTCTGATGCATAAAAAGTTTTTAATTTTTATGATGTCCCATGATTTAGTTGTTTTTTTTTTTCATGCTAATGCTTTGGATTTAAAGTCTAAGAAACCACTGCCTTACAGTAAGATCCTGAAGATGCTTCTCTACATTTTCTTCTAGGATTTTTAAACTCTTTGTTCTTATTTTATGCTTTGATCCATTTTGAGTTCATTTTTGTTTATGACATGATATAGTGGTCTGTCTTCATTCTTTTACATATGGACATCTAGTTCCCCCAATACTATTGGTGAAGGCGACTACTCTTTCCCAACTGAGTGGACTTGTCAAGTTTGTCAAAAAGCAATTAGCGATAGATACTAAGGTCTATTTCTGAAACCTCAATTCAATTCTATTAGTCTACGTACCAGTTTGAAACTATGATATACCCCGGAAAATCCATGTTTTAACCCTAATTTAATCTTGTGGGGTAGACATTTTGTTTAGAGTGGGACTTTGGATTGTTTTTACCGAGATATGACACACCCAACTGTGGGTGTGACCTTTTGGTTAGATTACTTCCATGGAGATGAGACACACCCAATTGTAGTAGGTACAGCCTTTTGAATAGATGGAAACATGACTCCACCAATTCAAGGTGGGTCTTGATTAGTTTACGAGAGTCCTTTAAAAGGGGAAATATTTTGGAGAAAACTCTGATGCAGATGCCTGGAGAGCAGTTATTTTATTGCTGACAGAGACACAGATGTTTGGAAATGCTTGGAGACCTGACAGAGAGAGCAGATGCCTAGACATGGGCAGAACCCAACAGATGTCACCATGTGGCGTCCCATGAGATGCTAAGCAAACCAGAACCTAGAGCTGTGTCCCAGAGGAGCTAAGTGAAGCATCAGGGATACTTAGAGAGGAAACCACTGGCATCAGAAACTGGAAGCAATGGAATTTGGAACATGGACTCGCAGACACCAGCTACATGACTTACCAGCTGACAGAGGTGTTCCGGACAGCATTAGCCTTTCTTGAATGAAGGTAACCTCTTATTGGTGCCTTCATTTGGTCATTTTCATCGCCTTAGAACTGCAAATTTGTAATGCAATAAAGTCCCCTTTTAAAAGACATTCCATTTCTGGTATATGGCATTCTAGCTGCTTTAAGAAAACCAGATAGCATATATGTCTATCCTTGTGCCAGTACCATGTCATTGTGACCAAGGTAGACTTGTAATAAGCTTTAAATTCAGGAAACATAAGTTCACCAAGTTCATTCTTCTTTTCACGATGTTTTAGCTATTTGGGGTCCCATAACATTCCAAATAAATTTGATGAGTTGCTTTTCCACTTTTGCATAGCAGTCTGTTGAAATTTTGATTTTGATTAAATTGAATCTGTAAATCATTTTGTCAGGAATTGACATCTTAAAAATATCAAGTCTTCTAATCCATGAGCACGGAATGTCCTTTTATATAAATCTTTTTTTTTTCTTTTTTCCTTTTGCACAGGGAGGCACTGGAAATCAAACCCAGGTCTCCAGCATGGCAGGAGAGAACTTTTCCTGCTGAGCCACCGTGACCTGCCCAAATCTTCTTTCTTTTAGCAAGGTTTTGTAGTTTTCTATGCATAAATTGTTTACATCCTTGGTTAAATTTTTCCTAGATATTTGATTATTTTAATTGCTTTAGTAAATGGAATTTTTCTTGATTTCTTCCTCATTTGATCATTACTAGTGTTTAAAAACTGTACTAATTTTTGCATGGATCTTTTACCCAGCCACTTTACTGAATTCACTTATTAGCTCTGGTAGCATTGTTGTAGATTTTTCAAGACTTTCTCTATGTAGGATCATGTCATCTACAAATAGTGCAACTTTTACTTCTTCTTTTCCTACTTGGTTGCCTTTTATGCCTTTTTCTTGCCTTAATTTTCTAGCTAGAAATTACAGCACAATACTGATTAACAGTGGTGACATAACAAGACAGCTGAATAACGATATCTTGCTCTAGATCTTAGACAAAAAGCTTTTAAACTTTCATCATTGAGTACACTGTTAGCAGTGGGTTTTTCATACATGCTCTTATTATATTTAGGATGCTTTATTCTATACCTATTTTCCTAAGTGTTTTATCAAGAAAAGATGCTGGATTTTGTCAAATGCCTTTTCTGCAGTAATTAAGAAGATCATGTAATCTTTTTCCCTTTGTTTTGTTAATGTGGTTGCATTACATTAATTGATTTTCTTAAGTTGAACCACCCTTATGTACGTGGGATAAAATACACTTGATAATGATGTATATTTATTTTAATGTGCTGTTGGAGTTGATTTGAAAGTATATTGTTGAGGATTTTTTGCATCTATGCTCATAAAAGAAATTACCTTTTCTTGTAATATTTTTATCTGGCTTTGGTACAAGGGTGATTTGGGCCTCATAGAATGATTTAGGTAGTATTCCATCCAGCTCAAGCTTTTGAAGGACTTCGATTAGGATTGACATTAATTATTCTTGGAATGTTTGGTAGAATTCATCTCTGAAGCCATCTGGTCCTGGGCTTTTCTTCTTTGGGAGGTTTTTGATGACTGCCCCAATCTGTAATTGGTCTATTGAGATTTTCTATTTCTTTGAGAGCCAGTATAGGTTGTTTGTGTATTGTAGGAATGTGTCTATTTTATCTAGATTGTCTAATCTTCTGGTACAGTTGTTCATAGTATCTTCTTATGTACGTTCTCATTTCTGGGGGGTCAGTAGAAAGACCCCACCTCTCATATATGATTTTACTGATTTACATGGTCTCTCTTTTTCCTTTTGTCATGGGTCTCATTATGGGTTTTTCGATTTTATTGGTCTTTTCAGAGAACCACCTAATAGTTTTGTTAATTTTCTCTATTGTTTTCTAATTTTCTGTTTCATTTCTTTCTGCTCTAATCTTTGTTGTATCTTTCCTTCTGCTTGCTTTGGGTTTAGTTTTCTGAATGTTTTTTAGTTCCTACAGTTGTGCAGTTAGGTTGTTGATTTCAGCTTTCTCTTCTTTTATAATGTAACCATTTTTGGATATACATATTTCCTTCTCAGTGCTGCCTTCACTGAATCTCATATGTTTGTATACGTCTTGTTCTCCTTTTCATTTGTCTCCAAATATATATTGATTTTCCTTGTAATTTCTTCTTTGACCCATTGATTGTTTCAGAGTGTGCTATTTCACTACTGCATATTTGTGGATTTTCCAGTCCTCTACCTGTTATTGATTTCCAGCTCCATTCTAATATGGCCAGAGAAAATATTGTGTATAATACAATCTCTCAGAATTTATTGAGACTCATTTTGTGTCCCAACATTTCATCTAGTCTAGAGAGCAATCCATGTGCAATTTAGAAGGATACACATTCTAAAGTATTGTGGCACATTGTTCTGCGTATTCATCATATAAATGGTATATATGTGCCAGTTAGCTCTTGCTTGTTTATTAAATTATTCAGGTTCTCTGTCTTCTTAGTATCTTCTGCCTAGACA
The DNA here is from genome assembly GCF_023851605.1 of Tamandua tetradactyla. NCBI lineage: Eukaryota > Metazoa > Chordata > Mammalia > Pilosa > Myrmecophagidae > Tamandua > Tamandua tetradactyla. Next base: position 42,590,758 of record NC_135348.1, on the reverse strand, counting down.
TTCCATCTATGATGACAGTGGTGCATTGAAGTATTATTGTAGAGATGTCTTTTTTCCTTTCAGTTTTGTCAGTGTTTGCCTCATGTATTTTTGGGCAATGTGGTTAGGTGCTTAAAGATTTATGATTATTATTCCTCATTGCTGGATTGACCCTTTCATTAATATGCAGTATCCTTCTCTGTCTCTAATAACAGTTTTTGACAAAGTATATTTTATCCCATATAAGTATAGCTACCTCAGCTTCTTTGTGGCTACAATTTGTGTGGGATATCTTTTTCCATCATTTCACTTTTAACCTATTTGAATTTTGGGGTCTAAGATGAGCTCCTATAAACAACATTTAATATAGCTGTATCATGCATCTTATCCATTCTACCAATCTGTGTCTTTTGATTGGGATTGTTTAATCCATTAACATTCAGTGTCAGTATTGCAAAGGAAATAGCTACTTCAACAATTTTTGTCCATTGATTTCTATATATCATACCTGTTTTTCCCTCTATTTTTCTTTCTTTCAACCTCTTTTTTAAAATATTTGAGCTCTTGTTATGTATATGACTGATCTGATCCTTTTGTAATATTTCTTTCTGTATATTTTAAAAATACTTTATATGTGGCTAACCCAGGGTTCGTATTACACAATTTACCTTTTTAAGCTATTAATTTGAAAAGATACCAACTTAGCTTTAATAGCATATATGTTCTCTGCTCTTATATTTCTTGCTATCCCTTCTTCATGTTGTTTTCATCCCACTTACCTTTTTTATATTCTTTTTGTCCATTATCAGGAAATAGGTCTTTTTCTTGATCAATTGTATTCTGACTTTTATTGGAATTATAGTGTTGAATTGTATATTTAGAATACAGTACTATTGGGTTTTGTATTTAGTTTTTAGTTAATTTTACTGGAGATTTTCCTTTCTGCACACTACTCAAAGCCACTCTCTCTTATCTTTTTCTTTCAACCTGAAGGACTCTACTATTTTTGTAGTACACGTTTTATTGACAGACTTTCTCATTTTCTATTAGTATTTTACTCTCCCTCACTTTTGAAGGAAAGTTTTGCTACATAAAGAATTTGTGATCGTAGGGTTTCTTTTTCAGTCTCCTGAGTACATCATACCACTGCCTTCTCATCTCCATGTATCTGATGACAAATCAGCACTTATTCTTATTAAGGATCCCTTATATGTGATGAATTGCTTTTCTCTTGATGGTTTTGGAATTCTCTCTTTATCTTTGGCATTTGACATTCTGAGTCGTATGTGTCTCATGGTAAATCTTTTAGAGTTCATTCTGTTTGCAGTACATTGTGCTTCTTGGACATGTATATTTATGTCTTCATAAGACTTGGGAAATTTCCAACCATTATTTCTTCAAATATTCTTTCTGCCCCTATTCTCTTCTCCTTTTGGGATATCCATAACACATATGTTTGGATGCTTCATCATGTCACTGAAATTCCTTAGACACTGTTCAATTTTTTCCATTCTTTCTCAAAGTATTATTCTTACTGTATGATTTTAACTGCCCTGTCTTCTAGTTTGATATTTCTTATTTCCTATTTCAAATCTGCTGTTGAATGCTTTTAGTGTATTTTTAATCTGTATTATTTTGCCTTTCATCCCCATAATTTATATTTCTTTTTAAACTTTCAAATTCTTCTTTAGACTCACATATTTTCTTCTTAATATCCTTTAGCACTATTTTTATGCTTTTCTTCATCTCATTGAATTGATTTTGGAGATTTGTTTGAAATTTGATTAGTTGTTCCAAATTCTGTGTATATTCTGAAGTTTTAATTTGTTTCCCTGACTGATCCATACCTTCCTGTCTCTTAGCTTGGCTTGTCATTTTTTGGTGATGTCTGGGCATCTGATTATATTTTTGTGTTAACTCTGAATGAAGGTCATTTATCCCTCTTGTCTGAGGTTTTATTGTTGATTGGCTTTGTGTTGAGACTCTTCCTTGATTCTTTGTCCAACTTCTTCTGGACCTTCAGAATAGCCCTTGTTCATATGTCCAGATTTTCTCTGCTCTTCTTCATCTACTTCTTGTCTTGGATATGCAGCACAAATTTTAGTATATCACTTTTTATGCAATTGTTTCATCTCCAGGAGAAAGCTTCCTTTCCCTTGTTCCTTCTCTAGGAATCTTGATCTATTCTGTTGGCTTAGGTGCAGTATTTTTTCCACAGCTCCTATGACTTGTTTAAATTCTTCCCCTTGCTCACTGTCTCCTTTTCCTTGCACTTTTCAGTTCTGGGACTCACCCTGCCTTACAGCAGCTCAGTTCACCTCATTTTCTTTTTTTTAATCCGTGTGGCTTTTTGCCTCTGTTTTTGTTTTTCCACATTAGGGCATTCCACACAGTGTGCCCAGGTGGGATCAATCCAGAAAGACAGGTCATTCCAGAAATGTCTGTTTGCCTGCAAGTGATTCAGGGAACAGAGATTGATTGAGTATGCACACCTCTTGCCAACAAATTTGCTGCAGTCTCTCTTCTTTATTATTATTTTTACCCCCTAGGTACCCTTTTGTAAGTGGCATGCCTCAGCTGCCTGCTTTGCACCCTAGGTCTCTGTGGACTTGAGTCCCTGTGTCTGGATATGTGGGAGGTTCTATCTCACTTCTATGAGTGGCTTCATAGTCAGCATCTGTGGCAGAAAAGACCTTTGTCATGCTGATGCCTCTGCACAACTCCCAAGCTGCATGGGATCAAGGGAGAGGGAGAGGTCCACCTTGGCAGGTCCAGGAGACAAACCCCCTATGTGATCTTGGAGATTAATTTTCCTTTTCTTTGATTCAGCATTTGTGGAGGTCTTCTCCCATCTCTATCATCCTCCAGTGTACTAATCATGTTGATTTGTCCTTTAGTGGTTAATTCTCAGGAGAGACATTTCTATGGCAGGTCTTATGGTTCCATGTTGATGATGTTACCCTTGTTAGGTTCCAGTGATGGGTGCAGTGACTCTAGGCATCATATCCTTCACACAAAATCTAAAAGTAGGAGTAGCTTTTTCACTTCATTGAGTCTCATTTTGAGATTAATAAATCCTGACATTTCCCCTATTTGCCTAATTGGCCCCCAAATGTCGTATGCCATGAACTACTTGTCAGCATTAGTGATATGGGATACTTCCAGGTCTTCTTTATTTAAAAAGAAAAGCTATTATAAATTCTCTGGAGAAAATCCTGCATACTACTACCCTCCCCAGCAGCATTGCGAGTCATTGCTCTTGAATACTTGATAAGTGATCAACAAATTTGATTGGGTATGTATGGATGTAACATAAGGTGAGAATATTCATGATTAGTATAAAAGAACATGGGTTTTACAGTTAGTAATCTAGGTATCAATTCAGCTCCATCCTCTTCAAGATTGGAGAAAGTAAGAAACTTCTAGGATGGCATTGTGATGAGGTCTGGAAAACAAGCAAAGCTGCTGAAAACTATAAACAAACATTTAAAGACTCAAGGAATATTCTTAAATTCGTACATCAAGGGAATAAGAAATTATTCAATAAAATCTACTACAATTGGTAATAACAGAAAGATGATATGATATTTGAACCCCAGCTCCACTTGACAGAAGCTGCACTCAGGGAAAGTGTGGCCAAAAGATAGGGTCCTTCTCCCCTTTACTGGTCCTTCTGCCCAGTAAAGCTCTCCTGTTACTGGGCAGGAGAGCTTTCCAGCATTTCTTGTCCTTTCAATTCCATGTTGAGGAGGCTAAATTCCTGGAAACCACAGCCGAGTGGTCAGGGGATCCTGTTCTCGATTCAGCCCTTATATGCAAGACAGAGAACTGACCACAAACATTGCAGTCAAGAATACTGGAGCTCTGACCATCCTGACCCCAGATTTCTTGAAGCACAAAGTTTGCAGACTTGGAGAGGCAATCAGAGGAGACCAGAATCTGCCAGCCAACTCAGTGCCCAGAGTAACGACTCAGAGACTTTGGCCAGGGGGGTAGATAGTTGTAAAAGAATAATCTCCAAGCTTTCTGCAAAAGAATGTTTTCATTTGAAAGCTCTCAAAAATAGTAGCTCTTAACAGAGCACAAGTAACCAAGCCAATCTGGTCATTATTCCCACCTCTAGCTCCAGATAAGTAGCTCAGGGATTTTTCAGGGGTAGGACATGCTGTAGGAAAATAGAGTTTCCAAACACTCCCAAAGGAATTCCTGAGCATGACGTGGATCTTTGTTGTAAGCAATTAAGGGTAAGCTGGTAGCACCATGAGAGAAACAAGCTAAAACTGTAGGTTGGGACAGGGAAAGAGAACAGGAAAAGGGACCCAGCTCAATAGAGTCCTCCTGGAGCTGGAGCAAAACTGAGATTTAATTGGATAAGACATGGAGTAGTTTAGCCCTAGGACATTGTCAGAAACAGTAGTGCAGTTAATAGCTAATTAGAGGAGTTTGAGAAATATCAAGTGAGGCAGACAGCTCAACAGAGAGATTAGAGAAAGATATAGTAAAAATCAGTTCTGTTAAAACCAGTGTCATTCCAACATGTCTTTGCATAAGCCCGAGGCTGTATACTCTGGGAAGAAGCAATATCAAAGGATACACACTGTTGGGATATAGAATTCCCTAGGACAGTTTACTCAAGAAAATCAAATAAATAAGCAAACAACAATAAAATCAAGCCCCAGAGAGGGAAGAGGTGAAGAAATATCCATATTTACTCTAATATGTTTTCTGAAATATCTAGTTTTCAACAAATTTATGATACATAAAATGAAATAAGAAAAAACGAAGGCAACAGAAATGACTAAACGTGCAGAAGAAAAAATGTCTGCAAGAGAAATGACCTATAAGAGGGACCAGGCATCATATTTTACAGACCAAACTTTCAAAGTCACTATTAGACCCTGAAGTCTAATGGTGTTTTTGAAATTTGCCAGGTTTCAGACTTACTTGGGCTCCATGACTGCTTTTATTCTGTGAATTTCTCCCCTCTGAAATGAGAATATTTATACCACGCTCACCCTGCCACTGAATTCTGAATGACTCGTTATGTAGGTTTTGTAGTTGCACAGAAAAGGAAGTTTGCTCCAGATTGGACCCCACCCACACGTGATTTTGATAATAGTTTGCACTGAGAATCGTTACTGAAATGACTTAAGTCTTTTGGGATACTGAAATTGGTAAGTGTATTTTGTTTGTGAGAAAGCTAACAAACATGTGTCTTTTGGGACCCGGAGGGCAGACTGCCGATTTGAATTTCCAGCCTTGTGGGTGCCAAGTCATTGCAAATGGAAACCTTTTGAAGATGTTATCTTTAGCTAAATTGTAGCCAACTGAACTAGGGTGAGCCTTAATCTGGATTCCTGGTGGTCTAATATAGAGAAGAAGCTGGAAGCCAAATTCAGAGAAGGCCACAGGGAGAAGCTGCAAGTCACCAGAAATCTTGAAGGGAAAGAAGAGAATGTTGCTGTATGATGTGAGCACAGGGGGTAAATCAGCAACTTCTCAGACTGCATCAAAAGCCACACCACAATGCTATAACGCAAAGAAGCAGTAAGGCTTCCAGCCTCCAAAACCGCGACACAATAAATTCCCACTGCTTAGGCCAACCCATTGTGTGATATTCTTCAGAGCAACATGGAAAATTAATATGTAGATTACACAATCCATAAAACAGAGGGAAAAGAGAATAAAGAAAAACAGTTTCAGTAAAACATGGGACACATTTTAGCATAGAATCTATGAGTAATGAGAACACTAGAAGGAGAAGATCAAGATAACGGGTCAGAAAAAATATTTGAAAAACTAATGGTTAAAAACATACAAAATTTGGTTTAAAAAAACAGCAATCTACACAGTGAAGATCAGTGAGATGCAATTATGATAAACACAAAGAGATCCACATCTATAGGCATCATTAAAAAAATGCTGAAAGCTTGAGACATTCTAATTGCCTTAGAGAAAATTCTAAGGCATTCCAAGGTAAACAAAAACTGGCAAAATTTGTTGTTAACAGTCCCACCTTACAAGAAAACTTTTCCTGGGTAAAAGCAAGTAAACCCAAATAGAAATTTTAATTCACACAAGAAAACAATAAGAATCAGTAAAGATAATTATGTAATTATAAAAGAGGGTCTAGATGCATAATTATTCTTTTTTATTCTTTTAACTGGTTAAAAGAGCAATTGTGTAAAATAATATGTAATCTGGATTACATTTGGTTTTTTGCTTTTTGGTAAAATATGTTTTGCCTTCCTTTGGGGTAAATCCAAAATTTATAGCTAGCATGCATATTACCTGATGGTAATCTGGAACATAAAACATGTAATGATCCAAGGAAAGTGAAGATTATACTTTAACATCATTTGAGAAGGTAGAATATTCTAGTTATTGCAGTCTTTTAAAAAAATTGTATTTTAAATGGTGACATTTGGTATGATATTAATAAATTTGCTTAGAAAGTCCAAAATCCTGTCTGCTATAATTCCTTTCTCCCTGTGAGTTTTCTAGGACAGGCACATCAAATGGAGAATAAGTATGTGCAGCCTAAGCTGAAGGTCTTAAAGGGACTTTCCCCTCTCCAGTAAGCCCAAATTAAAATTTTACCATCAGCCACCCATGAATATAGAAGCAAGGGAACACTACAGCTGGGGTGTCACTGGAAGAAGAGAAGACCAGACATCTGGCACTGGGGTACAAGCCCAGGAGCCACACCCTTATATTGAACATTTTCACGTGCAGTGACCCCACCCATTAATATGTGCAGACTCCCTCCACTTAAGGACGAGTAGAGGTGAGATTAGAAGATTTTGGAGGCCACTTGGGTTAGACAATGACATTGTAACCTTCATTTAGTGTTAGTTCTGGGACATCTGGGCCACCCAAACATATGAATATTGTTTATTTATGTGTTTTACTTGCTTTTATGCATTTAATCTTCATGTTCACACCCTTTAATTTGGAAACCAGTAAATGCAATAGTTAATAGCGTGTGCTTTAAAAGAAATAATCCTGAAACTAAATCCTAACCGTTCCATTTATTTGCTGTTTGACCTTGGCCATAAATTACATCTTTGAAAGCCACAGTGGTCTCATCAGTAAAATAAGGCTATTATGACGTAGTTCACAGTGTTTGGCACAGAAAGAACACTCATTTTGCTTAGTAAATATGCAAGGATGAAATAAAAGAAGTCAGTGATACCATGTTAGTGTGGTCTTTTAAAAGATAATTATGTTCAAGGTAAATGAGCAAAGTAGAGAGAAGAGAATTAGGTTTTCTTTATCAGTAACACCTCATTGGATGTTATTGTCATCTGTCATCTCTCTTTTAATTGTTTTTTGCAATAATACCATGTTTGAAATTCCAAAAACGAGTGAAAAAAGAATGCATTGGAAGGGATGAAGTCTGAAATCACCTGATTTATATTCCAACCTTGGAAGTCAGGTATGTTTAACTAGATTGCAAATAAATATCTAAACTCATGAAACTGGTATAAATGAATCAAATATTCTAATTTGTAAACATTAAGTCAGATGCTTATTTCATGACTAGGGGAAATGATTACTAAATATCCCTATACTTGCTAATATATTTGATTACTAAATACTTCATTCTTTCTACAATTTTTGCAGTAAAAATAATTTTCAATAATAACGCATTAATTTTAACAAAATCATTGCCAATATCATAGATTTTTAAATGAAATACAATTATATCTGTCTCTGCTCTGAACCAAAATTTATGCTGCTAGTTTTCTCAACCCTGGTTACGTGAAGAATCCCTTGGGGAGATTTAAGAGATACAATCAGGGGTTGAAAACTTTTGTCAACCAAATCATAGAAGAAAATGTCTTCTTTCTCTTTTTTTCTTTTTGTATTTCTATTGATTTATTCTAGGGTCAGCAGTGTAAAATTAATTAGAATATGTTTAAACTCTAAGCTTCTGCATCATTGTTGTAAGAAATTATTTTCTCATCAAAATTATTCAGTTAACTTATTTTTCTGTCCATTATCTTACTAAGCTGAATTTATGTAGAGACTTACAACTGATTTTATGTCAGCCTCTAGGAAGTAATGTTTTCTGTGGGAGTCAGTAAGACAATTCTATTTCATAAAATGACACAAGTATAATTGTTTTTATTCTTTCAATTGTAATGGCAATTTTTCAAAAGCTGCTTAACATTTGTGCATTAAATATTCCTTTGTACTGCATTCTTACTGAAGAAAAAGAAAACTTTGGTAATTAATATGCATTCAAATAATTATTTGTTGTTATTGTTCTATGATTGATAGTAAAGACAACTTGATGTCACTTGTAACACCAGAGTAAATGGAGTTTTTAAAACAGAGCATCTTTTTTATGTCATCAACTATTTGAACTCTTCAGTGAAATAAATTTGGAAAGAAATTCTTAAAATTAATATATACTCCAAATTATATACACACATGGTAACAGTTATTTAATAAATGTATATGAATATATATATATATATATATATATATATATATTTACATATGTTATCTTTGAAGAGGAAGAGAAGTTTGGAAGTAGTTCTAAATTCCTGAGCTGTGGGGTACTGAGATGAATGAAGGGTGTGAGGATGATAATTTTATCACCTGGATGTAGAAAGTTGTGGAACTGGAAAAAAGGCTCGGTAACAAGCACAGTTTTAAGAGAGACTCTAGTGCAATCACCCTGTTTTCAGCAGGGCTGATGCGATGCCAGCCATGCTGTGCAGGCGGCAAAGTCGGCATGCATGCAGAGGCACATCTGTGTTTTTTTTTTTTACTGGCCTTTGAGTTTCTCAGGCTTTGAAACATGAAGCCTTTAATTAGTTCTTAAAATTGTTTTTATTGCTATAATAATCATTATTACTATTACTATTACTATTTCTACATTAAATAGCTTTTTATCATCAAAATCTTCCAATTCTTTCTCAGACTCACACTTATTTTTTACTTCATACAATCCTTAAAGCCCATCTCTACAACAGCGTGCTCTTCTGTAACTGTAATGGATGCAGATGGGGTCTTGAACCCCAGTCTTTCTTTCTCTTCTAGTGATTTCCTCATCTAGGTGGTAAAAATCATCTTCCTCACTTTGTTTTTCTCTTAGTCAGTCATCCAGAATTACCCCAATATCCCATTGTAATAGTACAATTACATCTAGTTAGCTAATAAACAATAGGTCTTTATTTTCATCAGTAATCTAGGCAGTGTGCTGTTGTTGTAAGTGGATGGAGTTTTGAATGAGACACTTCTTAAGATGATTCATCATCTGATTTTGGGGGGGGGGCAGCTTCAGACTGTAGGGTGTAGGAGAATGAAGGGTAATGCAAATTGCCGTGGCTGATTCCCTCACCCCTAATAAATGGCCCTTTGAAAACTTTCCTCCTATAATCTCTAGGAATTCCCTGAGTGTCTGCTGTATTGCTGATGCATCCTGCCCACAAGCCTGTCCCGGCAGTCTACACTGCATGCCTGTGATATCCTACACCCTTTCGCTGGACAGTGAGACCTCCAATGCTGCTCTTGCCACTTTACCAGGTAGCTCCTTGCAGTCTAAGCAGTACAAGAGCTGGTGGCCCCACCAAAGCTGAGAGTTTCTTCTTTTACTTTCTTCTTTTAGAGCAGAGTCCCTAAGATGCCTTGCTTATATTCCAGAGCTTTGGAATCAAAATCATCAAATGTTACCTAAACAAAGGGTGACGATATCCTGCTCACACCTGCTGTCTTGGCATCATTATAAATAGCTTCTACCTTGTCTCCCTTTCCAGCAGTGTCTTATGGACGAGACATCATATAGTCACCTGGTTATTCAGACTTTTTTGTCTTACTAAAACTCCTTGCCACCTCCCATAACACACATACAAACCAACAGGTTTCAAATAGGAAGTTAAAGATTTAGGCCGAGTGGAAAGAGGCTGGAAACAAATTCTGTTTCAGATATCATAGGCAACTAAACCTTTCCTCCTGGGTCTGTCATATACTGTTCTCCTCAGGATTTGATCTTTCTAGGAAGGTTCTTTAACATCACTGTAAAAAGACTTCTGTCAGGATTTGCCTTCTGAACAGCCCTCTAGACACCTGTGAATTGCACTTACGCTAAAATATTGCCTCCACTTGCACACACTGCATGGCCCCTACTGCAAAACCCAACTGCTTATCCAGCTTTGCCAGTGCCTCAGCCCAGGCTCACTCCTTCCCCAGCTGCGCTAAAACAGCCACTTGTTTCTTTTTAAGCCAAATTGATTTGCTTGTCATACTCCTCTCTCTATTTTCTTTGTCCCACTATGTGTCCTTTTGCACATCCCAGTTCCTCTGTGTCCTAAATATTTCCTCCTAAGTGGTGTCAATCAGTATGTCCATTAATCCAACTGTCTTTTGAATGTCTGATTTGTCAAAGGTACAGGACGACATGAGATTCGTCACCTCTTTACCAGCTGTACCTCACATGCTTTCAGGACAGACTCATCTTAGTTTTATAATGCTTGCCAACTATATAGTTCTATCTCCCTAACTTATGTGTGAATTTCACATAGCCTAAGTTTTGGCATACACACAGACTGGTCAATTTTTTTTTCAGTTTAATTTTTTAACTTCTTCAATTTGTCAAATATGAGACAAGTATATTTCATATGACATTAATTTTCATTATTTCATAATGCTTAATGCACTGCTTTCAAAGCCACTCTATGACAGATCATATTTATTGATAACAGTCCAAATTATATGCTTTTCAGTTTCACTAATAGACATAAATACCCCCTTTCCCCACTGTTCTAGTTTGCTAGCTGTGGGAATGCAACACACCAGAGATGGATTGGCTTTTAATAAAATGGGATTTATTTCATTAGTTCTTCAGAGGAAAGGCAGCTAACTTTCCACTGAGGTTCTTTCTTATGTGGGAAGGCACAGGGTGATCTCTGCTGGCCTTCTCTCCATGCCTCTGGGTTCCAATAACTTTCCCTGGGGTGATTTCTTTCTACATCTGCAAAGGCCTGGGCTGAGCTGCCAGTGCTGAGATGAGGTATTCTGAGCTGCTTGGGCTGTGCTAGTTTGCGCTATCTCATTTAAGCACCAGCCAATTAAGTCAAACGTCATTCGTTGCAGCAGGCACACCTCCTAACTGACTGCAGATGTAATGAGCAACAGATGAAGTTCACATACCACTGGCTCATGTCCACAGCAACAGAACTAGGTACCTTCGCCTGGCCAAGTTGACAACTGAATCTAACTACCACACCCACTAACACTTTGATCAGGGTGTTGTGTTTAAATATACATGAATAATGGCTAATTCCAGGGCTGCGGCAGCAAATATACAAGATGAGCTTGGAGCATCTTGCAGCCCCAGAAAAACAGAAAATTCCTGTGAAGAATTCCAGATAATTATGTAGATACTCCACCCTCACGGAGGTGGAAGATAACCCCTCCCTCACAAGTGGGCTGTGCATAGTCAATTTGCCTCAAAAAGAACAGCATGAGAAGGGAGAAAAATAACTTTACACTGGAGAAACCTGACAAATACCACCTAAGCTTTCTATCCCATCCCTCATATGGACAGAAGGAACATTTGATATGATGTGATGCAAATGGCATCTTATTTCTGCGGTTTTCCTCCCCAAACCCATAACTTTAGTCTGAGTGTCAGTAAAACATGAGACAAACTCTAATTCAAGAAAATTCTAGAAAACACCTGGCCAGAATTCCTTAAAAGCCGGGGTCATTGAAAACGGAAGCAATTGTCACAGTGTTAAGGAGCCGGAGGAGGGTTTGATGTGTAAATACAATGTGGTATCATAGATGAGATCCTGGAATAGAAGAAGGATATTACAGAAATACCAAAGAAATATGACTAAAACATGGAGTTTAATTAGTAATAATTTAACAATGTTGCTTTATCAGTTTCGGTAAATTTATCATACTAATGCAAGATGTTAATGGGGAAACTGAATGTGGGGTTTAAGGGAAATTTCTGCATTATTTTCTATAAATCTAAAACTTTTCTAAAGTCAAAAAAAATAGTACAGAAAGGGCAAAGAAAAACAAGGCAAAACAAAAATGCATGGATTTTTATATCAGGCCTTTGATAAAAAATGCCTAGGCTTTCATATTTTACGTTTTTTCAGGTCACAAGATGGTTGAAAAAATAAACTTTTTCTGTAAAGTGATTGAAGAGTTGTCTGACATGCAGTCTATGTGCCATAATGGTATTTTCTCCACCAAAAGGGATTAGAATCATTCTTCTTGATATATATATATATATTTTTTTTTAACATGGGCAGACACCAGGAATTGAACCCAGGTCCTCTGGCATGGCAGGCAAGCATTCTTGCCTGCTGAGCCACCGTGGCCCTCCCTCTTCTTGACATTTTTAAGTAAAATCACTACCAATTCAATGCAAAATACAATCAGTTGATTGATTCATCTAGAAATTAATTTTATCCAAGTCAACAGCTCTACATTACATATTGAATGGGTAAAAATATCCATCCAGTGTATATAATCACTACTGGGAGGAGAACAATAAAATCCTCCATGGAGAGAACAAGTGTTCAATGCTGGTAATCAGTATTCTTGAACCATCCTCAAAAGAAAAGACTAAAAGAAAAGAAAGCAAATAACCTGCCGCTAGCAGCATATGATACTATATATTTAAGCTGTCATATGTTGAATCTGGCAGTCTCTTTGTCGTTCAGTAGATAAATCTCTTTACCAGAACTTTCAGGTCAGCTAAAATGTACAACAGACACATTTAAGTCAGGCTGCTTCAGTGGAGGAAACTGTTGGTGGTCAGGACACCAAGTTATAGGAAATTCTGAATTAGGCAGTCTCCATTTTAATTCTCCCCTAATATTCAACCACACACGGTGCAAACACTCACACATGCACACTATTCTGTTTCTGTCTCTGTCTCTGCCTCTCTTTCTAGAAGGGTCCCTGTCTAACATTTTGGATTTCAGTTTGATTAGACTATACCTGTAACCTCTTGTGCTGGTTTGAGAAAATCATATACCCCAGAAAAGCCATCCTGATCCATCTTGAGAGGGCAGCCATTTCTTTTCATCTCTGTTGAGTACTATAGGTTGGAAACTTGATTAGATTATCTCCACAGAGACGTGTCTTATCCAATTGCGGGTATTTAACCTTTAATGAGAGGGACATGTGAGTCCACCGTTTCCCGGTCGGTCTGGATTAGTTTACTGGAATACTTCAAAAGAGAAAATAGTTTAGAGAAAGCCAGGAGGTCCACGAGAGCCATGAGAACCATGAGAATCCATGTAGCCAGAGACCTTTGGAGATGAAGAAGGATAACAGCCCTGGGGGAGCTTCATGAAACGAGAAGCCTAAAGAGAAAGCCTGCAGATGTCACCATGTTTGCCATGTGCCTTTCAAGTTGAGAGAGAAACCCTGAACTTCATCGGCCTTTCTTGAGTGAAGATAACCTCTTGTTGGTGCCTTAATTTGGACATTTTCACGGTCTTAGATAGCAAACTGGAATAACTCCTAAATTTAAAAATAAATACCCATTAAGTGTGTGTTTCTATGCTGGACATGTTCGGACCTTTCAGACAGATGGACATGCATTCATCATAACATTCAAATCTAAACATTTTATCTGGTTGCATCCTATCAGTGTGAGTCACCACAAATCACGGGAGTGAGTGACTATACTGCAACCATTAAACTCTGCCTGGTTCTTGTTAAAGTAGATTATTTTCAACTGTGTGCCATGGGTCCATAATATGGTTGAAATGATGTATGAGTAGGAAAGACTGCATATACGTAATAATACACACATGTATAAAAATATGAAATGTCGGCAGACATTAAAAAAAGAAATTAAAATTCTGAAAACTTTTAAGAAGAAACAAAAAGACATAAGGGGTGAAACGTGGTTGTCTTCACATTTTAGTATCTTCATGCCTGGTTTTATATTAAGAATGTTTAGTAATAAAATTAATTTTTGAAAATTTATTTCCCAAAGTCAGGAAAGCATTTCTATGTTACCCAGCTTGAGTTACTTCAAGGTGGCCAGTTTTTTAAATTTAAGTATCTATCATATATACAATTAAAGTATACATATAATTACATATATAATTTACCACTTGTATTTAAATTTAAAAAGTCACATAGCACTTTCTATCACTTGAGGCCCATTTGCAGCAACTAACTCACTTATTTATTTTTCATCACAATCCTATTATTAAATGAATATAGGCATATTTGTATTTTATATAAAATAATAGTTCACCATTTTAAAGTTTTTACTATGTTCTGAGCTGTTTTAAGGATTTAAAATATATTAAATCATTTAGTCCTTATACTACATCATGAGGGTATATTATTATGATATTCATTTTACCAATGAATAAAATGATGCATAGAAAGTTTAAATATTCATGCAAGGTCATATGTGTAGTAAGCACAAAATTTGAGATTCATATACAGGTAGTTTGGTCCCAGAGTTTGAGCCTGAACAATTGTGTTATATTGTCTTCCTAGAATAACGCAGAAAAACTTAACAAACAAATAAGCCCAGCGGTATTGAATAATTTGCTTAAACTCTCAGAGCAAATTCATGATGTATTTGGGACATTGTGCAATTCAATAATCAAAAATATATCCTTTGACTTCAGACAAATTTTGGTTCAAATGCAGGCCTGACCATTTGGTAGCTGAGTTAACTTGCAATACTACTTTACTCTCTGAACCCACTCCTCATCTCTGCAATGAGGGAGGAACCCTGTACACTTAAACTTTAAGCCTGAATGCTCCATTCCCTAATCCTACCCCATCCCCTAGTAACTTATTCTAGATTCTGACTCCATGATGAGTTTACTTATACTAATTGTTCCAAATCAGTGAGATCATACATTGGTCCATCTGTGTCTGGCTTTTTTCACTGAGCATCACGTCTTCAAAGTCCACCCATTTTGTCACATATATCAGGACTTTACTGTTTATTATGGTTGAATAATATTCCATTGTATGCATATACTATATTTAATTTATCTATTATGGGTTGTTTGATACTTGGGTTGATTCCATCTGGTCATAGCTGTGAATAATGCTGCAATCAATACTGGTTTGCACATATCTGTTAGAGACCCTGCTTTCAATTCTTTTGAGTATATACATAGTGAGATTGCTGGAGCACATAGTAATTCCATAACTAGCTTCCTGAGGAAGTGCCAAACTGTCTTCCATAGCAGTTGCACTATTTTACATAACCACCAGTGATGAGTAAGTATTCCTCTTTCTATGCATCCTCTGAACACTTGTAATTTTCCATGTATGCTTTTTAATAGCAGCCATTCTAAAGGGTGTGAAATGGTATCTCATTGTGCTTTTGATTCGCATTTCCCTGGTGGCTAATGTTGTAGAGCATCTTTTCATATGTGTCCCAGTCATTGCCATGTGTTAGATGCTTATTCAAGCTTTCGTCCACTTTTTAATGGGGTGTTTGTATTTTTGCTGTTAAGTAGAAGGATTTTTTTAATGTATCCTGGATATTAAAACTTTATTGGATGTATGGTTTCCAAATATTTTCTCCTATTGCACAGGTTGCCATTTTACTTTCATGATAAAGTCCTTTAAGGACAAAAGTTTTTAATTTTGATGAGGTCCCATTTATCTATCTTCTGTTGCTTGTACTTTGGTTATAATGTCAAGAAACCATTACCTAAAATGAGGTCCTGAAAATACTTCCTTACTTTTTCTTCTAAGACTTTGGTAGTGCTGGATCTTATATTAAGGTCTCTGATCCATTTTCAATTATTTTTTATATGGTATGAGGTAGGGGGTCCTCTTTTTTTTTTTTTTTGTGAATAGCGATCCAGTATTCCTAGCACCCTTTGTTTAAGAAACTATTCTTTCCCAATTGGTCTTTGCCACCTTGTCAAAAGTCAGCTGGCCATAAATGTGAGGGTTGACTTCTGAACTTTCAGTGATCTTCCATTGGTCTATTTGTCTATCCTCATGCCAGTACCATGCTGTTTTCATTCGTATGGTTTTGTAATAAGTTTTAAGATCAGAAAGTGTGAGTCCCCCAAATTCATTCTTCTTTTTCAAAATGATTTTAGCTATTTGGGCTCCCTGACCATTCTATATAAATTTGATGATTGACTTTTGCATTTCTGGAAAGAAGGTTGTTGGAATTTTTATTGGGATTGTATTGAATCTATAATTTGCTTTGGATATTATTGACTTCTTAATGATATTTAGTCTTCCAATCTATGGGTAGAGAATACCCTTCCATTTATTTAGGTCTTCTTTGATTTCTTTTAGCAATGTTTTGTAGTTTCTTTGTACAAGACCTTTATATCCTTGATTAGATTTATTCCTAGATATTTGATTATTTTAAACGCTATTTTGAATGGAATTCTTTCCTTGATTTTTTCTTCCAATTGTTCATTGCTTTTGTATAGAAACACTACTGATCTTTGGGTGTTGATCTTGCTGAATTAATTAATAGCTTTATGTTTTGGTTCTCTAAAGCTACAGAATGTAATATACTGGAAATGGAATGACTTTTATAGAGAGAATTTATTAAGCTGCAAGTTTAAATTTCTGAGGCCATAAGCATGCCCAAACAAAGGCATCCAGGGAAAGATACCTTAATTCAAGAAAGGTCAATGGGTCCTGAACATCTCTGTCAACTGGGAAGGCATGTGGCTGCATCTCATGGGGTCTTTGGCTACTGGTTTCAAACAGCTCCTCTGTGGATATTTTCTTTCTGCATCTCCAAATGGCTGGGTAGTCTATTGGCTCTGTTGCTTCCTCCAAAATGTTTCCCCTTTTAAAGGCCTCAAGTAAACTAATCAAGGCCCATCTTGAATGGGTGGGGTCAAATTTTCATCTAATCAAAAGGCCACATGGATTACTGAGTGTGTCAAATCTCCACGGAAAGAATACAATCAAATTTCCCCACCCTAAACAATAGTCTGGCCCCATAAGATTGGATCAGGATTAAACCTTGTCTTTTCTGGGATACTTAATACTTTCAAATCAGCACACTCTAGGATTTGTGGATTTTTCACGATTTTCTGTATATGATATCATATTGTCTGCAAATTGGGGAAGTTTTTCTTCTTCTTTCACATCTTGGATGCCTTTTACTTCATTTTCTTGCTGAACTGCTCTGGCAAGTCCTTCCAGGACAATTTTGAACAGCAGTGGTGCAGCAGAGATCCTTGTCTTGTTCCTGATCTCTGAAGGAAAACTTTCATCCTATCACCATTAAATAAGATCCAGCTGTATAGTTTTCTTGCATGTCCTTTATCAAATTGAGTAAACTTCCTTCTATTCATAGTGTTTTAAGTTTTTTTTTTTTTCATGATGGAGTGCTGGATTTTGGCAAATGCCTTTTCTGAATCAATCAAGATGATCATGTGGTTTTTCTTTTTCATTCCCTTATTGTGGTATATTATACTAATTGATTTTGTTGTGTTGGCCCAAACTTTCACACTTCCCATTTGATTATGGTGTATAATATTTCATTATGCTATTGGATTCAGTTTTCTAGTATACTTTCGATGATTTTTGAACATGTACTCATTATAGACATTGTTCTCTAGTTTTCTTTTCTTGTGATATTTTTATTTGGCTTTGATATGAGGTTGGTATTGGCCACATGGAATTAATTAGGGATAGTTCTCTCCTCTACAATTTTTTAGAAGCATTTGAGCAGAATTAAAGTCTTCTTGAAATTTTTGGTAGAATTCCCTTGTGAAGCCATTGGTCATGTGCTTTTCTTTCTTGGGAGGTTTTTGGTAACTGATTTAATCACTTTACAAATTATTGGTTTGTTGAGATCTTCTATTCTTCTTGAGACAATGTAGGTAGTTTGGGTGTGTTTAAATTGCTAGCTGCTGAAATGCAATATACCAGAAATGGAATGGCTTTTAAAAAAGGTAATTTAATGAGTTGCTAGTTTACAGTTCTAAGACTGAGATAATCTTCCAATTAAAGCCAGTCTATAGAAATGTCCCATCTAAGTCATGCATGGAAAGATACCTTGGTTCAAGAAGGCCGCTGAAGCTCAGGGTTTCTCTCTCAAATGAGAAGGCACATGGCAAGCCTTGTCAGGGTTTCTCTCTCATCTGGAAAGAAATGTGGCGAACAAGGTGCCAGTTTTCTCTCCTGGCTTCCTTTCATGAAGCTCCCCAGGAGTCGTTTTCCTTCTTCATTTCCAAAGGTGACTGGCTGGTGGACTCTGCTTCTGGTGGCTGTGTTGTTCTGCTCTCTCAGAATCTCTAGCTTTCTCCAAAATATTTCCTCTTTTACAGTGTTCCAGTAAACTAATAAGGACCCACCCAAATGGGTGGAGACACATCTCCACCTAATCCCTCTTAACAACCACTCTTGATTGAGTCACATCTCCAGGGAGATGATCTAATTACAGATTCAAACATACAGTACTGAATAGGGATTAGAAGAAATGGCTGGGTTTATAAAAGGGATTAGGATTCAAGCATAGCTTTTCTAGGGTACATATGTCCTTTCAAACTTGGAAATTCAGTGTTTCCAAGAATTTGTCCACTTCACATAGATTATCGAATTTACTGGTACACACCCGTTCATGGTGTCTCCTTAGAGTCCTTTTTATTTTAGTGGTAGTGGTGCTCGCCCTTTCATTTCTGATTTTGTGATTTGTATCCTGTCACTTTTTTCTTTGTCAGCCTCCCTAAAGATTTGTCAATTTTATTGATTTTTTCAAAGAACCAAGTTTTGGTTTTGTTGATTCTCTCTATTTTGTTTTTGTTCTCTATTTCCTCTATGTTCACTCTAATCTTTATTTCTTTCCTTCTCCTTGCTTAGGCTATAGTTTGCTCTTCTTTTTGTAATTCCCATAAGTTTTGATATGTTGTATTTTCATTTCAATTTGCTTCAAGAAATTTCCTAACTTTGCTTCTGACTTCCTGTTTAACCCATTAGTTGTTTAGGAGGAGGTTGTTCAATTTTCACATATTTGTGAATTTCCCATTTCTCTCTGTTATTGATTTCTAGGTATTTTCTGTTATGGTGAAGGAATATGAATTGTAAGATTTCAATATTTTTAAAATTTTTTGAAACTTGTTTTGTGATCCAACATACAGTATGTATAGTGAATGATTCATGCGCCCTTGAGAAGAATATACATCCCGGTTTTGTTGGGTGAAGTATTCTGTATGTGTCTGATAGATATACTTGGTTTAGTGTATCATTCGACTCTGCTTTCTTTAGCGACCATCTGTGCAGTTCAAAAGGATTTATGTACCTTGGAGAAGCATGTTTTAATCCTAATCCCACTGTGTATAGGCAGCCATTTCTTATAATTCCTATTCAGTACTTTATGTTGGAAATTTTATGTTATCTCCATGGAGACGTGGCTCAATCAAGTGTGGATAGGAAACTTGTTTAGGTGAAGACATGTCTCCACCCATCCCAAGTAGGTCTTGATTAGTCTACTGGAATCCTATAAAAGAAGTGTTTTGGAGAAAGCTTCAGAACGCCGCAGAACCATGAAACAGAGGGTCCATCAGCCAATGACTTTTGGAGATGAATAAGGAAAATGCCTACTGCGTAGTTCCTGAATCAAGAGGACTGGAGAGAAAGCTAGCAGATGCTGCCATGTTCATCATGTGTCTTTCCAGCTGAGAGAGAAAAATGCTGAACGTAATCAGCCTTCTTGAACCAAGGATACCAGCCTGGATAATTGGGACTTTTGCTTGCCCTTAGAACTGTAAACTATCAACTTATTAAATTCCCCTTTTTAAAAGCCATTCTGTTTCTGGTATATGCATTCCAGCAGCTAGCAAACGAGAACACTATCTGACTAGTTGTTCTATCTATTATTGAAAGTGATATGTTAAAGACTTTTTCTTTTAATGTAGAACCATCTATTTTTCCTTCTAAATCAGTGAGAATTTGCTACCTATAATTTGGGGTTCTGCTAATAGGCACATAAATATTTATAATTGCTTCATCTTCCTTTTGAATTGTCCACTTTGTCTGTATATGATGCTCATCTTTGTCCTTTGTAACTGTTTTTGACTTAAAGTCTATCCTGTCTGATACTAGTATAGCCATTCCAGCTCCCTTTTGGTTACTACTCACCTAATGTATTTTCTCCATCCTTTTACCATCCTTCTTGCATCCCTGACTTTAATGTGAATTTTTTGAAGACAGTCTCTGCTTGGGTCATTTTTTTTAAGAATCCATTCTGCCATTCTCTGTCTTTTGACTGGAGTGTTGAATCAGTTGCATTTAAAGTCACTACCAATAACTCAGCACTTTCTTCTGTAATTTTTCTATTTTCCTTTTCTAAGTCTTATACATTTTCTTTATCCCTCACTTTCATTAATGCCTACTTTTATAATTATTTGCTTTTTGTGTTGTACCATATTGCGTGTCTCATTTTTATCTGGATATATTTTCCATCTATTTTATGTGTGGTCACAATGGGGTTAAAATTTAATTTCCTAAATATGTAACAGTCATATTTGACTTGATATCAACTTAAATTGAATAGCATGCTCTTATACATTTTCTATATCATTCTGTGCCCCCATCATTTTCTTGTACTTATTACCACATATATCTCTGTACATTGTATGTCCAAAACCATAGACTTGTCATTACATTTTATGCATTTGCATTTTAGGCATGTAGGAAGGAAGAAGTCCAACTACATACCAAAAAATATACTGCAATACTGATGTTTATAATTACCCAAATGGTTACCTGTACCACAAGTCTACAGTTCTTTTTCCTGTTTTGAAGCATTGTCTAGTGCCTTTTCTTTCAGTCTGAAGAACTCCCTTTAGTATTAATTCTTAGACTGGTCTAGTGGTGATGAATTCTGTCAGGTTTTGTTTATCAGAAGATGCCTTCATTTTCCCCTCATATTTGAAAGAACATCTCAGCAAATAAAAAATTTTTGGCTGGCAGTTGTTTTTCTTCAGTACTTAAATATTTCAACCCACAGCCTTCTTGCCTCCATCATTTCTGACGAGAAATTGGAACTCAATCTAATTGGGACTCCCTTGTGTGTAACTTGTTGATTTTCTCCTGCAGCTTTCAGAATACTCTCTTTCTCCTTGGCATTCAATAGCGCAATCACTGTATGACAGGGTGTACTTTTCTTCAGGTTCATCCTGTTTATTCTCTGGGCTTCTTGGATATGTATATAAACATCTTTTTTAGGTTTGGAAATTATTATTTCTTTTAATTTTCCTTCTGCTCCTTTCCAATTTTCTTCTCTTTCTGGTACTTCCATATTGCACATGATGTGGCTTGGTTGATTGATTGTGTCCCAGATCTGTTCTAAGTTATTATTATTATTATTGCATGGGCAGGCACTGGGAATTGAACCTGGGTTTCCAGCATGGCAGGCAAGAACTCTCCCTGCTTAGCCACTGTGGCCCACCCTGTTTTAGGCTATTTTTACTTTTATTATTTCTTTTTCATCTTTCTGCTCCTCAGTCTGACTCATATCAGGTGTCTTATCTTCAAGTTCACCAACTCTTTCTTCCACTAGCTCCAATCTGCTTTTGAAGCCTTCTTGTGTGTTTTTCATTCCAATTATTGTGGTCTTCAAATCCAGTAGTTCTGTTTGGTCCCTTTTAGAAATTTAAAAATTTCTGTCTCTTTACTAAGATTCTCATATTGCTTATTCATTGTATTCCTGATATCCTTTAGTTATTTCTCTTTATTTTGCTTCATTTCCTTAAGCATTTTAAAAATCACTTTTAGACAGGTTTTGTTTGGAGTGCCCACATTCTCATCTTCTTCACTGGTGTTTTTGTATTTTTATTTTCTTCTTTTGGATGAGACATTTTTATTTGTTTTTGTCTTGAACTCTTCTTTCTCTCTGTATGTCTTAATATCATAAAAGCTTAACCCTGGAATGTATTCCCTGAGAGGCCTGTTTCTTACTTTTACAACCACTTGCAGTTAAGACAGAGATTTTCTTGGTCTTCAGCTCTCCAATCAAGAAGATCTGCCCAAGGTTAGAAGAGTGTTCTGGGTTTTACTTGCCTCTCTCTTTTCTGGACTTTGACTCTAATTTTGGAGTTCCCTCGTTTACAGGAGTTTGGCTATGCTTTCTCTTTTTCCCTCTCTGAGGTGGTTGCAGCCAAAAAGACTTTGCTATACACTGTCTGTCCCTATGGATTCTTACACTTTCTTTATCATTTGTAGCTGCTTTGCCTGGGAAGTAAATTCTTGAGGAGGGGTATACCAGAGAGGAATTCCCCAAGTCAGTCTCTCCACCCAAAACTGGGTTAGAGACTTACCAATGGGGCACAGACCAGCTCTAAAGTGCCCTGGGAAGGGAATCAGGAAGAGTGTAAAGCTCTCCAGTGACTCTCCAGTGACTCCCCAAAGTGAGCTTTCCTGGTCTCACCAGCAAATATACGATTTCAGCTAACTGACCTCCATAGCCCCGGGGAAGCTCAGGATCTTTAAGTCTCCTCTACTACTACCTCTCTCCAGGTGGCTTGAAATAATAGTTGCCCTCAGGCTACACACTCAGTGTGATCCAGATTTGCTAAGCAAAAGATACCACCCATGATTAACCGCCCCCCACCACCACCATTCTTGGGGAAGAGGATTTTAAGTCTCTTTCTGTCACCAGCTGCTAGCCAGAGGCTGGACTCCACGGGAGTCTGCTGCAAAAGGGGGGGAATTGGCACTGGTTGCCACCATGGTCAGAGAGGAATTACAATTTGTTTACCATAAATTATCAACCTGCTCCTCCTGCTCCTCCCTGGATGTTGGACAGTGTTCTTCTGTCTGCCAGAGTTTAAAAATCGTTGATCCAGATGGGTCATGCCTGTTTCATAATTGATTTGGTAGAGGACTAGTCTTGAAGCTCCCTACTCTGTCCTCTTCCCGCCATCCTTCATCTTCATCTTTTTCACAATTTTTTTTTTTTTTTGTTAGATGCAATTGTTTACATATGGCAAACCCAGAGTATTCATCCTTGATAATTCAGACATCTTCCGTTTGTGATATTTACATTTTCTGGAAATGGCATTTTTAAAGCTATGACTGTTTTAATTTATTTGTTGTAAACTTAGATTAAAGTTAGAATAATAGGTATCCAAAGACTTTTCCACAAAAATGTAAATGCTCATGATTGTACTTACAACACTTCAAGGCATTAAGCTTACACCAAATGTTTTCACTATGAAATGGAGGTTTTAAGAGACACACAGAGAATTGGGAGTTAATTAACGTGAACCTAATTTTCCTGCCTGGTATCTGGCATATCTTCTTTGTGGTTCCATCTCCACATTTTAACTTCTTAGAAAGCTATTACAGAAAAAAATATCCAGGGACTATTATTCATAAAGCATTGAAAGGATTTTGCATATTTTAACAAGGACATTTTATAAGTACCTTTCTACATTTCATCCTATCAAAGGGTCACATATGACACATTGAAAAATGTTTTTTGGTTGATTTCATTTTAACAAGTTTTATCATTTATACATGCTACCTGTAGTTGTCTATGCATATTCGTGCATATCATTAGCAAAATGATTCCCAATCTACATTTTCAGGTCTGAACCTAATATAATCCATTAATTGTTCAGCACCAAGAATTTAACTACAATGGAAACTTACTTATAAGCTATGAAACCTGCGCTCAAGTATTTATGGTATAATTGGTAATATAATAATAATACAGGGTGGGCCATAGTGGTTCAGCAGGAGAGTTTCACTTGCCATGGCAGAGACCCGGGTTCGATTCCTTAACCCTTCCCATGCAAAAAAAATAATAATAATACATATTAGACACTCATCAACAAATCAAGGCAATTCATGTAGATTTTTCATAATGATAGGGTTCAGAGAAGAAAAATGAAATTAATGCTAATAATAAGTACTAACCTTTAGCCCCTGCCACATACTTTGTATGCTCTATTTCATCTAATACTCTCAATAACATTAATAAAGTTAAGTATTATTAATATCCTCAACTGAGACACAAAAGGGTCAAGTAGGGGGTCCATGATAACAAAGAAACTAAATGGTCCAGCTGAGACTTGAAGTCTGGAATCTGGACTCCAGAGTCAAGACAAGCAACTTCAATGCCAACGCTCCAGTGCCCTTATGGTCAGATGAGAATAGGAAGAGAATGGAATGGTTACAAATAATTAAGGAAAAGATGTGAAAAAAAAGCCTGGGAAAAGAAAGGGGTTGGGGAACGCTTTGAAAGACTTAAAAGTGTGAAATTCTTAAGATGGAATAATGAGCCAGAACCCAGAAAACCAGAAAGAGATGGTTACATTTCATGAAGATTTCAGTATATTTTTAAAGAAATAAATCATTTAATGAAAGAGTACAAAAGCAGGAGTCATCAGAATGTAATAAAAGGTGAAGCAACAAGGAAAGGAATGAGAATTATGAAAATCATGTAAGAGACTCTTTCAGGAAAGTGTGTAGGATGCCCTTAAGAGCTGAACATGTATAATGACAGTGGAAGGAAAGATGAGAAGGAAGGTGCAAAGTTCTTTGAAAGAAAGTCAACAGTTTTTCTATAAACATCTGTTTATGACATATCAGCTCAGGCATCCATCATCACCTCAATTAAAAATGTAATTATCCACCCCCCAATTCCATCATCATTGTGTTTTCTTTACATCCTCATTGCAATCAATGGAGTCACTCATGTGCTGGTTTGAAGCTGTTTGGACCCCAGAAAAGCCATGTCCTTTAATTCCCATTCAGTATTGCTGAGTTGGAGCTTTTTTATTGTTTCCATGGAGATGTGACCCATCCAATAGTGGGTGGTAACTTTTGATTAGATGGTTTCCATGGAGATGTGTCTCCACCCATTCAAGGTAGGGTTGCTTGCTAGAGTCCTTGAAGAGGGAATCATTCGGAAAAAAAATCAGAGCCCACATGTCAGATATCTTTGGAAATAAAAGGAAAACATCCCCTAGGGAGCTTCATGCAACAAGCCTGGAGAGAAAGGTAGCAGATGTCACCATTTTTGCCATGTGATTTCCAGTTGAGAGAGAAACCCTGAACATCATCAGCCTTCTTGAACCAAGGTATATTTCCCTGGATGCCTTAGATTGGACATTTCTATAGCTTTTCTATAATATGGATATTTTCATGGCCTTAGAACTATAAACTTGCAACTTAATAAGTTCCCTTTTTTTAAAGCCGTTTTGTTTCTGGTATATCACATTCTGGCAGCTTGCAAACTAGAACATTCCTTATTTGGTGCTACGTCTAATCAGTAAGATAGATGTCTTCTTCACCTTATCATATGATGTAATCTTTCTATTTCCACAGCTTTTCCTTATTGAACCTTTCAACCCAAAAGGGAATGTTGAAATAATAACCTCAGTCTGGATTTTTTACCTCTATTTTCAATTTTCTTTTTAACTTGTTCTATGTATCTATGCATAAAGATCATATTTATTTTCCCACTGTTCTGTTTGCTTATACCTAGTAGATTTCATCCACTAACCAAAATGTGGTATCATAGTATTTAAATAAAAATATTCATTTCCTGTGCCTAACATCACAAAATTGGCAAAAAAATATATAAAATGCACTGAATTAAGTTAGAACCCCAAGTTTTAGTTTGAGTTGTGCTAATATTAATTAGGAGAGGGTATAAGTATATTAATCCCACTAAAGTCAGGACACCGAGGAGCTATATAAACAAATAAGAAAGTTTAGTCCTCACAAGTCTTAAAATCTACAAATAAGCCCATATATTTCCAAAAGACCACAGCAAATAGAAGCACAAGAGTAGGGGTCTGACGAGTAGCAATACTTCAAGGTGAAGTAGGAAAGCACAATCTGTTGGGGAAATAGTAATATTTATGGAGAAGGCAGCATTTGAGTGGAACTTAAATAATAAGTAAGATTTGGATAGAAATTAAATACTGAGCTGAGGAAAAGCATTTAGTAGGATCTCAGAGTGTTCATTCAGGAAATTTTGTCACTGGGTAAGAAATGCATGGAGAAGAGATGTAAAAGATAATAACAACTAGCATTTATTAAATACATTCTATGCCTGCAGCATCTTGTTAAGCACTCCACTTGTATTATCTCAACATCTTGCTCAGCAAACCAATGAGGCAGGTTCTATTATTATTCATAAGTTGTAAGGAAAGAAGCTTGGATTAGACAAGTAAATTAAAGTGCTAAATAATGGAATTAGATTCCATCAGTGTTGCAGCTCTATAATTTTGGTTTAACTGGAAATAGCCTAGAGACAATTCCCATATTCAAAAGAACTTTTCCAGAATTTCTCTGCCTGGAAGATGCTCTAGGCTTACCTTAGCACAAAGTTCCACGAGAAACAGGTACTGGCACAATTCTGAGCCATGTTCCATGAAGTAGACTAAGGCCCAGTTTCCTGCAAATATAGCTCACCCATTAACACATGCTTTCTGACATTATCCTTTTCCGGGTTCCACTGTCCACTTTTTTCTGGGGCTTATGTTCTAAATGAGCCACCTCAGATTCTGATTTCACGTTCTGCTGCTGGTGCAACTCTATTTAGCATCTGACACATCCTTAGAAATCATACCCTCAGACCAGAATTCTGGAGTTGGATCACTTGTCAGTCAGAAGTGGCAATGGGGATCATAATGTAGGCAATAAATGGATTTGTGTTATCTCTGGAGCTCTGCAATAACACAATAATACTAAATTTTCAGCTATGGTGGAATTGCCAGCTATTAAGGAATAACTTCAAAATGCTAAAGCCAGAATAGGAAATAAAGGTTTTCCCGACCCTTCCCCCAAAGGGCGCCTGATAATGCACATTGTGTTAAAATACTCATGCAGGTATTTCAGGACCTTCTGAGATATAATCTTACCATCAATGATGCTGGGGAACCAAAATATCATCACGCTCTTCTTGTTGAAGTGGAGGTATCCTCAGTCGTGTCTGTCTAATAGTGGATTCACTGGGTTCACCAGAACACACTGAGGTTAATTTCCACAGTTCTTGGGCATATAATTTGGGATGGACATACTTAGCAGTGTAGAGCTCTCATATTGGTTCCAGGATCTGTGGAGTAAAATCGCTATTGATTAAAAAGTAAGTAAAAGTTCTGTAAATACGCACACATACACCACATGCACACAAACACTGGTCTGTAAACCAGCAATTACATCTCAGATGAAGCAGAGATTCGTGTCACTCAGAGATTTAAAAGGTGTAGGAATGGTTCGTTATCCTATTCCTCTTGAATTCACCAGTGTAAATTTAAGAAATGTAGATGATCATAGCATGTACACGTTTCAGTGAAAGCTTACCACTTGTTGAGTATCCTAAGTCATGTAAAATAATAGAATGAAATAAGTCAGGTTAAACAATGGGAATTATTTGTTGCTGGTTTTGAGACCAGAAAAATACTCAAATCAAGGCATCTTCAAGACAGTGCTTTTTTACTGAAGACGGCTGGTGCTCCTTGACTCCTCTGTCACCTGAGAAGGCACACGGCGGCATCTATGGGTGTCTACCTTCTCTTCTGAGTTTCATTGATCTCACCTTCTTGCTTCCATAGCTTTCTCTCTCTGTGTCTGAATTTCATTCTCTTATAAAGGACTCCAGGAAGAGGATTAAGATCTATCCTGCTTGAGCTGGCCATGCCTTAACTGAAGTAACCTCATCAAAATGTCCTATTTACAATGGGCTCATACCCACAAGAATGGATTCGATTTAAGAATGCATTTTCTGGGGTACATACAGCTTTAAAACCCACACCACTGTAATACTACCATTGTAACTCCAATCCCAGCTACTGAGATGGATCACATTATGCATGTCTGGTATTTGTCATTTGACCATTGCCTTGCATGAATGCATTATATTATTTTCCAGTTAAAAAAAAAAGCATCAAAAGCAGTTCAAACTCATCACAGCTGTGCAGTTTTGCTTACTATTGCACCAGAACTATGATACTGCCTCTGCTCTCTGCTGCAATATAGTTTTGGAAGACTTTAACACATTACTTTACCCAGCTCATCGTTGTGATCAATGATATTAGTGTTATCAAGTTAAATAGATACTATGAATAGGAATTGGTAAGTACTCTGGATGCCTTGGGAAAACAGCATCTTACCACGCCTCAACAGTAAGGTCAATATAGAGTTACCTATGATTTAAAATAAGAGCCATGTATTCTTCAGCAGAAAATTACTCACTGCTGAAAAAACATCTCTTGGCATCCTATTGTGTCCTTGTGGAGACTGAGTGCCTGATGACTATGAGACATAAAGTCAGATTATAGTTGGAAATACCCAGCATCTGCTGGGAATTTTTAGTTCTTCTAATTCATACGTTTGGAAAGAGTCAACAAAAATCCATCATTCAATGAAATTTTATATTTGTTTTGAGTGTTGAATTCAAGCCGGTCCAGGGGGCACAAATAATTTACATGAAAAATTGATAGTGACTCCATATCCCCATTTTCATTGCTCTGATGCCTTTTACTAATTACCTACTATTGCCTTGTGGGTGTTCTATATAACTATCTGATGAAAAAGGAACAGATCTCAGGCCTTGGTTCATGGATGTGTTCACTTAATATAATGGAGCAAACAAAAAAATACACCATGTGTCACCATCAGTGTTGATCCTGAAAGACAGTTGAGCAAGAGGGAGGCATATGCAAGACCATAGATAGGGCAGTGGCACATGGCTAGACCAACTAGTCAGTTCCTGAAGGGAGCAAGCTTAGAAGAGTAAAGACAAGAAAATCTCAGAAACAGCCATATGGATGGAACTGGAAGAATATTTGCACTTACATGTCTTGTATTAATGCTTATCAGAGATCAGCTACTGAAAAAACAGCTTTGAACCAGTTTAAGTGATCCATCCAATAGACAACTACTCTAGCACAGAAATAATCATGGTTGTAGGATGAAAGCTATGCGTGAGCCCAACAGTCTGAGCTCTCTATTGCTAGAGCTGATTCAGTTACTCTATGTCTGCTGAAGATGAGTGCAGAGATCAACACAGAATCTGAGATATGCTACAACTCTCAAATAATTCAAACAGTCATTTCGTGGAACAGTGATTAACTCAGACCTGGAGGAAACCAAGCATAAAATTTCAGTTGACTGCTTTTCATATATAACACACCAATGGACAGGTATTCTATCCAATCTTTCTGTATGCCTAATAGTTTACCTTATATAAGCTATTTGTTGGAATTAAATAGCGCAAACCTATTTTAGTTAGGTTGTCTAGCTCTATATTTTTACCTATTATTTTTCTGTTCATTAGATAACTGTCTGTGTTAAACTTTCTGAGAATATTAAGGGCTGATATCATTCTCGGTATCTTACTTAGCTGGGACAATATATGACCAGACCAATTGAAAACATTAGGATATTGGAGTCTTGGTTTTCCTTATATTCTGAAGAGCACTTTGGCTTAAGAAATCCTGGCTTTCCCTGTTTAAATAGGGAACTCATTCACTATGTCTGCTTATCTCTTATATTATCTCTGCTTCTCCAAGTTGAACTCCTGGACCTATTGTTGGTTTCATCTCTTCTAGCTCTTCATTCCTTTATCGTTCTCTCCCTACCCAGAGCTCTTCGCAGATCTGAACCCATGTCTCATACTTCTGCTCCTGACTTCTGAGAATCTGCGTCAGCTGTGTGTGCTCCATGACAACTAGATCCTTATTAATCAAAGCGTGACCCATGGGTGAGCAACAATGGCATCATCTCATAACTTATACCAGATGCAGAATTTGAGGCCCCACCCTAAACCTGCTGAATCAGAACTTGCATTTTAATAAAATTTCCAGTCAACATGCTTGCACCGTAACGCTTGAGAATCACTGACCTAGTCTGTCACCTACATAACCAGCAGCACGCCGACAATGAGCAGGAACGATTAATTGCTATGCACGGCTGCAGTACATACCCAGGAGAATGCTTTCATTAAGTTCATGAACTTGGGCTGGCTACCATGGGGCCCATGCTCACCAAGGTTTAGTCTAGAAGATACCTGCTCAGTTGTTGCTAGAAGATTTCTGCCCTGTGGCAGTTAACTAAATGTTGACCATTTCTAAGGTGTTTGTGCTCAGAAGCTATAATCAAATAAAAGGTCTATCTCCTTAACAGCCTGTTTTAGAGGCCCCTTGAATTGCATTAAGGATGGGCTCATTTAGGTCAGTGCACTTCTCTGAAGACTATACAGTAAGCTTCATCAAGACTGCTTAAAAGCGAAGCTTCTACAGAAATGTTATGGAGCAGTTCTGCCTTTTGTCAACATATTTTTCAAAAATTTCTAAGTAATCATGTTTGATTCAATCTCTGCTCATGTACCATCACTTAGAGAGCTCCTCCCTACATGCTCTCCCTATTTGCTCTCTATGAAATAGAATGCATCCTTTGTCATCTTAACTTTTTCAAAATTTTTACCCCAGCTAGATTGTGAGACACACAAGGGCAAAGCATTGATTTAAGTCACACTGTAGTCTAGTGCCTAAAGCAATATATGGCGCATCACTTTTGCTTAATGATTATGCATTTAATTCATCATAAATCAATACTATACAGTAAGCTTCACAATTTAGAAGTACAGAACCAGGATATTAGTAGCCCTAACTGGCAGCCTGAATGACATCTTAGATCAAGTTTATTCTTGATCCCAGGACACTCTGACATCTATAAGGCCTAATAAAGGCCTAACGCAACCTTCTAACATAGGCATGACTGCTAGAATGCTAAACCAATATTATGGTACTTTCCTTCAGAGTATCACGGGTGATACTTTCTCCCATCTGTATTCATGGAATTTCTCCCCATCTATCTAATGGTCTCCCTCCTCCTGGATCCTTTGAGGGAAAACATATCAGCAGGGAACTAGAAACTAACAGTGAGAAAGGATGAAATAGTGACTATTAATTGTTATAGATGCTAGTCTAGGTGAAAGGATATAATTTGATGCATATTTTTGAAGCATTTACCTCCTACCACAGTCAAAAACAAAATAATAGAAAACAGTGGCTAGTAGAAAAGAGAGCAAGAGGACGAAAGCAATGCCAGGTAGGAGCAGTGGCAGCATACTGCCTGATGTGCATTTTCTTCGCTCTGGATAGGAATACAGAGAACAACTAGATGCCGGTTTAGATTCCATGTGACTCTAGGCAATGATAGAGTTAATGGAATGATGCTGCATGATTCTGTCTGTTAGTTTTCCCAAACATAGGATATATTCATGAGTTTATTTTTTATTACTCCATCATTTTAGGCTCTGGACTTGTTCATGCTTGCCTTCCTCAAGTTTGTCATAATTTGAGTTCAGTTTGCAAATAATCTATTATCTCTTTATATAGGTCCTTGCTTATATGCTTTCAAAACTAATCAATCATCACCTGCATAACTGTCTTCATATTTATTCCATGATTTGGCATGGAAAAGTTCCCAGAGGATCAGGTTAATCATAACAAACATCTGTGTACAAGCTACCTTATTGTGCACTCAAATGCAGATGTGTAAAATCAACTGATCAGAGCTTGATCTAACATATATTACCACTGTTCTGCCAAGAAAAATGGCTTTGATATGCTGAGCAGTATTATCAAGGAATGGTTTTAGATTCTTAATGTTCTTCTTAAAATGGTAAATTTTAGGATCAGATAAAAACCCTAAAAAATGTTCTTAAATAGATACACAGCCATTAAAAAAGTTAATGCATGTGGTTAGAATTGGTTAAAGTTACTGTCAGCCTAGACAATGACTTTTGCTGCATCGTTTTCCACTCTCACAATGTAATGCCTTTATTGACATTCACAAACATTTTAATAAAAGTTTTATGTGTTTTAAATGTAAACGATGTTTTATCTAAGAAAGTAAACTCTTTTCTTGCTATCTATTAGGGAAATTGCAGACACCTGCTCAGCAGCATCTTCCAGACCCCACCTGCCTCCACCTCCTCCTCTGGGGAAGTCATGAACACACACTACATGGGCATCCTCCAGCCTTCTGCAACCCTCACCTCCTTTTCTGTGGTGTGTCGTTCCACAACTTGGGGAAAATGTTAATTTTAATGAAAAAAAAACATGAAGACATTAAATCTGGAAACTGAGAATAAGAAGCCACAGATGCTAATCAGAGCAGGAATTCTCAGTGGCAGAATTCCTCCTGCAAGGTGGGTGCAAAGGAACCTCTATCAGAATAGATTGAACACTCTTCTCCCACATGCAGTGGGGCTTGTGGAGCTGCCATCTTCCAACCCTGACCCAGAGCAGTTTTGGCCACTCTGAGATACCAGCCACAGTGGAACTTCTTCCCCTGCTCTTTTGGACTCACCATGTTGTGTAAGTGCTAAAGATGGTATTTGCCTCTTTGGACTCTTCATGCTGTGCAGTAATGAACAGATCATTTGCCAAAAATTTCTGCTGTGTCCCAAATCTGTGTTCCCATCACACACCACTGTAGCAACTCATTCCACACTATCAATCTGAATAGTTAATTCCTTGAGTTACCCCTTCACTTCTCTTGAAGTAAACAAAACACATAAGCAAAAACAGGAACTTTACATTATGCTTACGGAAAGGATTCTAGGATCTTGGGTTTCCATTAAAACCAGGACAATACATGAGTTGGAACAGATGATAGACAAAACCATCTAAAGAAAATCTTGATCAACTACTTAAACAGGTTTATTTTTTCAATAAAAATTATAATGATAATTACTTTTGTTCTCTTCTTGAGTAAAGAATATTATGTCTGTGCTTTTAGACTGGTGATTGGAACAAAATTTCAGTCTCTGGAGTGTGTATGATGATTCAATGATGTATAGTTCAATTGAACTCTATTAATGACCTTATTAGGACTATTGCACAATCAGTAGCCTCAGTATCATCTGCCTTTAATTTGTTTTTCTGCTGTAAAGTAACAGTAATTACTATATCAATTTGGAAATACTTTGGTGTCTGTTTGAGTTTGCTAAAACTGCAGGAATGTCATACACCAGAAATGGATAGGCTTTTATAAAGGGGATTTATTAAGTTACAAATTACAATCGCCATTAAAATGTGCAAATTAAGGCACCAACAAGAGGATACCTTCTCAGACGAAAGGCAGCTCTTACACAGGGAGTCCCATGGTAATGTCTACTGTCCTCTCCTGGGTTCTGGTTTCAAACGGCTCCCTCACCTCCTGTGGGTCATTTCATAGCTTCTCCCAGGCAAACTCTGCATTTGCTCTCTTAGTTTAGCATCTCCTGCTAAATACTTAGCATTTTTCTGTCTCCAAGTCCAAGCATTTTGTCTGAGCTTTTTCCAAAATGTTCCCCTCTTAAAGGTCTGCAGTAAGCTGATTAAGACCCACTTTGAATGATGGGGTCACATCTCCATGGAAACCACCTAATCAAAATTTCTCACCCCAAAAGTTCGGATTAAAGGGCCATGGCTTTTCTTGGGTACATAATAGTTTCAAACCAACACAGTGTCTCTTTGGGACTCTAGATAATTTTAAAAAAGCATTTTGAGTTGTTATTTCCAATATTGCATATACTAAACAGAGCAAATAATATTGTGTCAAGTACTTCACCATCAAACATGGTTCTAACTCACCATTGGATTTCTAAGGAATTTGAACACTTTCACTGAATATTGATAATTTCCTGCCTTTTGACAGAGTTATCCAAAATATTCTAAAATAAATTAAGATGGTCACAGCATTTTTCTTCTATGACTAGAAATTTCATCCAGGCAGTGGAAATCCCTTGACATCATGGCATTCAAAAAGAGAGGTGATGAGAGTCAAAATTCTTTTAAAAATCTAGAGCTAAGCACACTGCCTACAGATCAAATACCTTTCTACACAGTTATCCAAAGTATGTGTAGTCTACTTGTAAGCATCACTGAAAAGAAGGCATGTGAACTCCAAAATAAAAGGAATCATTCACACTCTGTAGTCACAAGAGTTAACACAAGCAATTATAATGAGCTGGCTACACAATGCCAAAGGATGCTTAAGATCCAGAAAATATCAATGCTTACTTTAATGAGGCCACTGTAGCTTTTACCACAAGCACTCAAAAAATATTTCTAAAATATCTTCATTCAATCTGACACCTTAAGGCTCAAATAAAATCTTCACTGGGCAGGTTTGAATCCCAAGATCTGTCCACATAAAATGCCTCATAAATCTCAAATGTAACATATAACCTCTTTGAAATTTTTGGTTAAATTCATTAAAAAATGTTTAGCTTTATTAATAAATAGCTAATTATTTATAGCCAGCCAAAGTTAGTCATTTATTCACTCATAATCCATTATTGTTGTTGCATTTTTAAAGCAGTTCATAATAAAATAAAGGCCTCGCTTGGTGTTTAAAATATTCAGAGAGGATGTGGAATTTTTCTTTAAATAAATGCATTAATGAAACATTTACCCTCTAGTATGAAGTGTATTCTTACAGATCATAATAAAAACAGAGAATCCAACTGTACTTTTTATATTATGCAGTCAACAAAAAAGCATATAATGACATGAGATGAGGAACAATATGTTAATGAAAACCATTAGCAGAAAAACAATGAATAAAGGAGGCATAGAATCTATAGAATTCAATACAATGTCTGTATGTTAAGTATTCTATCCCATATCTAATAACATTTTTACAAAATTAGTTCTTGCAAATTTCTAAACTAGCTTTAAAGAGAACATTTTCAAATAAATAAAAAAGAGCATTTTCATAAACAAAAAGCTGTACAAATAATAAAACCTCAAGATTTAAAAATAGAAACTATTTGATTAATGTTACCAAATCCACATAAAATTATATATGTTTAATTGGCCCATGTCTTACAGGTTTCAATTAAACATTCAAAACATTTTGCTTTCAGTTATCTGAGAGAGAACGGACCACTTCTGATAATAGGTCTTAAGTAAAAAGGAATGCAAAAGTGTAAAGTGCTATTTTCACTGCCAAGAAGTATATAATTTGAGCATATAAAATGAAGCAATACTGTCAATATTAAAATAAACCCACTCAAAACTCCTCAAAAAGAACAATTTGCCTCAGCAACTTCTGCAGTAAATAAGGCAATACTGGGAGATAGGAAAAAGCTGATGATTTTCCTCTTCAGAAAATATTTGACTTTATTGTTGAGTCAGTTCAACTTTTTGTACACTTTCCTTTCCAAGTGCCTTCTATTTTTTTCTGCTTCCCCAGAATCACAAATATTTCATGTTGATTCTGCTGATTTCATACCAAAATGCTAATAGTAAAGAAAATACTCTGCAAACAGTGTGTGTGTCTCAAAATGAAAAATAATTTCCATTCCTTTAACTCAGGTAAGTCAGCAGTACCCTCTCAAATATTGCTCAGAGCTGTTCATCCCAGTATTCCATGGCTTTAATTGTCTCCAGTTTAAATATCCCCATTCATCAAAAATACCAGTCAATCTTCTCGAAGGCATTAATTCCGTTCTTAAACAGCTGTCATGATTAAACACCCCTTTTTCTGAACTACCCTACGTTGTGCCTGTGCCTTTTGATCATCACAAAGTCACGCCAATAACCTTCAATGTGACTATCCTTAGAAGTATTTCAAAACTGTCACCCTTATTCTCCTAGGTTTTCCTATTCTAATAGAAAAATCAATCACTAGTTACTTCAGCTATTCCTCATTTATCAAGTTCTCCAGCTCTTTTCCAAGTCATTCTACTCTCTCATAGATAATGCAGACTATCGCTGTGTTAATAAAAAATTTAAAATACTTTTATCACAGTCAACATTAAAATTAATGAATATAGGCCAATTATTCATAGCAAAAATTGCTTTCATTTTTCATATTTATATTTTAGAATTGATTCTTACATGCTTATCCCTAAGAAGAGAAATCTGTTTCATTTTCCCAAATGGGTGGACATAGTCTAACTTTTAAGAATGTACCTTGGATCTACTATAAAAAGAATGAATAGTAGCTATGTGCATTAATCATTTCAAAAATGTTATGAAATTGTTTTTTCTCTAATTTAGAAATCATTCTCTTTTAATGGTCCATAGCTACACGTGGGATGCATGAGATTCAGTTGCCAGCTCACTGTACAAGCCTAAGGAAAAAAAAAAAAACAGCTGATTCCCTAGGTTGGCCAACAATGAAGAATCTATAAACGTTTTTACAGTAAAAAAATTACTCCATTGAGTTCACTGATGTTGAGTACATAAGTAAGAAGTAGTTGCACCAAATTCCTTTTAGACATATTGCAATGGTCAAGCTATATTAATCTCTTTAACATATCAACATGGAAAGGAAAAGAAAAAGTCTTCATTCCTAGAAGTTACATTTCACCATTTTTCTTTGTTAAATACCTGGATGTATAAATTGAGGCAGAATTACATTGAACTTTGTATAAATACAAATTAAACACCAAATAATTTAAGTACAGGCACAATAGCGCAAAAAACCTAATAAAATGTGTGCTTTAAAAAAACATTTTCTAAGGCAATGTTGCACTGTGCTTTGCAACAAAAGAAAAATCTTTATTTTGAATCATGAACCAACTTCATGCTATTCGAAATGAAAGTATCCTCCAAACCAATGGAAACTGGCAGGCCTCTCTGAACAGAAACAGCCTGGGAAAAAAATTTCTTATTTTATAATCATTTCAGTATATGCATGATGACATTTGAAACATCTGGTTTTAATGATGTACAGAGGACATTCCAGAATGCTGGGGTCTAGATGTGCAGATATGTAAAAAAGCACTTAAATTTAATTTTTTGAAATGGAATGCATAAACTGAAAAAAATCAAGCTATGGAAACAAGGATATTATTTTTTTAAATTCTTCAAAATAGAAGAACACGGTTATTTTAAATATCTGGATTATATACTGTCTGATGAGCAATTGTTTGACTTGTGGATCTGAAATCAAAGTCACAGTTGATTTTTATCCAAGATTCTTGACAGGCTGAAATAAATGGCCGAAATCCAAACCATTCTGGCTCAGCATAATTGAGACTCAATCTCCAGAACACTAACCTGCTAATGTACTGTCACATGGGGGAGAAATTAAACTTGGCCTTGCCTCCTCCAGTGACCTTAGAACTTTTATTTTTTTACGTCTTAATTTAGATGAGTCCAATATCAAAACCTATTTTTGGTTACATATTTCAATTATTAGTATAATAATTACTTCATAACAACTGTGAAATTCATTTATAATTATTTGAGACTAGAGTATAAGCCAGAAGGAATTATAGCTGGGTTTGTTTATGATTATGTTTATATGTAGGTAAGTTTGAAATCATGTTTAAGCATGTAGAACTAGTGAAAAGGTTTTACCCAAGCATATGGAATTCAACGTAACTTTTCACGTTTTGGATGAGGAAAAAAAAGTGCTTGCATGTGTATTTGACTATGTGGCTGGGCATGTATTTGATTTCATTGGTTATTACATGTATTCAGTGTCCTCAAAGTAGCTTTGCTTTTAAGGTTTTTGTGTGAGAGCTGCCACTGGACCCTTTCATTGCGTGTGGGGGGGGAGCGGGAAGCTGGGATCCGTTTTGCTGTGGATAATACACATCTTTTGATTCACTGGCTTAGTCAGTCAAAATCAGAGTCTCCTTTCCTGAAAACCAGCACCACAATAGTGCAAATATGTACATGCTGCTTATATTGGAATAACACTAGTTGAACTAACAGTGTATTAATTGTCACCTGAAAAGACTAGAACAAAGCTTATTTTCTAATCCAATGTGGGTGTATGTGAGTCTGTCATAGATGGTAGGGGGAGAGAGTATCAAAGAATCAGGTGTCTAGGATGCTAAGTAAAGCAATTCCCTGAACAGAAATTAGAATAATACAAAGTATTTTTTGGTGGAATTCCCAAAGATTACTTATTTAACTGAGCCATTTACCATTGCTGTTTTCCAAGTCCTGTGCTATGGGTTTTGCAATGGTAACTCCCTTGACTTTCCTAACAAATTTGAAGGTGGTATTTTTTTTTTCTGCCTTAGAGATGTGGATATTGAGTCAAGAGCAGTCATGTAAACTTCTTCAGTTCAGACAACAGATATGTTTCAGAGTTACTTTATTGCTTTTCATTTGGTGCTGACCAAGACAGCTGGAAGTTGAAATGTATTCCATTTTTATTGAGACATCAAGAAATTCCAAGTTATTTATAGCCTTAGAGACTTTCGTCATCAGATAGACTCAATGTTGTGGCTAATTGCAAAATTTATTTTAGGAAGTCTGAAAAGTATGGTTGCACTATAAGAAATTAAAAACAAATGACTGGTGGAGTTATTATGGCCTCTCAACATGGACTCCACAGTAGGGAAAGGGAGGGATGTCCTGTACAATTACTCTGAATAACCCATAACTGAATGGGGAAATCTTAAGATGTTTCTGAGTTTGAGAAAACTCGAATACAATTTTCATTATCTGTCTGCCATGGGATTTTCTCAACCATGAAGTTAACAGTCACCACTCAAAGCAGGTTCTGAAAAAGCACCCATAAACTCTTGCATCTATGTCAGGAATCCAAGCTCAAATCTCATTTCCTAAGCAGTTTATAAAATACAATTCAACTAAAATGGCCAAAACTCTATTCTGTGGTAAGCAGGTTTGAAATAGTCCCTTGTGTCTTGTAAACATAAACAGACACCACGTATCATAATGAGTGCATATAAACATATGTGTGTATGTGTGTACGTTTATGTATGTGATGTAAAAGTAAAAAAATATGTCTATTCACTAACAGAATTTATAATTCACTTGGAAGCCAAAATAAACCTGTTGTATTATTATTGGAGAAAAAAATCAGTTGTGTGACAGTAATTTTGAAGGTATTTATTTATATTTTTGCCTCCAAATTTTTTATTCAAGTCTTACTTAGAAACACCATATGCCAAACAAATAAACCATATCTTCTGGGGTTGATTTGAGCATGGAGAAGCAAGGCTTTCCCACATGAGCAGCTTCATTCCTCAACACAGCTCCTGGGAAGCTGAACAGAGGCAAAGAGGAGAGAATTAAAAGCATCAGTAGAGATTCAGCTCAAGAACTGTGAAATAGCAGAAATGTCATTTTGTATGAGTTATGCCAGGTAAGCTTCACAGTGGGGAGTTTCAATAATAGCTACAAAATAATGAAGTTAGATTTATCTATTCATGTATACAGTATTGTGTGTTAAGACTAAATGGCTAAGATACTCAGCTCAAAGCTTTCAGTCTGGAAATTGTTTACATTTTCCAGGCTCAAGGCAAAAATGTCAAATCTGTCTTTCATTTTTAACAGCAACATCTCACAAATGAATTAATTCTGCAGTATTCATGAAAATTTAACAGAGGCATTTAAGGAGTAATGAGTTTAAATAAATAAAAGCATTAAGTTGACTTTTCCGAAAGTAGATTGTGTGCATTTCTTATGAGAATTAAAAAAAATTATGAGAAGCAAAACTGTACAGGTATTTTCCATCTTTAAAATAAAATCACTGTATACACAGACATTTAATAATATGATGTGGTTTAATTTGATAGCTGGCTAAAATAACTGAAATTATTATAATGAACTGAAATCATTTCAAGTAATTAAAATAAAACGGGAAAACTTAATCTTTGCAGTTTGGTATATTCATTCTAAAAATAAAACAACTGTATTTTTTTTACAAAGGTTGTGTTTATTTCCAAGGTACATCTTAGAGCAACCACATTGGAGAAAATAAAATCATGATGCTAGAAAAAAATGAAACCCAAAATGTTACATCTTTGTACAAGTTATTTTTTTATTTCTGAAAAGAAAAATAGTTGGTAGCATGTACTGAGCCAAGAATGTATTCTGATTAATATTAAAGTCTTTAAAAATAGCAGCAGCAATTGCTAATTGTGGATTTACAAAGCTCAAGGCATTTTGCTAAGTTTGTTGTTAAGTTTTGTTTACAAATATATATTATTTTAATTTAACATTCATGTCAACTGTTGAGGAACTGAATTCTGGAGAAATCATGACACTTATCCAAATTTACAGAATAGAAAAAACATGCTTCAACTAACTTTATAAACCCACATCTCTCTGACTTTAAATATTGTTCTC
Source organism: Tamandua tetradactyla (assembly GCF_023851605.1). Classification (NCBI taxonomy): domain Eukaryota; kingdom Metazoa; phylum Chordata; class Mammalia; order Pilosa; family Myrmecophagidae; genus Tamandua; species Tamandua tetradactyla. The sequence continues at coordinate 42,550,742 of NC_135348.1, read as the reverse complement.
TTAATTCAAAATTCTATATCATGAACCCTTATATAGCATTCTTAGTTTGTCTTGAAACTGATTTCAATGAATATAAATAATCATATGAACAATGCCTAACCACCCGACTTCACTTTTAGTGTACATCTATTACTTGCTGACTGAAGAATGAATCTAAAAAGTAAAATACAGCAGCCGAGGTCTTTACATGAACTGAAGGTTTCTTGCAGAGCACAGATACAAAGTGAAATGAAATAGAAACAACTATAATGCATTAATCAAAGGTCAGAATTTGTGAATTGGTTAAGGGTTGATGAAGATTTCTAATTATACTTATGTAAACATATAATTTTACAGATATTTTTCTTCCACCTTCATAACTTATGTTTGTGCAATACTTAGTTTATATTACCTAGAATTCTCCTTTTCTTTCTCACCTCACATATCTTTAAATTTTCATGAAGTTTTTATTAGATAGTTATCCTCATTTTACAGATACCCCAGAGAGGCTAATTAATTTGACTAACAGCAAAGAAGAAGCCAATGGCAGGTCAAAGAAGCGAACTTGCCTTTTGATTGTTTTTAATGGAAGAAGTTGTGGGTTTACAGAACAATCATGCAATAAATATAGGATTGTCCTTGTGCTGGTTTGAAAGGATGTATGTACCGTGGAAAAGCCATGTTTTAATCCTAATCCCATTTTGTAAAGGCAGCCATTTCTTCTAATCCCTATTCAGTTTGAAACTTTAATTTGGATCATCTCCCTGGAGATGTGATTTAATCAAGAGTGGTTGTTAAGCTGGATTAGGTAGAGGTGTGTTTCCACCCATTTGGGTGGGTTTTGATTAGTTTCTGAAGTCCTGTAAAAGAGGAAACATTTTGGAGAACGAGAGATTCAGAGAGAGCAGAAAAGAACGACATAGCCACAAGAAGCAGAGTTCACCAGCCAGCGACATTTGGAGATGAAGAAGGAAAATACCTCCTGGGGAGCTTCATGAAACAGGAAGCCAGGAGAGAAAGCTAGCAGATGATACCATGTTCACCATGTGCCTTCTCACTTGAGAGAGAAACCCTGAACTTCACAGGGTTTCTTGAACCAAGGTATCCTTCCCTGCATGGCTTTGATTGGACATTTTTATTGACTTGTTTTAATTGGGACATTTTCTCAGCCTTAGAACTGTAAACTAGCAATTTATTAAATTCCCCTTTTTAAAAGCCATTCTGTTTCTGACATATTACATTCTGGCAGCTAGCGAACTAGAACACTCCTTTACCAACCTATTGTCAACACATTGCATTGGTGTGGGACACTTATTGCGATTGATGAAAGTACAAGTTTATTATTGTACTATTAATTATAGTCCAGGCTCAACTTAGGAGTCACTGTTTGTGCTGTGCAGTTCCATGGATTGTTTTTTAAATTTTTATTCCAACAGCATAGATACAACCTAAAATTTTCCTTTTTAAACACATTCAAATATATAATTAATTGCTGTTCATTGTTCATTGTGCATGTGCACAATGTTGGGTTACCATCAGTACCATCCATTACCAAAACATTTCCATGACCCCTGGTTACCTATAATCAAGGTTCTGACTCTATGCTAATTCTAATGGCTTCGAATCAGTGAGATCATGCAATATTCATCTTTTTGCATTGGTTTATTTCATTCAACATCTGTCTTTAAGGTTCATCCATGTTGTCACATGTTCAGAATGCCATTCCTTTTTATGTCTGAATAATATTCCATTATGTGTATATGCCACATTTTGTTTATTCATTCATTGGTTCATGGGCATTTGGGTTGCCTCCATCTTTGGGCAATTGTGAATAATGCCACTATGAATATCAATGAGTAAATAACTGTTTACGTTTCTGCTTTTCAATTCTTTTGGATATATACCAAGAAGTGGGGTTGCCAAGCCATATGAGAATTCCATCCTTAACTTTCTGAGGAACTGCCAAACTGTCTCCCACAGCAGCTTGCACCTTTTTAAACTCCCACCAGCAATGAATGAGTGTTCTATTTATCCACATCTTCTCCAACACCTGCAATTTTCCACTTGTTTTTAATATTAGCCATACTATTGAGTATGAAATGGTCTCTCATTGTGGTTTTGATTAGCATTTCCTCAGTGGCTAGTGACGTTGGGCATCTTTTCAGATATTTTTGGCCATTTTTAATACCTTCTTTGGAGAAATGTCTCCTCAAGTTTCAGCCCATTTAAAAATTTTAGTTGTCTGTATTTTTGTTGCTAAGTTGAAGAATTTATCTGTGTACTCTGGATATTAATCCTTTATCAGATATGTGGTTTCCAAATATTTTCTCCATTATGTAGGTTGTCATTTTACTTTCATGATAAAGTATTTTCAGCCGTTTATGAGTTTCATTACATTGGGAGTTGTCGCTTCCTGTCATGTTGCCCAGATATGGAGAGAAGAGTGCAGAGCCAATGACTAGGCCATTATCTTTGTCACAGGGCTCACTGACATTATTTAAAATGTGAGCCAGGTAGAATCAGCTCCTTGAGTGCCAATCCAAATTCAGCAAAGAGAGGCGAGGGAACACGAGTTCTGATGGGTGATACAGTGGCTCGTCATTGTTCCCCGATGCGTGGTTCAGCTGGAAGAAGATGTTTTCCTTTCAGGTTGCTGCTATCAGATTTGTACAAAACAGAAGAGGGGAGTGATGAATAGTCCTGTAAGGGTCATCTTGCAGCCACCTCCATGGGAGACACTTTTCTTGGCCTATTTCCAGTAACTTATCTTTTCTCTCTAAGGCCACCCAGTCTGTTACCTGTTTCCCATTGATCTGAGTGTCGTATGTTTCAGCCACTTCGACTCCTTCCTGATAGATGAGAGTTGTCAGAACTCCTAGAAGTTGGTTCAAGAACATTCCCAAGGGGATCGGCAGCCCACATAGAGGTAAGCTCTGTCCACTAGCTTCCGGGACGAATGCATCATGTCCTGAAGGTCCAGCCCGCTCGACTGTGTTCCCATGTGGGGTAAGTACTCCCAGGCCTGTTTCCATCATATCACCCTCTGCCTAGTGGCCCTGTCCTTCATCATTTGAGGACATGAGGAAGGTTAGTGGGATGAGAAGTGGCATGATCCCCTGGCAGTGGCTGGAAAGGAGAGTCCCAGGTGATGAGTTCAGTAATGTCCCTTTCCCCATGATGGAGATGCACAGCTACTGTTGGACAATGTGATGTGGAGGTGAAAACACTGGGTCAGAGAGGGGGAGAGGTGTATTTTGTCATTCACCAGCTATGACAACCAGAATTTGTTGGGATGGGAGGGCAGATTCTCACAGTCATCACTGGGAGGTACAGTGATGCATGATATCAATTCCTGTAATACATTCCCCAGAGGGACTAACCCACAGAGTAGTGGTGACTTCCTGTCCCCATACATGTGTGAAATACCCAAAACCTCCAGTGTTATTTGTTACCCCCTCTCCTTTCCATCTCCAAGAATGATAATGACTTGGGCACTTGTATCCAAAAGCATCATAAAGGTTTGTTCACTGCCCCCAAATTGAACATGCACTGGGACATCTGGCTTCAGTCCCGGGGGAGGCAGGAGCATTGGGACCCTTGCCTCTAGCCCCAGGCCATTTACAATTTAGTCATCTGGGCAAAGAGGTCCTTCCAAGAGGCCACACTTCTCAGTTGGGGCCAAAGAGAGAGGTATAAGTTCTGCAAGTTCTTCTTCCTTCTCTACCACCCATATCTGGAGATTATGGGGAGGGAGGCACGCAAGGGCAGTTTGTTTCTGTCGTATCCATGACCTTCCCTCTAGTTTATGTTTTTCCCAATATTCTCCACTGGAGATCCTATCTACAGTATTCTTTGGGCCCTCTTACTCTAGTAGCCACAATAACTGAGTTGGTGAGTGGGAGCCCCAAGAGCAAGGATCTGATATGGTAACCCTTGTCCCAAGAGGGAGATTATGACAAATCTGCTCTATTGCATCTCCCAGAGGATGGCCTGGTGTGGGAGAGAGAACCAGTTAGTTGCCACACTCAGGAGTGCCATTCCTAATAAAATCATTAATGCATCATCACAAAATGGGAATCCAGTGAGGGGCTAGATAAAGTGGGAGTGGAAAATCCATACACCCATACCCAGTTATTATAGTATGAACATGGCATCCTCTTCATAACTCCAAGACTTAGTTGGAATTTGGGGGAGGTCCTTAGATAAGAATATGTTTATCTGGTTCCTTGAAGTATCCAGTCAAATGGAGACTGTGGTTGTCAAGAGTCTGTGGCTACACCACCAGCTGCTCCCTCCCTCCTGCCACCTCTTCCCTTAACTCCAACGGACTGAGTTGGAAGATGAGGTTGGACAGGAGGTGGCCAAGACATCTGCATTCATCTGGTTGGTTAGGGTGGTGGTGGTGTCCTCATTGTAAAGTCAGAAGGATCAGGAGAGGAGAACCTCTCCAGCTTTCTGTCCATGCCTATCTTTCACATCACATATCACCTTCTCTGTGAAAGCTTGTACCTTTATTTTCATCTCTGATTCAGTATCTTCAGTTCTACTACTTCCTGAATAATCACTGACTTCACACTAACCTCAAGATCAATCTGGATAGCCTGAGTATAAGTATACCTGGCTCCAGAATGAGGACTGGTATAAGAAGCCATGAGCTAGAGAGTGTACACCTGATGGTGGTACCTTCAACCTCATTAATATCAGCATGGAACAAGGTAACCAACTCCCTAGCATGCATGGAGGGATTTTTAGAAACCCATTTATAACCACCCTTCCTCCAGAGGAAGGAGACAGCAACTCTGAGACCCTAGCTGCAGGTCAGTACCTCTACTCAGGTTGGGAGGTCAGGAGCCACCCCTCAGTTTAGCCATAAAGCTATGAGTTCAGTGTTTCTCAAAAGGCTCCTGTACAAAAGGAATGCAAGAGTGATGAAAAGAATGGCCAAAAAATCAAACCATTCCGTACTTCCTTGTGTACCCTGATCACTGAACAAAATTCCATGTCATGGGAACACAGACTCAAACATGACAGGGACTTTCAGCTGATGACCTATTTATTACTTACACAGCACAAATGTTTCAAAAGATCAGGGGAAGAGATTCAATTGTGACCAGTCTCTGGAAGAGGCTAACTGCTCCAGTCTGGGTGACATTGACGGCAAGTCCATATGCACCACTATGCGTCAGAAAGGAGAATCAAATTTTTGCTGCCTGAGGGTAGGCTATTTATACAACCCAAGGGGAGGGGACTTGGCCATTGAGTGCAGCCACCCTGTTAAGGAGCTTGGCTGCTTATTTTCGGTTTTGGGTATAACATATGTCAGGCTGCCCCATTAGACCTAACATCTCCCTAGGGCCACAGAATGGAACATACTGAAATGTATTGAAACATCTATGCACAATGGAGAAGGAGGCAGGGTTGGTGAGAGCTGGGAGAAGGCCACTAGGTCTGTCCAAGACTCCCCCAGCTGTCCACCTTCTTTCACTATTTCCTCTCGTTTTAACTCGGCGTTCAAGTCCATGTAGGTCAGCGATGCAGAGTGGCTGGAGGGTGAAAGAGAGTGAATGGATCGTGTGCATGTGTGAAGAGCGGTCGCAGGGCAGTGGACTACGACTCAATCACACATTGTATAACAAAAACGTTGGTAGATTTCTCACATTCATCTACTATATCATCTTTGAACAAGATAACAGGTGTATGGCTGCCCCCAGAAAATGAACTCTAGTCCACAACGGTTTCCACATGGACCTCTTTATTTCTTGTGACCCAACTGCCTTTACCCACAGGCAGTTGTGACACTGATATTTAAGGAAAGAGTCGGCAAAAGAGAGTGGTAGTGTTTTTTGTTTTTTTGTTTTAGCACATTCTAGGAAAAGAGGGTCATCTAACATGCAAGTTCACATACTTGGGCCACTTAGCTAGAATATCCCTAATATGGAGAGAGGTGCATCAGATAAACTTATCCTAAAATCAGGACATCTTTGGATTACATAACTCCTTATGGCATATACGAAATCACCTATACGTATGGTCTGCACTAGTCAAATTTACAAAGCTGTATCACCCACTCTGTCCAATAGAAATACAATGAGTCATGTGTAATTTTTAATGTTCTATATGCCTTATTGAAAAAAAGCAGATTGTTTAAATTGTAACAACTCATACACCTCCATATATCCAAAATAAATTTAACATGCAATCAACAAAAAGGAATTACTGAAATAATTACATCCTTTATGGTGTGAGGACTGTCACTCAAGTCCAATATGTGTATTTTTCACTTACAGCTCATCTCACACATTTAAAATGCTCCTTCAGCACATGTGGCTAAAGACAACCTTGGGCAAGGCTGTTTCGCTTATTTACAAAGAAAGTTTCTCATTTTCAAGCTGTGTACTTATCAGGGTCTTGATTGTTTAGTTTCTGCCAACCTCCCTGACGTTAATATAACATTGGTCACAAAATAATGCTGAAATTATCAACCTACAAAGCCGACAGTCAGGTCTTATTACCTAATCACTCCCCATAAGTATCTGTTTGAACAACCGCTCATCTCTAATACATTTATTTTCTCTCATCAGCAATTATTGTATCTCATCACCTTGAATATGGAGATTATCATTTCTCTTCAGATATTCTCTGAAATTATTTTCGATCTTTATTCCATTTATTAATGGCAGGTAATCAAACAGAGTTAGGGAACTGCTGGCCATTTTCTCCAAATCTTATGAAAAATACTCTGGGGATCTTCCTTAAATGTGAGACATCCTACAAGTGTTATGTAGTTGATCCAGTTGTATCTTTGGCCATAACAAATTGAAAGTTCAGAAAAAGTACTTAAATCTATTCTATCATTGGTCAAAAACATCCCTACAGGTGTTGCTTGACTACTTTCCTTGTTTGGAGTTACCATGAAAGGGAAAAGAGTGTCTGTCTCTTCTCTATTAGCATCCCGCTCCTTGTCTTGAAGTAATTTGCTTGCTGTTACTGATCCTCAGCAAAATCCAGCCAGTTTAAATTAAAGCACATGCATTATCTAATTCTTCTTGTGAATAGCCTCATTTTACATGCTAACATGCCATTCCTCTCGCTTTATTTACTGCTTTTATAAGTGGACTAGTTTCCAAGATGTTGCTGAAACAAAAACACTAACAAAAAAAGTTCTATTAGGAAAAAGAACCCTCTAGCAATTCTTGCTTCACAGTCCATTGCTTCCCACAATCAGTAAACTGTGGACTTCACTAAAAGCAATTTAGTCTAACCGGTCTGTTAAAAGGCAATTCAAATAAGATGCTATTAAAGGAATAATGCAAACTGCACTTATCTCCTGCTCATTAACTGGAAGAAACTTTGCAGTGGTCTGGAAGCAAACTGTGGATGCTTTCAGCAGGACTTCCTCAGGCAGCCTGTTGTCTGGGGTGAGTGAACTGAGACTCCCTATGATGGAGGTGCTTTCGCTACTTAGAGGCCTGACCGGTCACCAGATCTGGGACCCGAGGGGTTTTATAGATCCTGCTTTTGTAACTCTATAGATTATTGATGACGATTCAAGGCAACATATGTGTAAATTATGGCAAAATTGTGGTCAAATCCAATGAGTGATACCAATGTAATAAGCATGGACCCTGACTATCCAAAAATGTATAATTTGATGGGGAGATTTCAAATATCAGGTGAATAAATTATCACATTACTCTAGAAAGCTGTGCAATTTTAGAGAAGACAATGACTATAAACAATAGATTATATATGTAGGATTATGCTCTGAATTCCAAAGTTTATTCATGCAGAGTAAATCCAGTTATCTGCCTACAAAACAACATGGAAAGGGTTAGGGTTAGGGTTAGGGTTCATATTTTAAACATGATCAGCTGTTTATTCAAATAAGGATAAAGCACTTTGATATAATGTCCACATAATAATCGAAGAAAAATTCCACAAAGTGGTCTCATACATTTAATATAATATATAATTGAAACAAATCAGGCATCAGGAAAATACTTACTACAGGAAATTTAATCATCGGTTAGATGAAAACATAGTCAACATTAAGATGTTATGTTGCCAATGTTTTTCTTTCATAACAATAAAACATGAATCTCTATGAAGCACGTTACTCTTGTCTGATAAAGTGATAGTTTTTATTATCAACCTGATTAGGAGACATTAGGTCTCTCCAGTAATCAGAGCTGCTCCTGCGTTTCTTTTACTTTTCAAGGTAGATGAAAAGAGTTTACTCTAGCCATGTGTTGAAATGGAGGCACTGTTTCATCAGATTCTACAGAGAAACACAATCAATATGATATTTATTAGAGATTTATTATAATGAGTTGAGTCATGGGGTCATGGAGACTGACAAATCCAAATTCTGCATAGCAAGCAGAAGACTGGAAATTCAGAAAGCGTGGTGCTGCAGTCTTTGGCCTGGGACTTTCAGGAGACGAGAGGTCTGGAAGGTGTACCCGAAGCAGAATTCCTTCTGATTCAGTCCTTGTTTTTGAGACATCCAACTGATTGGATGATGCCCACTCACATTGCTGACGGTAATATCTTTACATAAAGTCAACTGATCCCATATGCTAATTCCATCTAGGAAATACCCCTAAAGTAGCAACTAAGGCAATGTTTGACCAAGCAATTGGAGATCTAACCTAGCCAAGTTGACACATAAAATTGTCACAGGCAGTAAACAGAATTTATCTCGCAAGTCTGAGGACCATTTGTGCTCTCTCAAACGCAGGTGTCTAGTGCTGGTGCGCCAACCACTTCCTTCTACTAGCCACTGATCTCAAAAGAAGAGAGGAAATTCTTCCTCTTCTACTTCTAGCCTTTCTGAAGGGATTGGAATCTCTTAACTTTTCATTTATCCGTCTTCCTTGGTTTGCGCAGAAACTCCCATAGGCTGGGAATCAGGCAGATGTTTTCCAGGGTCAGAAAGGTGTTGCCATCTTATAATGAATTTAAAGTTTTTTTTTCTAAACTCCTAGACCTTGACAAGTCTGTTTCATGGTATCAGCCATTTTTCACGTTTATAACTTTTTTTTTTTTGAGTACCCTTTTGCTTCAGTCTGAATTTTTTTCTTGAATTTCCAACTGTGGACAGAGTTCTAATGAATTCTTCCTCCTGATAGCTCATTCAATGTACTGGACATCTTTTAAGCTTTCTGCAATTTAAGACATGATGTTTATCTTCTGGGTTCATACAGAGTTATTAAAAAAAATGACAATTGTTTCCATCTCATTCAAAACATTTTGCAATATAAAATTTTGGAAATATAATATAGACATAAATTACAATTTAGATGACAAATATTCAGTGAACTGTGTTCATCCAACAAGTACACATTGCTTTCCTAATGTAAAATGCTCAGGTATTTTGACTTTGAAAAAGTATCATTTTGTATTAATAAAGCAATATTTTCAATAATAATATACTTTCCATGCCTATCTTATCACACTGTAAAATTTATAGGGGCGAGCATAGGTAAATCAGTGTGGCAATGAAAAATTCCTTGGTTAAGTGTGTTAGTGAGGGTTCTTTAGAGAAACAGAATCAACAGGAGATACCTGTAAATATGAGATTTATAAAGGTTTCTCACACAACTGTGAGGATGGAAGAGTCCACAATCCATAGGGCAGGCTGTGAAGCTGGCAGCTCGGATAAAGGGTCGAGTGATCTCCGTAGGAGAGGCTTCCTGGCTGAAGTACTGCAAGAGTCTCTCTTCCTTAAAAGACCTCAACTGATTGAATTGTCTCATCATGGGAGACACAAATTAGTTGATCTCAGATGTAATCAGTCACAGATGCAATCAACTGACTGATGATTTAATACTCCAGCCTGCAAGATTATCAACCACCCATGAAGTATCTTTGCAGCAATGGTCAGCCCAGTGCTTGCCTGATCAGACAGTTGAGCATAATCATTTGGCCAAGGTGACACCAGAGCCTAACTTCACAGTCTATCCCTTGACAATTTGGCAGCTATGCACATCACCTTGAAACACACTTAATTTCCATATAGAACACAGTAACACATGTATGTTTCACCTAACAATACTCAACTGTCCTGTGTACAAGCAGAAGCACACTACATCTCCCCAGAATAGGGCACAAGTCCTTAGGTAACATTCACTCTTAAACTTTATATCCTATGACATAAATACTATAACATGAACAAGACAACTTAGGTCATATGATAAGAGAAAACAAAATGCTATTTATGTACAAATGCAAGCATACTCATAGCAAATCAGAGAGGAAATATTTGTACAATCACAGTCCTCATCATCTCTATAACTGGTCATGTGATTGTAGCTCATATTTATCACTACCTCCTTCTATAACCCATTCCATGTTCCCTTTACCCCCAGCAAGCACTTCAGCTGGCTGTAGTACTTTGTGAGGTGGGGCGACCCAAACCTTCATTCCTGAAATTTCTGGGCCATTGGTGTTCCTGCCTGGATTAGGTTGTTGCAGTTTTCCACTGACTTTAATAACAGGGTATGATAGTACTAAGAGACACCCTGGGGGACCTCCTGTATTCCAAGAAAACTCTTCTTTACTTCCATTGTGTAGCTTCAGTCCTATGTCCCTTTGATAGTGAGGATCAGTCACCCAAGTTAGAACAGTAATCCCCTTTTGCGTGTGCTGATTCAGTGGCATGAGAAGCCCTTAGTGGCCAGGTAACAGTCTTAACTTCCAGTTCAATGGAATCGTTATTGTGTTTCCTGGCAGAAGCACTCCTCCTTTTGGAATTAAGGCCTGTAGACCATCAGGTTTCAGGGACAGGGAACGAAATTTTTCCTAGTGGATGACTAGGGTTGATAATGAGTGATACCATTTCCATTTCCATCCCTTGATTTCCGAAGCAATGAATCCTGGTTATAGGAGAGACAGCACCATAGAGTGGACACTGATTCAGAACATACCCAGCCTCCTGGAGAACACTACCTCAGCCCTGCAAGGTATTGCCACTTAGTTGGCATTGTAACTGGGTCTTCAAAAGGCCATTCCACCATTCTATCAACCCAGCTGCCTCTGGATGATGGGGAACATGGTAAGACCAGAGAATTCCATGGGCAGGTACCGATTCCCACACTTCATTTGCTGTGAAGTGGGTTCCTTGATCAGAAGAAATACTGTGTGGTCTACCATGACAGTGGATAAGGCATTCCATAAGTCCATGGATGGTAGTTTTTGTGGAAGGATTGCATTCAGGGGATGCAAACCCATATCCAGAGTATGTATCTATTCCAGGTAACAAATCGCTGTCCCTTCTATGATGGAAGTGGTCCTATATAATCAACCTGCCACCAAATAGCAGATGATCATCTCAGGGTGCCATATCAGGGACTGACTGTTGGTCTCTGCAGCTAGTAGATTGGGCATTCAACAGGGGCTATAGCCAGGTCAGCCTTGGTCAGTGGGAATCAATGTTGCTGAGTCCATGCATAACCTCCATCCCTACCACCATGCCCACTTTGTTCATGATCCCATTGGGCAATGGCAGGAGTGGCTGAGGAAAGAGAATGGCTTGTATCCACAGAATGGGTCATCTTATCCATTTGATTATTAAAAGCTTCCTCTGCTGAAGTCACCTTCTGGTGAGCAGTCATATGGGACGCAAACATATTCACGTTCTTTGCCTACTCAGAAAGGTGCATCTACCTCTTCCCCAGATGTCTTTGTCACTAATTTTCCAGTCATGCTCCTTCCAAGTCCCTGACCATCCAGCCAAACCATTAGCAACAACCCATGACTCAGTATACAAATGCACTTTTGGCCAGTTATCCTTCCAAGCAAAATGAAGAACTAGGTGCACTGATCGAAGTTCTGCCCATGGGAGAATATCTCCTCTCCACTGTCCTTTAAAGACATTCCAGAATTCGGTTGTAATGCTGCAGATGTCCACTTCTTGGTGGTCCCGGCATATTGTGTAGAACCGCCTGTAAACCAGACTGGAGCTTTCTCTTCCTCAATCAACTGACTGCAAGGAACTTCCCAAGAGGCCATGGGAAAGCTCTGGTCTTAGAAAGAAAAGATAATGTGGCAAGAGTGGGGACAATGGGCATTTGGACCACTTGCTCATGTAACTTACTTGTGCCTTTAGGACCTGCTCGAGCCCTATCCCTAATATACCATTTCCATCTTATGATGGGATGTTGCTGTGTAAACCCAACTTTATAACTTGGTGGGTCAGACAACACCCAATTCATGATAGGCCACTCAGTTCTCATGATAACTTGGTGGCCCATGGTTAAGTGGTCAGGCCCAGAAGCTGGCCAAAAGCTGTTTCCCAAAGGGAGAGTTATTATCTGCAGCAGATGGTAAGGCTTTTCACCAAAATCCTAAGGGCCTGTGTTGTGATTTTCCTATAGGGGCTTGCCAACGGCTCCAAACAGCATCCCTATTTGCCACTGACACTTCTGTCACCACTGGATCTGCTGGATCATATGGTTTAAGTGGCAGAACAGCTTTCACAGCAGCCTGGATCTGTCACAGAGCCTCCTCTAGTTCTGGTCCTTACTCAAAACTAACAGCTTTTCTGGTTAGTCACTAAATGGGCTGGAGTAGCACACTCAAATGAGGAATATATTTTCTCCAAAATCCAAACAGACCAACTAGGCATTGTGGTTCTTTTTGATCATAGAAGGGGCCAGATGCAACAGCTTATCCTTAAAGGATATCTTGACATGCTCCGCACCACTGGACACCTAGAAATTTCACTGAAATGGCAGGCTCCTGTATTTTTGTTGGATTATCTCCCATCTTCTGACAGGCAAATGCCTTAGCAATAAGTCTAGAGTAGTTACTACTTCTTGCTCACTAGGTCCGATTGCATGATGTCATCAACATAATGGACAAGAGTGATGTTTTGTGGGAGGGAGAAATGTGAAGGGTTCCTGTGGACAGGATTGTGGAATATGGCTGGAAAGTTGACCCTGAGGCAAGATAGTGGAGGTATACTGCAGGCCTTACCAGCTGAACGCAGACTGCTCCTGGTGGTCCATTTTACTCTTATTGATAAAAAAGCATTTGCCAGATCAATAGCTGCATACCAGTTACCAGGTGATGTGTTGATTTGTTAAAACAATGATATCAATCTGGAACAGTAGTTGCAATTTGTGTCACCACCCAGTTAGGTTAATGATAATCCACTGTCACCCTCCAATTCCCATCTGTTTTCTGCACAGGACAAATAGGAGAGTTGAATGGGGATGTGGTGGGAATCACCACCCCTGCATCTTTTATGTCCTTAAGAGTGGCACTAATCTCTGCAATCCCCCCAGGACTACAGTATCACTTCTGATTCACAATTTTGTTAGGCAAGGGCAGTTCTGGTGGCTTCCACTTGCCCTTTCCTACAATAGTAGCTCTCACTACATGAATCTGAGAACCATTTGGGGATTTTGCCAGTTGCTGAGAATGTCAATTCCTATTATGCATCTGGAACTAGAGAAACGACTGCAAGAATGGGTCCAGGAATCCACTGACCCACTGTAAGACGGACCTGAGCTAAAACTCCATTGATCATCTGACCTCTATAAGCCCCCACTTTGACTGGTGGATCAGGGTGATGTTTAGGGTCTCCTGGAATTAGTGTCACTTCTGAGGCAGTGTCCAATAATCTCTGAAATATTGAATCATTTCCTTTTCTTCACTGCACAGTCACCTTGGTATGAGACTGAAGGTCTCCTTGAGAAAGGCTGGGAGGAAGGTTAACAGTGTCAATTTTGGGCAGTGTTAAAGGGTCCTTCCCCAAGGGTACCCAGTCCTCCCCTCATTCAAGGGGATCTGGTTCTGTAAACTCTCTTAATTCTCTGAATTGATTGAGGGGCCATGACTCTGTTTTTATAATTCTAGTTAGATGTCTGTTCACTTGATCTAGAATTCTTCTGCTATACAGCTCAAACAAGAATTTAATAGGCTGCCCATCTATTTTACTTCTATGTAACCCATGATTTACCAGCCAATGCTAGACTTCTTTGTGAATCAGATGATTTTGACTGCTGCTTTGAGTCTGCTCCCCATTACGGTAGCCACACCCACCTTGTCTATGGTAATTAACTGTCACCACATGGTTTCTGGCAACTTGAGATATGATCATTCACTTTGTGCTTAAGGAGTCCATCTAAGCTTCAGCAGTTCCCACAGTAATATCTGACCTACAGAGAGGTACAACTACTGAGCTTTTCAGGGATGATGGACATAGTCTCGCACACTTATTTCTCAAGGTTATCATGAGAGATGTGTCTTCTGAACATGCCTGGGGTGTGTGAGCAGGTCTCCCACAATAAATCCGCATTAACATTCCCGTCCTTCTAAGCCTCTGGATCCCTCATCTACATGATACCTGGAAGTTCTGGCATGTCAAGTTCAGGTAATGCCATTCACCTTTTGATCCATGTTTCAGCCAACCTTCCAAACAGACTGCTAACGCCCTTTCTAGCCCTCAGGCTACATTATAGAATGCAGAATCTCTGTTTAGTGGGCCTATCTCAATAAATTCAGCTTGATCCAACTATATTTCCTTCTACCATTATCCGAATCTCTTAATATCCAGGCAGCTCTTATGGACTATAACATACCTCCTCGTGGCTCAAACTTTCTACCTCACCTTTAGGGCCTGTTGTGACTTTAGTCTGGTTATAGGTCTTGAAAGAAAGAGGGGTGGTGGTGGTGAGTCATGAAGAGAATAGAAGTATCTTTCAAGCCAATTACCCCAGGGCGTTCCATTGCAGTTTCATCTGCAACAGGATGAGTTGCTCCAGACAGAGAAGTGAGGGCTCTTTCCCTACGGGAGGTGGTTACAGGGTTAGCAGGCACTGATGGGTCAATCACCTAAGGTGGAGGTAGGATGGCAGACTCTTCTGGGAAGACTGGAGGCTGGGAAGCTGTTTCCTCAAGGAAGGCTGGAGGTCAGGAAGCTCTTTCCTCAGGGAAGTCCATTATAGGTCTATCCAACAAAGGCTCAGCAGATTTCATGGATACCATCTCCCTCCTACCCTTCATTATCAAGCCATATATCACCACCCCATGCCTCAGGATCCCATTCTTGTCCAGCCAAAGCCCTTACTTTAACAACACTCCCTGCAAGGTTGACATTTGAATTTATGTTGTAAATCTGCTACTCACACAACAAGTCTCTGTGTCTTGTTTTCAGAGATCTCAAGTCTGCAACAACAGGAAATAAGATTTTTCTTTCAGGGAACACATGAAAACTTTTCACATCATTCATATGGTGCTTAAGATGCAAATTGGAAGTCTTCAGCTCATCCCTTTCCTTCATCACTGTATCCAGCATATCTAACAATAACCAGTCAATGTGTTTTATCTCTCAATTCCAGAAAACTCCATAAAGGTGACAAAAATATTCTTACCCAGAGTCCTTCCTTGTATAAGCATACAATTAGCAGAATCAAATGGTAATGTTTTGAGTATCTCTTTTCCCAACTCATACCATGGACTGTCAGTGCCATCTTGATTGTTGAAAACAGGGTCATTAGTGCCTCTGAGGTCTAGTCAGAGTAGAAAACCAATTGTAAAAACCCATTTTAAGATTCCATTTCTCAAGAACCATTCCCACTATCAAACTGTGTTAGTCAAGGTTCTCTACCAAAATAGACTAACAGGAGATATCTGTAAATATGAGACTTATAAAGGTATCTCATGCAACCATGGGAATGTAAGAGACTGAAATCTGTAGGGCAGTCGGTGAAGCTGGTGGTTTGAGCAAATTCCACAGGGGAGGCTTGCTGGCTGAAGAAGTAGTGAAAGAATCTCTCTTCTTCCTTAAAAGCCTTCAACTGGTAGAATTCTCACCTGCAATGTGTAAACCTGGGTTTGATTCCCAGCCCATGCACGTCCCAAAATCAAACAAACAAGCAACCAAACAACCAAACAAACAAATATCAACAAATGGTACCGCAATAAGAGGATACTCACAAGGAAAAAGAATTAAATGTGACCCCAGCCATATAACGTACGAAATAAGCCTTCAACTGATTGAATCGTCTCTTTGTGATCACAGATGTAATCAGCCACAGATGCAGTCTAATACACCAGCCTTCCAGTTTATCAACCAGCCATGGAATATCCTTGCAGCAACGGTCAGGCCAGTGCTTGTCTGACCAGACCACTGGGCATCATCACTTGGCCAAGTTGACAGCAGAACCTAACCATCACAGAAAGCATTATGATCTTCACCATTAGAATTAAAGTCCAAACTAGCTTGAGAATTGAACAAAAATATGTTATCAAGGCTTTCATATTAATCAGCATTTCAGATTGAAGGATCACTTGAAGTTATCTGTGGAATAAAATTCGGTGCTCTCTGTAACCACACTCATGATGACAGTATCCGCTTCCTACGGCAAATACAATTAAAATTGACCAGAGAAGAACACAACCATTGCTGCCCTCACCTATAGCAGTGAGATTTCCATATCAATCAACAAGTGTGAACCCTCTTTATAATGATCGGCAAGTAAAACACTGCTTTACCATTACACTCTTTCCTGAGCAGCTATTGTTTGTTCTGTATGCGAGTCACCTTGAAGACCCAACATCTTCATCTTAGTTTCTCTTATTCTTTGAAGTCTGATTGCAGTTCTACTGTCCTACTCCTGGAACTGCTGCTTATTTCAGACAACTGTTATTACCTGTTTTTGTTTTCTTGAAGTTCATAATATTTACCAAAGTAAGGATGTGGGGGGATTATATCTTGTGATTTTTCCTGTTACAAGTTGTCCTTTCTGATCTATTCTGTCCTTTATTTAAAGCATTAATTCTTTTTGTAGCTTAAGTTTCTCTTGATCCATCGGCCCTCTTATCTAGAAATGCCAACCATGCACGTGGGATCTTTCTTGATTTTCAAATCTATTATATTCATGCTCTTATTCTTTAGTTCTTTTCTATTTCCGAAATGGTTTAATTTTACTATAAATATTCCCCAAGCATTGCTCTTTCACTTTTCAGTACATTTTTGTGAGAGTTATTATCTTTTCTTTCTTAAGTGAACTTCCTATAAGAGAATTCAGATTCTACTTAATTTGAGATTTTGAACTCCTTTAATAGAATTCAGATTCTACTTAATTTGAAATTTAAGAGAGTATTTTTTCCTGAGAATTTTCTAGGGGAAATTCTTCTAATTTAGACTATTTCATCTGCCTTTTGTTTCTTATGTTTTATCTTATTTCTTTTGGTGTTTTAACACTTCATGGATTTTTTTAAATCTTGTTATTATTTTTCTCTGAGATTTGTTAGTTTTAATTGAGCCAGGTAATGCTGAAACGTAATGTGGGGATAAATTGAGGAGACACAACTGGGCAAAATTTCTACTTTTATCATTCTCTTGTCTGTCTGCTACACTCTGCATCCATCCTTGAAAGCTCAGCATACATTTAGATAGTGTGTGACTTGAAGACGGAGAACATACCCATATGTCTTATTGTGTTCCCAAGCGTGATGGTTCAGAGGTTCTTAAACTTAATGCATTCTTTGCGTATGAGTCTATGTTATCAGGACCATGAGATAGGTTACTTCAGTTAAGAAGTGGCCTATGATGGGTCTTTCTTTACAAAAATATATTTTTATTGACAAATTTTCACACCCATACAGTCCGTACATGGTGTACAATTAATGGCTCACAATAACATCACATAGTTGTGTATTCATCACCATGATTATTTTTTAGAGCTATTACATCACTCCAGAAAAAGAAATAAAAAGAAAAAATAAAAAAAATGCATTCTGTACCCCTTACCCCTTTTCCTCATTGACCACTAGCATTTCAATCTACCTAATTTATTTTGCCTCTTTTATTATTTATTTTATTTTTTATCATATTTTTTACTTACATTATTTATTTATTTATCCATAATTTTTGTACTCATCTGTCTATACTCTGGGTAAAAGGAGCATGAGACTACAAGATTCTCACAATTACACAGTCACATTGTAAAACTTATAGAGTTATACAATAAACTTTCAGAATCAAGGCTACTGGAACACAGCTCAACAGTTTCAGATGCTTTCCTCTAGCCACTCCGATACACCATAAACTAAAAGGAATATCTATAAAATGCATGAGAATAACCTCCAGGAAAACCTCCCAACTCAGTTTGAAATTTCTCAGCCACTGAGATTTTATTTTGTCTCATTTCTCTCTTCCCCTTTTTGATCAAGAAGGCTTTCTCAATCCCATGATGCTGGGTCCGAGTTCATCCTAGGAGTTCTGTCCCACATTTCCAGGGAGATTTATACCCTTGGGAGTCATGCCCCACATAGTAGGGGGGGCTGTGAATTCACCTGTAGAGTTGGCTTAGAGAGAGAGTGGCCTAATCTGAGCAAAAACAGAGGTTTTCTCGGGGTGACTCTTAGGCATAATCTTAACTAGGCTTAGCCTATCTTCAGCAGGAATAAGTTCATGGGGGTGAGCTCCAAGATTGAGGGCTCAGCCTATTGAATTAGTTGTCCCCACTGCCTGCAAAAATATCAGAAATCTCCAAATTGGCAAGTTGAATATTTCCTTCTTTCTCTCCAGTCTGCTAAGGGAATTTTGCAAATTCTACGCTTAGGTTCCTTAGGAATAGCCAAATTTCCTTCCAGAGTGACTGTAACACTTACATTACCATCAACAGTGGATAAATGTGTTTCTTTTACCACATCCTCTCTAACACTTGTCATGTTCTGTTTTTTTTTTTTTTATAATGGCCATTCTAGTGGGTGTCAGACGATAGCTCATTGTGGTTTTGATTTGCGTTTCCCTGACAGCCGGTGATGTTCATCACCTTTTCATGTGCCTTTTATTTATTTGTATTTCTTCTTCTGAGAAATGTCTGTTCGTGTCTTTTATCCATTTTTTAAATTGGGTTGCTCATCTTTTTGCTGCTCAGTTGAAGAATCTCTTTGTATATTCTGGATACTAAACCCTTATCTGATATGTGGTTTCCAAATATTGCCTTCCATTCTGCAGGCTGCCTTTTCACTTTCTTGGAAAAGTTCCTTGATGCACAAAAGTGTTTACTTTGAGGAGATCCCATTTATTTACTGTTTTTTTCAATGCTTGCGCTTTAGGTGTAAGTTACAAGAATGCTTATTTTTAAAATAGCACCTTCAAGATTATGTTTTTTTAGACCAACATCACTTATTTTTGACCATTCAAAATAAATCAGGAACACAAGAAAAACATCCTATTTTGCTAAAAAAAGGTGATTAATTTGTGCTTTTTATAGATAAAATCAAATATCTCAATTCTTTGAAAACATTAAGCACAGATCCTAGCCAATTTTCTCAGTGATTTGTATGATAACTTGTCTCAACATTTTATGTGATAGGTATGATCATAAACCAAAGGTTTTGCACATGGAACATATTAAAATTATCGGGAAGATGTGGTAGCTTTCGTGGACCCTAATTAGAATTTTCTCTGAGGTTCAAGGTGCATTAAGTGAGCTTGGAGCTTCCTTGATCGGCAATTCTTACTCTTCCCCAAAACACTTACAGCTTCTGGTACACTAAATGCCATTTTTTCCAACATTCTCAACATTCTATGCATCTTTAGGGAGTGATTTGGACAAAAATGATCTATGGCATCCAGTTTCATCCATTTTTGTGATTTTTCCCAATTCCTTTTGTGATGTATAACATGATTCTTTCTATGAGCCGTCTCTTCCTTTCACGTTTCTCCATTGTATATCAGAAATCTGCAAGTGTGCTGCAAAACGATAATAACTTAAACACATGGAATTCCTGGCAAGCAAGAATATGCTAATTTGCCTTGAAAATCTTGGAAAATATTAATATCAATTTTAAAGTCATTTACAATAACAAAATATTATTTGAAAATATTAATTAGCTATTTATTACCCCCTTGTGTCCTCCTGTATAACATTGATTCAACCATTAAAAATTGGTCCATGTCTAGACTCAAATGATTTCAGCTCTTCTTTGTAACTCTGCAAACTTTCTGTTTAAAACAAATGATTCTCCTGTATGGGCATACTGCACCCTGTTGACACTTCTTCCAGTGGATGGGATTGGAATCCTCAAAATTCACACATCCAAGTTAATTCAATTTTTCAAGAAACTCTATGTAAGAGTCTAGCATGCCTATGCACTGGACAAGGTGCTCAGTAATAAACAGTATATAAGAAATGGAAATTGATACCTATTTCTAAGATATTTTACAAACATATATTCTATTTCATATATAGAACTTTTATATGGAAATTATTTTGAATTAAAGAAATCACATAATATTTTAAATATACTAATTTTGATAATACTATTCATTTTGATTGTCAGATAACAGGTTATATTACTTAAGGGTCTAAATAATGTTGAAAAAACTTGTGAAAAATTAAAAATCTATGCCAGTATCTTTTACAATAAGATCAAAAGCTATCATTTCTAAAATAAGTGATTGATTGCACCACATTTCATGCCTGCAGTCTTAAAAATAAGACTATATCTAAACCTAAATTGGTTATCAACTACTGTTTCACATGAATTTTTATGACTATCATTAAATAGAAGATTATGTAGATCATTATTTAGGAAGAGCTCCCAATATCATCTCATATCCTTTCATTTCCATCAAATTAATAAGTTTAATCTGTGATGTCTTTCTTAAAGGTTGTTTTTTATTAACTTTTCATTGTGGGAACATATGTACAACTCAAAAATGTCCACATATTTAATTTATGAGAGAATCATCAGCATGTAATAGAAGTGATGATTAGAGTGGAGTCTGTTTCTATTAAAAATCATCAAGTTTTTCAGATCTCCACTCATGGCAGATACAGAAAGGAAAAAACAGCAAGAAAAATGTATGAAATTATTTGTATTCTATAAAAATGCAGGTGTTATCTGTTGCCAAAGATTACATCACTGAGGCAGTAGTAAGGTACCAGAGTCATGTTATAACTTCTGCATTCTCAGACAGTTAGATATGCCTTAAATAGCTTTGAAGTTTTTCAGAGTAGTGGAAGCAGGGATAAGCATTGTTTTGTGTTTATGTTTTATATTTGAGATGAAAATAGTCTTCAAATAAATATTTTTGTGAATTCTTGGCAATTTTTAAGTAGCAGAGCATATTTACAATCCTGAAATGATTTATATGTTGTAGATTTTTCTTAATCTTCTTAGCTAGTTGGCAGTTTTTTATCAATCATGTTTTGTAAAGTATTGCCATCTTTAGAAACATGTGCGTGTTTGGCAACAAAGTTAACTTCCTGCAAAGATGTAGTAAGAGTAGTTTCATCATGTTTGAATCTTGTTTTCTCTGCATTTAGTAATGAAAAGTCACATGATACATATAGGGAATGCCATTCATCACAAGATAGTTCTGATTTTATATATAGCAAGGAATTTTAAAAATTTAACTAGCTCCTCTAAGAATTCACAGTCATGAGAACTGTATATACAACCAGTTAGCTTATCTTTTATTCACTACATTTTTAGTAATAAATTAATTAGGCATGTATATTAATCAATTGGTTGGTCTATCAATTTCTATATCTATAAATACCATGTAGTAGAAGAAATAAAGTATAAATGCATTTCTATTGATTTCAAAATCAGGAGTTTCTTTTAGAAGTTTTTATATGGATATATAGTATATTAAATAATTGGGGGACATTTTAATCGTAGCAGATAGATGATAAATATAGCAGAAATAGTACTGATATTTGTATCATAAGGCATGGCTTCAAGTTTAAATATCACATAATCACTTACTGGTTTTGTTCCTTGACCTTAGGTGGTCCTTTAATCTAAATGAATAATTTTTAGGAAACTACCATCATATTCAGAACAGTGTTTTGCATACAGCCAATATCTGATAACAAGTAAATGAATTAATTGACTTATACTTAAATAGATGAATGGTTTACACATCTGCTTCTATTTCACAGTTAACTTTGACATATTGTAAAAATTCTTGAAACATCTGGTGAAATTATTATTTTGTTTACTTTCTTCAGATTTGTCAATAATCCTTACGTAGAGAACTCTGAGAGAAATTAGCATCTATTAGAGAAAATGGCCAATTGTATCTGGAGTACATTCTCACAGTTGGCTCTGTAGTGGTTTTTTTCAAATAAAACATTTTCAGATATTTTAAACATGTCCTTAAAGGGCAAGCGTATTAGTAAGATATAAACAACTGCCGTTGTGAATGCCCGAGTTATTCTGAATATCCTAAAAGGAGGGTAATATTGAAGGAATGTATGCATTGACTACATTTTTAAAAATTTATTTGAGACCAAAGTTTTCTTTTCTTTCCTCCCTCTTAAATCTCCCAAATTCCTCATCCCTCATCAATTTCCCCTTGTTTTTTACTGAATAGGAAAGTAGTGCAGTTTATATTTTCTAAAATATGAACACATAACTTATTTTTTGCCATCGTGAAAAATCTATTTTCTTTTTTTTATTGACACATACAAAAGAAACTGCACAATTACATTTTCTTCCTTGCTGTCCATCCCCTATCCTAAGCCTTATTTTCAGTGTTTTTAATAAAGTAAACAATCCACTTATAATAGCACAGGCTTAGTGCAAAACTGCAGCTAGGGTGATAATATGTTTATTATTGGCTTATGAGATGCTCACTAGTCCTTCTTTGTTTTGAATGTTCAGTAGATAAGATGCAACAATTTCAAACAAGTTTCAAAGACCTTATATAACTTAGGTTGTATTTTAAACTTGATTTTCCAGATTTCAGTTGGTTATTCAATTGCTAGATTTCTTTATACAATCTTACTATCCAGATCAGGACTAATTTGTAACTGCCCTTTGATATTCTACATAAAAGCATTGTTTAGGAATGAAATTTAACCTTGAAATAAGTCATTAATGAGATAAATCACTAATATAAATCGAGTGGTGTGAAGCTGATTATTTTTCCAGTTGTAATATTCAATTATTTTATTTCTTTAATTTCTGTTTACATTCAGTAATGAAGACTAGAAAGTGTACAAAAAGCTTAGGTAAACAGAGATAAATAGGAATTTTAAATTAACTTACTCCTCTTGTTTCTCTGTAACAAGTATTATTTCAGCCTTTGAGTGCAAGTGACTCCTTCCAGCTTTCATAGTCTTGGTCTGGTTGAGGTTTTGCTTATGGTTGTCACATCTCCTACTGTGGTTTTAAAAATGATTTGAACAGTCTGTTGTTTAAAACTCTCAAGCAGATGTTACTTTTACCACCACAGTCAGGCATGGCTCCTGTGTGTTTGACTTTCAAAATCCCAGCTAAGTTTCTTGCTGAGATCAGAAATAGTTTGTTTATTAAATCTATAACGTTACATAGTGTGGGAGGTCTAAAAAGAAATACAAGTTATACCAGCTTTGTGAAAGCACACCAAGGGAATATATGCTGACTTAATCTTTCAACCAACACCTTTTCCCAATAACAAAGATGCATACCTTGAGTTCTGAAATAAGCAAGTATTACTTTGTCTTTTATCACTATCAAGTTGATTTTTACCCTGTAATAAATTTCTTCATATGATTGTAGTTTTTCACTTAGAATATCACAAATTCCTATATCACTAATAGAATATAACAAATCTTATTTTGGGGAATATGTTTAGTAAAGCCTAACTATTCTCTATTGGGCTTTCATCAAGTTTTCATACCTCTTATTGGCATAATTTAAAGATGTTGAAATGTTCTGTAAATAACTTAAAATTTTGCACATTTTGTTTAAATCATGATTTCAGTATAAAGTAATAACACAGATATTGTTATTCATATATTCATTTGCATGCTTTGCTCTGCATTAGAATAATTTGATTTTCTGACCCTGAATATAGTGAAAATAAAACTTGAATTCCCTCATATGATCTCAAAGTCTGCTGCAACGTTCACTGCAATCAATGGGATCAATGTATATAAAAAGCTAATTATATTAAAAAAACCTGCATTCATTCATTATTGGTGATTGAGTTGCTTCTGATTAACTAATATTTCCTTTAAAAAGATAGATGCAATGTTCTCATTACAAGAAATACTAGGAAAGAGAGATAAGCCAAAACTGTGAAAAAAGCTTATATTTAAAATCAACATATTTGGAAATTAATTTATACCCTTAAATATTTTGGATAGTCACAAAGACTACTTGCAAATATATTGAATAGTATTTCCAAATTTAAAGGATGCAGCAAAAGCAGTGCTTAGAAGTTTTTTTTTGCTTTAAATACTTAATTTAGAAAATAAAGTTTATAATCAATAATCAAAAATTTCAATTTAAGAAACTAGTAAAATATACAATCTAAATAATGTAATAAATACAACCCAGATAGTAATAAGAAAGGAGATAATAAAGTTATAAGCAGATACAAATATAATAGAAAACAGACAGACAACAATGGAGAAAATTAACTTAGTTAAAAAGTAGCTATTTGAAAATATTTTAAAATGTGAAAATCCCTTAACAGGTATGATAATGAATAAGAAAAAAACAGAAATTACCAAGAAAATAATCTAGTGGTAATCATCACAGATTTAATAGACATTTAAAAGATAATGGTGGAGTTCTTGGACAACTTTATGATGATATTTTAGGTAAAACATAGACATTAACTGAAAACAACAACAAAAAGCAATGTGCTATTTCTGACAACATTAATGAGAACATCTGAATATCCTTGTATACATTTAAAAGGTTATATATGCTATCAAAAACTTTCCCCACAGAGAAACTTTAGGCCCGTATGATTCCAACTGTGAATTTCAAGAACAAAAAAACGGCCTTAAAGTACATAAAACTTTCCAGAAAGTGGAGAAGAAAACACTTCGTAACAAGTTCTTAAGAAAACTCTAAATCCTGATCAAGCAAATAATATGATATGGGTCAGATTAAACAATGGGAATTTATTTGGTCACAGTTTTGAGGTCAGAAAAATGTCCAAATCAAGGCACCATCATGGCGCTGCTGTCCTGAGGACTTCGGGGTCTGGGGCTGCGGTCCCGGCTTCTCCGTCACGCGGCTGGGCACAGGGCAGGAGCTCCTGGTCTCTTCCTTGTCTTCTTCTGATTTCTAATTTTTATTAATAAAACCAATCAGCATACAATATGAACATTCTTTTTTTTATCACACAGTTGTGTATTCATCATCATGGTAATTTCTTAGAACATCTGCGTCAATTCAGAAAAAGAAATAAAAAGGAAACAGAAAAATAATTCATGCACACCATACCCGTTACCCGTCCTTTTCATCGATCACCAGCATTTCAATTTACTAAATTTACTGTAACATTTGTTCCCCTATTCTTTATTTATTTTAATCCATATGTTTTACTTATCTGTCCATAAGGTAGATAGAAGAAGCATCAGACACAAGGTTTTCACAATCACACAGTCACATTGCAAGAGCTATAGCATTATACAATCATCTTCAAGAAACATGGCAACTGGAATACAGCTCCACATTTTCAAACGGTTCCCTCCAGCCTCTCTGTCATGCCTTAACTAAAAAGGTGACAACATGAGAATAACCTCCAGGAAAACCTCTCGACTCTGTTTGGAATCTCTCAGCCATTGACACTTTATTTTGTCTCATGTCACTCTTCCCCTTTCCATCGAGAAAGTTTTGTCAATCCCTTGGTGCTGAGTCCCAGCTGATTCTAGGATTTCTGTCCCACATTGCCAGGAAGGTCCACACCCCTGGGGGTCATGTCCCACTTACAGAGGGGGAGGGCAGTGAGTTTGCTTGTCATGTTGTGTTGGCTGAGAGAGAGAGGCCACATCTGAGCAACAAAAGAGACTTTTTTGGGGTGACTCAGGCCTAATTTTAAGTAGGCTTAGCCTATCCTTTGTGGGGTTAAGTTTCATATGAACAAACCCCAATTTAGGGGCTCAGCCTATTGCTTTGGTTGTCCCCACTGCTTGTGAGAATATCAAGAATTCTCCACTTGGGGACGTTGAATTTTCCCCCTTTCTCATTCCCCTGAGGGGACTTTGCAAATATTTTTTTATTCATTGTTCAAATCTTTCTGGGACTTATTGAGGCATCACTCTGGAAAAACCTACAAAATCTTATGCCCTACTCAAGGTTCCATGTACTTATGGTGTTCGATTAAGCTTTTCACATAAGTTATATTAGGAAATGCACTTGTCGAAATATAAATTTTGTACCAAATAAACATTTTTGCTTTAGTCTCACACATAAGTTAAACTTTTAAAATATTAATTACCATCTATTTTCAACACCCTGAATTATTGACATTTCTTTGTTCTTTCTCATGCAAAACATTTTAAAATTTGTACATTTAGTCACTATCATTATATATTCTAGGCATTCCTAGATTATACCATCTCAGTCTTTATCATATATCTATCCTTCTGATTTCATTTGTGCCCCCAGGCTTCCTCCTCTATCATTCTCACATTCAGCTTCATTCAGTGTTCCAACATTATTGTATTGCAGTTAGGTAGTATTGTGCTATCCATTTCTGAATTTTTGCAATCAGTCCCGTTGCACAATCCATATCCCTTCAGTTCCAATTACCAATATCTACCCATTTCTATTTCCTGATGACCTCTGTTCTTAACTGAAATTATCCAAGTTCATTCAATAATGTTAGTTCATATCAGTGAGACCACACAGTATTCGTTCTTTTGTTTCTGGCTAATCTCACTACATAATGACCTTAAAGTCCATCCATGCTGCTACATACTTCATAACTTTATTCTGTCTTACAGCTGCATAATATTCCATCACATGTATATCCCACAGCTTGTTTAGCCACTTGTCTGTTGATGGACATTTGGGCTGTTTCCATCTCTTGGCAAATGTAAATAATGCTGCTGTAAACATTGGTGTGCAAATGTCTGTTTGTGTCTTTGCCCTCATGTCCTCTGAGTAGATACCTGCCAATGGTATTGCCAGGTCATATGGCAATTCTATACTTATCTACCTGTGGAACTGCAAACTGCCTTCCACAGCAGTCATACCATTTGACATTGCCACCAACAGTGTATAAGCGTGCCTCTTTCTCCACATCCTCTCCAGCACTTGATGTTTTCTGTTTTATTGATAATGGCCATTCCTGTGGGTGTGAGATGATAACTCATTGTGGTTTTGATTTGCATTTCCCTAATAGCCAGGGAAATTGAGCATCTTTTCTTGTGCTTCTGGCCATTTGTATTTCCTCTTCTGAGAAGTGTCTGTTCAAGTCTTTCACCCATTTTATAATTGGGTTGTTTGTCCTTTTGTTGTTGACAAAAACAACAAAAAAGGACAAACAAGGACAAAAAAGGAGAGCAGCGCCATGATGGTGCCTTGATTTGGACATTTTTCTGACCTCAAAACTGTGACCAAATAAATTCCCATTGAATTTGAACAATCTCTTTACATATTCTGGATACTAGGCGTTTATCTGATATATCGTTTCCAAATATTGTTCTCCCATTGTGTAGGCTGTCTTCTTACTTTCTTGACGAAGTTCTTTGATGCACAAAAGTGTTTAATTTTGAGGAGTTCCTATTTCTTTCTTTCTTCCTTCAATGCTCGTTCTTTGGGTGTAAGGTCTAGGAAACCACGTCCTATTATAAGATTTATAAGATATTTTCCTACATTTTCTAACAGTTTGGTTACAAACTGTCTAAGATGGTCTTAGATCTAATGTTTAGGTCTTTTATCCATTTTGAGCTAACTTTTGGATAGGGTGTGAGATATGGATCCTCTTTCATTCTTTTGCATGTGGATATCCAGTTCTCCAGGCACCATTTATTGAAGAGACTGTTCTGTCCCAGGTGAGTTGGCTTGACTGCCTTATCACAGATCTTGTCCATAGATGAGAGGGTCTTTATCTGAACACTCTATTCGATTCCATTGGTCAGTATATCTATCTTTATGCCAGTACCATGCTGTTTTGACCACTGTAGCTTCATAATACACCTTAAAGTCAGGTAGTGTGAGACTACCGACTTCATTTTTCTTTTTCAGGATACTTTTAGCTATTTGGGGCACACTGACCTTCCAGATAAATTTGGTTATTGGTTTTCTATTTCTGAAAAGTAAGTTTTTGGGATTTTAATTGGTATTGCATTGAATCTGTAAATCAATTTAGGTAGCATTGATGTCATAACTATATTTAGTCTTCCAATCATGAACACGGTATGCCTTCCATTTACTTAGGTCTTCTGTGATTTCTTTTAACAATTTCGTACAGTTTTCTCTGTATAGATCTTTTGTTTCTTTAGTTAAATTTATTCCTAAACATTTTATTCTTTTGGTTGCAATTGTAAATGGAATTTTTTTCATGATTTCCCCCTCAGGTTGTTCATTACTTGTGTATAGAAACACTACAGATTCTTGAGTATTGCTCCTGTAACCTGCTACTTTGTTGTACTCATGTATTAGCTCTAGTAGTTTTGCTTTGGATTTTTTGGGGTTTTTGACATATGGTATCATATCATCTGAAAACAGTGAGAGTTTTACTTCTTCCTTTCCAATTTTGATGTCTTGTATTTCTTTTCCTTGTCCAATTGTTCTGGCTTGAACTTCCAACACAATGTTGAATAACAGTGGTGATAGTGGACATCCTTGTCTTGTTCCTGATCTTAGGGGGAACACTTGCAGTTTTTCCCCATTGAGGATGATGTTAGCTGCGGGTTTTTCATATATTCACTTTATCATGCTGAGGAAGTTCCCTTCTATTCTTATTCTTTGAAGTGTTTTCAACAGGAAAGGATGTTGAATTTTGTCAAATTCCTTCTCTGCATCAATCGAGATGATCATGTGGTTTATCTGCTTTGATTTGTTGATATGGTATATTACATTGATTTTCTTATGTTGAACCATCCTTGCATACCTGGGATGAATCCTACTTGGTCATAGTGTATAGTTTTTTTAATATGTTGTTGGATTCGATTTGCAAGAATTTTGTTAAGGATTTTTACATCTATATCATAAGAGAGATTGGTCTGCAGCTATCTTTTTTTTGTAATATCTTTGTCCAGCTTTGTTGTGAGGGTGATATTGGCTTTATAGAATGAGTTAGGTAGTTTTCCCTCCTCTTCAAATTTTTTTTGAAGAGTTTGAGCAGGATTGGTACTAACTCTTTCTTGAATGTTTGGTAGAATTCACATGTGAGGCCATCTGTCCTGGACTTTTCTTTTTGAGGAGCTTCTTAATGACTGATTCAATTTCTTTACTTGTGATTGGTTTGTTGAGATCATCTATTTCTTCTTGACTCAATGTTGGTTGTTCATGCCTTTCTAGGAAGTTGTCCATTTCCTCTACATTGTTGAGTTTATTAACATAAAGTTGTTCACAGTATCCTCTCATTACTTCCTTTATTTCTGTGGGGTCAGTGGATGTCTCCTCTTCCATTTCTAATTTTATTTATTTGCATCCTCTCTCTTCTTCTTTTTTTGTCAGCCTTGCTAGGGGTGCATCAATCTTATTGACTTTCTCATAGAACCAAGTTCTGGTTTGGTTGATTTTCTCAATTGTTTTCATGTTCTCAATTTCATTTATTCTGCTGTAATTTTCATTATTTTTTTCCTTTTGCTTGCTTTGGGGTTAGTTTGCTGTTTTTTCTCTAGTTCTTCCAAGTGGACAGTTAATTCCTCGATTTTTGCATAAGGTGATGTGCTCCCTTTAACTTCAACAGACTCTCCCTGCCATCAGCATGGTGGAGAAAGAGGTGAGGTTGTAGGCTGACTTTAATCAGGTCACATTTTCAGACCCTGGGGTCTGATCTCCTTGGGGGAGGGAGTCCACCTGAGCTGTGCCCCACCCCTCTCTTGGGGAAGACAGTCTCCAGACAAACACTCAAACAAATCAATTCTGCCTATACCTGGGGCAGTGGAGCCTGAGAAGCCTTGCAGCTGCATCCAAAGAGCAGTCAAGCCGTAGAAACACAGCCACCAGAAAGAAAAAGAAAAATCCTTTTCAGAGCAAGACCCCCATTCCTTGGGTTTGCCAATCATGAGCTTAAGTCAGTACATTGCTCTGTGTATCTCCAAGTCCTATGTGCCCCCTCCTTTCCTCCTTTCCTTCAGGGTCCAGGCCTTTTCAAATCCAAAAGAAACCTGTTTTTCCTTTTCCTCTCAGCCCTGTCCCCTCTGTGCTGGGGCAAAACCCAGCAGCCTCTGCTTTTACTTGAGGTTCAGCTGAGCTGGGGGCCAATTTTTTGTAGTCAGAATTTGTTAATTAATTCCACAATTGGAGTTTGGTTGTGCTCAGCCCCTGCTGCTAGTAAAGTCTCTTTCCTTTCCCCCCTTGGAAGCAGCCCATTGCGGAGGGGTGCCGGCCACCATGTCAGGGGGGGACTCACGGTTCTTGGGGGGCTAGCAGCCAGTCCAGACTGGGGTACGCTGTGTGTCCGGTGACTGACTTGTCCCAAGAAGTTGTTTTGTATTGTTCCTTGCTGTTGATTAGCTGCTCTGGAGGACGAACTAAATCTCACACCTCGCTAAGCTGCCATCTTGGCCCTCCTCCCTAAGCCGCCATCTTCTTCTGCCTTCTCTTCTGGGATCTGTTTCAGCTTCTTCCTTCTGAAGTTTCCCCTCTTGGGCCTGAATTTCATTCCACTTATAGAGGACTCCAGTAACAGGACTAGGACCATCCTGGTTGAAGGTGGGATACAACTTAGCTGAAGTCAGAAGGTCTTACTTGCAATGGGTTTACACGTACAGGGGTGGGTTCAATTTAAGAACATGTATTACTGGGGAAAATAAGCTTCAAAGAACCAAAGAGACATAAAATAACACTACAGAATAACAGCCTTCGTGAACTCATATTCGAAATTTTGCCAAAATATTCGTAAGGAAAATCCAACAATGTATGACAAGGATAAAAGCTATTAGGACAAAGTGGGGTTTATTCCAACGTAGCTGTTGCCCCTTTGAGGGCTATTGAGATATAATTGGGGAAAGGTTCTAGGGGATTTTTCAGAGTGATGTTCTGTATCTCATAGTGCAGTGGGATACATGGGGGGTGCACATTGCTTCAACTTCATCAAGCTGGACATTAGAATTTATGCATTTACTGCATTTTAGTTATTTCTAAAAGTAACTGCATACAAATATTGAGCTATATAAATATTATCATATAGAATCCTCACAAAAATCCTGAGATTATGCACTATGTGTATGCTTTTTGCAGAAGAATGTGTCAGCAATCTCGTAAGTGTCTATATTTTGAACTTCAGGAGATATATTTGTACCTATATGCATATATGTATAGGTGTGTATATGTATATATGTATATATATGTATATATGTAAATTATATACATATATACACACACATATATATAAGCACATACAGAGAGTATAAGGAAAAGTGAAAATAAAGAGAAAGAGTAGAAAATGGGATACAGACTTCTTACTGTTTGAAAATGGAACTACAAATATGGAAAGGGGGAAGAATAGAATGTACCTTATATTTTTGGACTGGATTATAACTACATATGTGTGAATATATACTTTGTTAAAGCTCTGCCTACTGAGAAGGTCTAGGAGCAACAAAACACACACACCAATGACCAGCCCTAGTGCCAGGCCTTCCTTTCCAAATTTCACATTCAGTTAAGCTTAGAATCAGGGCTTCATGAATAAAGATGGATTCCAGAGCTGGGGGAGGGAAACCACTACATGACCACTGAGAAACTCCGGGTGTCAGAAAGTAAGGGAGTGATCAAAACATGATGCACATAGAGAAAGGATTGAGAATCTGTTCTAGACAATTGTCATTGGCTAAATCTGGGACAATTTGCGTATCAGTGACAAAAATAACTCACTGAATAAGATTTACTCACTATTAAAGTTTATTGAATAAAATCACTATGTCATAAATTGATAGGTTTACTTATAAATATCTTTTACAAAGATTCATTTGTTTGAATGTGTGTATTATAATCTCGGTTTTATAAAAATGTCAAAAGTTATAAAATTCATACTGAAAACTACACCGAATCCACATCCTACTCCATATTTCTTACAATTCATCTTTCCGGAGACAGTTAATCCACTTATAAGCATTTGTGCATTTGTAAGGATATATGAATTTGTCACATTTATTTTTTTACATAAAAGATAAAGTATTTATGGTTCTTAATCTTGATTTTTTGTTAGTTAATATATCAACATGCATTTTGATATATTAACTTATAAATCTTAACAAATCTTAATACGTATTATATCACATATTTAAAAATAGCAATAACACATTTCCGGTTGACAAGCATTTTGATTGCCCCCACATATTTGAAATCATAAACATAGCAATTAATATTCTCCTAGTCACCTACATTTATTTATATACACATATGAGCATTTCCTTAAAAGAAATTTTAGAATTAAAATTGCAATTAACAATACATGTGCCTCTACAGTTTGATATCATCAAAATACCTTATAAAAAATTATACTATTTGATATTCTTATATGTGAGAATGTCTCTTTTCTTACCTCTGAAACATAATATTTTCAACTTCCTCATTGTCCTTTTAATTTTTTGCTCTTTTATATTTCATAAATGAGACTGATTTTTCACTTTATATTTTAAAATCCAATATTCCTATTTCCTTACCCTGGCAATCTGACAACATATAGATAGTGTCTCTTATTTCCTTTAATGCTTTCTTTACTTATATTTAAAATTTAAGTCTTCTGGAATTTATTTTAATTTGAGGAATGAGATAGTGATTCAGATTTATTTCCTGTGTTTAAACAGTTGTCCCTAAACCATTTCAATACTATTTTGAATCATCTCTTCTACATTTTATTTTCAACCTATATATGTGGGTCTGTTTCTGGTTTTTGTTTCATCAATCTTTCTATTTCTGCACCCAGATCAAACAATTTAAATTTTTTAGCCTGATAACATTTGTTAACTGATAAAGCATGTATCATCTCATTACTTGTTCCATTTATCTTCTTCCCCTAAACTGTTTTAAATACTTTTTCTATTTATATGTTCTTTCCCCCAAATTAAATCTGAGATATATCTGTATTCCAAAAATACAGTGCTAACAATTTTTAATGATATCTCAGTAAGCTATAAAATAATTCAGAAAGAATTGACAGCTTTAACATTGTAAGTCCTCCATTCCAATAACAGCATTCACCTTTCAATTTATTTTAGTCTTCTCTTATGCTCATTCGTAGTATTATAGAATTTTCCTGTTAAGTTTATACAGTATTTTTGCCATTATTTATGCTGTTTTCACTAGTAGCAGGCTTGGTAATTGCTCCTTGGGTTGTACTGCACAGCTTTTTAAAGTTCTGTTGTCCTCGAGCATGGCATTTGGGGAAAGTCCTAAATTCCTCAATAGACATAAAAGGCAGATTAAGAATAAGGAAATTTAGGTCCAAGATGTGGACTCAATGTATTAAAATTATGCAGTCTAAGAGATTTTATTTGTTTAGTTTAGTTTTTGCTTGGTTTGGTTTTAATGCCACAGTTCCCCACCTGTGACATTGAAAAGCAGCAGCAGTGTGTTTGTAATTCAGGCAAACAGCACAGGCTTGAGATAAGCAATCTGGTTCTGACATCTGGAGTATTAGACAGATGGCAATGCATATGGAATAAAGGAGGTAACCTAAGAACAAAGCTTATCCTATAGGCTGATTTCACACTCTGTAAATAGATCAAATAGGGATCGTGAGTCTTGGCAGTTCTATAGACACCGGCATTCACTAATGTGTACCAGACCCTGAGCCCTGAGTTACGGCTTCAGCTGGATAGTCCAGCAGGGGATAGAAAGAGGCTGTGCCCCACCTCTCCCCCAAAAGGCACTGAGCTGAAAATAAAAGACTTTCAACCCTGACCCCCCACCCCCAACTAATGAGGGGAATTAGAGGAAAGATCAATGGAGACTACTAACATAATTCTTTTCTCTTTCATCTCTCATGTTGGCTTAGAAACAAGGTACAATTAGCACCCACTGTCACTGAATGGAGCTCTGAGAAATTAGAAAAAGCAGACCTGGGGAAAACGAATACATGAACTGTAACTCGGGCTCTGGGGCTGTTCTTTCTTGGTACTGCTGAAGCTGCTTTAAAAACATATTCAGCATCACCACTACAGCATTGCACTGTGGAAATGCTCCTTAAAATTCCAACCAAGTCTGAATGTATTTTTTTTTTCGTGTATCCAATGGAGAACCTACTTAGAAGGCTAGTATTCTGGCATCTAGATTGAAAGAGCAATTTGAGAAACAAATACATCTATGTATCAAAATTTCAAAATATGGCCCCACTTAAACATGTTTTCTGATTTACAAAGATAAAAAAATAATCCTCACTTGGAGGGAAGTTTCTTAGTATATGACTTCTTTATTTTCAGTTTTCCATGGAATTTAAAAGTGTTCTCCAGTGAATGAAGCCATCTGTGTATTGTCACTTTCCTATGGAATTCCAATCACTTTAAGGAAAAATAGTGCCAATAATATTCTAAACAAAGGATATAATTAATTCATTAAACATTTATTGAATGTCATTTATAATTGGCAATCTTCAAGACTCTAGAGAAACATCGTTTTAGAGTGAAATTTTTGCTCCCATAAAAATTACATTCTCATGTTGTAGAAGACATAATATTATTTTTAAAAAATCAATTAAACATGTTATATCTCTGTTACTATAGAGATAACAGAGGCCAAAGAAGGACACTACAACAAGTTGAAATGTTAATAACATCTGAATGAAGGGTGGGTGCCAGCCTGCAGTAGTGGGACATTGCCTGGCACAGCAGGGCGTCTTCAAGATTCACCCAGCAGCTTCATCACCACTCTATTTGGATTGATTGATGCGCACGCACTACCAGCTGTTAAATATTTTTGATTATCACTCTGTATTAGGAACAGATATCTATCACTTTCCTTTTATTTTCCTCCCCAAAAATCTTTCTTCTGAGTCCAAAAATGATGAACTGAGGATCTAAGGGCAGAAATGATCCAGGGAAGCTCAGTCACAGCCCTTCCCAGGGCTTTTAACTGTGGAGCTGAGGAAAGGCTTTCAGAATTGTTCTACTGAAAGCACAGCAGTGTATGTGGAGCAAAGCAGCAGCTGGCGGCCATGATCCTCACCACATCAAGCAGCCAGTTTGCCAGATTACAGAAAGAAGTGCAGATGAGAAAGGCGAGACTGAAGGGAAGCAACGATGTTGTATAAATCCGGAGGCAATGTTCTCTGCGGCTCAGTTACCCCTCTGCCTTTCTGCAGTT
Source organism: Tamandua tetradactyla (assembly GCF_023851605.1). NCBI lineage: Eukaryota > Metazoa > Chordata > Mammalia > Pilosa > Myrmecophagidae > Tamandua > Tamandua tetradactyla. Next base: position 42,515,576 of record NC_135348.1, on the reverse strand, counting down.
TTATAAACACACCATCCTCTTCCTTGTTGCCAGGTTAAAGTAGTTTCTATGCAATTACCAAAAAAAAAGCTATCTTAAATGACACAATCAATTATGAACCAGATATGTGCTAAAAGACATAAAACAAACATCGTTAGGATGTCTCAACTATTCTCCCAAGAAATCTAGTTTAATTATAAGTCCAAAGCTGAGAACATGTACTATCACAAAACAATTCCATTTAGTCCTTGCAAAACTCACAGCTTATTTTGAATCAGTAGCTTCCTAAGCCCACATGGACAATTAAGTTGCAGAATCCTGAGTCACACTCAGATGTAATCTATTTTAAAGTCACATTATTAAAGTTATAATAATAATATCTAGGTGGCCATAATTTGGAGGAAATGAAATTATTATTTATTCATTTTTTAAATTCTACCATTATTTAAGAAGGAATGAAAAGCAAAATGTAGTAATAGTATAGATATAAATATTGTGACGGTTCAGAAAAGTAGAAGTTGCCATTTTGTCTACTCCATGAATACTATGAGAAAGGAAAGCATATAATGGTTTATATGCTATTATGCTTTGAGTGACTCTTGCCCCAATCACACATTTTTTTAAAACCCTAATGTAAATTTGATAATTGAAAATTTGTCCTGAAAGTTAACTTTAAGCCCCATGTAAAACTTAACTTTAGCATTAATAACTGTACAATATATTTAGGCTTTGGCATGTGATCTAGTTTGCTAGCTGCCGGAATGTGATGTACCAGAAATGGAATGGCTTTTTTAAAAGGGAAATTTAATAAGTCACCAGTATATAGTTCTAAGGCTGAGAAAATGTCCAATTAAAACAAGTCTATAGAAATGTCCAATCTAAGGCATCCAGGAAAAGATACGTTGGTTCAAGAAGGCCGATGACGTTCAGCATTTATCTCTTGGCTGGAAGGGCACATGGCGAACATGGTGGTATCTGCTGGCTTTCTCTCCAGGCCTCTTATTTCATGAAGCTCTTTGGGAAGCGTTTTCCTTCTTCATTTCCAAAGTCATTGACTGGTAAACTCTCTGCTTTATAGTTCTGCAGCGTTTTGAAGCTTTCTCCAAAGTATTTCTTCTTTGATAGGTTTCCAATAAACTAATCAAGATCCACCCAAATGGGTGGAGTCATGTCTCCATGCAACAGAGACATATGAAGAAAAGGTTTATTAATACTTGCGGGTCCTTGGAAGAAAGAGAACTAGCACATGTTGTAGGGTCCCATGGAAAACATATCAGGAGTTAAGCTCAACAAAGCAGGCAGGGAGCAGAAGGTTACAGCAGACTGGGGACTATGCCTTTATAAGGTGGACAGAATTGTAGCACTTGCTCAAGCAAGAGTGGAGGTCGGGGAATTTATATTTGAGTTTCACAGGAAAGCAAACAGAGGTAGGGCACAGGGAGGAGAGGGACAAGCTGCTTAACTTGTATAAGCAGGTGACAAAGATGGTCAATAAGGGATCTAATGACAACATCTGAGCTGCTGAGTCAATGCAAAGTACCTATGTTATTTTAATTCACTACATTGAGGCTTTGAGTTGAAATTTTTAAAAGGTCAATGTGCCGGTTTGAATCTGTTATATACCGCAGAAAGGCCATTTTCTTTAATCCTCATTCAATATTGCTGGGTGGGAGCTTTTGGATTGTGTCCATGGAGATGGGACCCACCCAATGGTGGGTGGTAACATTTGATTAGATGGTTTCCATGGGGATGTGTCTTTACCTATTCAAGGTGGGGTTGCTTCCTGGAGCCCCTTAAGAGGGAACCATTTTGGAGAAAGCTTCAGAGTCCATGCAGTCAGAGATCTTTGGAGATGAAGAAGGAAAATACCCCCAGGAGAGCTTCATGAAACAAGCAGCTTGGAGAGAAAGTTAGCAGACGTTGCCATGTTCACCATGTTCCTTTCCAATTGAGAGAGAAATCCTGAATGTCATCAGCCTTCTTGATCCCAGGTATCTTTTCCTGATGCCTTAGATTGGACATTTTCTATAGCCTTGTCTTAGTTTGGACATTTTCACACACAGACTTAGAACTGCAAACTTGCAACTTAGTAAATTCCACCTTTTTAAATGCCATTCTGTTTCTGGTATATCGCATCTTGGCAGCCTGCAAACTAGAACGCCAATCTGCTCCTTAGGCCGCCAATTAATTGCCTCTGCTCAGATCAAATATATTACCCTGGTCTAATCTGATATAGTTAGAAGAACGGGTCCCAAAACCTAAACAGGAGTTGCCTGGCATATCTATTACCAGGACTTTGAATTTTCAAGGAAAATCTATGAGGCATTAAGAAACTTGATAATCAAGGAAAAATATTCTTTAAACCTTTTTGTTTCCTCAAAAGATGATATACTATCCACATATCTACCTGAAATCTTCTATTCACTCTTGCTTGGGTAGAAAGAGGCAAAACTCAAGGTTTTCAGATGAAGGGGTTCAGAAAACAATTGGTAAGTATGATCTTCTGGATAAGGTCAAGCTGTTATGCAAGTAAGGAATTTCTCATAAAATCAATAGCCAGATGAAATTTTATAGAAATGAAAACATATGAACCATGACTGGCAAAACTGTGTGAGGTGTGCCTGACAAAAATAGTCAGGATGTCTTAGAAGCAAATCAACAACTTCTGGGTAAAACTACTATGAAAACAGCAGAGTTAGAAGTATAACTCTCTAAGGACTGACTAGCAACTTCTGCCTATCATGGATTTTGAAACTTACTTTATTTTTACTTTATCACATTTCATTTTGATATAATTAAAGACTTACAGAAATATTGCCAAAATAGTATAAATAATTCTTACATACATTTCATCACCCATGTTCCCTAAATGTGAGCAATTTTCCACTTAGAATATTTTTTAGATATAAGTTTTTCTGAAGGATCTAAGAAAAAGTTGTAGACGTGATGTCTTCTGGCCTTAAATAAGGTACTATTCATTTCCTAAAAAAATAAGAGCCTTATGTCACCACAATGCAGTAATAAAAATAAAGAAGTTAGCATTGATACACAATTACTTGTCCTGTGGACTTTATTCAAATTTTGACAATTTCTTCAATGTCATCTGCCTGGTTAAAGATCCAATCCAATGCCACACGTTGCATTTTGATGTCATATCTTTTAAATCCCCTTTAATTGGACCACGTCTTTAGTCTTTTTTTGTCTTTCACAACTTTGACACTGATTGAAGAATCCAGAAGGCCTCTCCTAGGTTTGCTGATGTTTCCTCATTGTTCTATTCAGGGCAATGTTTTTTTTTTTTTTTTTTTTAATTTTTTATTAACGGAAAAAAAAAAAAAAGATATTAACACAACATTTAGAAATCATACCATTCTACATATGCACTCAGTAATTCTTAACATCATCACATAGATGCATGATCATTGTTTCTTAGTACATTTGCATCGGTTTAGAGGAACTAGCAACACAACAGAAAAAGATATAAAATGTTAATATAAAGAAAAGAAATAAAAGTAATAGTAAAAAACAACAACAACAAACAAATCAACAAGCAAACAAAAACAAAAAAAACCCTATAGCTCAGATGCAGCTTCATTCAGTATTTTAACATGATTACTTTACAATTAGGTATTATTGTGCCGTCCATTTTTGAGTTTTTGTTTCTAGTCCTGTTGCACAGTCTGTATCCCTTCAGCTTCAATTACCCATTGTCTTACCCTTTTTCTAACTCCTGCTGAACTCTGTTACCAATGACATATTTCAAGTTTATTCTCGAATGTCCGTTCACCTCAGTGGGACCATACAGTATTTGTCCTTTAGTTTTTGGCTGGATTCACTCAGCATAATATTCTCTAGGTCCATCCATGTTATTACATGGTTCATAAGTTTATCTTGTCTTAAAGCTGCATAATATTCCATCGTATGTATATACCACAGTTTGTTTAGCCATTCTTCTGTTGATGGAGATTTTGGCTGTTTCCATCTCTTTGCAATTGTAAATAACGCTGCTATAAACATTGGTGTGCAAATGTCCGTTTGTGTCTTTGCCCTTAAGTCCTTTGAGTAGATACCTAGCAATGGTATTGCTGGGTCGTATGGCAATTCTATATTCAGCTTTTTGAGGAACCGCCAAACTGCCTTCCACAGTGGTTGCACCCTTTGACATTCCCACCAACAGTGGATAAGTGTGCCTCTTTCTCCGCATCCTCTCCAGCACTTGTTATTTTCTGTTTTGTTGATAATGGCCATTCTGGTGGGTGTGAGATGATATCTCATTGTGGTTTTGATTTGCATTTCTCTAATGGCCAGGGACATTGAGCATCTCTTCATGTGCCTCTTGGCCATCCGTATTTCTTCTTCTGGTAGGTGTCTGTTTAAGTCTTTTTCCCATTTTGTAATTGGGTTGGCTGTCTTTTTGTTGTTGAGTTGAATAATCTCTTTATAAATTCTGGATACTAGACCTTTATCTGATATGTCGTTTCCAAATATTGTCTCCCATTGTGTAGGCTGTCTTTCTACTTTCTTGATGAAGTTCTCTGATGCACAAAAGTGTTTAATTTTGAGGAGCTCCCATTTATTTATTTCCTTCTTCAGTGTTCTTGCTTTAGGTTTAAGGTCCATAAAACCACCTCCAGTTGTAAGATCCATAAGATATCTCCCAACATTTTCCTCTATCTGTTTTATGGTCTTAGACCTAATGTTTAGATCTTTGATCCATTTTGAGTTAACTTTTGTATAGGGTGTGAGAGATGGGTCTTTTTTCATTCTTTTGCATATGGATATCCAGTTCTCTAGGCACCATTTATTGAAGAGACTGCTCTGTCCCAGGTGAGTTGGCTTGACTGCCTTATCAAAGATCAAATGTCCATAGATGAGAGGGTCTATATCTGAGCACTCTATTCGATTCCATTGGTCGATATATCTATCTTTATGCCAATACCATGCTGTTTTGACCACTGTGGCTTCATAGTATGCCTTAAAGTCAGGCAGCGCGAGACCTCCAGCTTCGTTTTTTTTCCTCAAGATGTTTTTAGCAATTCGGGGCACCCTGCCCTTCCAGATAAATTTGGTTATTGGTTTTTCTAATTCTGAAAAATAAGTTGTTGGGATTTTGATTGGTATTGCATTGAATCTGTAAATCAATTTAGGTAGGATTGACATCTTAACTATATTTAGTCTTCCAATCCATGAACACGGTATGCCCTTCCATCTATTTAGGTCTTCTGTGATTTCTTTTAACAGTTTTTTGTAGTTTTCTTTATATAGGTTTTTTGTCTCTTTGGTTAAATTTATTCCTAGGTATTTTATTCTTTTAGTTGCGATTGTAAATGGGATTCGTTTCTTGATTTCCGCCTCAGCTTGTTCATTACTAGTGTATAGAAAAGCTACAGATTTTTGAATGTTGATCTTGTAGCCTGCTACTTTGCTGTACTCATTTATTAGCTCTATTAATTTTGTTGTGGATTTTTCTGGGTTTTCTACATATAGTATCATATCGTCTGCAAACAGTGATAGTTTTACTTCTTCCTTTCCAATTTTGATGCCTTGTATTTCTTTTTCTTGCCTAATTGCTCTGGCTAGAACCTCCAACACAATGTTGAATAATAGTGGTGATAGTGGACATCCTTGTCTTGTTCCTGATCTTAGGGGGAAAGTTTTCAATTTTTCCCCATTGAGGATGATATTAGCTGTGGGTTTTTCATATATTCCCTCTATCATTTTAAGGAAGTTCCCTTGTATTCCTATCTTTTGAAGTGTTTTCAGCAGGAAAGGATGTTGAATCTTGTCAAATGCCTTCTCTGCATCAATTGAGATGATCATGTGATTTTTCTGCTTTGATTTGTTGATATGGTGTATTACATTAATTGATTTTCTTATGTTGAACCATCCTTGCATATCTGGGATGAATCCTACTTGGTCATGATGTATAATTCTTTTAATGTGTTGTTGGATACGATTTGCTAGAATTTTATTGAGGATTTTTGCATCTGTATTCATTAGAGAGATTGGTCTGTAGTTTTCTTTTTTTGTAATATCTTTGCCTGGTTTTGGTATGAGGGTGATGTTGGCTTCATAGAATGAATTAGGTAGTTTTCCCTCCACTTCGATTATGTTGAAGAGTTTGAGGAGAGTAGGTACTAATTCTTTCTGGAATGTTTGATAGAATTCACATGTGAAGCCGTCTGGTCCTGGACTTTTCTTTTTAGGGAGCTTTTGAATAACTAATTCAATCTCTTTACTTGTGATTGGTTTGTTGAGGTCGTCTATTTCTTCTTGAGTCAAAGTTGGTTGTTCATGTCTTTCCAGGAACCTGTCCATTTCTTCTAAATTGTTGTATTTATTAGCGTAAAGTTGTTCATAGTATCCTGTTATTACCTCCTTTATTTCTGTGAGGTCAGTAGTTATGTCTCCTCTTTCATTTCTAATCTTATTTATTTGCATCCTCTCTCTTCTTCTTTTTGTCAATCTTGCTAAGGGCCCATCAATCTTGTTGATTTTCTCATAGAACCAACTTCTGGTCTTATTGATTTTCTCTATTGTTTTCATGTTTTCAATTTCATTTATTTCTGCTCTAACCTTTGTTATTTCTTTCCTTTTGCTTGCTTTGGGATTAGTTTGCTGTTCTTTCTCCAGTTCTTCCAAGTGGACAGTTAATTCCTGCATTTTTGCCTTTTCTTCTTTTCTGATAAAGGCATTTAGGGCAATAAATTTCCCTCTTAGCACTGCCTTTGCTGCGTCCCACAAGTTTTGATATGTTGTATCTTCATTTTCATTTGCCTCTAGGTATTTACTAATTTCTCTTGCAATTTCTTCTTTGACCCACTTGTTGTTTAAGAGTGTGTTGTTGAGCCTCCATGTATTTATGAATTTTCTGGCACTCCGCCTATTATTGATTTCCAACTTCATTCCTTTATGATCCGAGAAAGTTTTGTGTATGATTTCAATATTTTTAAATTTGTTAAGACTTGCTTTGTGACCCAGCATATGGTCTATCTTTGAGAATGATCCATGAGCACTTGAAAAAAAGGTGTATCCTGCTGTTGTGGGATGTAATGTCCTATAAATGTCTGTTAAGTCAAGTTCATTTATAGTAATATTCAGGTTCTCTATTTCTTTATTGATCCTCTGTGTAGATGTTCTGTCCATTGATGAGAGTGGTGAATTGAAGTCTCCAACTATTATGGTATATGTGTCTATTTCCCTCTTCAGTGTTTGCAGTGTATTCCTCACGTATTTTGGGGCATTCTGGTTCGGAGCGTAAATATTTATGATTGTTATGTCTTCTTGCTTAATTGTTCCTTTTAATAGTATATAGTGTCCTTCTTTGTCTCTTTTAACTGTTTTACATTTGAAGTCTAATTTGTTGGATATTAGTATAGCCACTCCTGCTCTTTTCTGGTTGTTGTTTGCATGAAATATCTTTTCCCAACCTTTCACTTTCAACCTATATTTATCTTTGGGTCTAAGATGTGTTTCCTGTAGACAGCATATAGAAGGATCCTGTTTTTTAATCCATTCTGCCAGTCTATGTCTTTTAATTGGGGAATTCAGTCCATTGACATTTAGAGTTATTACTGTTTGGATAATATTTTCCTCTACCATTTTGCCTTTTGTATTATATATATCATATCTGACTTTCCTTCTTTCTACACTTTTCTCCATGTCTCTCTCTTCTGTCTTTTTGTATCTGACTCTAGTGCTTCCTTTAGTATTTCTTGCAGAGCTGGTCTCTTGGTCACAAATTCTCTTAGTGACTTTTTGTCTGAGAATGTTTTAATTTCTCCCTCATTTTTGAAGGACAATTTTGCTGGATATAGGAGTTTTGGCTGGCAGTTTTTCTCTTTTAGTAACTTAAATATATCATCCCACTGTCTTCTAGCTTCCATGGTTTCTGCTGAGAAATCTACACATAGTCTTATTGGGTTTCCCTTGTATGTGACGGATTGTTTTTCTCTCGCTGCCTTCAAGATCCTCTCTTTCTCTTTGACCTCTGACATTCTAACTAGTAAGTGTCTTGGGGAACGCCTATTTGTGTCTAATCTCTTTGGGGTGCGCTGCACTTCTTGGATCTGTAATTTTAGGTCTTTCATAAGAGTTGGGAAATTTTCAGTGATAATTTCTTCCATTAGTTTTTCTCCTCCTTTTCCCTTCTCTTCTCCTTCTGGGATACCCACTACACGTATATTTGTACGGTTCACATTGTCCTTGAGTTCCCTGATACCTTGTTCAAATTTTTCCATTCTTTTCCGGATAGTTTCTGTTTCTTTTTGGGATTCAGATGTTTCATCCTCCAAATCACTAATTCTATCTTCTGTTTCTTTAAATCTGTCATTGTAGGTATCCATTGTTTTTTCCATCTTTTCTACTTTATCTTTCACTTCCATAAGTTCTGTGATTTGTTTTTTCATTTTCAGTTTTTCTATTTCTTCTTTATGTTCAGCCCATGTCTTCTTCATGTCCTCCCTCAATTTATCGATTTCGTTTTTGAAGAGGTTTTCCATTTCTGTTCGTATATTCAGCATTAGTTGTTTCAGCTCCTGTATCTCATTTGAACTATTGGTTTCTTCGTTTGACTGGGCCATATGTTCAATTTTCTGAGCGTGATCCGTTATCTTCTGCTGGCGTCTGGGCATTTAGTCAGATTTCCCCGGGTGTTCGACCCCACAGCTTGAAAGATTTTTCTGTGCAATCTCTGGGTTCTGTTGTTCTTATCCTGCCCAGTAGGTGGCGCTCGTGGCACACGCCTGTCTGTGGGTTCCACCAGCGAAAGTTGCTGTGGGTCCCTCAACTCTGGAAAACTCTCGCCGTAGGGGAGGTTCGGCAACCTAAGCGTCTTGGAAGAATGCCAGCCGGCCCGGGGTTCCAAACGTGGGGAGGGTCGCCGGCCGTCGCAGCACAGGAGAGCGTCCGGCCAAATTAGCCAGTCGGCGCGGGGCACCAAGCGTGGCGGGAGGGCGCCAGCTGTCGCAGCCCGGGAGAGTACACTGTTCCCAGCCGACGGGGGAGTCACGTGTTTGGAAGGGATCCCCCGGTCACTGTTCTCCGCAGTCTGGGGGTTTCCGACCCAACTGTCTCAGTTGTTCCGGGGGGCCTTGTGTGGTGGGGGCACCAGCCGCCGCGGCCTAAGGGGACCGCCTGTCCAATTCTACCAGCTGGCCCAGGAAGGTGGAAGGGAGGGACTCCGGTCGCTTGTCGTCCCACCCAGGAAAGCCCGTGCCCCTTGGTGATCTCACCGGAGCTGGTTCTCCCAGACAGTCAGCCGTTCCAGGATGGGGTCCGCTGTCCCTTTGATCTCCGTCGTGGCTCCGGGAGCTGCTCTGTATTATCTCCACTCCCCCAGTAGCTGTTCTGGAGGAGGAAAGGTGAGGGCGGCAAGGCTGTCGAGGCTGGTGGCGGAGGAGCACGGTGAAGGCGGGGGAAGAGGGCACCGTGGTGGTTGGAGAGCAGCCGGAGCAGGAGGGGGAAGAGAGGGGAGAAGGAGGTCGGGCGGCTCGGCTGCTGCGGGGCTTGGGCGCCGCGCGGCGGGCCGGCGGAGAAAGAGAGGGGAGAAGGAGGTCGGGCGGCTCGGCTGCTGCGGGGCTTGGGCGCCGCGCGGCGGGCCGGCGGAGAAAGAGAGGGGAGAAGGAGGTCGGGCGGCTCGGCTGCTGCGGGGCGTGGGCGCCGCGCGGCGGGCCGGCGGAGAAAGAGAGGGGAGAAGGAGGTCGGGCGGCTCGGCTGCTGCGGGGCGTGGGCGCCGCGCAGGGCAATGTGTTTTGATGGAATATCATAGAAGTGATTCTTATTTTTAATTCTTCTAAGTGTATCATATCAGGATAGACATATGTTGCTTTGTCCCAATATTAGTGATGCCAATATTGATCACTTGGTTATGTTGGCATCTGCCATATTTCTCAACTGTAAAGTTACTGTATTTCCTTTGTAATCAATACATATGTTTTGGGAAGCTGTTATGAGGCTATGTAATATCCTGTTTCTCATCAAGCTTTCACTCCTTAGCCTTACCACTGTGGTTACAATAGTGTTGCTGCTAACTTGAGTTTTTGATGCGCTTGAACTGTTCTGAGGAAGTCAGAAGCAGATTGCATTCATGGTTTCAAACCTATAAATAATCAGTGCAACATTCTGCTTCCAAACAATTTGCTATCCCGCGCTCTCAGTAATAAAGACTGTTAGTCAACAGAAGTGAGTTTTCAGAAGAAGGTAAAGAACGAATACAGGTAAGGAAATTCATATCTGCAGCACTTTGGCATCCCTCCTTGGCCTATTTCACAACCTAAAGATCAATACATTTGGCATTTTCTTAAACTTCATTAATGATTGATTGATTTGTCTTAATTTTGTTTCTGCATTTATTTTACTCTCGCAGTTCTTTCTCTCCCATGTGGCAATTCACATGTTAGGTTTTATGCATATATGCAACAATATTACATCCAACACTGATTCTGAACATGGTAGATGCATGTTGAAATTGATGAGTTATTTTTTTCCTCCGGGAAGAGAGGATTTTGCCTTTATGAGCCCGCTCTAGCTTTGGATGTGAGACATTCCTCACGGGGACTGTTTTCCTTACCTAAACGTAAGTGTGAACAAATGCTACACACAGACTCCCTGGGTTACTGTTTAAGTCAGTCTGAAGTTTTCACTCTACAGTGCCTAATTCCTCCCGTTTCTGTCAGCCTTTTCCCTGCAGATCCAACAGCAGTCAACTCCTCTTACCTCAGTATGTCTTTTAGTCTTTATGTTTCTTGTATCAGTAAAATGGCAGAATTCTCAAGTCAGTGAGAGATAAATAACCTTTCAAAAGGTAGGAAACATTTATTTAAAGAAAGGATGCTGACCTATTATGAGGACAGAAAAGTGATATTTTAGGACGATGCGTGCTATTTTAAACTGCATTTTCCATCCCTTGAGCCACACCACTAATCCCTAGAACACGGAGATCCCTGTGAGGGAAGGTCTGCTCTAGGGTGTGCAGAATGCTTACCAACCTGCGGGGATCGGCACGTCCCGGGCTCATCTCCGCGCGCGGCAGGGGAGCCAGTGCGCTTTCCAGGTCTTGCAGAACCTCTGAACGTGGCGAAGGCTGGAAATACAGGCCGAGTAGGCATGCAGGGCTACGGAGGTAAGGAGTTCCAAATTAGTGTATTGGGAATTTTATATATATTCATTTCTAAGCTTTAGTTGGAAAATAAGAAATATTTTTCCTTACCCTATATGTGAATTAATTGTCATTTGTTAAAGAAAAATGTGCAAGGACTATTGACTTCTCTTTGTGTTTTTTGTATGAGTCCATAGATACCTGAAATAAAATAAACAAACAAGACTTGATCTATCTGGTCCAACAGATTCTAGACTTATCGATGTTCTTACTTGGCACAGCAAAAGAAAAAAAAAGTGCTGTCCTTTACTTATGTTCTCAGTATATTTTGTTCTCAATGTATTTTCAAAGTTTAATGATCCATGAAATTGCTATCTGGAATGATTGGGATGAATAACAGAGGTGTCCAAGTTAATGGAGCTTCCAGAAAATGGACTTATTTGAGTTCTAAATGTGTAAATTTTACAGAGTTAAGCCTTTAGAGTGTAATGAGAAAATCTGGGTCTTGGGAGAAAATGGTAGAAATATATAAGAACCTGCCTCACCTAGGGAGAATCAAACAGATTTTTGCTTCTTTGGTTTTATGGCTTCCTTACCAAAATAGATCTTCACTCTTTGGGAAAATTAAATAGTAATAGCAATAATAACAACAGTAATAACAATACTAAAATATAAATAATTTCTTGATTCAAATATCAAAAGGTGGAATAATTTGCCTAAAGATATCAAATTCTAGGCTCATGATGTCAGCACTCCGGGAGTATTGAATGCCATCCCAGTTTACCCATCTAGGAAATACTGACTGCTATCCTGGTTTACCCATCTAATGACCGGGATTCAGAGATGCATAAGCATATGTAATACACTCTCAGTGTGTTTGAATATCCTTGTCTGAACATAGCCACATTTAAATCAGAATACTTTTTAAAGTGTGTAACCTGATTTTTATGACATGATTTTTCTGGGTGCTGATCAAAGGACATGGTGTATCAAATTACAGTTCACCAGAAGACCATTAAGATTTCTCCCTTGTCCTGGTGGAGCAAACCAAAAGGTTTGAAAAAATACGAAGGTCAGCTTCATCACATGCTTTACCTAACTGTTTTTCATCTGCCCTTTATGGGTGTGAAAATATAAATTCATTAAAAAAACAAAAAGAATCAAGTCCAGCATTTCAATTCACTAACTGTTGGCATAATTCCACTGCTGCATCTGTCTTTTAAAAAGCTCAGCACACTGATGCATGATCTGAACTGATATTAATTGGAAATATGGTACATATAGTCAAAGAAGAATAAAATAAAAATCCAGACCATGAAATTTTATCCTGGGATTGTGTATTCTACTAACGATAGATTCTGAAAATGAGCTTAGTCATTAATTCCACATAATGATGAAGGACAACATATTAAATGGACAGGAGGCTGATAATATCAAATTGGTCTAGTTGGTTATGCGTTACAAGACGTGATAATTAGTAATAACTTTCTGGCTGTAAGTCTAAAGGAGATCTTTAGCTACCATGACTGGCTCCCAGTCTTTTGAAATCTTTCTCCACTTGCTCATGCTAACAGCACATTATTCCTCCAACCGTGTACAGTAAATCCCAAGAGCATGGAACACATCACTGGAGGACCTACTGTGGATGAAATCATCGTGATTTTTATAGTCCAGCTCACTTTTACAAGCAGAAGTGCTGCAAGGGTCAAAGCCCTGTTTCGTGTCATATGGCAACTGAGCAAAACTGGACACCCACCGTGAGACTCTGAGGTGATCCGCTGGCAGGGTGGCAATTCTCAAATACCATTTGACCCCCACACAGTGTGTCTTAAAGCAGTAAATAAAGAACATAGCAGGGATATTATAAAAGTGACAACCATAAGCACTGAACGCATTAGATAAAAGTATTGATAATTTTTAAAATGGAAAGAAATTTGTAAGTGAAACTTAAATATACTGGAGGAATAAATTCTTTCCTAATGCAATGAACAGGCTAGGAAATAAAAAAAAAAACAACTTTCTGAAAACACTGTATGAGACAATACAGTCTGCTACGTTCATGTTTCAGCCAAGAAACTACAGATCAGAACTAGATTTAACTACCAGCTTTAGCCATAATATTAACATGTAATACACAGTAGAATCTCTTCAGCATGCTTCTTGGCACTCTAAAGCACGAGCACTCTCTGAAGTGCAACTTCCTTGATTACATATTAAATGGCTGGACATAGAACACTTATGTCATGCTTCAGTTTCAGAACCTAACACGAAAATCTGACCTCCTGATAAATGAAAACTAGCGGAGTAGCTATGATGATTTAAATAGTTAGGACCTTTTCAGTGAACAGTTTTACTTATTAAAAATAAACTTTTAATTTTGTGCACAAAATAATTTTGCTGTATTATAAAAATTGATTAATAGATGCATTCGAAATTATTTTTGTTCTTTGAATAATAACCTAAAAATTATCACAGCCAAAATTATAAATGTGGATTTAAAGAGAGCTTGTTTTAGATTAGACCATGGGTGAGTGTGTTAGTTAGATTCAGTTGTCAACTTGGCCAGGTGAGCATACCTAGTCTTGTTGCTGTGGACATAAGCCAACGGTATGTGAACCTCATCTGTTGCCAATTACATCTGCAGTCGGCTAGGAGGCGTGTCTGCTGCAATGAGAGATGTTTGACTTAATTGGCTGGTGCTTAAATGAGAGATTGCAACGTAGCACAGCTAAGCAGCTCGGCATTCCTCATCTCAGCACTTGCAGCTCAGCCCAGGCCTTTGGAGATACAGAAAGAAGTCACCCCGGGGAAAGTTGTTGGAACCCAGGGGCCTGGAGAGAAGACCAGCAGAGACCATCCTGTGCCTTCCATGTAAGAAAGAACCTCAGTGGAAAGTTAGCTGCCTTTCCTCTGAAGAACCAACAAAATAAATCCCCTTTTATTAAAAGCCAATCCGTCTCTGGCGTGTTGCATTCCGGCAGCTAGCAAACTAGAACAGATTTGGTACCGGAGAGTGGGGTGCTGCTGCAGTTTGCAAATACCAGATATGTTGGAACAGTTTTGGATGGCTAAGGGGAAGACTTTGGAGGAACTGTGAAGAGATTGATGGAGAAGTCCTGGAGGGCTTGAAGAGACTGTTGGTGTAAATGAAACCACCGCCAATCTTGACAAAGGAGGACACAAAAGGGAGAGATTGGAGTTTGCAGAGTGAGAACCATGGAAGTTCAGGTCTGAAGCCAGGAAACCTCGGCCAGGAGAGTGGACCCACCTGTATGCGTGGAGAGGGTGAGTCTACCCTGAAGGGCAAGGATGAGTCTCCCCTCTCACTGCAGTGGAAGAGTTGTATAGCCTCAGGCCTTGGAAAAGGTGTAGCACGCTCCTTGGGGGACTGGGAGAGCCTGGCTGCCACCATGTGGAGGGGTTGAGTGTGTGCCCCAGAAATGGCAGAGAGCCCAGGGGTGGCCCTGATGCCTGGAGAGAGTGGAGCCCAGAGGTGGTCTCCTTGATGTTCCCCGAGGTTGATTTGGAAAGAGGCGGGCCACTGCATAGGCCCTTGGAAGGGGTGGGACTGCCACTTTCTAAAGCTGAAGGATAAATGACTTTCAGACTTTGAGATCCCACGGCACTTGCCCTGCAGGTTTTACATCTGTGTTCCAGTTTATCCCTATGGAAATGACAATCTATATCCTGTGAATATCCTCCTTTGCATCTTGGCACCAGACAACTTGTTTTGAGATTCACAGGTCCACCGCAAGAGAACTTTTTACATCTGTGTAAGGTGATGCTTGAAGTTGCCAAGTTGACAAGGGGTGGACATGTGTTAGTTAGATTCAGTAGGCCAGGTGAGCATACCTAGTCTTGTTGCTGCGGACATAAGCCAACGGTATGTGAACCTCATCTGTTGCCAATTACATCTGCAGTCAGCTAGGAGGCGTGTCTGCTGCAATGAGTGATGTTTGACTTAATTGGCTGGTGCTTAAATGAGAGATTGCAACGTAGCACTGCTAAGCAGCTCGGCATTCCTCATCTCAGCACTTGCAGCTCAGCCCAGGCCTTTGGAGATACAGAAAGAAGTCAACCCGGGGAAAGTTGTTGGAACCAGGGGCCTGGAGAGAAGACCAGCAGAGACCATCCTGTGCCTTCCATGTAAGAAAGAACCTCAGTGGAAAGTTAGCTGCCTTTCCTCTGAAGAACCAACAAAATAAATCCCCTTTTATTAAAAGCCAATCCGCCTCTGGTGTGTTGCATTCCGGCAGCTAGCAAACTAGAACAGTGAGTGAACTGTTCCCAAGAAGAAACTATACATTTTCCATGAATAAAATGTTTAGGTAATTTCAAAGAAAAACAATAATTATATTTTTAAAAATAAGGAACCCTGGTGCTCTGTACCTTTACGTTCAATTTAACCTACTGCTCTTTTTTTCAGCAGTTTTCATGTTTATTTTTTATTTGTGGGGCATTTTGTAAATATCTCTGCATGATGCTTCTTCTGGTTTTCTTAGTAAAGTATCTGCAAGTTTTTTTTTTCCATGTATACTAGAAACTGTAATTCCTGTTGAATGCATATGATCACCAAGATAAGAATTAAACAGAGAAAAATATTTTTAAATGGGATGAATTCATTGACTCCTTTATCTCGCTGTTTGAGGTTTTGTATAGCGCTAAAATGACCCAATAAAATTTAAAAGTGATCAAAACTCACTTAATTGTGGTTGGTTTTTTTCTATAACCCTCTTAGACCCTGCCCTCCTTCCTTCAGGGATTCAAATAATCATTTTGAGATATTGTTATTTTTGAATAACAACAGTTAACCATGTAAAAATGCTATTTATAAGGATTGAAGGAGGGTGATAAACAGGGAGATACACAGTTTGACTACAATTAACATGTCAAATGATTTCTTTTCATCAAATTATCTTGTAAACATTGAAAACGTCCCATCTTCCTCTTAAGCAAAGTAGATTTCTGGATTTTCACCTTTGTTAAAAATAGTTATTTGGTTTCAGCTCAAGGGCGAGACAGAGGAGAAAGTGAAATGGAATCCCAAGTCATGTGCCATAAGAAAGTAAAGAATCCATTGAAATCACCAAACTCTGCAGGAGAAGCCATTATTTGCTGAGATATCTTAAGCAAGAGGATCAGGAGGTGGCGTCTATTCCTGAGAAAAGGTTCATAGAAAGCAGGAGGATTGTGTGATACGTTCCTGGCAAGGTTGAAGAGTTAATGCTTCCTAAATATGAAAAGTTTGGACTAATAATCAGAGGAAGACCAGAAGGACTGAGAAACGGATGAGGCATGAAGAGGGAAGGGATCATGACAACCAGCTGAGATGGAAGGTGGAGTTTACATAGAAGAATTCCCCACGCTTAGCCCAAGGGCACCACTGACGCCTACAAATCTGAGCGGAACCTGCGGAGGGGACACCTAATGAAGGCTGTGTATGCGGTGTAGGACAGACTCAGCATGGTCATGCTGAACCGGAGCAATAAAAATGGAGTGGAGAGATCTGAACTTTAGTTCAGAGTTTTTGACTTATCTAGAAAATAATTTTGGAAAAATTACATCACTGAGATGAGGTATCATCTGCAGAAATTATATGAAATGATTCATACTGAAGCATCTTCCATATTCAATGTCAATAAAATAGGGTGCAGTGAAGGGGAAGAATGCCAAAATAAATATCACCAACTTCACAGAATTGCATAGGTTAATTGCTTATTTTGTATATATTTGCCACTTTTAAATGAGTCTATCAGAGGAAATCAAATATTGACTAGATTTAATCAGTACTATTAAACCGCTTCTTCTCCCACCCCAGTGGAAGAAAAGAGCACATTTTTTAACTGTTTAGCATTTGGAACCGAGCATATTTTTTTTTCTTTCTGTATACATACCCTTAAGTGGTTTAAAACAATCATTAACCCTGATTTATGTCTTGTATATATAAAGAGTAAACTATTCTCTAACTGTAGTAATTTCCAAGATACCATTTTATAAATGGCAAAGTATCTAGTTAACAAAAGAAACTGAAGACATTAATAAGGAAAACTGCCTTTCTTGAAACCCAAACATCTGAACAGCCAAGCTCTGAATAGAAATAAGCAATTTGAAATTTTATGATAAGACAAATATGTTACCGTGACTCCACTGGAGCGACACATGCTGGACTTAATTCTTCCTCTGGGAGGACGAGCTGCCTGCGGAGGGAATCCATCAGTCTGGGAATTAGGACTGAAAAGGAGGGATGATAGAAAAGAAAGATCTTTCCTGTTTAAGGGATGGAAGGGAGAAGTGGATCACATGGCAATCACAGTAAGGTTTGGTGCCTAAATAAAATCTCTGATATTCTGCAAGCCATACTCTCTGAATTCCTTTAGCAGGGTCTTTTTTTAGAGTATACTTGCAGGATTTCCACCCCAGGAAGACTACACACAGATATTTATATGTATTGTTAATAAGCTAATCAAAATCTGAGTAGTACCAAAAAAAAATCTAAAATTAAAAAATAGGGAAGTTATCTCCTCCTCCACTTATCTTCTGCCACCTTCCAACAATCATGTAGAAGTCAACAGGCAAAAATAATACTAAGGAGTCTTAAGAATTCTTTCCATAAAAAAAAAAAAACTGAAAGATGCATCAGATCATGTGACCTATATATGCATGTATCACAGAGCCAATAAACTATAAGACCAGTGATTTGAAAACATTTTAGTTATCTGAGAATCTGTAACTGTAATTGTATATTGCTCAACTGGTGAACTGCCTGAAACAATATGATAGCATATTGTTATCATTTACTTGATAACATGCTTTTTGTAAGTAATATATAATTTTTCTACAATTCTAAGTGGAAAGTGTTACAATTATAATAGTATGATAATAAATATATAGAAATCAAAATTAATTTAAAGAGCTGTCTAAGGAATATTTTTAAAAGCTCCTGCAAGTGTTTATAATTCCATTTTGTGTGTATGTGTTCATTTTGTCAATGGAAACACAAATTTAGAAAATGTATGGGGCAAACAGCTTTCTGTCTTGTTCTCCCCATTTGGATCCAGTTAGTTTTCCCCTCTGGCATGACATTATAGCTATGAAAGCATGTCAGTTATTAAAGGAAATCGCTGTAGGGAATAAAAAATTTAGACTTTCACATAACATGAAAATGGTTTACTCTATTTGACAGTTTATTCCTAGAATTCTAATCCCATAAGGATCTTAGTTAAATTTATGTTGTGAGGAAAGAAAATGTACTGAATAAACGAGATGATCTCAATGTTTTATATGCTTTAGATTCAACATCAGAGAAATAATGGAAGTGAAGGTACTTGAATAATTATTTTTAAACTAATAATCATGTTATAAAACAATCACATCACAGTCTTCTATTTTTTTGTCCTGATGCATCTTTCAGAATCTCCATAAAATGGGTTCTCATGGGATAGTGGCAGTAATTTTTCTATTAGTGGTGGTAATTAGCATATCTCTTTCAAATTATAAAACAACATTATTTGAAATAACATTAGCTTCTTGATATGGCATTACTTACTGGCTGACACTCTTCCCAGAACTCTATAAAATATGTGGAGTCATAAATATCATCAAAATTAGGATAATGCTAAAATATGTTGATGGGGTACTTTACGTTTCATTTTTCAGCAGACCGCATAAAGTCTAACTAATAATAATGATAGAAGTTCTGGTTAATGATGTGGACTGAATACATGTATTATTGCCACTTCTTTCTGGTATTCTAATAAAATAAGTGCGAATTGTTTTTTAAAATTATAAAACCCCAAAGGAACAGAATGGGGTAGGAGAGTGTTGAGATAGTGCTAAGGCTATTTCAGAAGCTGAAAAATGAGTGAAGGAGTAGGAACTGATTTATGAGACATGAGATGCCTATACCCTTTGAACCAACAATGATGGCAGCCTCAATTCACCTGATTTACACCATAGAATCACAGGAAGTGAGCATGGAAGGCCTAATAGGATAGATTAAGGATGTGGCTTTTACTTTTAGTAAGGGGGGAGGCTAAGCACTCTGAAGACAGTTTGTTTTCAAATTTTGTCTCTGCCATGTGCTGGCGGTATAACCTTAAACAAGTTGCTTACTGTTTCTGCTTCAATTCCTTGTCTGTAGAATGGACATAACAATACTATTTACCTCACAGGGTGTATAGTCAAGTTCAAGTGTCAACTTGGCCAGGTCATGGTGCCCAGTTCTTCTGTTGCTGTGGAAATAAGTCATCAGCATGTGAATTTCATCTATGTCTGATTACATCTGCTGTTGGCTAAGGGGAGTGTCTTCTGCAATGACTGAGGATTGTAGAAAGGTCAGAAGAGAGAGAAGCACCTCAGTAGCCCAGCACACCTCTGAGCTCAGAGCAGCTCAGACCCAGACATGTGGAGATGCAGGAAAGACATGCCCTGGGGAAAGCCGTTGGAACCCAGAAGCCAGGCAGGGAGGTGGCAGCAGGCGTCACTGTGTGCCTATAGAAATGAATAAATTTGTAACTAAATAAATCCCCTTCATCACAGCCAGTCCATCTCTGATGGATTGCATTCCAGTAGCCTTAGCCAACTCAAAACAGATTTTGGTACCAGAGGAGTGGGGTGCTACATTTGTAAATACCAAACATGCTGGAATGGCTTTTTAAATAGGGGTAGGATTCTGGAAGAATTGTGAGGAGCTTGATAGAGAAAGCCTAGATTGCTTTAAAGAGACTGTTGGTAGAAATACGGATTCTAAAGAAACTTCTGTTGAAGTCTTAGAGGAATGTGCTTTTGAAGATTGGAAGGAAGGTGAACCCTGTTTTAAAGGTGGCAGAGACTTTGGCAAAATTGAATCCTGGTGCTGGATGGAAGAGAGAATTTGAATATGATGATCTGGGATACTTGGCTGAGGAAATTTCCAAGGTAAATGTGGAGGATGCAACCTGGTTTCTCCTTGCATCTTATAATAAAATGTGACAAGAAAGGCACAGGCTGAGAACCGAACTTCTGTGCACAAAGGAAAAAGAAATTGATGGTCTGGAAAATTCTGAACTTACAGAAGGTAAGACTTCAGAGAATAGTGTCCCACATGAGGATTTTAACCAAACATGGAACCAGTCATCCATCACAAGACAAACCAGGAATGGAGACGGGGTTATCCCGAAAGGATTTGTAGAAGCCCTATTGTCTGTTGACTTTTGACCCTGTATGCCGTATGCCAAGTGAACATTTATTTTTTTGCGAGACCTGTATAAATGGTCCACTGCTGATCTGTACTGAAAGGGACCGAAAATGGACAGTTAGAAGGAAGAATAACCTCAGAGGCAGAACTGTGGAAACTAAAGCCTGAAGCAAAGCAACCTTGGGTTGGAAGAGTGGATCCACCTGTGCCTGTGGAGAGGGTGAGTCTTCCCTGGAGCCAGAGGGTGGACCTTCTGCGTCTATGCTCAGGAAGAGTTCTGGTGCCCCTGGCCTCACAGAGGCTGCATCACATTCCCCAGGGTTGAGAGGAGCCTGGTGCCCACCCCATTGTTCTGAAGGGGTTGATTATGTGTCCCAGAGAAGGCAGAGAATCCAGGTGCCACTTAGATGCTTGGGGGTGGTGCTGAGAATAAAGTGGTCTCCCCAATGTTCCCCAATGTTCCAATTCTCATCTCAGTGTTTGGAGAGAACAGGGCTGCTTTGTAGACCCTTGGAGTGTGTGGGACTGCCACTTTCTAAAGCTCCAAGGATGAATGACTCTCAGACTTTGAAATCTAATAGAGTTTGCCCTGCAGGCTTTTGTAATTGTTTAGGCACCATGAACCCTATTTTCATTTTCCTTGCAATTTCAATCTATGGCAATGGGATTGTTTATTCTATGACTCTTCCTTCTCTGTATATTGGAAGCAGATAATTTTCTCTGAGTTCACAGGTCCACAGCCAGAGGTAAATTTTGCCTTTATGCAGACAATGTGTGTAACTGACTTTGATGAGATTGTGCACTACTTTTGAGTTGGTGTTTTATTTATATTGTTACTGAAATGATTTAAGGGTTTTGTGATATTGCAATGAAATGAATGATTTGGTATATGGAAAGATTTATTGCATTGTATGCAGGGCAGATGAACATTGTTAGGCAAAAAATGTCTATTATTGTCTTCCATTCAGAGAGTAAGTATAGTCTAAGGTGATGCATATTGTTGCCAAGTTGCCAAGTGTTGAGGGCGGGGGGCGGGGGGGCGGGCACTGTGATAGTCAGGTCCAGGCGTCAACTTGGCCAGGTGATTGTGCCTACTTGTTCTGTTGCTGTGGACTTAAATCATCAGCATGTGAATTTCATCTATGGCTGAATCATCTGCAGTCGGCTAAGGAGAGTGCCTTTCACAATGGAGGGGCTTAAAAGGGAGATCAGAAGAGAGATAGAAGCAGCTCAGCAACTGCAATGTACATCAAAACTCAGAGCAGCTCAGTCCCAGACATTTGCAGAATCAGAAAGGATGCACCCTGGGGAAAGTCATTGGAACCCAGAAGCCAAGAGGGTAGGTAAAACTGGAGATCACAAGAAGCAGTTACATTCTGTATATCTTTGAAGATTGCTGAGAGAATTTCATGAAGGACTGGGTGTGTAGACTAGGAAAAAGGCGAGTGTCTGAAAGAACTGTAGTTTTGTTTTCTTTTTATGAGAGGGAGTGTATGAATAGTGAACCACTTTCTGAAATAAGAGAGGTATAGAATTTGGAGGGTGTGAAATGACCAATTTCATGGTTTTGATTGGGGCATTTTCAGTTTGAGCTACATATTGAGCATTTCATGTAGGAGTCAAGAATAGAGTTAGATAAAAGAGGTTAATAAAGAGACTGGGGCAGGAAATTTCTATTTGGACATAATTATAGGTGGTATTTTAAAGCCGTAAGAGTCAAAAGGATATCAGTTATGACAAGATCACAAGGCCAATGATGGAGCCAACATTTCAAGCTAATCCAGCAATTAGATATTGAAATGATGTTCTAGAAAGGAGGCTAAGAAGGGATTTCCAGTGAGGTGAAGGAAAACAAGAGAGACAGCCAAGTGAAGAAGAGGTTTCAGGTTTGCAATAGAGAGATTAAGATGGTTTCTAAATCACTGGGTTTAAATCTCTTCATATTATGATGGAAACCTCTCCAATTATTTAAAAAGGAACACAGCTGTCTTTTGAGTAATGCAGTGTTGTTGAAGAGGGACGTTTTCTATATAAGAACAAATGACTAGGCAAAGTTGTACTTAACTATAAGGATGCTTTTGGAAGTGAAATATAAATTTACTTTGACAAAAAAGGAGTTTAAAATACTTAACAGTAATGATTGCCCAGAAAAACATTCCAAATCTGGTTAAACATATCCTCCTAACTGTCCAGAGACTGTGTACTCTGCCTAAGCTTCTGCTTGTTCAGTAGCTAATTTTACATGAACAGGTATCTTGCTTATGAAGAAATTTGGGAGGTTAGTATGACTAATAAACAGTGTGAATTTAGGTTTTTCCCTGTGCTTTCTTTTTATTAGGCTAACTGTGATTGTAAAACTGAATCACACTGCATAGTTGAACATATATTTCAACGATTTTTAGAATAGTTATTTTCATTTCCTTTGCATAGAAAAATGAACATGAAAAACACTTGAGACGCCTTAAGAAAAGTTATATTTTTGCTGCAAATGTATTAAATGGATTGCTGTTTCAGTCCTCGGGCAGATTATAATGCAGTTCTATCCCACCAACAAAGCCAGTCTTGTCCCAGATATTCTCCAAAGATGGTAGCAGCTGACATTGAACTAAATGATTTTAACATGGGACAAATGTGAGGTAAAAGAATAATGAGCACAATGTTATTTATTTAAAGAATAAAACACTCATGTAGTATTTATTGTGTACCAATTGAGTATTTTTTTACCAGTTTTTCCTTTTAAGTTTAATTATCTTCAAGAATAT
This sequence comes from Tamandua tetradactyla, assembly GCF_023851605.1. Taxonomy (NCBI): domain Eukaryota; kingdom Metazoa; phylum Chordata; class Mammalia; order Pilosa; family Myrmecophagidae; genus Tamandua; species Tamandua tetradactyla. Next base: position 42,492,562 of record NC_135348.1, on the reverse strand, counting down.
AATTAAAGCTGTCATATATATGCATGTACTAAAAGTATTCATTTTGTTAAAAAATGTGGTTTACAATATTTTCTTTTAAAAATAAATGTGCGCTCTATCTTTTTCTCCAAAATCTACTGGGCCATGTAGTGGCTCATGAAGATACCAATGTCAATAATTCAGATTATTGTGCTCCAACAGGTCATCGTTTTGTGGCAGAGAAAAACAAGTGAAACAGCTGCAGTATGTGTAGTAACAGCTCTTACGGATTACCATGAGTCTCTGTAGTGCCACAAAGATCAAGTAAATATGAGAGTAGAATGTACTTAAATATAACAATTTATTGTTTCCAAAATTCAAACCTGAGATAATAAAAAATGATTAAGACTTGAATTTTTCTAAAGTTAGCATTCATAGTGCATCAGCATTTATTTTTACAGGCTGGCTTTAGGAATCCTTTCATACTTAATGAAAGGATGTTAAGAAGGACAGACATCATGAGCAAAATATTCCAGTTAGTCCTCCTCTCTGATAAAAGGCTCTAGAATTCTTATTCTAGGGATTCATAAGGCATAAACCCTGCAGTCTCGTAATGAAAAGATGACTACATTTCCTATATTCCTCCCTTAGGGAAGAAAAACTGTTATTTAAAATGAGGTTAGCCAGCAAATATGATAGTTTAATTTCAGTATGCAGTTGCATCCAAGACAAAGCTTTATAACTATACCAGTGAGCATTAGTTTTGGTGTGTTTTTCTACCAAATCCTTTTACAGTTTGGGGGGTGGGGAGCATAAAATATAGAAAATATCAGAGTTCTTTCAGTGCCTTTATTTACTCTCTGCAACCGGTTCCAAGATGAAAATGCCAGGGAGACTTTACAATACACAGCACCGCGGTGCTGTGGGAGACACGATGTGGAGAGCCGTGTGAGAGCATCTTTTCTTGTGATCAGTCTGCCAGCTTCTAGTGGCTAAGGCAGTCCACAGAAGTCAATACAAGTGCCTTCATAAGCTGTGAAGTACAGATAAATCAGTTATTTTCAGAGCTGAACGAATTCTCTAGATCTCATCTCAAATTTGGGATGTACTTTTCAAGTAGAAAATCTTGAGAAAAAACACTCAACATACATGGGTTTTTTTGAGCCATTTTGAATACAATCCTGTGCAATATGCACATATATTCCTCTTATCATATAAATATCTGTATTCTTTTGCAAAAAAAATATTTAATTCTCACCCTATCTGAATTAGGCCCACTTAAATCATTAGGTTTTGTCACATACCATACAACTTCTCCTGATATTATTTATTTATGTATTTATTTAGTTTTTGGGGTGCATCGTCTGAGAATCAAACCTGGGTCTCCCACAAATAAGGCGAGCATTCTACCACTGAACCACCCGTGCACTCTCCTGATATTTTTTTAATAATAATTACTGATAAAGCTTTTAAATTATTAAGTGACAGATTCTTCATTTTCTTGGTAATTTGCTTCTTTATATTATTTATCACTTTATAATTTCTTCTTAGAACTCTGTTACCAATTCAAGATGCTTCTTTTTGACTATGCTTTCTAATTGTATTTTATTGTTTTCCCGTCTCTGCTCACCTTGGAAATGCTGGTTTCCCCAAGGTTTTGTACTTTTTTCTCTAATCACCAGTTTGCTCTTTTCCTGAGCCATTTCGTCTGTTCTAGTGTAATTTCCAAATACAACAGGCTTTCAAATCTATGACACTAACCAAGACTTCTCCCCTAAAATGTGTAAATGAAAAAGTTATCTGTTCAGTGAACTAATTTTCCATATGAATTTAAAAAAAGACTTTCCTTCACTTTCCAATTTAAAAATTATTTTGGTTAATTCTTGTTTCTACCTCACATTAATGAAATATCTTCTCAGTGGATAAAACAATGGGTAAAGCATGGGAAGAGAAAATATCTTGGTCCAAAAATATCTTGGTACTTTGTGGATACTTCACTTATACCCGGGTACATGTTATTAGTTCTAACAATCAGTCATTAATGAAATTGTCAAAAATTATTTCTTTGATATTCAGTGTCTTTAGGGAGCCATATGTTTTGTTGTATTGTTTATTATGTATTTCAAATATCGATCTAATTTAAATTATATATGTTTATCCCTGGCAATTAAATATAATGAAAAGTTTTAAAAATGTATACTGTTCTAGTTCGCTAGCTGCCAGAATGCAATATACCACAAACAGAATGGCTTTTAAAAAGGGGAATTTAATAAGTTGCTTGTTTACAGTTCTAAGGCTAAGAAAATATCCCAATTAAAACAAGTCTAGAGAAATGTCCAATCTAAGGCATCCAGGGAAAGATACCTTGGTTCAAGAAGGCCAGTGAAGTTCAGGGTTCCCATCAAGCTGAAAGGCACATGGCAAACATGGTCAGAGTTTCTCTCTTATTTCGAAAGATATGTGACAAATGCAGCATCATCTGCTGGCCTTCTCTCCTGGCTTCCTGTTTCATGAAGCTCCCTGGGAGGCATTTTCCTTCTTCATCTCCAAAGGTCGCTGGTGGGTGGACTCTACTTCTCAGGGTATGTTGTTCTGCTCTGCTCTCTCTGAATCTCCAGATTTCTCCAAAATGTTTCCTCTTTTATAGGATTCCAGTAAAGTAATCAAGGCCCACCTGGAATGGTTGGAGACATACCTCCACCTAATCCAATTTAATATCCATTCTTGAGCAAGTCACATCTCCATGGAGGTAATCTAATTAAAGTTTCCAACGTACATTCCTAAATAGGGACTAGAAGAAATGGCTGCCTTTACAAACTGAGATTAGGATTAAAATATGGCTTATCTAGGGTACATACATCCTTTCAAACCAGCACACGTACTTAGTTTCATTTTTCTCCTAATGGAAGTTTAATGAAATGTCATGAGAATAAATGAAGTAAATTCACATATTGATGTAATTTACACTTGACATTTATAAAAGTTTTCTTAAACATGGGTATCTTTCTATCACACGTGGTGAAGAACAAACCATAAGTAAAGAAGCATTTAGGAGCTGTTTACTTTTATATTGTATTGGAGGTGTTCTTCATGAGTAGATGAACTATTATTACTCAGTAGAGAAGACCCTCTGGAAGTAAATGGTTACTTATTGAAAATATCAAATGCACTAGCACAAATCACAGTTATTAAAATTCAGTTGCTTCTGGAATAGCAGAAGATCGAGCTCTCCAATAGAGAGAAACTTGGGACATTTTCAAGTTCATTTTGTGCTGTAGTCTGTTATTTGTGCTGGCTCAGAATACACTTTCAGATTCCTCTAAAGATGTTAATTATTTGATTACACATGCTTGTGTTAAATATATTTTTGTTTGTATGTTTCTCTGATTTTAATTAAGTTCTTTGGGTCAGCATTGGAAAATGCATTCTCGTGCAGTTTGATGTAAGAAAAAGCATAATCTGATTTCAAAGTTAGCTACTTTATTAAAACCAGTTTCTTCCAAATGCTGATGCCACTTTCCTTCAATTAACTGACAGCTTTGCTCCTTAAGAGTGGATGTTCAAAATAAGCCACCAGTTGTAATTAAGCATGTGGTTGTAAAAGAAGATTAGTATGTGGAATGGTTATATTGTGAAATTGAGTAAGTAATAAAATAGCAATTAATTCATATAACTACTGTGATAAGATACAATGTTCATAACTGATAATTATCAATTTGGGCCAAATGCAGCAAAGGGGACGTTTATAATGACTCATAATTGTAGAATAGATATAAACTACAATATATATATATTATATATCTACAATAGATATATAAACTACAATGCAATGAAGATCCCATTGAACAGGAAATCAGAAAAGAATTATTTTCTATCCTCTAGCTTGCCTATTCAGAAATAAACCTCCTTTATCAATATTTTAGCAAGACTTTTTTTTTGGCATAGACAATTTTTTTCTAAAATGTATGTGGAAAAATAGAGGCCCAATGAGTAACATATGAGGAATCATTCTACCTCCTTAAGGCCTGCTGTGTAGATACAGAGAACAAGGGGTTAAGGATATTGGGTGGCCTTCCACAGGATATTTGAAAAAGAATAGAAAAGTTCCTAATCAACCCAAACAAATACGCCCAACTGGTGTTTGACAAGGACGCAAAATAATCCATTGGGAGAATGGTGATCTTTTCAACAGAAAGTGCTAGAGTGATTGTACATCCATAGGTTAAAAAAAATACAAATAAAAAAATCTTAAACCTTAAGTTAAACCTCAGAACTCATATAAAAGTTAACTCAAGTAGATCTCAACTTAAGTGTAAAATTTAAAAATACAAAACTTTATTAAAAAATATGGGAGGCAATCCTTAGGATATAAGACTAGAAAAAGAGCATGATACATAAAAAATAAAAATCCATAAAAAGGATCTCATCAAAATGAATGTTTTTGCTCTGAAAATGACCCCAGTAAGAATATAAAAAGACAAACTAATGACTGGGAGAGAATTTTTGTATCCCTCTTATCAGATAAAAGATTAGTTGCCAGTTTGAAGCTGTACTATATCCCAGAAGAGCCATTTCTTTTTCCTGATCCAATTTTGCCAGGTGAGCCATATTTCTTTTAATCCTGACTAGTATTGTGGGGTAGAAACTTTGCTTGGACTGTTTCCATAGAGATGTGACAACCCAGCTGTGGGTGGGACCTTTTATTTAGATGGATATGTGACTCTGCTCATTTAAAATGGATCTTGATTAATTTGCTGGAGTCCTTTAAAAGGGGAGACATTTTGAAGAAAACAGTTGCTTTAGACCCGACAGAGATGCAGCCATTTGGAGATGCTGGGAGTGCCAACAGAGAGAGCAGATGCCTAGACAAGGATATTTGGAGATGCAGAGCCCAGCAGATATTGCCATATGCCGTCCCAGGAGATGCTAAGGAGCCAGAACTGAGAGTCGTGTCTTGGAGGAGCTAGGCGAAGACCCACAGGTGCTGGGAGAGGAAACCACCTGCATCAGAAGCTGCAAACAATGGATCCGGGAACAAGGAACAACAGACGCCAGCCTTGTGCCTTCCCATGTGTCAGACATCAGCCTTTTTTGAGTCAAGGTATCTTTCTTTTGATAACACAGTTTGTGCGTTTTTATCATCTTAGAATTATAAACTTGCAACTTAATTTCCCTTTTTGAAAGCCATTCCATTTCTGGTATATTGCCTTCCAGCAGCATTTAACAAACTAAAACAACTAGTAACTAACTATATAAATAACTTTCTAAATTCAACAGTTATTAAAAACTCCACTTAGAAAATGGGCAAAATGCATGTACAGATATTTAACTGAAGAGCGTAAACGGATAGACGGCAACTAAATACACAAAAAGCATTCAACATAATTAGCCATTAGTAAATCATAAAACTGCAAATGAGATATTTCTACACACCAATCCGGATAACTAAAAAAAAAAAAAAAAAAAGTGCTGCATGCTGAAAAGTTTGTGCAGAAAATATATCAATGGCATTGCTGTTGGGAATGTAAAATAGCATAGTTGCTCTGGAAAATAGTTTGGCTGTTTGTTAAAAAACGTAACATGCAACTAACACATAGCCCAGCAATTACACCCGTGTGCATTTATCCAGATGAAGTGAAAACCTATGTGCCTACAAAAACCTGTGCACAAATGGTCATAGCAGGCTTATTTGTAGCAACCAAACATCTGAAACAGCCAAAAGTCCTTCAACGCCTGAATAGTTAAACAATCTATGCTAAGTCCGTATCATGGAATACTATGCAGCAGTGCTTAGGAATGAACAGGAAGAATTGATATGTTCAACAACTTGGATTAGTCCCTGGGAATTGTGCTGAGGGAAAACAGCCAACCTTATAAAGTTCCATATTGTGTGATCCCATTTATGCAACATTCTTGAAATTATAGAATCATAGACATGGAAAACACAATACTGATTGTCAAAGGTTAGAAATGGGAAGATGGGTGTGTCTCAAAAAGGGCAACAGGAGAGATCCCTGTGAGGATACAACTGTTATGTGTCTCCAGTTTTAGAATCCTGCTTGTGATTTACAATAGTTTTGCAAGATATTACCATTGCGGGAAACTGAATCTTTCTACTACTTTTTAGTCCATCAACAGTTATCTCAAAATCAAAAGTTAAATTATGAGATTTGCATATTTCTGAAATATATATGAGAGTAGAAAATGTCAAAATTCAGCTGACAGGATGTTTACACTCTTAGGAGAAATACTAATACGATTACAATCAATGGAAATATAAAATCTGTAAAAATAAAGGTAGAATATTAATATATACTTCATCAGAGCATTCAGAGATGGTTAAAAGCATCAGGAAATATGTGTACATTCACTCAGAAACAAGGGGGTAGTACAATCCACTCAATATGTCTGCAAAAATTTAAGTTTTGATATTGTCAAACGTTTAGGGTGATGTAGGCAAACAGAATTTCTGGTATATTTGGTGTTGGGAGAACATACTAGTACACCTTTCATAGCGTAAAATCTGGCAGTATTTAATCAAATTCAACACATACACATATGTATGTATCCTTTTTTGTACATAGCCCAGTATAATTCTCACACCATTATATTAGGAAATATATATATATTTCCTATGTATACACATATACATATATAGGAAATACATATATATATGGAGAGAGAGAGACAGAAAAATGCATTACATACATTACATTAGGGGGTATGTAGAAATGGAATGCTGCCACTAAGCTAATTATAAAAAAATTGTGACTTAATATATATATGTGACCAAATCAGTATGACATGCTTACAGGATACATGGAAATGCAAGTATATGAATCTAACAGATTAAAGAGATTTACCATGTGTGGGGAAGTGGTTAGAAATAGCATGAAATGGCATAAATGGCAATTTTAGAATTTTTATTATTAATATTATAGGTTTTTCTACGTGCTTTTCTGTTGCACAAGCAATAGTAACCAGACTCTACAACCAAAACAGAGTTGTCTTAATTACCTGGTATTCTAAAAAGACAGGGCAATAACTGAGGCCATATACGTGCCCCAAGGTTTATCAAGTTTTGAAAGGTGGCTGAACGAGCTGACCTCCAACTATCACCCCAGCAACCACTTATCCCTTAAGTCACACTCCGAAAATATCCACAAAGACAAGAGAAGAAAGAGTCCAAATAGGGACTGTAATAATTTTGTCCTAATCAATGCCATGCGATGAGACATTCTTACCTCATAAGACAAATGAATAATGAAAATCACAAGAGAATGACTTGTAGATGCTGAGAGAGCGACTTATCTAACCACAATCAGCAGAATTAAATTCCAGATGCTAAGATGGAGGGGATCATAGGACCAGAGATGCTTTTGGGTCCAGCCACTCCGAATCTGCTGTTCTGTCTTGGAGAGATGTCCCCATGTCTTTCTGAACTCATAAATGTCTACTGCATAAATAAAGAAAGATCAGGACTGAGTCCCCCATCGTGTTGTGAAAAGTTGAGAAATCTGCACTGCAGGGTCATGTGGATCAAAGCGTTTGGAATATCTGTCATTTTCTTCTGCAGTTGGAAGTTACCACTGAAATACCTTCATCCAAAAAGGAATAAGGACAGCATCAAGTTGCCTGGCCGTCACACTTCTGGAAAGGTGCACACACAGTTTAACAGACTGCAGGCTGGGCTGGGTGAATCTGTCATCAGTGCTTCAAAAGTGATACTTTTAAAACTTTATGGAAAAACCTTCCAAAAATAAGAATTATGTAAATTACAAATCTAGGATTCACCCTTGGTATGTTTCTTTCTCTTACCCCTCGTATTTGCACTATCATCATGCCCTATAGACCATTTCATGTTTTCAAACTCTCTGTGCTTGCCACATCAACTCCCAACATCCTAGACTCAGCTAAACTTATTTCTAAATTCTACTATGATAATAGTCTCTGGATTTCCAAAATACATCCTATTTCCTTCCAATCAGTTTACTGCATTGAAACCAGAGTTTCAAATCATATTTCCACTCCACTGCCCCCCTCCATCCCCTCTTACTGCGTTTGAAGTGCTTTATATTGCACATAGGCTAAGATTTAGGGGAAGACATGACCTTCACGCTGTCTACAAGCCCTGCGTGCATATTCTGGCTCACACCAATCACTTATCAACTGCCACCTCCCCTAAAGACCACCGGAATAAACTCACTCAATCTAATGCAGACTGTTAGCTCTGCTGCCGGAAGGGAAACACCACCTTGACTGAGCCTTAGTAGGGTGTCAGAAGAAGGCACCCAGGAAAGAATACTTAACAAGTTTAACTTCTGTACGCAAGCATTGTAAAGAGGGTATTTGAAAGCAGGGAGCTGAATAGGGGAGGGCATATTTTGTGGCATAGTAACAATTTAGGATTTGGTGGACCCAGGGAGACAAGAGTCTAAACGTTTGTCTTGGAAGTAAACTGTTACTTAAAAAATGAGCTGTTTGTCCAGAAGAGCAGGGCATTCGTCTGATCAACAAGCTATTTTCCCAGATGAGTAACTCTTTAGATAAACAGGTTTGCAAGAATTTCCCCAATGGAACCAGGGAAGTTATTTATTGGTATATAGCATATCTTTCAGGGAAAGAATTTCCTGAAACCAGTAGAAAAGTTTCAGTGACTGAGGTGGCCTCAGTTCTCAGATGTCAATGGTTAAACTTGGAGAAAGAGGATCTCGGCTCTCATTCTTCAGCCTGAGGTTACACTAACTTTTCTTTCTCCTCCCACTATATAGACAATAAAGAGGTCTTTCTTTCTCTTTATTGCGTATACTTTTCCTTCTGCATAGAATGCTCTTCCTTTCCCTTTTCACTTCAAAACTCCCATTTTATTTTTCTGCATAGCTTAGTTTTAACTTCCGCAGAGAAGTCCTTCTTGACCCTCTCACTAGGCCAAAATGCCCTATTTTATACTGTGCTAGTCCCATGAATTTCACGTTTATAGCACTTACTAGAGTTATAATTTTATTTCATTTGTTTGGTGACTTTAATAATGAGCAACTCCCTGAATCACATTTCTAGGGATGCTGTAATGAAGTGCCATAACCTGTGTGGCTTAAAACAACGGACATTTATTCTGTCACATATCTGGAGGTTTGAAGCCTGAAATCAATGTGCTGGCGAGGTTATGCTCTTTTCAAGGCCTCTAGGAAAGGATCCTTCCTTGCCTTTCCCAGTTTCTGGTGACCCCAGGTGTTATTTGGTGTGTGGCAGTGTAAATCCCATGTCTGCCTCTGTTTTTATATTCCTGTCTTCCCACTGTGGCTGTGTCACTGTGCCCACATTTCCGTTTTCTTATAAGGACGCCATTCATGTTGGATTAGACAACACTCTAGGCCAGTATGAGTTTGCGTAAACCAATTATATCTGTAAAGACCCTGTTTCAATAAGTTCATAGTCTCAGGTAACTCCCTGAAGATGTCCTTTTGGAGTGTGCAACTCAACTTTCAACACACCCATCAGAGTAAGCTTCAAGGGGTTGGGTTCACTGAGTGTCTGTTGTACTGCAGTGGCACATTAGTCACTCAGTGTTCGCATAGATGCATAGAGTGCCGTGATGTTGATGCAACTCTCTAAGTAAGCAATCATTTTAGTTCTGCCTTCTATGAAGGAAACATCCAGAACCAACATTCGACAGAGTAAAGAAAAATGGTTTCCCAATGAGTTGTGAATGCTTAACGTACATGGCCACCTTTTAATATCTCAAGTTGTTGATCAGGCCGTAGCAGTTATGGAAGATATTAGCATATTAACCAAAGTGGCCATTAGAATTGGTCAAAAAGAATTTATTAAATAAGAAAAAATAGCTCAAAAGAGGAATATTTTTTCTCACTTTTCATTTTATAGTATTCACACAGAAGATATTATGTAACCAAATGTAAATATAAAATGCAAGTTTAGCATCTATGAATAATAAAAGAAAATGCTTTATTCATCATAATCAGAGGTGCTAAAATGTTGAAAATAAAACTAACTTTTTAAAGTACGTATTTTCTCACATTCTTTTCTCAAAGGCAGTTTAGCTTTATCCCATGGGAAAAGTAATCTACTGAGACTATCTGAGAGAAACAATAAAATATTAAATAGTTTTGAAAATAAGTTAAATAAACCATTTACTTCTCACTTTCAACCAAAGGCCATAGGTTAAACTTAAGTGAATCGAAACTAAATAACATTTATTAAACACGAATGGAGAGTTTGACACTGAATTAAATACTGTAGGTATAAAAATAACATAAAGGCAAAATAAAGTCTCTATCCTAACTGGTTCTAAATGGGAAGAGACAGAGAAATAAAATGCTGGAATAAATATATTTCTATTGAGCCAAATGGTAAAACAAGCACATGGAGATGAGCATGTCTGACATGCAATGAAGTAGGCAGATTTATGAAATATTTGGATATTAAGGGAAAATTAGAAAAATAAGCCTCACAATAGGAGACTTTATAACAAAAGACGATAGCAAATTGGTTACATGCATCTCAACCGTATTTTTTTTCAGTCAGCTTGTTTGAATAAAATCTCCTGAGAGACATATTTTCTCTCTGGTCTTTGCGTACTGTTTATGTGGATGTGCTACCTTGTGAGAACTCAGTAGCTATAATAAAAGACACAGAACACACTAATGAAAATGGGGAAAAAGGGCATTTGTGCCGTGAAGTGCTCAGTATGAGAGCCATGATGTTGGAAGCTGCACTCATCAGAGACCAAGGGATCGGATCCAAACATGGTTCCTCCACTGAGCGACACCTCCCCGAGGTACCTCCTATCTCCACACGTCTGATAGAAGAGATACTTACAGCATAGTGTTCCTATTCTGTATTTTCAAGAATATCTGTGGACAGAATAGCCATGGAAGACAGAGATAATGTCTCCTTCCAAAACAGGAGTAGACGTACTTACTGATTGTTATAAATGGAACCCATCCTTGTGCAGGCATCCCATCTGGGCATCGTTCCACAAGAAGTAACTAAAGCCAATGTGTGGCTGCCCATGCTGCTTGTTGTGACGTGAGTGATAAAGCTCTAGGTCTCACCTAAGAATCGTGTGCCTTCTAAAATCATCCACGAAACTACTGCAGGCTAATTTGTAAGCTTGCAGACAGGATACAACCTCAGAACCGTCACAGCTTTTGACAGTTTGGGACATGAGAATGGATGCTTGAGGTTGTAGGGAAGTCCTGGGGAAATTGTTTCAGATTATCCTCATTGCTTACTCCCCTCTGGGCAGGAAGACTTCCTGGCCACTCTGGTGGTCAGCCTCATTTCCACCCCTGGGATGTATGTGGGAGAGTGTGGGTCAGTAGGTTCTTTCTCTTTTCAGACAATAGCTATAGAAACAAGCAGCTCTACTGAGTGAGAAGTGAGGGAAATTCATAACAAATAATAGGCAGAAACCTAGCAAATGATGAATCTTTTGGTTCTCTCGGAAGATGAATTGTGCGTTGTCACTCTTGTTAAGAAAGGATGGTAACAGCTGGGCAGTCTTAGATCTGAGTCTCTGCTTTACCTTTCTAACCTTTGTCCAGCTGAAGACAGATGAAAATAAAAGGTTTAGAGTTTGCTACAGTAGGTCCTAGCTCCTTTAAGCACACTTTGACCCACTTAGGGAAATTTCCCAGGGCACTGAAAAACTCTACTCCCCCTTATGTTGTAACCAACTGGAAATGTTAGATAAACCATAGCAATGGAGCAGTTAATACTTGGAATGAAAGTGGACCCCTTTACAGAATGCTGCTACCATTTGTGTCAAGAAACAGTCCTGAATCTACCTGCCTTCAGGCTAAAATTCTACTTCTCCATTGGGAAGGAATGTGCCTATGATGCTAAGTCAAGCAGTCTCAAAGTTGAACTGGATGGTGCCAGTAATAATGAACTTATCACCCAGTATAGGGGTATGAGGAGACGAAAACTGAATGTTTCCTTGGCTGAGCTGTCAGCAAAGACCTTGCAGCCAGCTAGAAACCAAAATAAATGCAGCTTTTTTCACTGCTTCCTTTTATCTCTGCACTCCAGTTTCTCACTCTTCCTCCACTGTGACCTGGGTGGCTTTAATTTAAAAGGTGATTAGGGAAACCATCGAGGTCTCCATCTCTTCAAGTGGACCAAGGCCGATACATACACAACCATTCACTTATGCTGAGGAACTTTGAGGAAATGAGAAATTCTGGCTTTCTTTGGCTCTGGCCTATGGGGGAGAAAGGGTCCTAATTTTAGCTGTTGGGGCTTAAATGCATTAGAATATGGAAGAGAAGTGAGCATGACCTTGACCATGAGACCTTTTGAACTACTCGAGCGTTTTGCAGTTATTGTTTCTAGATACGAATGCATAGTAAGAACTAATAGGTTTATCCTTCCCCATCCCATCAGAACCAGAGGATGTTCTCCTGACTGAGAAAGTCAGGTAGTAGAGAAGTGACAATGGTGCAAATTCCCTTCCATTTACCAGCAGGTGATGAATTGAAATTTAGCGTGCATGCTTTTACCCTCTCATGCCCAGAGCTTTCACTTTCATAAATTCTGTTGCTATTTTAAAATCTTTAAAGAATTTTAAAATATTTAAATTAAATAATTTAAAATATTTAAATATTTAAAATTCTTTCAGTGATCATCTGAATTTCTTGGCAAGTCAGAAACCTCAGTTTCAATGGTGCTGACAAAGATGTGATCTCTCACCTTTCAGAAGAAATTACGGACACTGACAAAACTCAGATGCCTATTTGCCAAGTAAATTTCTAAGAACTCCATTGACAGATTTACAATTCTTTATTTCTTTGGCAATTAAGGAAAAACAGTTATTGCTTTAGTCACTCCCTGAGCAGCAGAAAGAAAAACTAGCAATAGTACCAGCATCTTTGGATATTGAAGTCAATACAAGCCTCATTTATACTTTTTTCTTATTTTTATATTGGCTGACCCACAGAGGAATATCCTTCTAGTAGAGCTCAGACTAACATGCTGTGCTGGTAGCCGTCCATGTAGAAGTGTAATGCTCTCTATTTTTGTGGTGCCACAACGTTAATAATCTTTTTTGGCCTATAAGCTTCTGTGACTGATAGTTTTGTGGTTTGGTGTGTCAGGCACAGAGAAGAACCACCTCTCATAGATATCACCTAAGGTTTTGGACTCATTGTCTTCTTCACATGCCTATGAGGATACCCTGCATGGAAAATCAACTATTAGATTGTTACCAGGCCCTTGGAAAAACTGAATTCCTGACATAAAGGTCTTCATGATTCTAAAACCTGATATTCCCATGTTAGGATGGGTCAATTGGACTAGATAACAAATAAGGCATTACTTGTCAGAAGGAAATGGCATACTCAAGAGCACAGCTAACTGTATCAGATACCACCTAACTCCAGTGGCATTTTGGCACTCCAGGAAAAAATGGCAGCAATCCACTTTGCAAAGATGCTGGCTCAACAGGACCCTCAATTCACCAAGGTTCCCTAAATGCTTGAATTTGGTTCAATAATGATTCATTTAAGCTAAAGCCCAATATTATCATTTGCCAGTGAGGCTGACCAGCCTCAGAATCAGCTCCTGTCACACTGAGCAGATTGGCAATGTCCAGAGGAAAGTGCCCTGCCTGAGGTTTGGGTGTGTGGAGTCAGTGATATAAGCAGGGGTGGAGCAAGTGGACATCCCATGGACCGCCAGACCAGGCAGGGGGATCTGGTGTGCACCACGCAGACTTGACCCACAGTGTAGAGATGGTCCTGCAGGAGGCTTTGAGCTTGAAATGCTGTTCCACAGAAGGGTTTCCTGGTGAGTGGAGCTACTCTATGGGTGGGTCATGGAATCACAGGCTCAGGCACAGCAGATACTTTCAGCAAATAACTGCTTAACCCTCCTTGCCATGCCTTTTGGCATTGAGGGGATGGGGTTGCTGCCATAAAGTAGTTTTCTCAGCAAGAAGTTACCAGAATATAGTCATTTTGCTCCCTCACTGGCCCAGGGTCCCCATTCACTTCCATTCCTCTCTCTTCTCCAGAGTTCCTCATCTGGACAAATTTTAATGTTTCTCCTCTCACCAGATCCCACCTATTCCACACCCTGCTCGGCCCCTCTTTGAAGAGAAGCTTAAACAGAACTTGGAAGGTTAGGGAGGTATTGGGGAGGCCAGGGCTCCACCCAGAAAATGGCAGCAGGGTGAGGAAGAAATATTTCTTTGTGGTTCTTACTTTCTCTTAGGCAATAATGGCCAGCACTTCTCCCAGAAGGACATGGAGCTCTTTCGCACCAGGAATCACTTCTGAGGAAAACTCTGCCCTAGTTGACATTTTTCTTTCCTTCTCTTCTCATCAAAGGTCTCAGGGCTTGAGCAGTGAAGAGCTTGGCCTGGAGCCAAGTATCATTAGATGACACTTTATCCAAAGTTTGGAATGGAGGTGGGGGGTTGATATTTAAAAATTCCCACACTCCTAAGAAAATCCTTATTGTTCTTACCTATATAATAAGTCATCACCAGGACCTGCTTTCAACCTGTGTAGTCCTTCAGTGACAAGTGTGGACAAGGGACCACACTTCTGAAAGGCAGCACATCAAAAAACCCATATCAGCATTGATATTTCAATGTTAATTGTAAACCAGTCTCTAAACACTTCTGTCCCTAAAGTCGACCTGTCCCTGAATTTCCCAAAAAACTATATCAGGTCAGTTTCTGGTTTCAAATCAACACTATTCAAATCAACAAGTAGTAACAGGTCAAGAGTTGTGTTATGTTCATATAGAGAGCATCAAGTTATTGCTGTTTCTCTACCTATATCAAATATGATACTTATTCTAAGAATGATCAATTTAGTAATTGTATTATACACTGACTTTACTTAAAACAGGTAGTCTTCCTGAAATATTGTGAGAGAAGTAGTGAAAGCAAAATATTGAATTGCAAGAATGGGTGGTAATATTTGAAAAGCTATGATTTAAATTATTGTTTAGTCTATGACGGGTTTTTCACAAAGTTGAATTTCTTCCTCCAAGAAAAAAATAGAATTATTAGATCTGCTGCCATGCAAACTAATGCATTACTTTCTACCAGAACAAATGACAATTCTGGGCTGGTTTTCATTTCCACAGAAAAGCAGATGAAAATTTCAAAGTTAGCTGTTTTGAA